>NC_071574.1:22983679-24183679 GCF_024509145.1 Vidua macroura | reverse complement strand
CTCCCAGGCAACCAGTGACAGGATGAGAGGACATAGCCTCAAGCTGTGGCAGGGGAGGTTCAGAGTGGACATCAGGAGGAATTTCTTCACAGAAGGGGTTGTTAGATATTGGAATGGGCTGCCCAGGAAGGTGGTGGAGTCACCATCCCTGGAGGTGCTTAAGAAAAGACTGGGTGTGGCTGTGGCACTCTGTGCCACGGTCTAGTTGACAAGGTCCTGACTGATCAGAGGTTGGACTTGATGACTTCAGAGGTCCTTTCCAACCTAATTGATTCTGTGATTATGTGAAAACTGCATATTCCAATATAGCTGGCCTGGCAGCCAGAACAAGTACTCCCTTGTTGGAGGTGCTGAGAACTGTAGCACTTGGGTGCCCCAGTCCTGGGGGGTTATGCTGGCAGTAGCAGGCGCTGCTGCCTGGGATGCCGTGTAACAGCGCACATCACCTTACCAGTTTCCACCGCAGGATTTTAATCCACTCGTCAGCTTCTATCCCAGTTTTTGCACACAGGTAGTATGTCCTTAGTGGGAACACTAAACTGTAAGTAAACAAAGCTTTCTTAAGTTGCTAGAACAACTGGCAGTTCTCCCCAAAACTGAACCCAGCTGGCCTGTGCCAACAGTTGCTGAGAGCAGGACAGGGAGGCTGTGCTCCCCTGCAGCCACCAGGAGGGAGGTTAACCAAGAATGGGTGACAGCCATTTACAGCCCAGGGTCCTTAAGGATAAGGACCTTTCTTAGGATAAAAGACCCACATCTGGGCACAGAAGGGGTTACCATATGACCTGTATCAGTATCTGACCCCAAGATCCATGAATCTAGGTGATGATTATAGATGCTTACAGAATTAAAAATGCCCACTACAAATGGGCCCACCTTTTGCCAGGAGTAATTTGGCAAAGGCATGCAGGACTGACAGAGATTGTCTGACAGAAACAGACTTGAGAGTTAGAGGATGAGCAGGGTTACAACCACCACGGGTTTACATTTCAAAATTCCCTTTCTATTTTGAACTTCCCAGCAACATGGAGAAAATCCTGCAACCTACCAGAAACAATTGACTCTTTCCTGGGAATAGTCAAATTGCACAGCTGAACATTCAGTTAAGTCAAGTGCTCGAATTGGTTCCGTAGCCTTGAAGAGAAAATGTTTTTAAAATGTGGACACATGAAAACAGAAGATAAGGTTATCTCAGCTCATCTTCAGTGGATCTAGACCTTTACAGGCATCTCCACAGTTTTTTCCAGGCATAGTTACAATGTCTGTAACACTATAAGCACAAACTAGCAAGCATAACATCAGTGGCATGATACAAAGTGAGCTTAATATGAAAAACGCAGGACAGTTCACATCTGGACAAGCAACCGAGGAGATCTGTGCTGCAGGAATGTTTGAGCTACATGAAGGCTGCTGAGGGTTTGGCTGATGCCTTGTAATGTAACTGACACAGCAGCAAATCTGGTACCACTTCCAGCTAAGGTTTACAGAGACAAAGGCGTGGGTATAGGTCTTATCAGACCAGCCAGCTGTTGGAGGTTGAATTAATTCCTAAGTGCCTTAAAAGGATGAAGCTGGGTAAGGAGAAATCTAGAAGTCAAGTCAAAGTAGTGCTTGCAGCAGAAGTGACAGGTTTGGCTACCTGAGAAGCACGTGTGCACAAACACACACACATATGTATGTGCATAAAAGTTTCTTTGGACAAGCGCAGGTGCAGAGACAGATTGTGTGTAACAGCAACCCATCTCCCTTAGGAGTTTCACTCTCCCTAGGTGTGAGAGCTCTTTTTCCATTTGTTTCAGCCTCACACTGTTAAGGCCTCAGAAGAGGCAGCTTGATTGCTTTCTGCCCAAACACCCTCAGCTGTTTCCATGGTCCTTCATCAGGTGTATGGAGGTGTCTGTTGCTTTCTCATCTTCCCTTAATATTTTTGCTGACTCAGTGGCTGTTAGTAATACCCTACATTAGAAGGAAGCCCCTTGGGCTGTGGTGTGATACTAAATGCTATCCCAGGGTCAGCTGCAGGCTGCCCACCTGTAGGTACCTGCAGCCCCACAGCAACAACAGGAGTGCCAGGAGACACTGAAGCTGCTGCCTGGAAGGAGGTTGTAGTCCTGACAAACACAGGAATTCTTCTTGCCTGGTAAGTCACTAATGGAGTGCTGCTCTTTGAAATGCTATCCTGCAAACTTAATTCAAGTTATGTTGAACTGAAATGAAAACTTATGGAAAACCCTGAAAAAACATAACTGTTTAGAAATGGTAATGTTTGGTGAGAGAAGGCAGTTGTCTGCTCTTGTATAAAAATCTGTTAGAGGCTTGAAATAGGGCTTGGCAGAGGTGAACAGTTTGGCTGTATTTTATGAAGGGCAAAGAAACTCCAGATACGTTTCTTATCTTTACTACCAGTATTTTTAGAACTATTTTAGCAGCACATTCTCTCAGGTTGTGTCTAAGCTACAAGTAAAGGTTGTGTTGTGCTGGTAGCTTAAAATCCACTTAATAAAGCAACACAAAAATGTATTCTAGGCCAGGTTGGGCAGGGTTGGAGCAGCCTGGTCTAGTGGAGCCCTGCCTGTGGTAGAGGCTTGGAAGAAGAAAATCTTTGAGGTCCTTTCCAATCTATTCTGTATAAAAAAATCCCTGTAAACTCTATCCAGTAGCTAAGACTGACAGAGCACAGTAAATATTTTCCAGCTGTAAAACTTGCTTTCTCTTGTTGAAGTCATCAGCAAAACTGACTTCACTTGACAGGTTTGACCCTTCTGACAGTTTGGGAAGCTTTAGCTTGGAAAGCTGTGATACAGATGTGAGAAGCCAGAGATACAAGGAGGCTGCAGCTGCCTGTGTAGATATTTAAAAGGTAGAATTGGTGTTTGCTACTTACTGTCTGGTCTTTGAAGTACTTAAGTTCATTCCTATGCAGTGTAAACCACCTTGTTTTCCAGCTCTGAAAGATCAAGAATGAATGGTAACTGTCTTGGGAGAGTTTAGTCTAAAAATTAGGAAAGAAAAACTTTCAAAGCTGCTGGCTTGCCCTGGTTTACAGTTATGCTTTGTTGTTGCTCAAAACACAAATTGTTCCTCTCTGCAGGGAAATACAGGTGGAGCAATTTCAGCTCCATGTTGTCTTAACTTCTGTGGGAGATCACAGAGTGGAAGTAACAAGAAAGAGTTTTCCTTACCTTGACTATTTTGCCTTGTTTTATCAAATATCCTTCTTTGGTACCAAGCTGTGAAGTAACAAAGAAAGGGATTGGGGTTAGAGGCTGAGCTCTGCTTCTACTTTCCACATCCCCCTCTTTGCCTACAACAGGAAGATGGATCAGTTCTTTGGGAAAGTCCCCATATCCACTTGCCCTCACTTCAATGCTCCCCTTGGGCAGATCCAGCCACCTTAAGGTGAACACAGAGCTGTGCTGACTCTGAAGGCAGCCCCCAGGCTGTGCCTCCCTCAGGGAGCTTCTGGCCTGCACCTTCTCAGACAAACACAGCGAAATAGCTGCAGTTACTCTTCATTTAGGAAAGCTGGATGGTTGTCTTGGTACGTGTTGTGACCAGGAGCACATGGGGTTTAACTGACAGTGGAATTATCCTCAGAAAATGCTCCTCAAATACAACCAGGGGAATGTGCTGTTTTACTGAGCTGCTCTCTTCTCTCAACCAGGCCCATGCTTGACAGGAAAAACCTGTTATGTTCAACGTGCTTTTTGAAAAATTGGGGTTTGAACTGTTTCTCTGGCATCATGAGTGATACTTGGACCTTATGACTTCTTAGATACTGAAATTTTCTGTAGGGACTTGGCTGTAAGACCTCTGAAAAGCAAAATTTTGCCAAGTTACCATTTGTTCTTGAAAAAATATTACCTTTTTATTGGTGGTGTGTGGAAGTCAAGATTCTTTGGAGGTTAAAGTGTAACTCGGTGATGAAGGGTTGGTTATGAGACACATTAGAATTGGTTCTTCTTGCAACTTCATTAACCCATATTAACATAACTCTTCCTCTTTCCCCCCAAAAATAGAGTATATAGTTAAAATACTTTCCTTTCTGTTCAGAGCAAACTGTTCTGGAGAAACCACCTGTCTCACTTAGACGTGAGTTACAAGGGTTTTAGAGACTCTAACTGCTGTTCAAGTGAGTCTCAAATGTCAGAATAGTTGGCCCAAATGTATATGGTGATTTTTTTTGTGTATGCATTTTTTAAATTCATGATAATTTTAATAATGATAAATTATTCTAAAAGATAACGCAAGAATGAAAATCTTTCACATATTCTTTGTTTGGATTGTCAGACTCATCCAGGTCAGCTGCAGAAAATGTTTTTCCAGGGACAGCATTGAAGTGACAACAATTATAAAAGCCTTTATTTGCCATGGGCCTGTACTGAGCAAGTCTGTATTTGTTTTGCCTTGTTTGGCAAAGAATTCCTGTATTTACAAACCCGTAAAGGGATTAATAACCAGTCTTACTCCATAGCTCACTCCAACAATCGTGCTTGACTCAGGCCAGAAGCACCCCTCCCACCAGAACACAACTTACTGAGGGAGCATTTGGGACAAGGTCACTTTCTGTCCTTCCCGTCTGCATTGCCGTGTGAACTCGGACAGACTCATAAATCGAAGGTTCTTCCACTTGCCGTGGGTAGGGATGCTTCAATACAATTAAAGTTCCTGGACAGAAAAGAGCAGGAGTAAGGCATCTGGCAAGTCCAGCTTAGAAAATAACTTGTCAGTAGCTACATCTCTGAAAAATGGTTAATTTCACCTTTTCCTAAAATTAAAAAGGCAGCTGTGAAAACTGTAAATACATGGTACCTTTTCAAAACCTTTATCCTTGCAAATGCTTACATGAAATCTCTTGATTCATTAAATTCCTTTCCTGTCCAAGAGGCTGTCTTGGAGGGCAGGCAGGATGCTAAACTAGATAGGAGGCCATAAGAGTCATTGGGTTTGCCAACATCCCACTAGCTGGTGCTTAAATCATTTAATCTGCCAGAGCTTTGGCTACAGGCTTCCTAACAGTAAACCCACGTTACCATCACCCTCAACTGTTTTTACCACAGCTCTTCCCAGTTAAACTTTTCATTATAGCCATTCTTCTTTGCTCCAAGTAAGGTCATGTTTATTGCATGTTCCCTGAGAAAAAACTGCATTCTCTATAGTGAATGTATTGTACTTTTCAAAATAGTGAAGAATGTCCTTGAAATGGTATCTGCTCCACTGTCTAACTCCATTCTTTAAAAATAATGTCACAGCATACCAAATGCTGTGACATTTGCATTTTATGCTGCTATTGTAGCTCTTAAAGAGGAGAGATGCTAGAACTGGTAACAACTTGGACTTGAAACCTACAGAAGTATGAGTAATTTACAAGTATTTTGTAATGGGAAGAGCTAAAAAGAGAAGTGGAAAAGTAGTATTTGAAGTAACCAGCTGAAATCTGTTTGCAGGCACAGGGGGTGTATGCAAATGTGATTTATTCAACTTGCTGTACGTGGAAAGTCAACATAAGTTTATTTCTATCTGGCCTTGCAGAAAAATTATGCTTTACCATTTAAAATAAAATTGAGAACATCTCCATCAGCATTCCAGAGAAACTACTCCTGAGCTGTTGCATAGAATCGGGGTATCATCATCTGTACGCCATGGATAAAAAGCACCATTGCAGAAATGAAAGGACTAATATAACATTTTATACAGTATTTGTTTTCTAATAAGTTCTCTGTGTATTTTTTTCCCTCCACAAAGACAGTTGTACAAAATAATCTGGTAATTATACACAAGATCTAGCAAAAGCTGCACTGTAGCAAGATTATTCTGCCACATCTGCATCTGCTGATGCTTGGATTGGAGTTGACTCTGATGAGCCTCTACCTCATTTTTGACAAAACATGGTTATGACCCAGGAGAAATCTGATACCTGTATCTGAAGGAATATTGCCTGAGTGTTAATTCTCTCTTCCTCTCTACTGCTTTCCATGGTATGGTGAGGTGGAAGGTTTCTTGATATGATGTTAATTTTTTTTTTTTTTTTTGTACCACATCTGACTTAGAGGTTTCACAGAGCCAGTAGGATCTGATTAGGAAACCTTAAGGCAGCAAGTGTTGATCCCATCCACAGAGATCAGATAAAATGTCTTGCTTATTAGTGTCTGTAACACATGCAGTGAAGGAGTGAGGAATGGGGAAATACAAGTTTTATGTCATCTGAAATCTTTACAGAGCTAGGCCTGTGGGTGCATGCCTGATTTCCCAGGAAAAATAGCTCACTGGCACAGAGGATACATGTGGGAGCTCTGTTTTTGAACCATTCATTAAAGCAATTTAAAAAGAGAGTGTTTTGAGAGATACAAGTGCAAGACTGGGTGTACAACTGCATTTTTCTTGGGGGAAGAAATTGGCAAAGGAGCCCTTGAATTTAATGTTTGCATTAGCAGAGTACTGGTGCAAATTTAGCGTGTGACATGTTACGGTTATTACATGTGCCAAATATCATTTAACTGGGCTCTTGCATACATAATTAGTACTGCTCTGAGTTATTTGCATACACTTGCCACAGAGGACACTGAAATTTTTGGCATTAATTTGTACTGACATGTCTTCAACTCTTATACTTGAAGCTAAACATAAAACTGACATTGCCATGATAATATCCACTTTGTTTCTCCAGGGGTTCTAGTCTGATGGTGTTCAATTCACTTGTAGGAATCAAGTTTAATATTTTGACCCTTTAATTCAGGCAGTACATTGGTTGGTAGAGAAACTTGTGCTTTTCTCTCTCCTCTTAAAGCAAGAAAAATCACTGTGATTGCAGATGGCATCAGCGTGGTGATGGCACTGCAGGCAGAACAGGAGAGCTGGTTAAAAACACATTCCCTGCAGGAAAGAGGAGCATAACACTGTAGGCTCCTTCCTTGGACAAAGAATAGTGAGATGAAACAATTTCAAGTCACTCTTCCACTTATTCCTATTGGGGGATTTCAACTTCATAGATGAATATTTATTTCCTCACTAAGACTGTGCTTTGGTTTTGCCATTTTTGAGAATGTTCTAATCCTCCCGGTATTTTGAAATGTTTCCTCCTCTGAGAAATTGAAAGGAGTTCATAGCCCTGGTTAGCAAAAGCCCAATAACCTTACGTGTGGTTTATCTTCAAAGAACTTGAAAGATTTTTTGAAGTGGAATTTATCTAGATACAAATACAAATATGAATTTATGAACACTTTAGCAGAAGACCTATTTGTTAGCACAACAGAAGCTCCTTTTAGTTAAATCTTTGTGAAGCATGGCTACAAATGTGCTCATACACACAATATGTTTCTCCTTACCTGTTTCACTTCCAATTAAAGGCTGGTTTGCAAAATGCATGACCAATTCCTTCAAGCTAGAAAATTCATTAAATCCAAATTTGAATGAAGTTCCTGTGTGCTCAACATGGAAGTGTTTCACAGAATCTTTACCCCTAAAATAAAAGAGCAATATTTGTCAAGATGTAAATGCCAAAGGCATTTGGCACATACAATCCTTAAATATCATCTTTCACTAGAGAGAATCTGACCCAGATCACAGGCCAATCACTGTCCTAGTAGTATTACTACTGCCATTACTGTCCCTCACTAATATTCAACACATCTGAAAATCAGATTTTAATTGCTGACTTATAGATATGAGATGATGAATGCCTAGAAAGGCCAAGTTGGTTAATTTAACTCTTGCATCAACAAAAAGACTCACAAAAGAGATTTCAAGCCTTCTGCCTAAATAGGACAAAATCCTTTCGCTTACTGGACTTCAGCCTTGAGGGTGTACTCAGTATGTGTCTTGATTTTCAAGTAGCATCCCAATCTCACTGAAAATGTCTTCTGTTTCCCTTTGAAAAATAGGCTGTCTCTGTTTTGCACCCAAACAGACTCAATAACCTAATTTTAAATACCTAGGGCTTTAGAAATTGTTTGCTTTGTCTCTGTATTTGGATGATTGGTTCCACTAGGATAGGCACTGACAAACATGAACCAGGGTCCTTGTTCTGTAAGGGAAGTAACAGCTTTTGTTTATGAAACCTGATGGCATTTAGAGAAGTGTGCAAGGTCTCACTTCCTGGGTAGGCAATTATTTTGACTTCAAAAGACAGTGGAGCACTTATTGCAAGTATTTCTCCAGTGAAAAAGTTACTTTTGTTAATGTTACTAGCACCCAAAGTAAACTGTCTGAGGAAAAACTTACATAGCAAATATACTGAAAAAATGTGGTGAAGAAAATGAATTATAGCATCTCTTTCATTTATTGCCACTTCCAAAGAGGATTATGATTCCAAACTGATATTTTGATATTTATCTTTGAACAGTATTTATGATACTGTAGAAAACAGAAGAAGAAACCCTCTATGGGCTTCCTACATGTTTTGTGCTACAGTCAGCTGGGGCACAACAAGCCAAGTGCAAATGCTCAACACCACGGAAGAGCTGCTGTGACTCTGCTGCAATTACATGGTTTCCATCTTTTTGTTTAATTTCTCAAGACAATGTTGCAATGAGAGCAAATTCTACTCTGCTTCCTACTTCCTTTTCAAACTGGCTAATGTAGCTGAGGAGGGGATTTCAGGCAATATGTGATCTCTCTTCCTACAGCTGTCAATAAAAACCTGAAGGGATGGCTAAGCATTTTTTCCTTGAAAAACCCCAAACTATAATCATGGCCAAAGTTCCTTGTGAGGCTGAGGCAGAAAATAAAGTAAAAGCTACAGAAGATATTTTAGGACAGAAGGAAAATGACAGCTAGAATTGCTGAAGTTATCCTTTTTACATAAATGTATCAGAACAAAACTGAATTACTTATTCTAAAATTAAGTTTTAATATTAAACAAAAAACTGACAGAAAACATAACATTAACCAGTAGAAAAATTGTAAAACACTTTAAAATCAAAGTCAGTATTCAAAGGATATGTACCACCAGAAACAATAGAAACTAAAGAACAGAATAAAAGATCAAACTTCAGACTGGGCTATTCAGTTCGTATGGTAATGTAGTAAGTAATTCTCGCTACATGAAGAGCTGAACAAGAGATTGAAATGGGCCCGAAATAGATTTTTGTAGGTCTTCTAAGGCTATAATCTGTTCAAGCAGCAAATTTATTTTCATTAACTAACACTTCTTTTTCCTAGTAAAAGAACTATTTAAATTTTGGGTTATTACAATAAGTTATTTCCTGCATGCCCTTTAAAACTACCTTCAAGATACATATATTTTTTAAAAATTGTCTGAGGTAGTTATCTCAAATAATGCTTAACATTTTAATGTAAAAAAAATATTAACCAGAAAAACAATTATTAATTTAAAACTGCTTTATTTAAGGAAAGTAATTACTTATAAATGCCACTATTCTTTTTGGCAACACTTGCACTGAATTCAGTTATTGCTACTCCGAATACTCATTTTGTAACATCACCTTCAGATCTGTTGGGCACCCCTTGTATAGATGGCTGCCTATAGTGGTAATAATTTCAGCAGTGTGTGTATAGGCACACTTGCTTCAAGATCTTCTGTCAGAAGTGGGTGAAACACCTCATCATTGCCTTTCCTGGGGAACAGGGTATGTGCAAATCGGACTTTCCTCAGTCCCAAGCATCTACTCTTCCAAATTGTAACAGCTCCTGCTACTGAATATGCAGAAAGCCACAATCTCAAGGGCATATGCTGTGCTCCTGTCAGGGGTGGAAATCACCAGCAGCATTACACAGATCAAAGTGATTTTAGAAAGTTACTGTGGTTCAGCTGAGTTGTGATCACAAATTGTTCAGAGGCTCAGTTTGCAGCAGGAATGAGCTTCCATGCACCAGCTTAAAATTTTGGTCAAGAGGCTGTTTTTATCACGCAGTTGCCAAAGGTTACAAATATTTTTAGGGCTGGTTACCTCTACCCAGCCAATGTGCAGGGTAGAGGTGTGTCTAATGCATCTGTCCTTCGGTTTCCTTGCTAAAATGTTGTAGCTTCTCTCCTTCTGGGAGAGTCTTTAAATGTGATTCTGTAGTGAAGTAACCAGGCCAGGTTTCTTCTGCTCTGTGTTGGTTGTATCCTGAACAGTTGTGTCCTAAATTGCTGTAATTGACTTCAAGGCCCTGGCATTGATCACTCACAAGGTGCTATTCAATTTAGTCAGACCTGGCTAAGACTGAACCTTAGCACAAAAGAGAGGAGTAAAACCAGCCAAACACTGGATCATCCTTCAGAGGTGATGGTTCCTATGCAGGGATTCAGAAACTAGTAAGATTAGTACCTGTTAAATGTTTGCTGCTGTCCTCATCATAAAACTCTTCTACTCCCACCAGCTGTTTCTTAAGCTCTTTTAACTGACATGCAGATTTTTGTCGTGCAGACTGAAAATTTACAGCCATTCTATAAAATTATGTTTTCTACCAATAAGATTAATTCATAATTTGGAAAAATGAGAGCAGTTGTCAAATCCAATCCAATTTTTTTACCTCTAGCAAGATGTCATTCAGTGGGATTACACCAATAGAAATATATTTCAAAATAGTTTAAGCCTAGGGGAAAAAAATAAAACCTGTAATGCATGGGACATTCAAACATGGAAGTAAGTGCAGCATTAGATTAGTCCACTCTGTCCATAGCCTACCTTACAGAAAGGGAGTACAAATCTTCCCTTTCATTGCTCTTCCTCAAAAGATAGCTCCCATCCTTCCCGTTGGAGAGCAGCAGCGCTTCTGCTGCGTGTCGGGTGAGATTGTCATGGTACCACCTGGGGAGACACAGGGGGTTAAAGCATCCTTCACTCCGCTCTTGACTGGCTGATGCTGCTTTTTGGAGCAGGATTAGAAAAAGCAGTGTTAGTTGCAGTCCTTCCTCTACAATTTTGAGTTGCAACCCTCCTCACAGGCACTCACAGTTTACACAGATCTTTGTCCCTTGCAGTGGCTGCCTTTTGACATGGTCAAAAACTATTTTTCATTAACACAAAGTTGTGTACTAACAGCTGACTGTTTTGCTGGATCTAAAAACCCTGTAAATTCTGCTTGCATGAGCAACAAATTACTCAGGTCTGGGCTGATAAGGTGAAAGCAGTTTTGGGGGTATACAGAATCCTTTGTCTATTTTCAGAAGCTATACTTCCTGACATATGTATGTTTTTTGGTACACATCCTCTTCTGGGCAAACAGGCGGTGCTTAAACTCCTCATAAACTCTGTATTTCCCTCAATGCATCTTCACTGCCAAGAACTGTAATTAAACATGCTTGCCTAAGCTTAGAATTAAAGAGATCAAAATTAACTGACAAAATTTCAGTGAAAATTAAGATATCTTGCTATTGTTGCCTCTTGGCCAAATATGATCTGAGCAACAAAGGAAAACATCTAAACATTGTTTCAATTTTTCTTCAGTGAAAATTAACTTCATTTTTATAGAAAAAGTTTTGCAAGGACTTCACAGGCAAAAAAAATCCTGCAAAGAAGTCCAGGAAGTGTAGTTTATGGGCTTGTTTCCATTCAGAATGTTCCACAGTGGAAACACCCAATTTTTACAAAAGACAAGGATCTCGCTGGAAATCAACCTGAGACTGAACACAAAAAGCTGGAGCTGTAAAAGGTTGGAGCTGAAATCCTGCAAGGCACGTGATAATAACCATAGCCATGCACACACACATGAAGTTCTGGAGCAGAAGGAGGGAGGGATACTACACCCAAGGCTCTTCTGGGAGCAAGCTTCCCTTGTCTGTATGTGGAGTGGTGCCAGGTCACCTCTCCCTTCCTTTTAAATGCCTGTAGCATTGGGAATGAAGCTTGTCACTGCTTCAGCCAAAGAAACACAGTTTCACTGAAAGCAGAAGTGCCATTGCACAGCTTGTGTCCTGGCAGTCTTCAAAATGAAACCAGGTGTAATTGTATCCTCTTTCTCCTTAGCTGTTCATCCCAAGTTTCCACCAAACTTGGCATCTCACACAAAGCTTTAACTCTGAATTTGGACGGCTGCCTATTTGAAATGCCAGCTGGCTGATGAATTGCTTTATGAGAGACTCCAGACTGTTAACCCAGAGGAAGAGAAGATCCATGTGAAACTCAATACAGGCAGGGCATTGCTGTTTTGGCTCTAGAATGTGGTCCATCTACAGAGTAGAATAAAATAATGAATATTTAAAGAGTCAAAGTGTCACCCTCTGGAGCACCTGTTAGCCAAAATCCGCTTTGGGATTAACTGCCCAAGTAAGTAACAGGCAAAAGGTCAGATCATTCCTGAGGTGGGGAGGATCATACCAGCATGGCCAGACCTGCAGCTGAGAATGCAGCACTGTTTTGAGTGGGATTTCGTAACATTATTTGGCTCGCTTCTGTGCAAAATAAGCAGATGTTGAGAAAATCTGTGAGTGGTCATTGTCATGAAGGAGGCAAATTTAATCTGAAGTTGCTCATAACTGTGTTGTTACCTTATTTCAAAAAAAAAACCCTTTTACTAAAATTTTGAAAGAGAAGTCACTTAAGTTTAAAAAATGCTGTGTTTAAATCCACACTCTCTTTACACATAAAAGACTAGTGACTAATGAAATGTTACTACTATGAAAAAAAAAAAAAAAAAGATAAACCAACCAGAAATCAACAACAAACCCCTTGACTGGGAAAATAATGTTTGAAAGTGCACTTTTAAAACTTTGCTGACTAGGCTGTACCAGTTTCTTGCCTAAATATGCTGTCTCAGACAAAAATCCTTCAAATGTTACTATGTTCCTCTTGTTCAGCTCAAAAAATAGAAGTGGATGGGAGACAGTAATGCAGATCTTGGTGTCAAAGAGACTGTTACATGTAATTTTGTTTTTTTTCTCTTCCTGACTGTGACAGATGTTTTGATCAGGTTACTTTGATATTCCACTGTGAAAATGGTCACATAAACTTTGTTCCAACTGCATAAACACAGGTAAAATATTAAATTCTGAAGAAAATTTAGAATTTGCATCACAGACTACCAGGAAGGTAAACAAATGCACACCTGTGCAATCTGCTCTCACAATCAAGCCTGAGCTGACAGTACAAGTAGGAATCACCAGGACTAAAAATAAACCCAAACAATCCTGTGGTTAGACACTAGTAGGTATACTTCAGGTAAATTTAAGTATTTTTCACTGGGAGAATCCTTCTATTTATCTGTCTCAGAAAAAAAAAAAAAAACTTCTAAGCAGTTCTTTGAAATTGGCAGGCAAATCAAGATGGGATTTATGGCTCATTTGGCAAAAGTGTAAAAGGCAGTCCACCTTCAGCTGAAGTTTAGGTTGTCTTCTGAGTTACACCTGGGGCAGGAAACTGTTGATACAAAACACAATACTGTATCTACCTTCATGCTGTCTTAAAACGAGACATTAAGGAAATTAAAATGCTTTACAAACATGCATCTCATTGAAGCCCCCAGAAAGTCCTTCATAAAGTTGAATTGTCTTAAATCTTCGGTTTTGAACATGGTGGATAATGTTGGATAATCAGGATGTTTCTGAAGTCCTTCCAAAAGTCATCTTTATAGAGTCTTGTATTCACTACAAAACAAGTCCAGGAATATGCTCTGTACTTTGACACCTTTCAGACTGAAAACCATCAGTAGTGTAAAAATTGCCTGAGGTTCTTGATTGAGATTTCTCTGAGAAACACAAGAAGAAAGATAAAAGAAATTCCTTCCTTGCTTCAAACCCACTTCTTCTGGCTGCCCTTGGCCTTGTATACCCTCCTGATATGTATACAAACTTCTGGGAGGTTTCTCTTTTCTAATTATTTCATTTCTTCTATTAAAAATAAAAAGTGTGGTCAACTTTTTGGGGTTCCCTTTCTACAATTTGACTGGCAGTCTCAGGCTCAGAGTTTATAGCTGCTGTCATTTATCCATTCTTGTTATTTTAACGTCATCCTAAATTATGTTAAATATCTTCATCCCATTCCATGTAAGCAAGCTTGTGTTAATGCCATCCTTCCTGCTCTTTGGAATGGCCAGTGAAGGCATGTCTTAGGATGGGCAAGCACAGCCAGTCAGATCATTTTTGCTACCCTTTGAAAAAGAAACCATTTTCAGACATCAGCCTATTTATGTCACACTGCATTGGTGATGGCACAGAGGAAGGACTTCACTGATGGCTTTTACAGGAAGGAGGAGGAAATGAGACTCAGTGCCCCAGAACGCCCAGACTTATCAAAGCACACAGCCTTGCCCTGAAGATCTGCCCCTCCAGTCACCAGTGGGGTTCCCCATGGAATAAGCTGGTGGCTGCTGTAGTACAAGCTGTGACTGTGCTGACCAGCTGTGCTCCTGCAGCTGTGCTGATCATCACAACTCCAGAACAGGATGCACTCACGTTAAAATCTCTTCTTTAGGAGCTCTCTCTGTAGTTAATGCAGCAGCTAGAGCTACCGACATCATGGTGAAGATCAGGAATACGTTACAGCAAAGTTTGGGGTGGGAAACTCCCTGTTTGGGTTAGAACATCATCCTCAAAATGTTCATTCATTCTTTAGCAACCCAAGTTGTTCCAACTAAAAATGTTAATGAAACTTCATTTCTGTGTCCCCTGCCAATAAGTGCCCTTAGGTATGGCATCTGTCATTTCTGATAATGCTGTTTTCAAAGAAAGTGTGTGGATGTTTTGCAAAACATTTCTGCCTGTGTAAATAGGGGCTACTGAATAAACTTGTAGCTGGCATCAGGTGGATAAACTTTTTAACAATAACAGAATACACAAGGAACACAAACACTCATCTAAGAAAGGGTGAATGCTGAGTGACTTGCATAATTCTCTTCTGAGCCATTTTTATGTGCATACTGTGTAACATCCATAAGAAATTTGCTTTTCTTCCTCACAAAAATGAAAGTAGCACCAGAAGAGAGCACAGCTGGGAGTTCTGGCTGCTATTTGGTGTAAGTTTGGAGTGATAACTCTGCAGTATGCCCAGCTACCAGATAAATGCAGTAGGCAGAGGTCACACTTAGTTTTTGTGTCCTTATCAGATGCTTTCAGACAGATGTTCTATCCAGGTGTAGCCTGGATAGAATTAGAAGCCATGTGCATGTTTGGCTTGCTTTTGTGACAAAGTCAGGCAATTCAAAGTTCCTTCTGTGAAGCAAGAAGGAGGTTCTTGGTGTTCAGCTGGGTGAGCTATGCTCTCTTCCAGAAGCTCCCTCCCCTGCTGCAGCAGAGGCAATAGTGCTGGTGCTCTGTGGTGGGTGGAAAGCACTTTGGCTCTCTGAGATGCAGGCACCAAGCAGAAACACAGCAAGTCTAATTCATCTCTTGTCCACTTCTGAAAGGTAACAACGACCCAGATTACTGGGAAGATGAGCCACATGTCCTCCCAGTAGGACTTCACTCGTAGTACTCACAGCAGTTATTTACCCTCAGTTGGTTGACTGGATTTTTTATTGTTTGTTTGTGGGGTGTTTTTTGTGGTGGTAGATGTTGGCAAATTTTGTGTTTTGTTGTTTTGTGTTGTTTTTTTTTTTAATTAAATATATCTTCTACCACAAGGAGTTGAATTCACTTACACTTTGAAACTATATTCTAGTCTCAAAGATGTATTTCCACAGTACTGCTCGATGGAGTGCATAGGAAAGCACTGACTTATCTCCTCTGGCTAGATGTAATACTCTTCACACGCTTGTGCTCCAAAAATGACTGTAAAACTGACTCACTAGTTCTCTATTTTTGGCACTCTGTATTTCGGCAACTTCCAGCTCTTATCTGTCAAGTATAGTCGTTTGGGATTTTAATTTTTTTTTTCTAATATCACACCCTAGAAGCATTGCCCATCATCTCAAAATTGCAAAAGGGTTCTCTGTACCTCGCATCACTATAAGTGAAGTTTTGGCCATGTTTTTAATGGTGCATGAGTTGACAGAGCTCTAGAGAACCTCCAAAAGGGCAAGAATGCTAAGAAAGAAGGTGTCAGGCAATCAAATTGGTATTTATTAGACATCCTTTCAATGTGTTACACTGAAATTCACAAAGTTGTGTAAAGTACTTTGCTGGAATACAAGGAGGCTATTATACGAGGGAAAATAATTTTAAAATATAAATAAGAGGAAATAACATCATTGTATCCAGTCTTAAGGTTTGTCTTCTAACTGTAGACTTTCACTAGTTCAGCTTCTGCCTTTCACTTCAATTTTCTTTCCTCCTTCGTTCAACTGCCTTAATTCTGATTTTCACCCATTATTTGGCCCACTTTCTAGTCACTTTAATTTTTATCTTCCTTAAATTAGAAAATAGAGATGAAAAAAATTCTTATCACCCTTTACCCTATTCAGTCTAACACGTTCTTCTGTTTCACAATTTTATTATCACCTGATCTAGGCCTGTGGCTTGATTTCTCTTCTGTTGCTAAAACTAAGCATGAAATGTATTGTCTAGCCTTACAAATATCATCTGTCATGGTATTGTCAGACCTGAAAGGGCATAAAAGTTCTGCTGCCAGGGGTGACAAAGTTTGGACTGTAGAAGGAAAAAAGGCTACAAAAATTTGTTTCCTCTTGCCCTGTGCCTTTCACTTTTGATAAACAAAGTGTCACCCAAACTATGCTGTATTGGGATGCACACTGTGCTACCAGGTCTCTCTGTAATTACTGGGATGACGGGATACTCCACATTCTCATCTCTTGCGCAAATAACTGCCACGCGGAATTCCCCAACCTCACGCAGTACGTGCTCAGCCACAGGAGCTCCACACTGCAGTTTTCTGGCTGTGTTTTCAGCCCTAACAGCGACAAAGGCAACTGGAAAATAGATTGACTCCTGCAATAACCAAAGAAGAATACCATTGTCATTTCCCTTTTCCTTTTAAGCCAAGGTGCTTATGTCTCTTCTGGCAAACTTCAGTGTTCCTGTTTAAACATTTTGGTAGATTTAGGGACAAAGCTAATGGGTGAGGCAACAAGTTTTTAACAAAGTGTTCTGGTTTTGATCTTCCATTTCATTAAGCATTAGGTCCACCTATATACACATCAATACAATTAATCTGACTGTAATCTGAATTTTCCCTACATTGCTGACAACTTTCCATTCTGTTGAGCAGCTAACCTAGTAAACTACAAGCATATCCTTATAGTAAACTACAAGCATATCAGCCTTTTCTCTTAAGAGTAAAGTCCTTCCCATTTCACACTTCTTTAAACCTTATCCAACTTCTTTGATTTTTGCTCCAGAAAGCAGAAGCTTTAACATAAACTGCTTCAAATTCCCCCCTAAAGGTATGTGAATCTTGAAGCTGCTTCTCATTTGAATGACCATTGTCTCTGTTGGACACACACTCCTCACCAAAACTAGATCTCAGTTGTGCTGGACACTGCATCAGCTGTCAGGGGAACTCTGCACTGTGAGAGTAGGGGACTAAGTTTAGGATGGAAAACCCTCGTGATGACTGAAAATTTAATTGTATGGTCTGAGGTGTGATACACCTACTTGTCACAGCTGAAAAAGTATTTACCTTAAGAAATCTTTCAGATTATGCTACAAGAATGTCTGCTGCATGAGGACTTCTTCTACATCTTTAGGCAAAAAAAAAAAAAAAAAAAAAAAAAAAAAAAAAAGTGGCTTTAGTACTAGCTGAAAATAAAGGGCCTTGTTTAATAATTTGAAGGGACTCTTTTACCTGGCATTGCTTATTCAACTTTAATGCATTTAACTCAACGCGCTTCCCTGAAGGAGATGCTGAGTGTTCTGTGGGAGGGTGAAAAGTTTAGGTTTTCCTTTGAAGTGGAAGTAAAATAAAGAAGGTACAGCTTTAAAAATGCATATTTGTAGCCCTCTAATTTGTACTCTTTCCTTCTTATGGATACCACATTAAGTACCACATCAAGCTGTATTTCTACAAGACTGTCTATGGAGGATGAAGTCCTTGCTGTTTATAGGCAGATGTTACTGGCATATATTAACTCAGACCACATTGTGGAAATCAGTAAAAGTCTGGTAATTGGGAATCATGCTTCCTGCAACAGCTGCAACTAATTTTTCTTTCCTTCTTCCCTGTAGACTCTGTTTTAGGATGAGTGTAAACTTACAGTTGTAAAGAAAAAGTATAAAATGGCTACTCTGGGTACCACTGCAAAGTGACTTTACTGAATTTCATACCTGCTAGGTGCTTCAGTTACCAGGCATTTCATTAAAAGGTTCTTTTAAATATGGGAAAGTAGTACCAGTGTGGAGATAGTGAACAAATTGGAGTGCAACAAAGTAGCTTGGAAACTCTAAGTGAATGAATCGTAAAAATAGGCAATTAATTGGTCCGAGTCCACAAATACTCGGGAAGCAAAATACCTTTACTTTTTTCATCAGTTCTTTTTGAATGCAGAGCTGACACCAGAGCCTTTTTGCTTTGCCAGAATGATCACTGGCCTTTCCTCTGCTTTGCCTCCCCTTTGCTTTGCTGCCACTGATCCCACCCTGCCTGCACCCACCCCTGCTGCTCCTCCAGCCCGTGTTTCTCCTTGCCCACGGCAATGATGCTGGTGACAAAGTGACCCGAGCCTTCCTCCTGTAAAAACCAAAACTAACTGGCAGAAAAAATGGGCGAGCCACATACGACAGGGAACAAGGTCTGTTGCAACCTTCGGCCTTCCTTTTTGCTCCCGGGTTTTTGCTTTTCGGTGAGCAGATGTTCTCCTCGCAGTGGCTGTGAATTGCCCGCTGCTCTCCTTCCTGAAGCCCCAGGCACCTTTGGGAATCCTGCTGCCTCCCGGGGCCCAGCAAGGACACAGCAGCATTCCAGACCAGAGCTCAGGCCAAGCTGCAAGGAGGCAGCTGAAGGGATGGCAGCGGGAGGGCAGGGATCTGAGGACAGCTGTGGGTTTGGTGCTTCCTGGGAACGCAGGGAAGTGGAGCGGCACAACCTGGGCTCTATCCGCTGGCAATGGCTTCACGGCGCCAGAGGTTCTCCGAGGGAAGGTGCACCCCTGCCACCAGCTCTCCACTACATTCGAGCCGTGTGCTTGAGCTCTCGGTTTTCTAACTATTCTTTATTTTTCCCGGTCCCCTGTGCCAGCCCCTCACCCCTGCCACCGGGACGAGGCGCTGGGCTTCTCCGAAGGCGCACAGCACGCACGGAGCGCTTTGGCGGCCTCGCTCAGACAGACCCGGCGTTTCCTCCTCATCCCTCGCATCACCACCGACATCCAACAGCCAGACCCAGCAGTTCCCACCCCGCCAGCCCCGGGTGTCCGGGCACGCCCAGGGCTGTCACTGAGGGTGCCCTTGGTGCCGCTTACCCGAGCGCCATCAGCTCCCGCTCCAGCGGCGCGGCGGGACGCGGCTCCCGGCGCTGGGCCATGGTCCCGCGGCTGCTCCGCCGCCTCCGCGGGGCTGAGGAAGTGCGGGCCGGCACCTCCCCGGGCGGGGCCCATCCCCTCCCAGCCCGGCCCTCGCCGCCCCGCAGCGCCCCGGCCCGAGGGTGCGACCTCCACCCTCGGGGAGCAGCCAGAGCCCCCCGGCTCCCAGCGGTGGCCGGTGTGCCTCCCATACTGCTAACACCGTGGTTCATGGCCAGAATAATTCATACTTCCCGTTGCTTTAGTCTGTCCCTCCCAGAAGTTCGCATTCCAAAACGTTTCGTTGTCCGCTCGTTTTTCTCCGGCGATCTATCAATGAATGCCCCTCGCCTCTTTTGTGTCCGCCAAAGTGCTCAGCGAGGAAATTCGTGGAGGTGAAACTTGTGGATTATTCTGTAAGTGTCAGGTGTTCAATCCTGTCCCCAGCCAGCCCCAGAGCCCAGGGGGGCTGTGGCTTGCCCCTCTGAGCGCATCTTTCCATGGCCCTGCCGCTGGACTGCCAGGGAAGGGGGATGCTGCTTGCCCAGGGTCTGCCTCGCCACGGCCCCGGCACCCTGACCCGCTGATTGCCGTGGTGATCCTCTGTGCAGGCTTTGAAGGGGTCACACTATCTTTCTGAAACAGGAATAGGAACATAAACTGCTCGAAATTTACAGCTTCATTCCCTCTTTGGAAGTACCAAGAGGACTGAGCTTCGTGGATGAGAAATTTCTGACCATTATCTCATTATCTGGTGTCTGTTCTTTCTAATGCTTAAACGATCTCCTGCAATACTAGAAGTTATTTGTATTCTCTGATACTTCATGGACAGTAATTATTATAGGTGTGACAGATTCCTCACTAAACTTTTTGACAAAAAAAAAAAAAAAAAAAAAAAAAAAAGAAATGACAGAATGCTCCTTTCCAGTCATACCAGGTATCCAGTACAGTACTAAAAATCAGCTGTTTCCAGAGAAACTGGTATTTAAAGAGGATGGAACAGCTACTTATTTTCCCATAAGCAGTCATATGAACTGCATGCTCAGTGTGCAGCTAAGAGTCATTTGGAACAGGATTTTTTAGCCTGCAGTGCCTGCTGGTCTTGGGGAATCTGTTTTGAAAGAGCTTTTCTAGCCTCCCAAATGGGAAAATCTTCCAAGAGGTTCCATGTGTCAGATCAGACTGTGCTTTGAGCTTCTAATTGTGGCTGCAAGGTGCTCTTCTTCCATACTTATCTATTCATGTCGACAGGCAGACATTTAGTTGTAGACAAAGATTTTGCAAATAAGCTGGGGGATTTTTCCTTACTAGGAAAATGTAATTTTTTAGTGGGGAAAAATACTTTTTTCCTTTTTCTGGGTTTGCCCCTTCCTCTATTGCTTGTTGAAAGCTTGTGATCTGATACTCTCTTTGGTAACCTGACTCTGAAATCCACAACATTTGTTAAATAGATGCTTTGATGTCTCCACTGTTTACTTGTATTTGCTGGATAGATTTATTTATTGTTGTTCTCCTCTTCTGGAAGCTGCTGTGTTTGATTTCCACAGCAATTAACCCATTCCAGGTTGTCTTGTCTCTTCTACTAGGAGAAAAGCACCTATGAAAATTTCTGGGTTACAGAGGAAAAGGCACAGAAGGAAAAATTAATTAAATTCCAAGCAACAAAGAGCCACAACTAAATTTTAGTAAATTCTACTTATATCACAAATGGTCTTAAAAGTTTAGCAATGCAGGCTCAAAGGTGGTTTCCAGCCCTTGTGTACACCATTGTGTTTTGTGCACCAGTGTGTTGCGGTGGAAGGGGGTTCCCATCTGGGAGCAGACACTTCCTCTTACTCTGCACCTGAGAGTGCAACGTTTCCTCTTCATTTGTAGAAAAAAAAAAATTAAAATTAAAAAAAAAAAAAAGGTAGAAATTGTACTCTCATGCAGCAGGGACCATCTTTCTCTTTAATTAAGTCCACTTGTTTTTAGGTTTTTAGCGCAGGTTAGTCACTGGACAGAAAGGCTACAGATTGCCAGCTTGCACTTCCCCAAAGCCGGAATACTTCAGTGTCTGTGTTTTGGTCCTCATCCTCAAGCTCGGGCGTCCCTGTTGGAGGAGTGGTTCTGTGTGCAGTGTGACTGCTGTGCAGAGCAGACCTGTAGATAGCAGCAGTGCTCTGGTGCTTGCAGCTCAGCCTGAGCACTGCTGGCCACAGAGCACCCCCAAAAGACAGTTTGGCTCTCTACTCATCCCCTCACAGCTGTCACTTAAAAACCAAAGTGGGATTCAATTAAAAAAACCCCAATCTCTTCAAGTCTTTCTTGAATAACTGCACCATCTCACAGGAAATAAATGCCAAACCGCTATTGTTTTAAATTTAGGTCATGAAAAACAGAAGAACTACGGCCGTCAAATGGGGAGGGTCACTAATGACCAATACATGTGCAAGTATTCCTTGTGTTGTGCCACACTAGGTTATTCCAGAATGCCATATTTACCAGCAGACTTCAAAACCCAGTGAATGCTTTACAGTGCAGCCACCAGGTCTCTCAGTTCAGCAGGTGTTTGCTTTTATGATAGTGATTTTGGAGAAATCTGTGTGTTGTGTTTGGGCAGAAATTGTGGGATTGCTAGGTGAGCTTATATCATGTGTCCTGCAAGTGGTCAGGTCCCAGGATCACGATGGTTCTTTCAGGTTTTTGAGTTTTTATGCAGCAACTGTTTAAAACTCTTTGAAAGGTTTAATTTTTTTTTTTCGGTAGCTGTAATTTTGTACTTTAAGATATACTACATTAATAAAGGAGAATTTGGCTTAGATAGGCATGTGGCTAATAAATAGATATGATTCCTGCAAGAGCATAATTAAATAACTCCAGTTACTTGACAGAATGTGGCAGGAAATAATTGAAAAATTAATTTTTTTTCTTTAACTATTTCACATTCTAATAACCTGAATAGATTACAGATAGCTGTGAACCATCCAAGCAAAGATGGTCAGTCACAAAGACAGTGATTTCACCCAAATGAAAGAAAAAACCCCAGAAATATCACAAAGCCTTTGTTAACATGGTTGGGATGAAGGGCAGGTTGGGATGAAGCACAGTGGGCACCTGCAGAGCACAGATTTCCTACATAACAGGGAGTTGGCCATTGATTTATTCCTTTTAAGGTGACTGCATCTGATAATTTTGCAGTGCCCAAGATATCTAATCCCTATTACATTCAGGTATGACCCCGTGGCATTCTGTGGAACCCTCTAAAGCAGCTACAGAAATCTTTCCACTGTGTTCAAACACAGGATGCACACTAAGATCATCTTCTGAAATTAACCTGATTCTTCCCTACTGAGTGTGGCACAGATTGTCTTGGAATATTTATTGGAAACAATTTTTATGCTGGAAAACACTTCAGATACTGGGTATCAGCACAGTGATGAGTTTACTTTGTGGATTTTGAGGCACCTAAGGCATGTTTATTTAATGTGTTTCTAATGCCCACAGTCAACACGTTTCCAGAACATGCCAGCTAGCCCTGTGCTGGCTGCAATCTATTCAGATAGGAAACACAGAACAGTGGTGAGAAAAGGAATTTGAAGGTACCCAAGTTCCTAGGGGAAAATGGTTTGAAGACAGATTGTGCAAAAGGGAGGGCTTTTCTTGCCCCATTTTCTCCACAGTTTGGGTGGGGCAGGGCTTCTATAGCTAAAGATCACGAGTTGTGCTGCTGTCAGGATTCATTCCCCAGACTTGGATTAGGAATGAGTCTTCACCTAGGCACAGCAAGAGGCACAACAGCCATGCCCTCCCAAACCTTTGTGGAGTTTCCTGCCAACTGGGGTAGGCCCAGCCATGTCACAAAGGAATATGATTATGTATGGGATCCCAGAGATATTAATTTAATAATTCAGTTTTATCAATCTCTTAACTCTGCCCTTAGTAAAAAAACTAGCATTCTTCATAATCTTCATTATGTGACTTTTGGGACCAAATATAGTTATTATTTCTAACTTCATGCACTTTCTCCTCTTGTTTGCTCTAGGAAATTCAGCTACTCCTCTAGGGCTAAGTACAGGAAGATTTTTTTCTCTGGTTTCTGGGACACAGAAATAAGTTCCCTTGATGCTTGCTAATTTTTTTTCCTGGCCCTTGATTGCTGTGTGCATAACCAGGAGCTGGGGCATGTATATTTTGAAATGATGGTGGGAAATTAAATGCCTGTAGCTAGAACAGCTGTGTTATTGCACGTGGTTTGGTTTTTACAGTTTCAATAATGTGGATAATGATGTGAAGATTATATGTTTCCACTTACAGTTCTGTAAGGAAAACTTTCTAGGAACTTTGTCAATCCACTCTTTAATGTGCATACGTGCTTGAAGCCTTTTTTATGTCTTCTTAGACACAATCAAAGTCTCTTTAAAACTTCCCACTTTAGAGTAATGTCATGCTCTCTGAATAGATGATGTGCAAATGTTTTTCCTGTCCAGCCAAACCCCAAGAAATAAACCCAAACACCTAGAAATTATCTTTAAATTAGAAAATGTGGATGTCAGTGGCTGTTAGTGGCAGCACATGTGAGGAGGTGGGGGAGAGCAGCTCTTGTTGCCAAAGGCCAGGGTGAAGGGCAAGGTTGGAGACAGGTAGCTCCTCTTGTGGGTCATGTGGTGCCTTGAGCCAAGTGACTTGCTGGTGGTTCAGTCTCTTTCCAAGAGGAATCAGACCTGTCTGGCAAGTCTGTGCTAGGAGATTACCCAGTAATTAAAGATGTAGAGAGGAGAAGCCTCTCCAGACTCCAGGGGGGAGCACCTTCAGGGCTGGAGACCTGAATGTCCTCACACCAGGAGCTGCTCCAGGGATTCCTGCTTGCCTGTGAAGCCAACCCATAACTCTGTCCTGCAGCAAAGCCCAGGGTGCCAGCTGTGCAGCTCTGTTCTGGCTCCCAGCTCCCCACAGACAGCATTACAGTACCTGTGGTCGAGCCTCAGATGGAGACTGCACCCAGAGCAGGACTGACCCCACACACTGGTGTTCACCATGCACGAAAACTGATAGAGATGCAGCATATGATTTTAGGTTCTGGCAAAAGTCTTATGAAAAGCCAGGCTTAGGTAAAAGTGTCATAAAATACAAAATGAAACTGTTAAAACTAAAGATGTAAGTAAGGGAAAAAAAGGCTGAGAACAGTCTTACTTGCTGTTTCATGAATCTGTTGTTGTGTGATCTTATTACAGCTCATAAATTGGGTTGTTTTCATTTTTGCTTTTTGCAACTTCAAAGTTTATGTTCAAATAACATAAATAACAAATTATATATATAATAAATAATATATAATAAAATAACTAATAATAATAATAAAAATATATAATATAAATATATCTGTGCACTATCAAACTTGATAGCCTTGTTACCTTATGCAACTGTTTATGGATACAGGGACAAGCTTTAGGAGTAATACGAAGACCTGAGTAGAAAGGAGCTCAGAAAAATAAATTATTTTACCCAAATAAAATTATTTGGGTAAAATAATAAAAATTATATAAAATATTTATATAATTATTTTAAAATTTATTAATTTATTATTAAAATTATATTAAAAAATACCTCAGTAGCTCTGAAAACATTTTCCATTTTATGGCACTGCTGATGCATAAAGCAGGATCTTGAGAATCTGGGTCAAAATGGGGATGCAGCTTGCTTTCTGAGAACAATGATTGCAATTATAGTGCCTTTTCCTTGCAGAGGGAGCATGGGTTAATATGTTAACATTATGTGAGCATAATATATTAGGGTTATCCCAGAAGACATCTTGCTGGAATTACAGATGCCAGGCATTTCTCAGTGCCTTGTCAAAAGCACAGTTCACTGCCAGTTGCTTTAATTTAAGGACGTATATGTCTTGTGGCAGGTCAATTTTTTTTCTAAAATGAATAAGAGCCTAACCTTAGAAAGGGTGCAGAAGCTTTATAACTAATATTTTGTGGACCCTAATTGGTCTAACGGGTGTTCAATGCACTGCAAATGCCTGGTATGGATGGCTGCTTCTCCTACCAGCACACGGCATCAATAACCATTTGCAAGCCAGCAGCAGCTTCATCTTCCATTCCATTCCATGCTCAGGCATTTCAGTGACTTTAAAAACCAGCACTGTGTCACATTAACACCTAAGAGCAGTCTCTTGGCAGGGTCCAGGTTATAAATAGAGATCCTCTCCAGAAGCCTGGTCTTACCTGAGATGTCCATCTGGCAATCTTGCAGATGTCCATCTGGCCAGCTTGCAGGCATGATTCTTTGCATGCCCATTGCGGGGCGATTGCAGTGGATCTCTCCTGCAATGGTGGGAGAGGTTGTGCATGCTGCTGTGCCCAGCACATTCTCCCTGCTGAAGGGCGTGAGAGCATGTCCTCTGCTGGTTTTGGTGAGGGGAAAGCTGAGCTTGGGTCATCTATGGAGGAGTGTGCGAAAAGAGGAGAGGGCAGTGGATGCAGGCAACCATGCCATGCTTTCCTGCACAGCCTTCAAATAGCACCGGGACTGTTGCTTTTTTTTTTTTTTTTTTTTTTTTTGTATTTAAACTGCAGATACTGTCTTTTTTTTTTTTTCTTTTCTTTTTTTTTTTTCTTTTTTTTTTTCTTTTCTTTTTTTTTTTTTTTTTTTTTTCCCAAGGCGAGTACATTTAGCCAAGTAGCACAGTAGGGGGTATTAAAAAATCCTGCCTGACAACGCCGCTTCCCTTCCCTATAGCTATTTATTGTACCATGGACCACAACAGCTGCACTGGGCACCCACGTGACACACAGGTCTGCCCTGTGCCAACATTTCAGCCCCTCAAGCCCTCTTGTTTATACTGCGACTTTCATAGCAGCAACCTCACCCCACTTCACGTGTTATAATTAGACCTTGAAAACCGGTTCAGATAAACAGAACTCAAATGTTAAAAATCTCCAAACTGATTGACATAAACAAGTAAAGTAGTGAGGGGCTGGGGAGTTTGCTCAGATGTGTCCTTGTCACTGTGATTTTGGCAGAGCAGACCGGTTCTGGTTTGAATGAAATACAGCTTTCAGGTAGTGGTCTTTGGTTCTGTTACCTTAGAGCAGAGCAGGGTGCACTCATGTTTAACTGCTGTAAAGTTGATATAGCTCAGGCCTTGTCAACACTGTGGGTGTGCTCCAAGTCCAGCCACTGATCTAATGACACTGCAGATAGGCGAAACTAATCAAAGGCCAGTTGTGTCCTGCGGTACAGGTGCCTGAAATGCAAGCTGTAATTGAACAAAGAGAGAATTTTTGGATGACCCAAGAATGAACCAGTGAGGATTTTTCTGGGTTAAGATGAAGAATTAAGGAAATTGGGATCTGAGACAGAAACATGATACTGTAAAGAAAGTGGAGGAGACTCTTAGAAACATGGGGCTTATATTGTTATTATGGCCTGATTTGGTTTCAGGGGGTTAAGAATCTCCTCTTTGAACTCAGAAATTAAATTTGCATGTTTATTCAGTGCATGAGTCATCTTTCTTTCTCAGTTCTGACAGACTGTAGGTTTTAATACCTGGAACCAGAATTTAGGACCTCTTGTAGGCCACCTTGATTTCTTGACATTTCTCCAGTTTTTACATTTAGGACATGCCATAGGTTGGAGGGGGACTGGGTTATGAGTGAGCTCACAGGAAATCCTAAGTTTGAAACATGAAATTCATTAGGTGCTAGCTCTCTACATCATTATTTTTATGAACATTAAAATTTAATTAACTTCTTTCTTTCTTTGAAAGGATTTGATAGTCCAGGAGTCTGTTTGCCAGAGCTGGAATAAAACCAAAACCCCATGGTCTGTAATCTGTTAGGAAGTCTAATTATGCACAGGGGTCAAAGCCCCTAGCTAACATCCAGGAAATTTCAGTTATTTAAACTACATTTCTTGTCTGTAATAACCCAGATCTTTGCAGCCTTAAAAATACATAGTGCTGGCCAAAGCATTTATGCTATACCCATAGAAAGCATTTTAATAACTGGTGTAAAAATTAAATATTGCACAAATACAAAAAGCGTAAGAGCTTCATGTATATATCAGGCTTCCCTGCCATATTTTTGCAGGGGTCATAGGCTCCCCCCTGGGAATCATCCTCACAGTCCTGAGGACCAGGTAGAAGTCACACTCCAAACATCCACCAAAGCAAAGAGGCTTTACTGCAGAGCTGCAGGTGCCTGCAGCACTTCACCACATGTATGTTGCTGTTTTACTTGAAACACACAGAAATGTGCCACTCGAGGGTTTCACAGCATGTGCCAGTGTCAGACAGAGATCTGTGAGCTTTTGTGCTTCTGGTATGGCTCCAAACTGGTCACAGAATAGCACCAAGTATTGAAGATACTTAGCCAGAAGCCCAAGTGGGCTGCGTGGTTCGGTAAAGCCAAGCAACCTGTACCACAGCCGGGAGCAGAACACAGGTGATTTTACAAGCAAGTCCCTTTCTGTATCACTAATGAAAATTTGAAAGTCATTGTCTTCTGGGTTGGAAATGGCATGGCAGAGAAAAGCAATGATGAGATTGAAACTATTTTTAAGCTGCTAAAATGAAGTTCAGTTGTTTGGGAAATGCTGCTGAAATTCAAGGACGGTTTAGTACAGGTTTAATAGCAGTCCTGAAGCTGACCGAAATAAACTGAAACTCTGTAAAATAAAGGTTCATTGAACAAAACCACTCAGTATAAAAAATGCAGGTTCAACATAGAAATCTCGGAACATAGCAAAATGTTTATCTGCTTGAATTAGTGAACATTATTTTGACTTCTGTATCAGTTGCAAGTCATGTCAGAGTGTTTTTGGCAAAACTGCAGACAATGACTTTATAAAAATTGATCTGGATGTAACAAAGCTCCAAGAAGCTGAACAGCAGTTATTCTGTGGCATATTTTGTAAGTGATAAAAATCCATTTAAATAACAGGTGCATGTTCATAATCATGTTCATCAAAGGGAAGCTGCACATCCAGCATACCTTGGAGATGTCTCACCAGCACACAAATAGGGATCTTAATCAGCATCTCCAGAAAAAAAAAAAAAAAAAACAAACAAACAAACTGTGGAGTCAGGTGTGAGGGTGAAGGTGGGGGCAGTTTGGTTGATGCCAAGAAGTAAAATGTCACTTTGATTCTTCATCTGCTATCATGGTTACAAGAAATAACCTAGGCAGCAGCAGCCCTCATTAGCACTTTGAAAAGGGAGCTTTTATATGTTTGGGATTCAAGGTGAAAACTGCATTTTGGATTTTTAAGTGGCAGGTTCTGCTCACATTTCTGGGCTGCTTCACATTGTGGGAAGGTTCAGCTGGCTGCTCTCTGCCAGCTCTCTCATGTAGTTAAGTACTCTATGCTTCCTTTAAATACAGGGAGTGTAAATGATCCTCCTTGCAAGTTAAACAGCTTGACACCAGAAAACCCCTTAATTTTTTTGTCCTCCTATTTTACTTTAACATTTGAAATGTATAGAAATACAATACATTGAAGCAGAGCTGTCCAAGCATAAACACACACTCACACTAGGGAGTAACAGCAGCAGCAGGGGAGGAAAGAGGAAATCTTATCCAGGAGGAGCTGGCACATAACTGGTACTGTGGGTCTGTCAGGCCCTTCAGACTGATACAGGAGCAGATGGTTCTCTAGAGGAGCACACAGTGAAAGGAAATAAAGGCTGCATCAGGTCTTCCACGATCAAACCCCGTGGCTTCAGGGAGCCCTCATACTGTCAGGTTGATAAATAGGTCTTTCTTGTTAGAGATTTTTATCTTGCAAAAAAAGCAGCATCCACAGCAATGTCACTCTGGAAATTGCCTCTGAAGCCTGCTGCACTGGGGAAACATGTCTAGGACTGAGATATTTTGGAAGGATATCCTGTACTTGCAAAATATTATCGAGCACGCATTGCAATCAAGCCAAGACGAAGCAAGCTGGTGCTGTGGCACCTTACTCAGAGGAATGGGCTAAGAAGGTATCTGTCAGAGAGCTCTTCCCAAAAGCCCTCCCAGTGATTGTACACAGAGAAGCAAGCATCTCACATAAAGCTGGGCTTGGTTTAGACTACCTTGGTAGTACTACTAAAGAGCTTGGAGCGCCAAATTACCAGAGAGAGAGAGTCCTTAGCCAGGCTGTTAAGTGACTCAAGCCAGGACAGATGGAAAAATGCTGTTCACAACAGGTAATGTCCATACACCCTTCTGAATGCAAAGAGGTGAGTAGCAATTTTAGTGTTTTCCAGCAACATCAAAGTAGAATATTTCTTTTGCAAGGGCAGAAATAGCTCAAATTAGTAAAATGATAATAATTCCCTAAGCCATAGGTAAATTTTGCACTGTAAGTGCAGTCCATGCACTCCCCCATTTCCCCTGCTGCAGGCAGAAAGGGGCTTTCAAATCTGATCTTACTCTCAGGAACAGTTCATTCCAGCCTTTCCATCTGTACAAGAGGCTCTGGAGGCATGACAAAAAGCAGTTGCTAATTATTTAATCTGTGCACCAGGGTGCTGCTGACAAGTCCAGCTCCCTGCAGAGCAGCTGAGTCCAAAAGAAACCCTTCTTGTGGGAATTGCAGCAAGTAGGTAGGCTGCTGTGGCAGTCACATTCCTTCAAAAGAAAATACAGTATTCTGAGTGGAAAAAATAGTGCAAAGTGCCCTTCCTTCTCTAGCAAGGAGGTGTACTCAAATATTGTTAGACTGGATGGGCTCCTGAATGCCAGCTACATGCTTGCAAATACCTGTGGCAAATCTCTTGTTTGTGTGAGGGATTCTTCCCTGCCTATGCTTTATTTCAAAGGTTTCCTTTGAGAATAGAGAATTGTAATTTATTTATAGAGAAGAAAGAAATCAACATGCAAAGCTCATACTTCAAATTCTCACTGATTTTACTGCTGAAAGTCAGCTGCTCAGACAGTTAAAAATACTTGTCTTTAATAAGTTTTGGGAAGGAACTAAACATGTGACAGAGATTCAAGCCCAGGAGTTTTTCTTGAACAACCATTTCCTTTTCCCCTGCATTTCAATCAATTTCTGCCTGTTGTCTTAAAAGCCCTGTGACTGGATTTTTGAGTGAGAACATGAACCTTTTTCCTTTGAGCAGAGCTACAGGCCTTCTGAGGGAAGCTGCTTTCTGTACTTTCCCTTTGCATGGATTTCCCCATCTGTAAGGCAGGGATGACAACTCTGACCTCATCTTTTGAGTGCTGCAGGCTGGCAGGCATGAGCCAAATCACCTCCTAAGAAGAAATACTAACATGTTTATGTTATATAGTAATGCAAAGTGCTGTGGTTGGAGACTCAAGTGAAGAACCGTATGGGCTCAAGTAGAGTGAGAAAGAGCTGTTGAAGGGGAGGGGAAGATCAGTTCTTTCAGTCTTCCCAACTTCTAATCCATGGCAACCTGCTAGCTGAGGACAGCTGAGGGAGATGCACGTAATCAACACGTCTCTCAGCTGCCTTGGCCACTCACCCTCCTCGCCACTCTTTGGGCTTCCCTGGCTATTGCTGGCTCTGTATTTATACCACACTCCCCAGATACTGCAGTGGTGGCTGTGGTATAAATACTGCCAGACAGCGATCTGTCACTCCTGTCACTGTCCTTACAGGCCCCAGGATGGCTTTAATATGAGTTAGCAATGGGTTTCTGTGCTGGGAGAATTTTGAGCTGCTTTCTGACACCATGAATTCTCCCACTGCTGAGCTCCCACCTTGGGATTCAGTGCCTGCATGTACAGTGTGGGAAGCTGGGACAAACTTGGGACAAACCTCTTTTGCTGCTGACAGCGTTGTTTTGAGCTGTGCCATGGTAGACATGAGCTGTAAGGCTTGCTGCTCCTACAGCAGTGAAGGAGAATACAGATGTTCATGGGCCTGCTAACATACTGTTAATTTTGGGCAGAATTGGCTCCTCTCCAAGTGGAGAGCGTACAAAGCACAGGTTTGAGGCAGTCATGCTTCACGCACCTCTGCTTTTGCAAACAGTTACCTGAGCAGGGAAACCAGTCACAGACGTCCCTGGAGAGCGGTCACAGGCTTCTGGAGGTCTGGTGATGGTAGTGGTGGTGATGGTCGAAGCTCTCAGAGCTCCATTTTGGGGAGCATTAATCAGAAAGGCAAACGCTCTATGAATGAATGAAGGCACTGGTGAGTAACAGCAGCAGCAGGGGAGGAAAGAGGAAATCTTATCCAGGAGGAGCTGGCACATAACTGGTACTGTGGCCCTTCAGACTGATACAGGAGCAGATGTTTTGTGAGCAATCCTGAATATAATTTTAATATAGTCATATGAAATAAAGTGTAAAGGGAGTGGACGGAGAGTAGAGACAGCAATGACAGTTTGCAATTTCTGAGGGCTATGAGCATCCTGAAACTCTTTGAGGCAATACCTAAGAGTTCATCAATCACTAGTAAGTGATTGCTCTGAACCCCTCCCCTTCTACTTGGCATAGAGTAGCAGCTGTCCAGGTAAGCCATAAAGGTGGCATGTCACCTAAATTTAAAGACCAGATTTAAATTTCTGCAATGTGAAGTCTGAAGCCAGAGGAGTGGAAAAATGCAGTTTTCCTTCTTGGCAGATTTGTCAGACTTTGTCTGACAGCTACAGAGTTGACTACCACCTTGTCAGGATATTTTGTTTGTTTATGTTTTAATAAGGAGATAAACACAAGATTTCAGGTAGATGTACTCTTTGTGTAGTTGTCGTATCACAGCATCCTTGCCTCATCCCAGCAGGAACAGAAAATAAAGGATGCATACTGCAGACCAAACAAATGTAACATGGCTAATGCTCTTCTTCACTTTGTACCTGCTCCTCCAGACTGCCTTGCTTTGGGCCACGGGAGGTGAGTGGGAAGAACGAGAAGTTTAGAGGGTCACATCCATATCTTGGGGATTAGCCAGAGACTTCTGGTTTGCCTTTTTGCACCAGGCTGTACCCCTAAGTTCTCACTGAAGACAGAATAAAAAATGCCTTTCAAGTCAAGCCACCGTTAAGTCATTCATCAAAATCAAAGACTTTGAGCATTTCTGTGGCACTAGGAAAAGAATAATACCATGAGAGGATGTAAAGGAGTGCAGAAATTACGAGGGCAGAAAAGAGTCTCCAAGCACACTTCTTTTTCCTACCTTTTTAACTTCATAACCAACAAGCTCACAGTGATCTAAGTGCTTTTATCACTTGCACTAAAGCAGCAGTGAAGGAGAAAAAATTGTTACCAAAAGAAAAATGCAGGCACTCTCGTACCTTTTATAAAACTAAGCATCAGAACAGTATTTTGTTCCTAGTTACTTTAGAGCAGATAAAATATATCCAATTCTGAACTACTGGGTAGGAAAATTACGTGCATTTGATATATGCTGTGAGATACTGGGGAAAAAAAATCCTTTGATATACCATATGGAGAAAGAGCCTTTAAATCACTGAAGCTTTCTCTGTTGAGCAGTGGAAATGATGCTCTGGACAAGTGTTTCCATAGTGCCAGCAGAGGAAAGATGGATGAGAGTAGCTTCAGGCACTGAAGCAGCATAATAACACAGGTGGGGGGCTCGGGTGCTGAAAGCAGTTTGTGAAGTCTGGGGAAACATGAGAGCAAAGGAAAGCTCAGATGTTTTTTTGCAGCACAGGACATGCACCATCAAACTTTCAGGCAAATGGTCAGGGAGCCAGAGAAGCTATCAAGAGTAATGGCAGGGTAGATAGGAACTATCTGCAGAGTAGAAGAAATGAAGAAGGAAAGATGGAAGAAAGAAACAACCTGAAGTGGAGAGGTAAGCAGCAGATAATAAAAGAGAAAGCCCAGAGCCTTGTTGTTGGTTGTATTTGTAGTCCTAACAATTACTTTTTGCAGACTATATTTAAATAGCTTACAGTACCTGTGGGTCATGGTATAAACAGCTGCTCCTCCTCAAAGCTAATATCATTGAGGAGAAATAAAAAAGGGAATTTGTAAATACATGTCAGTCTTGGGGATACTAATCTTTGGCTTAATTAAAATCATATATTTCTTTAACCTTAACACTAAGTGTCTCTGGATCATATACAATCTGTGGTAGAGAAATTGAGGTTCCATTGCAATCTGTAGCTCCCAAAATGATGTGGTATTACATAGAATTCCCTATGATGCATTAATGTGTATGTACCCAGGAGGAGGAAATCACCAGCAGGCAGGAGTTGGAGAAAGCTGTCTGAGGAAGAAGTAAGTATACCAGCCTACCTGTAAAGTGCTTGCCTGGGTGCTGGGCAGGTAGTAAGCTGGTGGATATTTGGAACAGGAGAATTTGCTGGGTTTATAGTTTTGTGTCCAAGATGGACCATGCTTTGGAAAACACAGGAACTATACATTGCTTGCACTGTTGGGAAGCAGGACAGGGATGGCATTCGCTGGACACAGTGCCCACCATTCTCCATATCATGCTGCAGAAGAGCCTATTTGGGAGAACAGTCACTTTTAACAGAGGGAAGTGACCCCCTTGCTCTTCTCGGTGCCAAAGCACTAATGGCTTATCCCCATTGTTTTATGGGCTGGACTGAAAGGACAAGGGATTTCAGAAATGTGAGACTCCATCAGAAGTAGGCTCAGGAGGCCACTGAGAGCTGTGAAGTGACAGAGACACAGGTAGAAGGCAAGAGGTGTATGATGGCAGGGAACAAGCTGGGGAGACCTTGCTCAGCGTTCCTCATCCTGAGCATCCCCCATGCTGGAGAATTTCTTCCCAGGGGGTGTGATGAAGCATAGCAGCACCTCATCCTTGCCCTGCAAGGAGAAAGAAAGGCTTGGTGTCTGGAGGAGCTGGCTCTCTCTGCAGGTCTTTTCATGCCAATAGCTGCCAGGTCTGTGTGCCCATCCTCCCAGGTGCCACGGCTGCTGGGCTCCCCAGGGATGTGGCCCATGTGGTGCTTAGAGAAAAGCGCAGTGCCTTTCTCAGAGCTTGGTCTGACAAGAGGAGTAGAGCAATGTCAGCCTCCAGGGCCTGTCTGCCCTGTGGGGGTATTTCTGTTCGGGTGAACTGATGTACAGAAGGTTAATATTAAAAGTTGGCATATAAACAAGCATATAAAAATATTAGGGGAAAATTAAAGTCAGAACGGCCTGTGGAGATCGTCCAGTCCAACTTCCATCCATAATTCTGTTGCCCACTCTCTATGCACCTATCAAGGGCACTTTTCTGAGTTTTTAAAAACAGTTTTTGTCAGTGCAGTAATTGCATCATAATTATCTCATTATGTAGCCATAAAAAGCAAGGATGATGATAAAAATTCAGAGGAAAAAGAAGACAAAATGACCTCGGAGCTCTAAACTCTTAATCCCCCAGCATTAACATCAGAGTTAAACCACAACAATTAATCTGGAATGTTACCCACTGATATGTGTGGGTTTGCATCTAGTCTTTTGGTTAAGTGTTCAAAATAAGTTATGTTTTAAAAAGTATATATGAAGTCAGAAAACATACGGCCTTACTGAATTAAGTAGTGCTTGTTCACGCTGGGTTTGTTGACCTAATTTTCAAAAAAGTGAAGGCTAATTTTCGGTGACAATACTGAAAGCATAATTTCCGAACCTTTGAATGATACGGTTATTTTCAGAAAGAACTGAGGGTCAAACAGCCTTTTAGGACTGGAAGTATGAGACAATGGATAACCATTGTGCTGGTACTGTCAGTGCTGTCAATAGCATATGACACAAGAAGAAAAAGAAAATTTTAAGGAAGTCTTTCAGAAAGATCTTTCTTTTGACATAACTCTCCTCGTTCAAGTAGATTCAAGTAGATTCACACATCCTTTTCTAAGACTCATGTGTCTGCTCTGTAGCACAAGCTTTGTTGATTATACAGGAGTTGTTTTGGGTTTTTTTATTATTTCAATAAGTGTGGGATAATTTTTATTATTAAAAAGACAGAAGTGTGGGATAGAAGGGTGTTGAGGAGTAGAGGGCTGTAACCCTGCTTCTCATAGTCTCTCTTCCCTGCCCAACACCTCCATCCCTTGGAGTATTTTATTTCCTGAGAAAGCAGGTAGTTTGAGATGTAAGTTAAAGTTTAGATACCTTGCTGTGTGGCAAGGAAAACCAAAATCTTGGATTTGGGTAGCTGGCCACTTTAAAAAGCACCACAGTTAACTCTGTGATGGTGTCAGCAGGTAGCTCTTATTGATGTGTGACATAACTGGTTGTGGTTTCTTCCTGGACAGATATCTGCACCTAAAAATAAATGTGACACAGTTTGTGTTTTTAGCAAGATGGCACAAATACTTTTCAAATTACTCTGTTGACTAGAAAACAATTGCACTTCATCCTCTGATGAGTGCTGGCACCTGCTGCCTCCTGAAGTTTATTTGCAGCATGAATCATCAGCGGGGCCTTGAAGTGCCATCAGTCCATTTTAGGCTCTGAAGATCTGGAACACATGGAGACCTGGCCTTTTATGGACTCCACCTGGAAGCCCATCTTCTGCTGTAGCACCTGAATCTTCCTTTTATTCCTCATCCTGTGTCCCTCCCCTGGGAAGGGACTGTAATGTGCATATTCAAATGATGGAGTTCATGCTGCTGTGGCTGCAGTTTCTGTTCACTCCAGGGCAGTGGGAGCTCCATTTGCCTCCACCAATCCAAGTGCTGAGGACCTCAGTTTCCACATCGTTATCTCACTGTGCAGAAGCCAAGCACCAAGCAATATTTGCCACCCTGTGGCCTGTAAAGGAAATGAATGAAATGTGATCACATCCATAAACTATAGGAGCAGTGAAAAGGATATTTCTGTACAATGACATACAAGCTTTTCTCATCAAAAATGAGGTCAAAGCTGGTCTGTTCTATTACTTCCAGAGAGAACTTTTATGTGTTATATTCTTCCCTAAACTGCTAGTGGCTTTATAGGCATAATCTCTTCAATTATTTCTGCACGCATTTTGCCATATTCAGAAATTATTTGCAACCTAGAGATATAAGGATCATAAATGTCTCTACCTCAGAGCTGCAGAAACTCGATACTGTTAAATGCCCTTGGATATGAACAGTGCTGTGCAGTGGGCACTGGGTGTTATTATAGTAGCATTTACTCAGCTAGGCTGCCCTGCTGAAAACTGAGGAGCATGATAAGAAATATATTGGTCCCTTAGAAAAGGGAGTGGAAGGGAAGTCATGATGTGGCATGGTTTCCCAGGCCACAGGGAGGAAAGCTGCATGAACTCCATGTCTCTGTGAGCCTGACTGAGGCTGTTTGCACTGGCAGTAAATTCAGAGTTTTCAGTGAGTGAAGAGCACACGTGCAAGGGAGCAGGGTCTTGATGTGCCCAAGTTAACATCAGGTAAGCTGCCTCTGGAGTCAGCAGCAATGTAGGCACCACACCCAAGTACTGTGCAGGAGGAAACTGCTTTGGCTGAATGCATGTGGTCACAGCAGGATACAGTCCTTGTCCCTGGGGTCTGTGCTGCTGCACAGCAAGGTCACGAGGTGCAGGAGTGTGTAAGGATGGGGGACATACTCATCCTGTGCCACCCTGCACGGAGCAGGCACGTTCTGTGTGTCCTTGCGTACCTCTTGCCATGCACACTGCTCCCGTGTGCCAGAGCCTCTCAAATAGCTCCTGAGAGCTGCACAGCCACCCCCGCGCTCCTGCACTAAGACAAGACAGCTGCAACTGATCTCTCTTCCCCTTTGCCACCTACTTCAGCCAGGCACGGCTGGCAAGGGTTTAGCTTTCCTTAAAATTCCCAAATGTCTTCTGCCCTCAATGAACATGACCCATGCAGAGCTTGATTAGACCGTCTACCGCCCACAGCATTTCAATATGATTGACTTCGACCCTGAGGGCTTTAAACCTGCTCTTCCTGACCTGGATTAGAGCTGCTAAAATATGGGCACAACAGATGTCTCTTCTGTCCCACAGGTGCCAATCTGCCCCTTAGGTGCCCCTAAATGCATCTCCCTTGTTGCTACTTAGCAGGGGACTCAGCAAGGTCCCTGCAGACACTGGCCCCATCCAGGAGAATGACAGGTGTTAGCTTGTTTAAAATGTGGTTGCATCGTGCAGTATTGCAATAATTTGCCTGTAAGAGGCAAACATCTAAACTGAACGTAAGCCATAAATTACAGCTGGGAGACAAGAAGGTGTTGGAGAAATCCACAGCAACCTGAATTTTTCTGAGACTTTCCATAAGACTATCAGATCAGCTTGAAAAAATTCAAATAAAGTAAGTTCCCATCTGTACCCTGCAAAAGCAAAAGCAGCTCAGCTTTGCTTAATTCTAGGCAAAAGTAGTCAAGCGTTTTGGGCAGAGGTCACTTCTAATCCCTCAGTGGGAAACTGTGCCTTCTGTCTCTTTGTACCATTTGGAACATTTTAAGGCAACAAGGACTGTGATTTAGGCCCAGCACAGCAGAAGGATAGTGACCACCCGATGAAGGCTACTGAAGCCTCACTGGGACCTTCTGGACAGAAACTTTTCATGGCCTCTCCTCTGTGTCATTGCACAAGCAGACCATGAAAAGGACCCAAGCACAGCTTTGTTCTGGGCTGCCTTCAAGTGCAGGAGGTGAATTTTATCAGGTGGTGAAGTTGGCTGCTTCTGGCTCAGGGCTCTGTCAATGTCTAATGAAGGTCAGAGTATTCTCCCTGATGGTTATCCGTGCTGCTCGTCAGATGTAACGAGAGATGTGTGAAAGCACAGGCTCTGTTCTGCTCAACAGGCTAAAGTGAGAGCAGGGAAGGTATTGTAGCAGATATTTCCTCCCATCTGGCAGCTCTGAGAGCGCACTCTGTATGGAGAGCTCACTTTCCATATGGAAAGGTCAAACGAACTTCACACTTACTAAATTTTATTATCCAATTTTTGACATCCTTCCTGATGGCTCTACCACATGGTTAGCTTGAGCTCTTCATCCTTCATTACCAGTGATAATTATGATAATTTTTACGCTTAGCTCCCAGTCCCTATAAAAAAGCCTTGACCATGTGGATGCCTGAGTGCTGCTCAGCCTGCACTACCTATGCTTTTGTGCAGACATGGTGCATTTACTTACCCTGCAGGATGAAGCACTCTGAAATAACTCACTGCTTAGACAGCTCACCCTGCAAATTCGGCAAGAGTCTTTAGCACTAAACAAGACTGGGTAAAATAAACCCAAAGAGAAAGAGGTTTTCCAAGAGAAAACCAATAATTACGCATTTCTACTGACTTAGCTGAAACTTGGCTTGGAAGCAATCAGTCTGTTACCAAAATGCGCTGTATTTTGAAAGGAATACTTTGTACTTACTGTATGATTTTAGTAAAAACCCATAGCTGCACTGCAACATTGCCATGATGTGGTAGAATTGGTGTTGTGTTCTGGTACGTAGGTTGGTTTTCAGTGTCAGCTCTCATTAAAAAATTACCTGTGATTTAATAGTAGAATTTGCCAATGACCAATGGATGCTCCAGACCAGTATGTCTATCTACACAGTTTTTTAAAAATCTGGTTAATTTTCAATTTTAAATGTTTGGGATTGGCAACAAAATTAACTTCTAATCAAGAGCCAAGAATTTAACATGTACCTTGTCTGAGGTGTTGCTGTGATTATTGACAGCATCACAAACTTTGGTTTGCTTTCTCCACACTTCCATGTTTTAAAGCAATATTGACAGAAAAGGAAGTAGCCCCCAACAGTCAGACTATAACAGCAATTAGCCTAACAACTGGTGGATCCTTTGGAAAACATCAACAATTCCAGACTTTTGTTGTGAATTTCTGAATTACATTTTTTTCTAATGCCCTGACTTTGCTAGTAACCTTTGAAGTACAGGGCTGTGCTGAAAACATCTGTTGATCTTTACACAGTGCCTCTATAAATAGCTAGTGCAGCTATTGCGTCCCTGCCTCAACTCCTGGGTGACAAAACCACATTAATGTGACCAAAAAAAAATTGATTGTGGACAATGTCAGGTTCTTCAGGCAAAAAAAATTCATATGTGTCACTTATTATTATTATTCCTGTCTTCTACTGGGATATACGTTGGTCCAGCACAAAGGAGATAATGGGGATTCTTGCTATGGTCCACTGCATTTAAAATTAGATTGAGTAGAGCTGCTAAAATGCTGCCTGATCAATACAAATCCAACACTGTACAGTGTCATGCTCTTTTGTTTAAAAACTTAGGTCAGGTAATGTCCAGCTGGGTGGAAATCTCCATCTGGATGCCTGGTGAAAGTGCTGGAGCAGCCAGTGCTGCAGGTTATTCAGCAGGTGGAGTGAGCATTCAGTTGTGCTTTCATGCTGCTGTAAATCTGGAGATGTGCTGTAAAACCAACAGAACAGCTGTTCCTCTGGTCAAAATGGGAGAAGGTTCACATTCAGGGGCACCTGATCAATGGAAAGTACCCAGATATGAGCCCAGGATATAGTTTTATTTCTCAAGTTTGGAAATACAAACAATTGGATAAATGTTTTTGTTAAAAGGACATTGTGTTTTACTTCTGTAAGTAATATTCCTTTGCAGGGAAACACTCTGCACAAAAAGAACAGCAAGGTTATAGAATTCCAGAAAACTTTGGACTCAATGATCATTGTGGGTTCCTTCCAACTCAGAATTTTCCATGAATCTGTCATTCAGAGCATTATAAGGAATACTAATAGCTCTGTTGACTTTTCTGATTGCTAATGGAGGAGCAAAACAAAGCCACAGTTTTTGGCTTCAGTCACAGGTTTTATCTTCTGGCAAGCACAGTAACAAAAGCTATTTTTTGAACTTTTAGTCGTTTCCTTTTTGAGATATTCTTTTAACACAGGTGCATTTTTAATATGTTCTTACTAAGTATTTTTTTCACTACTTCTAGTACTTAACTTTATTAACATGACCTCTGAAAACAAGATCTGGGCAGAATGTGACAAAGGACAAGTATGTCTTCACCTCTTGCAGCAGCATACTGTGACAGTACTGAATATTCAGCTCCCCAACCATTTCCTGAGTAACCAAGCTTAGGAACCAAACTTCTTTGTTAAAAATAAGAATTTCATTACTTTCTTCCACAGTGGTTCCCAGAGAGCTCTCTGTGAAAGCCCAGTGTAGCTCATCTTCAGTGGACATTAATGCATGTGAGGGCAGAAAGGTTTTGTACGTGTGCCTCTGCCTTGTCTGTTTGGCTTTTGTGCCAGCTGTGAAACCATGTGCCGTGGGGTGGCAAATCTGCCTAACAGACGAAGGCAGCTGCCAGGAGAGCTGCTGCTGATCTCCCAGCTACTTTTCCTGTAACCTTGGATGACCATCATTTCTGGGTAAAGGGAGAGAACATGAACCTGTGGATTAGGATCTGATAAATCGTGCCTTTCCCCCAAACATACGTGATCAGTTCTATCACACCCGCCAAGCAATGGCCTCAGTCGCGTAACTTGAGAGCCTGGCCACGTACAGTAGAGATCAGCTTGGGTCTGCTCAGCTCAGTCTATGGGCTGTACTCTCTCCATTGCTGCACAGCTCTTCTCAGGTTGCCATCATATCCCTGTAACTGCTTTTGGCTGTATCTGATGACTAAAACAACTGTACAGCCGCAACAGGATACGTGTTAAGTAAGGCTTTATTGTCAAGTGACACTGGATTTTTGCCCAACCACTTTAAGTGCCCATCCTCTTCAACATATTCACAGGAGGAGGTATGGAGGTTTCATCAGAGAGCAGTGATTTATCCAAAAAGATCAGCATGTGCTTCCTTTTATCAGCCAGGGATAAAAAATCATTACGCTGTGTTCTCTGCTTGCTTTATATATTCAATTCATGTGACTTACTGCATGGAAAATTAAGTGGCTTGAACTGCTGGTGCACCAGAATAAGACCTCAATGGACTCTTCTTTTTCCAGCATGGAGAGGAACATGCCCTAGTTGAATGCATTCAAACCAGGGCTCAGGAGTTCATTCAAGCTAAATATATCCCTGCAGCGCTGTCAAGGTATCAGGCACAAAGCTTATATATAACTACATTTTTTCCATACAAACCCACTCATATGGGTCTACACCATTCAATAAAACAGCACAAAGCACAAAGTGGAATTCATTTGCTTTCCCTTTAACCACATAGGCTCAGCCAGATCACTGGTCCCAGCTTGGATAGAGCTATCCATCTGACAGATCTTTTTATTGAGACCCCGTGGTACACATAATTATGTGTACAATACCATGTCTTTATGCACAAATCTCAAGTAAAAAGCTAATTACTGTCTGCTAATGACAGACCAGCTGGGACTTTAGGTGGGTTGAACTCTCCCTTTGCCGGTTGTTCTTCAAGTTTTGGTGAAAAGTTATACTCTAGAAGCATTTTCTCCTTTCTGGGCTTAGTCTTGGCAGGGTCAGGGCATAGGAATGGAAAGATGTAAAGTAAAGGGATAAAACTCAGCTAAAGTTCTAGTTTTCATATCTTTTAAAGTACAGAGTAGCAGGTGTGAAATAGCTTTTGGGGAAAAAATAAATCTAGGCTCTCCTTTTAAAATTATTTTTAATCTTTTCCCCATCACAAATGCTAAAACAAGCAAAATCTCCCTGACAAGGAACACATTCTCAGGTTTGGCCTTTGAAGGTTCTTCACTGTTGCACAAGGGACTGTGTTGTGATGATGAGGGGAAAATGCTCACATAAAGATATGCAGAGAGGAGATACCCCAGCTTAACTGCTCTGCTTTTGCAGGTGAACAAATGGTCAGCACCCCAGCTAGCCAATTTAAAGCTATCTCAAGAATCTCTGTGCTGGTGCTGCCCTGCAGCCAGCAGCTAATACAGTTGTTACTTGTGTCACTGGGTAGCAACCTTCTGTGCCATCTAGGCTTGTACTGGTAGTAAAAGATAACAATTACCAGAGTGGGCCAAATACAATTTCCCACTGGTCACTTTACTAACTGAACACTTCAGACCTGTTAATTTGAGTCTAGTTCAGCAAATGGTTCATAAGAGGAGAAAGAGTTGTTAAGTGTTCAAATTTTCTGAAAGAGAAAGGGTTTTTTGCTTTCTTTTCCCAAACTTGATGCACAGAGAGGTTTGGAAATCATTGAGAGACAGGAAGGGGAAGGCTTTCCTTCTTATTTCCCTCAGCCTTGAGAGTTATCCAAAGCAGAATACGATCCATGCTCAGTTCCATGATCCCCTGGCCATGATGTGCTGGTGCAGGGGGAGGGATAAGAAGCCACTTGAAAACTGCAAGAGCCTCTGAGCAGAAGAGGCTTCTTTGGAGAAGGAACTTTGCCCCATGGGTGTTGGTTTAGCCCTGGGCTCTGGGGCTGAGGGAAGAGAAGTGACCTGCAGCATCCAGCTGGGCTCCATGGGGAGCCCATCGCCCCAGAGGGTTTGCACACCAGCCCTCATTGCTGAGCAGCTACAGACTTGAGTCACAAAGTGGACAAATACTTCAGTATTTTTGCAGAATGAACTCCACATCAGCCAGTATTTGCCCAAAATTCACCCTGCCTCATTACCAGGACGATCAATTTATTCACGGAGAACCTCCACAAAGGTGACACTTGAGGAGGAGGTTGGTGTATGCTGCAGAGAGGAGGATTCCCAGGAGGGTGTTGGGGGAGATGTGGTCAGTGTCTGCCCAGCCTGGGGATGTAAGTCCCAGGGATTTCAGAGGGCTCATCGCTTCCTGGGAAGCACTCAACACCTCACAGGATCAGGCTTGCATGCTCTGTGCAGAGCACCCTCCTAAACCCCACACCCCTGGGTGCCGAGACACCATCTGTGTTCTCAAAATGCTGTGGGAAAGGAAAGTAGCAGACCTGGAGAGAGAACCTCAGCCTCTGCAGAATAGAGAATACACCAGTTTTGTGTTTAAAGTATTCCTATTTTTCCTATTTTTTAAAACATTCCTATTTTTCAGTGTTGATTAAAGGAATTGTGGGAAACACTGAAGCGGATAAGCAAATATCTAGCATAGCTATAGATAGATATTGTACGTTTTGTGTAACTATAGATAATATGCTATAGCATATCTACAGCTATGTTTTGATTGAGAGATAATGTATGTTTTGAGACCAAACTTGAAACTGCAGTTTAATGAAACTTGCATTAAGCTTCAGCATGACAAGAACTGCTCAGCTGATGAAGGATGTGTTCAGGGGCTTACAGTGTTCTAGAGGGTGAATTAAGTCATTGCACAAGGTAAAAAAAAAAAAAGCGAACGAATCCAGACTTGGTGTTGATACTGCTTTTTGGAGAAACAGTATTAACGTGAGAGAGATTTTTATATTGCAAATTAAAAAGTACTTTTTCTCTGGTTAGATACACAAAGGCTTTCTCTTAGGGTGCACATGCACCTCTGTTAAATGTATATATTTGTCTACAAGTTCTTCTGGACAGGTTGTCCTCCTGTTCTGTGGAGAAATGCAGTTTCTCTAAGTTAAAACTGTGTTAAAGTTCCTGCAGAAACTCTTACTATTTCTGTTCCTGAGGCTAGCTATTAAGATTTTATGTTTTATGTATTTTTTGCAAAGCATAGGCATTCAAATTTGTGTAACTTTCAATAACATATTCTGCAGAAAAATATGTTAAACCTTTGGAGGGTAAAATTACAGAATAATATCTCACATAAATAACCTTTTCTTACCTCACTTTTGAGCTGAATGTGGGGAGCTACTTACACATTTTTCATCTCTGTGAGATCTGGAAGGATCAAGGACAAATTTAAAAAAATAAATAAAAAAGTAGTCCAATTTAAATAAATCCCTTGTTCTAGTATTACTCAGTTTCTGCCAAGCTATCATTTTCCAGCCTCATAAAACTGTCATGTCATTAGCATTTTGGGATGGTCTCCTTATAAACCTGACCTTTACAATGGATTTTACACGTGGATTTAAAAATCTTATTCTTACTTTGCTCTGCAGTTGCCTCATGTACTGACTAAAAGTTTTTGTCAGATGGAAACTGGCTGGATTTATAACTCCCCATTATGTAGCCAGTTTGTCACCTGCAATTCTTTCATTTGTAAGCCAAGCGAGCCAGTGGAGAAGCACACACAAAAGCATGGATGTGACCTTAATTCCGGGCAGGCACGCCGCATGCGGATCATAATGGTGTTTATTGAGCTCCCCTATATTTAGCCCCTCCATCCCAAGGGAGCATTGCTCCAGGGGCTGCTTGATCCCCCTCGGCACTGCCAGGGGATGGGAGGCACTTTAGCTGTAAGCCCAGTGAGAAATGCCTCGGCACGGTCGCCGCACGCACCCAGCTTGCTGACCAAACATAGGCCCCGTGGCAGGAGCCGTGCGTAACCAGCAGGGATCACTTTCCACGCGGCCCTCCCGGCATTATTTATTGAACACTGGGAGCAAATTAATCCCAATCCAACACTGGCTGCTCTCCAAAGCATGGCAATTTCATGTTACGGTCTCGGAGCAGATTGGCAATTCACTGCTGGAGCGTGCATTCGCCTGTAGGAGTTCTTCTTCGTCAACAAATTGTTGCCAGAGTTCAAAAGTCCTCTGCAAAGCAGTTGATTGCATCAAGCAATGGTATTATCCCACATAAAATCCAGACTGACAGCTTGTATTTTTAATTCTAAATTAAGTGGGGAAAAAAGATGGTACTGCTTTATGTTTCCATGTGATGGCCCCTGGCCAGTTAAAAATTGATTTTTTTTAAGATTAAAATAATAAAACTAGATTTAACAAAACATAGTAATAAAAATAAGAAATTAGCAAACCATGAGAAAATTAAGAAAAATACCTTGAATATAAATAAGATGTATTTTAAAATATAACATAAAACATCATAAAAATATAATCCATTTACATTCACATTGCTTTAAGAGATAATGCCTTGTTTTCTCATGTCCAAATACCCTGAACTATACAGGCAAGTTTTGAGCCTGAACTTTTCAGCTGAAATCTATCTCTATAATCAGTTTTGTGTAATTTTAATGAACGGTCATAAATTATCTCTCTTTCCCCCACCAGCTTGGCTGATAACAACTCAAGGAAAGGTCATGGTTTCGGGTTTTTTGGCAATCATCTCCACAGTTCCAATAATCAGATACATCTGCAGTTCTCAGGTTACCCAATAATACTGTACAAAGAATAGGGTCACTGAGGAAAGTTCATTTCCAAAGCAGGTCCATAACTGGAGATCTGAACAGACCTAGCCACCTGGGAAAGTTGCTCCTGTGGAAGAGGGACTTTGAGAGACCTGGGGGAAGGAGCAGCAAAGTTGAAATCAGTCAGTGTAACTTCAGATTCTGGAGAAATGTGGGCTTAAACTTGCACTCTGTAGGCAAAGAGAAACATAAAGAACAGATAAATAACAATGTGAGTTTGATGGGATTTGTTTTTGGTGACTTCTACAATGGGGCAATGGGCTTTGCAGAGAGAGCAGAAATGGTGCTTGCCTTTCCCAGGGCGTGATTCTCTTCTGTTAGCCAGGTAGGGAAGCACTGCGATGGTGAAATTATGAGGTGAGAAAAGGTGAGGTTTCGATTGTGCTTGAAGGTCAATTACAAATACTGCATCATTTGTGTTAGTAGTAAACTTATGGGGGTCAACACCATTGTGTTTGTTCAGTATTTTCATTAGTACCTGGCAGAAGAATGGAAAACATGCTCAGGATAGGACCCAAGCTGAAGGACATGGTCATGCCAACATGGAAACAATGGATGTTACTCAGGGCTGGATGAGCAGGACACAAATTTTTTCTTTCCCTCTTCTTACTGTGGGAGAGGTACCACCTGGTATCTTGTAGGCATCGCTTCTGACTGCACCTACAGATGGGCTAAAGGACATCTGAAGAGCAGCGATGGGAGATGCAGCTGATATGTCCCACGGGTAAAGTTAAAGTGAACTTAGGCCTAGTGAAAGCTGGAGATTGAAGGAAGCACACTGGTCACCCTTAGTTATGAAAAAAGCCTGTAGCACAGAGTGGGAATCATCTTCTTCCTCCATCTGTGGCAGAAATAATGGATTGACAGCAAGGAGAAGCCAGATAGATCTGAGGACCATTTTTCTGATGGTATATGGATAATCAGGTACCAGAGAATTGGCCTGGGGAAGCCATGAAGTACCTGCAAGCAGAAGTTTGTCAGTGCAGGCTGGACAGACACCTGCCAGGATGTTTGAAAGCAATAAAGTGTTTATAATTAGTCTTATTCAATAGATTTCCACAGTTTGCATGTGCTATTGCAGTCTACATGTAACAGCCACCAGAACATTCTCTTGTATCACTGACATTGTAGACACAGTTTAATCCGTCATGCACAAAATTCAGCAAGTATTTGATTTATTTTGTCTGAGGAGCAGACACCCCATATAAATACATGACCACATATTTAGACTGTATTTGCAGCACAACTAAAAAGTACGGCTGAAATCTAAACTCGTTCTGGGATTATGTTCCTGCCTGTTTGTTTTGGCATGAGATTTTGGGGTCTGGAAGAGAGGGGTGGGTAGCAAGGGGGAGGATCTGGTTTAAAAACATATATATCTTCTGCAGCCCTTGTAAGGCACCCAGCAGGAGCTGCTAATAGCAAGGGCCAGAGGGAGCTGTGGGGAGGGCTGGGGGTGCTGTTTCACTGGCACTTCAGCCACTGCTGCTCGCAGGGGCTCAGTTACACGGGAATGCACTGCAGAGCATAAGGCAGTGGCCAGAACTTGATCCTATCTCATCCTAGGGGGAAAAGTGGCCTCCCACTCGGAGAGCCATGCCAAGGTCTTTGAATCATGCAAGCTCAAGCACTTGGGTTAGGGTCTTGAAATCCACCCAGCTCTGGAGTTTCTTTAGAAAGGTCTGACACTCACTGAGAGGGAGAGGTCTGCCAGGAAGGAGAACACATTTGGTTTACATTTGCAGGTTGAGTGTTAAGAAGACCCCCTTAATCTCTTCAACAGGCTCAGATGGAAAAGGAAAGAAAGATCCCCTTGACTAGCATAGTCTCTGTGAGAGAAAGGATTGAGCCATCCAGGTGTTGGTTTTCACTTAGTTTTTGCTTAGTACTTTTTCAGTCAGACCCTTGCTAGATGCCATAAGAAACAGTATTTTAGTGCAAGCTGCAAAAATCTCATTTTATTTCCATTTGATTTTGCTAGAAAGCTTCCATACCAACACACGTGTGTGGGTATTGTATTTCTCTTCAGTATATCTGGTAGCACTTGGAGATATAATGGTATATAGGTATAATGTGTGCTATAATGGTATATAATGGTATATAATGTATATAATGTATATAATGGTATATAGGTATAATGTGTGCTGGGCTTCACTGTTTATTGCCAAGCCACAAATCCACCTCTTCTATTCCAAAGTGGAGTTTGCTCCCTCCTTCTTGGGTACTAGTCCTGACAGAAAATTAGGGTGCTGTTTTCAGTTTTCCCTTCTCCTTAACACGCACACAGAGAAATACATCTAAATTCCAGTAATGGTTTGGTTTGTTTTTTTTTTTTTTTTGCTTTGATTTCAAAGATTACCACAGAGCTCACTTTGACAATGTGCAATGTTATCAGAAAACTACTGAGAGAAAAATTTAATCCAGCAGTATTCAAATACTACTCAAGAGAATAATCAGCCAAAAATTTAAGCTTCTCCCTATGACTCTATCATTCTTCATCTCTCTCTGAGCCTATAGTGAGTGTCGTTTGCTCTGTGCACAGAATTCAACAGAATCCTTGTGCTGTTTCCTTGTTTTTTTGTGAAAGACATCACTTTCCATGCAAGAAGCATAACCTCTCTTGCAGACCATCTTAGTTACTGGAGCAGTGTTTGTCTTCTCCATGATAATAATATTTAGATTTTTCTTCTGTATGAGTCTGATTTTTATAACTCCTTTGTGATGACTTAACTCTGTAATAACTAAAATATTTAAAGTGGTATTAACATTTCCTAAGGCTAAATTAACAGATTAATGTTTTACCTTTTCCTAGTCAGAGAAAGCTCAACTAAATACCTCTAACCAGTTGCTCACTTCCCTGTCTGTCTCAGTTAAAGGGGCAAAAAACCCCTATGCCTTCTTCTGTATGGTTTCCTATGTAACTGTATAGTTACAGTCTCCCTAACCTCATTCTTCATCTCTTGATTCCACTTTTAAGTGCCTCTTCTCAAAGCCCTTTTAAATCCCACTTTCCTGCTACTTCCATGTAATGTAATGTAATTTATTTTAAGGTGCAGAGCTAATTCAGCCTATCTACATTTTCCCCATCACCTTTACCTGTCTGACCTACCTCTATGAGCAAAGGACAGAATGTGGTTAAAGAGTATATGTTGTTATTTTTACCAGAAAGAGTTTAAAAGTAGAGTACCTACTGTGTTATAAAAGGCATTAAACATACAGGTTTTCTGTGATTGTGAGGAGAGGTCCAGTAATACTTCATGACAGATTTGGATGCAGATATCATAGACTTTGGTACCTTTAGTGAGCGAGAGAGATTTAAAGGTGGAAACCACAAGAGAGTAATTGATGCTAATGCATGCCTCAGCTGAGTATTGCTAGAATCATAAAGATGACATGTTAGTTACTTATATCCCACATTATTAACCAAATCACATTGATCTGTTTATTAATCAGTGATGTCATGCCAGCACCGAGCAAGAAATTGCTATTTGCAAGAAAATGTGATGGAGCTGCAGTTTTCCTGTGTACTTTTGACTGTGACCAAACAGGTCTAACACTTTGCTTGCTGTAGAGTTTTTCTGGCAACTGTAATAGATACAGAAAAAAACATAAACCTAAATCATCTACACCTTTGCAAGCTGTTGAAGCACTCTGACCCCTTGTGAGGCAGTGCCACAGGGGAACAGTCCTGGGGAGTCAGCTCCAGGTTCACGCTGTGCACCCAAGCTTTGGATGCAATGCATGGAGGCTATTAGACACCTCCAAAACAAGCTTTACTATAGCTGACACTATGGTGGCTAAGAGGAAAGGCTGGGGAGAAGGCATTAAGCCTAAACCCCATGGAATTTTACGCTTTGCTCGAGGCCAGACTCGCAGCAAAGCATCTCTGAGGAGCTGGCGCCTCATCAGAGCAGAAATCTGTGACACAAAAAAGAGATGATGAAATCCTTCTCATTTTCCCCCACTCTTCTAACACCATACAGTGATCAGAGCACTTAAGCTGGGTGTCAGAGATTGCCTTTTTACAAATGACATTAGGATTTGTGTGGCTCTGTACCCTGTAGCAATATCTTAGTGCCATGGGAAATACCCTGATCTGACAGCCTAAGGCATGCAGGCCTCCAGGACTAACCCTGATTGAAAGTGGAGAGGAACAGGTGTGGATTTATGTACGTATTTTTGTCACCAGGGGCATAAATTCCCGGTGCTGGAGACATAAGTATGTTATAAACATACATGTATGAGTGCTCCATTGTTGTTTCTGCCTTAGTTGGGAGAGCCATTGCCTGGGTTTGTAAGATTGAGTAGATTAAGTTCAAGATACCACCAAAGGAAAAGGGCAGAAAAAAACATCTCAGGACCACAGCTAGAAACTAGACTGTGAAAATAGATAAATAAAGAGTCAAGTTTCGATGCTCATTTTGGTGGGGATATTGTCTGGGGATCTTGGCAGTAATATACGAACAACTGTTACTCAAAAAAACAACACCACTCTTAATTGTGCAGGTTTGGGGAGCAAAGATCTGATTCACTGTGTACTCTTAATGCAGGGAAAACAAACAGGAGAGGTGAGAGTGAAGTGTGAGAGACTGACACCTGAGACCCTGGTTAGGGAGATCAGAGTGTGGGGGCACTGAGAACTTGGGATGGAGACCTTGCTTGAGAGGAGGCATCCGGTAGGAGGCAGAGCAGAAGGCCAGGCTGCTCCAGCTGCCAGCAGTCACCCAAGTACAGTGAATGATCAGGGTTTAAAATGCATTCCTTGGCATCCCAGGCATTTGGAAAGGACTGTATTTGAGGATCTAGTCTTAGCCCATTATCAATTGAAACTAAGATGCCTCTTAATAATGTGCTAAAATATTGTCTTTCTCTAGTTATGTCACAGTTTTATTGCATCTGCTTGAGACAGAGGGGCAAGCCTGTAATACATGTGGATGGGACACAAAAGCCAGTGAAGTTGTTTGGGGATGCCACTTACCACAGCTCTGTCGGACACTGCAGTCACTGTGTGTACCAGGGGAGTTGAAGCTACATAAGCCTGGGCTAAGACTGAAGCTGAGGAAGCCTAGTACCCATAAAACCTGGTGCCCAGCTTCTCATTAACAGCACACTGGCGGCAGGACAGACTCAGTAAGGATGGAAGTCAGTTATCCCTGCTGCCTGGGGAGAGCCTCACTGCATGTGACCCGACTTGGTACAAACCCTCCAGGTTTGGAGGATGTGTCTTTCTTTTAAAATATCACGTGGTGCTTCAGTAATATTTTCCATCCTGTCAATCTACAGCCTAAGAAATGACCATGTATCTATGGTTTATAGAGTACTAAAAACTGGAGCCACCTCACTTGTTTTCCTCCAGGAAGCAGAGGCCCTTATCTGAATCAGGCTATGAACCTGCCCTTGCTGCAGGGAGCCTCACAAGGCTCCATTTGGGTTCAGTAAAGAAGGCAGGTCATTTTTGCTGGAGCAGGAGGAAGAGTGGGAGGATGGCAGCAGAGCTGCCTGGCTACAGGGTGGGATGAGGAGCTGGGAGCACTGGGAAACCCTTGTTTTGATATGGACAGTGCTGGGAAGACTTCTGGGATGGTGTCAGCTTTGCATCTTGGTTCCTCTGTTCCTGTGGCATCCCTGGCAGAGCTGCACACCATGCCAGTGCATGCAGCTGTAAGGTCCTGGACCCTGGTAATCACTTTAGGGATTTCCACAACTCTCCTGCACCTCAGTTCAGTGTTACCAGCCCAGTGCCAGCTTGCTCACCTTAGTGTTCAAGTACTGTAAATTTAAGATGTTGTATTTTAAGCTGCATCTTTAGGATGTTATCTGCATTGTATACCTGTGGGCTGCTTCTCAACATTGCTCGTTTTCCTTTGTTTCTCCTCCTCAGTGTTTAAGACCTTGCCTTTTCAAAATTTCCATGGTGTTGGACTGATTTTTGGTTTGTCATCTTGGGAACCGCTCAGTAAAGCTCTCAGCCGCCAAAGGTCAGGCATGCCACAGAAATGCCTATTAATAGTTCTTAGGTGCTGGTTGTGTCTAAACCGGCATTTCTTGGAAAGAGAAAGATTTCTTGGAGACCGGTGGCTCTCTGGACTACTGTAAAGGTGCAGGGCCAGGCTGCCATCCATAGGGTGTCCCTATGCAACCACACATCCTGCAAAAGGGGACACAGGGTGCAGGGGGATAGTTTAGGGAAGAAAATAGCTTTTTAGCCACTGCTGCGTGTAGAACGAGGTCGCACTTGCTGTTGACACGCTGCGCGCTCAGCCGGTGCCCTGGGAGCTGTCTCCTGCAGCCGGTGCCGCCGGCTCCCCGGGGAGCTGGGCAGTGACAGCATCTTTGTAGGCATGGACATCTCTCCTCTTCCAAGTGGTGTCCGGGCGCCTTTATTCCGGCAAACACAGACGTTTAAAATAGGATTTCAGCCGGCCTAAGCGACGCCGGCTCTACGTATAGTCCGCGCCTGGGGCCGTCCGAGTGAAGGCCATCTCGATAAACCATCAGGACCTGGGCCCGTCCCGGGATGTGCAGGGCCAGCTCCCCTGCGGTGGCCGGACTGGCTGCTCTGTGCCGCGGAGGGCTGCGGGGGGAGCTGAGCCCGACCCGACCCCTCCGCCCCCCGGCGGCGATGCCCGCCCGGGTCGGGAGCCGGCGCGCCGGGCGGAGGAGGGGACGAGAGAGGAGGGGAGGGGAGGGCAAGGAGGGGAGGGGAGGGCAGGGCGTGGGCGGCCGCTGCCCCCCCGTCCCCGCCGGCACGTGCCTGCCCGCCCCCGCGGGCCACTGCCGCGCCCCGACGGCCCCGGCATGGACGCGCCCGGCCAGCGGCCCGCCAGCCTCCGAGCCGGCCCGGAGGGCGCGGCGGCGGAACGGGACCCGAGTACAAGCCCGAGCTCGAACCCTGGCCCGGAGGCGACCATCCAGGAGAAGGAGGAGGCGGCGTACGTGGAGATTCGCGTCTCGCCGCAGGGACCGGAGGACAGCCGCCAGAAGCCCGAACTGGCCCCGGCCAGCGGCGCGGAGGGAGCGTCCGGTCCCGCACCGGACAGCGGAGGCGGGGAGACCGGGGATGGCAACTCGGCGAGCGGCGGACCCCCGGGGGAGGAAGCGGGGCCAGCATCCTTGGACCGCGGGCGGGATCGCCCTCCTTCCCCAGCGGCGGCGGAATGCGGCGCTGACACCGGCCCCGGCTCCGTGGAAGCGGCGGGGAGCGGCGGGACGCCAGAGGCGGGGGGCTGCCCGGAGTCCTCCTCCTCCTCCTGCCCTTCTCCCGTGACCAAGGCGGACGACTTTCCCGCAATGGGCGACCCTGTGTCGACGGAGGGCAAAACCTCCTCGTCGTCCTTCGGCTACGAAAGCGAAGTGGAGGATGAGGTCGCGGGGCGCAAGGCGACTCCCCCCGGCGCCCCCCCGGGCACCCCTCCCGGCGGCGGCCGCGACGAGGCGCACTATATCAGCACGCAGGAGATCCAGCTCAGCGAGGTGGACCACGACATGGACTTCGACGCGGGGCTGGCCGCCCGCTGGGACTTCGAGGATAACAACGTGATCTACTCCTTCGTTGACTACGCCTCCTTCGGGAGCGACGAGACCCCGGGGGACACGCTGACGGAGGAGGAGGAGAATAGCTGCTACCTTAGCACGACCACCAGCGACCCCAACAACCAGACGGACAGCATCGACAACACCAGCAGCACCGAGATCGTCAGCCTTACCTCCGAACACGACACCCCCGGCGGGGACAAGCGCGCCAGCTCGGGGGAAAGCCGGTCCAAGCAGCCCGGCCGCCCCGGCGGGAGCCCGGGCGCCCAGCTTCTCCTATCAATCAAAGCCGCTTCCCGGGCTATAAATGAGTCTAGCAACGTGCACGGAAAGCAAAACACTGTTTACGCTGCCAAGCATGAAGGCGACATGAGTCTCCGTGTCGCCGCGGCTCCCGACCGCAGCGCGAGTTTAAAACAGGATGCGGTCCGCGACCACGCGAAAAAGTTCATCGCGGTGCCCGCGCGGCTGCAGACGCGGTGCGGGGCCGCCAGGGCAGGGGAGCACTCGAGCGGCGCCTCCAGCGCCGTCAGCGAGCTGGACGATGCCGACAAAGAGGTGCGAAACCTTACGGCCAGGGCTTTCCGCAGCCTGGCGTACCCCTATTTCGACACCCTGCGCCCCGGCTCCCGCGCCTCCTCCGCCTCCCTGTCCGACAATGCCCTGGGCATCAACCGCTGGTCCACCTACCTGGACCTCAAGTGCGGCAGTCTGGGACCGAGAGCCGAGCCCAGCCTGCTGCGCTCCGGCCGCTCGCAGACCAAAGCCCTCGAGTTCGTGGTCAGCAAGCTCGACGGGGAGATTGCCCATGTCGAAACGCCGCGTCGGCTGCGGGCGGGCTCCCGGGTGGTGACCCTGCTGGACCTCGGCGATGCCGCCGAGGCTGGGGAGCCGCCGGCGGCGGAGGGCAGCGGGAAGGGGTCCAGCAAGAAGTCCAGGTTCGCCTCCAGCCTCCTCAAAAACGTCATCTCCAAGAAGATGCAGCTGGAGCACGAGTTCAAGATGGAGCGGGGCGAGATCACCGACACCTCCTACACCGGGCCGGGCGCGGGCCGGGAGCCTGAACCCACCGGCGGCAGCGCCGGCCGGGAGCGGCATCGGGAGGGTGGCGTGCAGCGGCAGAACTCCCGGCACTCGGAGGGAGGCTCGGACTGCACCGCGGCGCCGGCGGAGGATGCGGGTGAGGGCGGCGGGGGCCGCTCTCCGGCCTCCAAGGCGTCGACGCCCCGCGAGGGAAACCGCAGCCTGGACCGGGCGCTGTCGGAGGAGCTGTGCGAGGTGAAGCGCAGCGCCTCGGAGGCCATCAAGGCCACCTTCCTCCGCAGCCAGAACAGCGCCTTCAGGTCCTGGAAGGAGCGGGAGGCGGAAAGGAAGGAGGAGAGGGCGCCCGTCGGTAAGCTGAAACTCTCTCCCAAGCACGACTGGCGAGCCGACCTGGGTGAGATCTCTGCCGGCAAGTCCACCAAGATGTCCCGCCTGTTCGTCCCCGCCATTCAACACACCCCTCGGGACAAGGAACCCGGCAAGAGGGCAACCAAGTGCTCCGCCGCCGTGTCCTCGGCAGCCGCCGGCGCCGCCGCCACCTCGCCCCCCGCCGCCAAGCCCAAAGCCCCCGAGATCAAGATCAGCCTGGGCAGCCTGCAGCAGCCCCGGGACGCCGCTTTCAGCATCGCCCAGCTGCTGACGCCGCAGATCGCAGGCCGACCGCCGGAGGAGGGCAGGGGACAGCCGCTCAAGCCTCTCAAGGCCGGCGACGGCCCCGACAAAGTGCCACAGTTCCTGGTGCGCGACGTGAGGGACAGCAAGTACAGAGCCCAGGGGATCCTCCACCAGGTGCGGGACGTGCGGAAGCTCATCAAAAGCTCCTACAGCGCTGACTCGGGAGATAACAGCAGCGACAAGGGCAGCGGCGCCTCCGAGCAAGGCGGCCCGGAGCAGAAGCCCCAGCAGCTGGTCATCGCCGGTGTCCCCCGGTCGCTCTCCCCCGTGGTCATCACCTGCCAGGCGGTCGGCCACACCGGCACCAAGCCCACCGAGGCGGGGGCCAAGGCGGCGAGCAGGGCGCCCGCCTGCCCCCCGGAGGGCACCGTGCTGGTGCACCGCACTTCGGGCAGGCTGCCAGTGGCCACCATCGCCCCCAACAAGAGCGATGCTCGCCAGCCGGCCGTGCTCAAGATCGTTTCCAAATCCTCCGCGCCCTGGCGGCACCAGCCGCCGCCGCCGCCGCCCCCCGAGAGGGGCCGGGCACCGGAGGAGGACCCGCGGGAGGAAAGCAAGGCAGCGCCGGTGCAGAACGCGCTGGAGAAGCTGACGGCGGCGGTGCGGAGCATGGAGGAGCTCTACAGCTTCAACAAGCGCGAGTGGAAGCGCAAGAGCGACCCTCTGCCCATCACCGACAGCCACGTTCTCTCCCTTATCGCCAGCCAGGAGCGGGGCGCCGGGTCCCGACCCGCCGGCGCTGCCGCTCCGCCCCCGCCGCCGCCGGCGGACAAAGCGGAGGAACCGTCGGGCAAGGGGCCGAGCAGCGAGCGGCTGCCCCGCCGCCCCTCCAACAGCACCGCCGACAAGGTCTCGGCCAAGGCGGCCGCCTTCGAGAGCCTGGCCCGGCAGCGGCAGCGCGGCCCGCCGGCGCCCCGCGCCGAGCCCTCCGCCGCCCCCCGCGCCCTCCTCACGCTCCGCGGGGCGGGCGGAGCCGCAGCCCCCGCGCCGGCCAAGCTCCCCTCCGAGGGCGGCCCGCGGGGTCCGGCACCGCCGCGCTCCCCTCGGCTGTCCGCGGGCGGCGGCGGCGGCGATGCCGAGCGCGGCCCCGACTGCGGGAACTATCTGTCCCTGCCGCTGAAGGCGGCCACCGAGCCCGGCTCCCCCCAGTCCGCGGGGGCGACGGAGGGCGGCGGCGTCCGCCCCAGCCCGGTGTCGGCGTCAGCGGCGGCGGCGGCGCTGTGCAGCCTGCAGCCCTTCGGCACGGCCAAGCCCCCCGGCAGCCCCAGGCCGCCACCCGGACCCCCGCCCGCCGAGGAGCCCCCCGCCGCCGCCCCGCCGCCCGCCGAAGGTCCGCCCGCCTCCCTGTACCGCCCGCCGCTGCCCTTCGCCGCCCTGCCCGGCACCGCGCCGCCGCCGCTGCTCTGCTTCTCGCCCTCCGTGCCCGCCGCGGCCACAGCGACAGAGCCCTTCCCGCAGACGCAGCGCAAGGTGCTGCTGGACGTGAGCACCGGGCAGTACTACCTGGTGGACACGCCTGTGCAGCAGCCCCTCAAGCGGCGCCTCTTCGACCCCGAGACCGGGCAGTACGTGGAGGTGCCGGTGCCCCAGCAGCCGGCCGTGGCTCCCGTCCCGCTGCCTCTCTCGCCCCTTGCCCTCAATGCCGGTGCCTACGGCGCCACGTACATGCTCTACCCCGGGCTCCTTCCCGCCGCCACCGTGCTGCCCGCCGGCGCCCTGCAGCGCCCGCTGTCCCACTCGGGCAGCGATGGCAGTGCCCCGGCAGAGCCTGGCAGCCCCGCCGCGCCAGAGGCAGCTTTTGCCGAGAGCCCCTACTACGTGGCTACCAGCAAGGGCCCGCCACCGCCACGGCACGGGGCAGCCGAGGCGAAGCCGGTCATCAGCATCACAGCGCCGGCCACCGGCCCTCGGATCGTCGCGCCGCCCTCCTTCGACGGCACCACCATGCGCTTTGTGGTGGAGCACCGGTGAAGAGCGCGGGTGAGTGGGTGCTGCCTGTCGGGCACGGCAGTCACCGGTGATGGGTCAGGGCAGAGCGGGTTAATGGCCAAATGACAACATTGCCAGAGCTTCTCCTCAGGGGAGAGAGGGTCCACGGAGGGGCCCTCACCAGGGTGTAAAATACAGAAAGGTTAGGCACACCCCTTGGTGCAGTTCAGTAGTCTTTGGAGCTTCTTTTTTTGGCAGTTTCAGAGAAGCACACCATAGCCACTCGTCACACAACCTGTATTTGTGCAGCCCCATGGCTGGGGCACCTCCCATTGCTCCCAGGGATGGCAGTGTGGTTGGGCATCTCTGGACCCATCATCTGGACCCATCTTGCAAGCCATGAAAGAGCCCCTTCACCTTGGCATCACATCCTCCTCTTGTCTCACCTCTCACCTCTTCCTCCCAAGGGGAGGTGAGCACCTCTCTCTTTCCCCTATATCTGTTTCTCCCTAACCTCAAGAAGAGTGGGAGAGGAATCTAATGGAAGCAAACCCTTATTTTGGGTCCTTCTTGTTAGTGGGGTGAGAGAGCAGGATGCATGGAGCAGTACCAGGAGTGCTCTCCTGGAGCCATGGAGCTGCTGGCAGGGCCAGAGGTGCCCGCAGCTGCCTGTGCTGCAGGAGGGCTCCCCGGGACACTGCTGCATAGCACAGTTTTACACAGCAGCTCTGAGCTTGTAGTGCCAGAGTCCTGACAGTGTTCAGCTACCTGGGACTGTAACCCAGGGCCAGCCTCCAAATTCAGGGATGTGCATGCAGGAACTCTGAATCTTGGAGCGAGGAGGAGGGCACAGGACTGGGCATACAGCATGCACTGAAACCAGTGCGGTGCAGTATGTCCTGTGCAAAATAACCAAGGAATGATGGCATTTCATTTTAAAAGACCTGAAATATTACAGAAGTGCCTTCAGGACTCGTGTCACTGCTCCTTCTGCCTCTTGCATTAGAATGCGTGGCTAATCTTTATCATGTGCAGTATTAGGCAGAACTGTCAAATCTTCCATGGCTTACCAAGAATTCACAGAGGTGGTTTTTTGGTGTATATAAAAATACAAAGAGAAAGAGTGGAAGAGTGGCAACAGCCAGAAGTTTAGGTTTGTTACCAGTTTGTGCTGAGCTTTGTCCAGTTGCATGCTTGAGGGTAAATTTTGTCTTCCAGTACTTGGGTTGTTTATTTTGCTTTAATATTTTTTTTAGTTTACATCAGCTACTACATAGTAGATTATTTGTTGAATGAAAACTTATCAATGTGATTTATACGCTTTGATTTATACTTCTCTGCTTGTAATTATTTTATCTTGAAAGTTCCATTCTTTCATCCTGGCTGTGCATGAAGTTGTTTTCATTGGCCCTTCTGGGTCACTCAGGACAGGCAACATGCCAGTTTAACTTGAGCTCTGCTGTGCTACTTGAGTTCATCTTGCCAGTAATGTCAGAGAACCTAGATGAAATGGCAAAAAGTAGTTCATTATTTTCCATTTGTTCTGGAGGCTGAATTGAGATGGCTAGCAGAAGGAATTTGTTAGATTTCAGATTAGACTTGACGTTTTTGAAAAGGTGGGATATAGTAGATACATTTGTAACAGTAGCTATTTAAATGAAAATGTCCAGCTTTTCTTGTGTCTTTTTCACTCTTTAAAAGTGAGAAACATCATATTTCCTGGTGTGCCCTGCCCCTCAGTTCCCAAAGGGTTATCCTGTTATCATGTATTTAGCTTGCCTTCACTGCCTGGTGAGGCAGGTGATGCTGTCACCAAGTTGTTCTTTCTCACTGCAGCCCTGCTTTGTTGTGCTGTCAGAGCTCTACCACTGCACAACTGTGTGAAAGCTGCCCCAGAAGACTGGTGGTGCATACTCAGTACAGAAGGTCATTCAGCAGTGTGCAGACTTGAGTTTCATTTTACCATCCTTTCAATCTTTGATCATGCCAAGGCATTTGTTGTCTAATACAGACAGGAGTGCCTCCTCTGGGCTGTCTCAGACCTGCTGAGGGAGGTGTCCTGCTGCAGAACAATGGATGCACTTTTTTCCCTTGAACTGTTCTGACAGTCTTAAAATAAATAATTTTAACTGCATGCTGCAGGATGTGTTTAACTTGTCATTAGACTTTGATTATTCCTGTATCTTGTCTCTCAGTAGAAAATTAAATATATGCCACAGGGGAATCACATATGTAGCTTTTTTCTTCCTGTTATTTTCTTTCACCTACATAACTTTCATGTCCCTGTGGATAATTTTTTCCTCTTCTCTCTTTTAATGTCTACTTTTGTTTTCCATTATTTTTCTCTATCTTTTGTCATTCCATTCCTAATGAAAAGCCTTTGTTTGCTCAGTGTGGTGTTTTCCCCCTAACACTGTGGTGTTTTTCCCCAAGAACAGCAGTATATTTTCACGTGAATCTAAGGGTGAATTGTTGTTAACTTTTTTAATTCCAGTTAGTTGCTTTCACACCAGACCAGGGTGTTTTGATTGCAGCAGTGCTGTGCAGATCCTAAAATGGATTCAAAACCAGCCAAATTTCATCCTTTGAGAGCAAGAGTTGAATAAAGTACTGTCCTTTCAGGTCCCTTTTTTTTAACTAGGCAAAATGAGCTGGATGAATGCTCTTTTCCTCCACTCCTGAATTCCTTTCTGCACTGCACATATTCTCTTCTTCCTTTCTTTGCTCTATTTCTTTCACATCTTCATTCACAAACTGTATCACTGTGTCAAGGACTGCTCCATCTTGGTCTCTGTCACCTGTGGGAGGTCAGCGTGTCTTGAAGTTTTGGTAATGATGTGATGCCTGTGGTGGATTGACACCAAATCCTCTGCACATCAGCCGTCAGAGTTCCAACATCTGCTGCTCTTCCAGCACTTCCCTTTGTATCTGGTGCTCTTTCCTGCATAATCATTGGGATAAAATGGATCCCATCAATTTGTGTTCTTACAAAATCCAAGCTACTATTTCTGAACTATTCTGAAGTTTTTGATATGCAGAAAATAGTGGAAAATATGTGCACAATTCTGAGTGATATCTTAAGGTTGCTCCTCTCCCTCGTCTTCTTCACTCACCGTAAATGGGGAGCTTTAGCAACATCATCCTTGCCTGCTGCACTTCTTCCTTGATGCTAATTTTCAGTTCAAATAAACTTGCATCCAAGCCTAAACAGAACTGACCTGTAAGAGAGTGAACTGGCTGACAGGAGCTCATTCCTAGTATGAGTGAATGAAAATGTGTTTTTAACTTTTGTATCTATTCCCATGTTTTACTCTCTGGAGTTGTTGCCTCATGTTAGGTAAATAAATGAGAAAAGAACAGGTAGCAAAGTAGAAAGCAACTGTAATAAATTGTACTCTCAAAATTAGAAGGGTATTTTTCATTCTTCTGTTTAAACCATGAGCATAGACACCTTACAGGTACAGGAATACCTATGCAAATATACTTATCAGTTGTGTTTTCTTCCTAATTGCTATCACATAATCTATGCTTTCCTTTAAAATTAATTTTGTGTGGATAGTATATAAAAATGATTTTAAATCCTCATAAATTGGTATTTTTACACTTTTAGTTGTTCCCTGTTCAGCAGGATGTATGTTCTACATTACTAAGTCAGGAAGTCAACTTACAGTGTAATATGCAGTACATAGGACTTATTTATGCTGATGTCTTTGATGAGAATTTAGTGAAGACTTTATCCAGTTTTAGTGGGAAATACTGGAATATTCCAAGAACAAAACAGGCTCTAACATTTGATCTAGTAAATCAGTCTACAAATGGAAATAAGCATGACCTTGTGTACAAAACTGTGGCTACTTAGGAAACATTTCAATAGTGCTGAGCCTTGGTACCAATAAAAGTTTGTGGTGCCCTTAATGACTCCTCGTGCCCAGGATGATTTCCCAAGCCAATATTTAAGTGTTAAGTGCACAAATCTTAGAGCAGGTGGGTATGGGTTGTTTCCCTTTTCCTGATGTATTCCATACTGGATGCTGTGTTGGTAAGGAAAGTGCCCAGGTCTTTAACTGAGCAGATGGATCGCTTAAATCCCACATAGGTCACATTGCCCTCTTTCCATCTATGTCCATGGGCTTCCCCAGGACCAGTCTGCTGGGAGCTGTGGGGTTGTAAGGCACAGCACGTTCCACACCTTGAGCAGCAAGGACGGGTTCTGCTCAGAACCCAGGGCTGCCCAACAACTGACTCGGTTTGAAAACCTGGGTGCCCTTGGCTCATTATTGGTGGTAGCTTAGGAAATGAGGAGCAAGAGTAGTGTGATGACAAAGGAGGTATTTATGCACTTCTCTAGAGGAGTAAAGATTGTTCAGATTGTTGTGGCAGCTCTCTAACAATCTATATTAATGATGCTTTTCTGGTTTTGTTTGTTTTTCCACAGGGATAAAGAAGAAGAATTACGCTTCCTTAATTTGAAATACACTTGGTAACTCTTCAACATTAATCCTAAAAACTGCTTCTACAGTTTTCTCAATTTTTTTGCTTCATCATACAAAACAAGCATGTAAGTTTCTTGTTTTCTCCTAAATGCCCCATGTTTTGGAGTATGCCTACATTTAATTATGTGAGCAACACTAAATTACTGCATTAGTTTGTGCAAAGTTCTTTTTGTACTGAAGCCAATCTGCAGGCTTTAGGCATTGCCTCTGTGCTGGTAGCTAATGGTAGCGATGCCACTACAGCTGTTTGTAAAATGTAGGGTGTAAATGCAGCAGTGTTTCAGTGTGGATCACCACACAGCTTCAGTCAGGTCCCTGGAATATGTTGTGATGATCCAGTGCAGCCCTGCAGCTCTTCAGAAATGAAATAAAGCCCTCAGCTCTCTCCTATTGCAGTAAATGAGGGTCTTCCATATAGGTTTTAGTCACAATTTGCAATCAAATGGATTTTTGTACTCTCTACTTCTCACTTGGAATTGCAAATGAAGAGAGCTGTAGTGTTAAATTTATCTTTGGTGTTTATTTTTTGCCATGGTTCAAAACAAACTGTGTAAATGTCAGAAAACACATTGGATTGCTTTCATTTTTCGTTTTCTCCTCTGTACTGTGTTGAATATCACAAGTTGCCTTAATTAGGACAGCATTTAAATACTGGGAAACCAGAAATTGAATGTAATATTTTAAAATCCTGGTTCTAAAGGAGAGACCAGCATTTGTTTTCCTTTAAGACTGCAGTCTATTCTTCCTTAAATTGCAACATTGTTGAAAATATAATCCTAGTTCACTGCCCTGTGAGATTAATTTTTAAATGTTACAGCCTCAGTACTATGCAGTTGTTTCTTTAGTTGTTTGACAGGTTTATCTAAGGGCTACAATTACAATTTGCTAAGAAAATATTTACCTTTTGAATGAAAAAATATGCAATAAGATTACTGATAGTGCAGTGATTTATATGTCCAACTCTACGCAAACTGCTTGTTCCGTTACCAGCAACTAGTTTGTCTCAGCAAAAGAGAATTGTTATTATGACAGTAAAGCTAAAATTCAATAGTCTGTTCCCTGCCCAAAATTTTGGTTAAGTGAAGCACTTTGGGAGGCAAATAAATGTAAGACCAAACCTAAATTATATACAGCTTTCTTGAGGTAACATATTAGAATTTTAAAGTCTAAATGCAAACCCCAAAAGTCTTTATTTAAGCATTTGCCCACAGGCAGGATTTTTCTCCATCTGTTCTCAAGGCTTCCTGCAGCTAGGAAAGTTTCAATGTTTCCCATTTTTAAAATAAGCCCTGGGTTTTCATTTTCCTGAGTAAGTCAACTCACAAGGTACAGAAAAGTCAGGTAGAACTGTCTTTAACCGTATGTGTGAGATTGTATTTCAATACAATTTATTTGTTTACAGGCACAAATTGCAATTGCCCTCAGGATGAAATGCACTACAAGTGTGCAGATAGCGAGTGATTTCTCATGTATCTTCTCACTCGTTTTCATCATTGTGGAAATCCAGTGAATATTCTCACCCTTTTTAAAGAGCTTGGTGTGCCCAGCTAGAGCACAGATTGTGTAAGGCTAATCCCTGTGCTCTTCAGCTGTACAGTCTGCATTACAAGCATTAACTTCCCTCTGGGATTTGGGCTGACTGCCTCTTAAAGAGATGAATGCTTCTCCACCTTTCTCATGACTGATAGGTCCATAGGTGTTGTGATTAGAGTATCAGTGTTAAACAGAACAGTACTTGGGACTGCAGGACAGTGCAGGTACCAGAGTAGAAGGTTCCCTGTGACATACACATGTGCAGGACGTTCAGTATAATACTAGCATCCCTGTTCCACAATGTTCCTGTCCTACCTTTTCCTATATCGGTGCTCGGAGCGGAGTTTCACGTTGCAGTTTACAAGATATAGGTTTGCACACACAACCTCAGGTTTACAGTTTCACCCGGTGTACTTGAAAGGTTAAAAAAAAAATGCACAGAAAACAACTGCCCAGGATTTCAACATGTATTTCTTGGAGGTAAATTTTGCAGAGTTTTTTTTTTTTTTTTCACTGCCTGTGGAGATGAAAGGAATTAAATGAGGGAATATCATCAGCTATTTATTTCCTCAGGGGAGTTTACTTCAGTGGAATGTGTCAATCCTAATATCAAACAGTGTTTACTTGATTTTGTCTATTACTAAAAAGACTTCTTGTTTGCATCAAGGGGTCAGATTTGCAAGGTGCTTTGCTTCGCTAACCCAGCAAAGTCTTCACATGCATCTCCAACTTCAGATATTTAAGCAGATTCCTGGGGACTCCAGTGGAAGGATTTTTTTCCTTCACCCATCTATGCAAAGCTTTGCTGAACTCATCCCAGAGTGCTGAATGCCTTGCAGACCTGAGCACCAGGTTCTTCGCTTTACAGAACCCGATCTCTGGGCTTGAGTCAAGCTGGACCCAGCAGATAATGCCACAAAAAGTCACCAGAAAAAAACTCTGGTAATATGGTGCTCCTCCATGTATACCCAGTGGTGAATTTCTCCAGTGGATGGTGTGATGTGTAACCACATATCTTGGATTAGAGTCAAGCCCTCCATGTCAGGGCTCACAAGCTGCTAGTATTATATGTTTCACAGTGCAGTCATAGTATGTTACAGCTGAAATTCACCCCATGTGCAAAGCAGGGCAAAATCCTGTGCATCACTCAAGTTCCCCCCCAGCCTTGCTGTCAGGGTTTGAGGGCTGCACCAGCCAACTGTCCATGCATTTTAGGTCAGGATCCAATTAAATGTTTGAGTGGGACTGAAGTGATGCACTAGAATGTTGTTCTGGTCTTTTGCAACAGGGTTGGTTTCACTCAGTATCAAATTTAGCCCTTGGTGAATCAACTGGTGAATGATTTGAAATGTATTTATGGGTTGTGTGGGGTGGTTTTCCCCCTTGTCTGTATTCAATGATACCTTTATTCTTTAGTGTTGATGGCCAAAGTGTCATTCCTTATGCTTACATATTGCCATTAACTTGTGGCTACCTGAGAACACATACTTCAAAAATGCTTGTGCTTTTTTCACCTATTTCTTTTTTTTTTTTTTTTTTTTTTTTTTTATTTCTTCTTCCCCCCCCCCCCCAACCCTTTCTTTTTCCTCTCATTTTTAAAAGGGTGGGTTAGTTATTGGCATAAAGATATTTAAAAGTGCAAATATGAAGTAAGGATAATGATTGTTAAGAGGATGTGGGTGATATGTCTGATGAGAGAGGGGTGGGCTGTAAGGCAAAGGGGAAAACGCCGTGAACGCATCGTGTTGATGACTGTTGCCTGTGGAGGAAGAATTAAGAAACAGAAGATGTATAACTGGAGAGGAATGGACTCTTTGAGCTCCTCCCATTGGAGACAACACTGTGGCAAGTGTGTAGCTGAAACCCAAAGTGATCCCACTGCAGGGTGCCGTGGGCCTGGGATTGAAGGAACGACGGAGTCGCTCTGGGAATTGCACAGTGGGAACACTTCGGAGCATCACAGCCACATGAGAACAGAGTGTCTGAAACTGCCAAGTACCAAAGTTTGTAACTGAATGAGTTGGCATTTGTATTATGTTGGGGTTTGTTCTGTTTTTGTTTTTTCTCTTGAATGTTATGATAAATAAAATGTATTTTTCAGTAAAAGACACACTGCAAGTATGCCTGCAGTCCTGCTTGGTTGTGTATTTCCAAAGTTACTGTTGTGCAGAAGAAGTGAAAACAGAGGCACTACTTGGTTCAACATGTAAACAGCAACAGAAGAAAGGATTGCACCAGAGAGCAGATCAAAAGCCCTGCACTCAGAGTCTCCCTGAGTTTGTCCCAGTATTGAAAGTCTCTTTCTGACCTGATCTCTCTTTATTCGTTCCTCTTATGACAAAGGGAAATTGGCATTGCTTTTTTTTTTTACCCAAATATAATTTAAGAAAGAACTCCCCAGCTTCAGTGAACTAGCTTTGACTGGTGAATGGGTTTGGGTATCCAAAGAACTGCATCTTTGTCCAATGTAATGTGTTCAGAGAGAGCAATTGGTGGGGTGAATAACTTTTTTCTGCTCATTCTCTATGTTACCTTCATTGCCTAATATTGCAATACAAGCAAAGATAAGATGAGTTTATTAGTGGATAGCATTATTGCTTGAACTATTACTAGGAAAAATCTTTTGCTGCTTTAGTGTGTTCCTTCTGTCTTCATGGAGACTGAAAAGGTTTCTGTTGTTAAGTCCAAGTGTTTAAAAAAGCATGAGTCAAACACCAAAAAATCCCAAAACAGACTTGAAAACTAAAGTATTACTTTTGCAGCTTAAAAGAACACTTTTGCTTAAAGGAAAACTGAAGCCAGTTGGGTTACCAAGAGATAAAGGTTGACCAAAACAGACACAAAATAATAGTGAGTGTGTAGAGCAGAAAGGCCTTGGATCACTTTGTTAAAATCAGAGAAGTCTGAAATTACAAAGGGACCTGGGATTGTGAACTGGAAAATTTGGGAACTCTGCTTTTCTTGAAGGAGAGCTCCTAGAGCCTGATTTCAGTGGAGCTCTATTACAAGATTTTCACAGCACTGCTGGTTTCTCACAATAGATGGAAAATTGAAGCTGAAACCTCCACAAAAGAGAGGTCAAAAGTAAATAAACTGAGAGACATGAACTTTAACCTTTCCTTAAGAAGCCCAGAAATGCAACCAGTGTTTGTCTAGCCACAAAGTGCTTCACACCACAATCCACTGAAATTAAAGTATGAGGATTTCTTACGATACCTTAAATAACCTGAAAGGTGGAATATGTCTGGGATTTTCAAGGATTGTTGGAAAAAATCTCGTAAGTTTCTACATAGTCATTACAATATCACTGGTGGGAATGATGGTAAAAGTGCAACTCTATTGTGAAAAGGAGTAGGAACAAAGTAAAATGAGAAGCAGGTAATTCCCTGATGTCAGATCTAAACAAGTTATCCAAACATAGAACACAACACTAAAAAAACCTAAAAAAACCCCAGCCAACAAAAAAAAGGCACCTGTATTAGAATTGCTGACCCCTCGGCTTGTTACAATTAAGAACATGTAATTTGCCTGCCAAACCCAAACTGTATTCCTATATATATGAATATTTTTTAAGAGTAGATGAAAAACACTCTTTAAAAATTAGCACTCCTGGAAACCTGAAGGGGAAGGTTTCCAAGTCTCCATTGCAAGTGTGTTGCTTTTTGGACTTAGCTGGATTATCATTGCACTGTTCCTTCTGTGGCTTCCAATTAGAAAAGACAGAGCATTTGTTTGCTTCTCTAAACTCCATGTATGAATTATTGTTTAATTGCTACCACTGCTGATTACTTAAAAGTGCATGTAATACCATTATTAAATAAGTATTTTACATCTTGATTAACCCCCACTGATTGGATAAACAGAGCATTTGCTTTGTTTGTAGCCCTAAATGTGTTTTCCTTTCAAATGCAGGCTCGAGCAATGTATTAATTTCACCTTATTTTTAGAAGTTTGTTACTTTTGTTGTTTCCGTAGCTATGGAGCCCAAGTAAGGAAGCCATGGCCCTCCATTACCCAGCTGCTGGACTAAACCTCTCCTGGAATCTCCATTATGTCCAGCTGTTGGGGTCAGATAGCTTCAGAAGCATCTGCTGCCAGGGGGTGTCAGGGGGTATCCATGAAGACACAAGTCCCTTCTGATGGAGCAATGTGGGTCTCAGGGGCTCTGTTTAAGTGTCAAAGCTGTGGGAGGTCCACAATTGCCCTTTACAGGCTGGTTCTTTAATCTGATACAATTGATACCTTGCTGATACCTTGCTGGTAAGGTAAGGATTGCTGCTATCAGACAAAGACCTTACAGATATAAATTGCATTATCTAGAACCTTTTTATTCTGATTTTGGGTTGTAAATTGATAGGCAAGCCTGTCAGAGTGGGGCTGAGGTGTCATCTGTTGATATCTTGACTCTTTCCAAGTAAAAGAGTGATGACAGCTAGACAGACCTTCTGTCTTTAGGGTGTCAGGTCACTGCAGGAGGAAACTGCCTCTTGCTAGGTGAGTGAGTAGGTAGCTCTGCTTTTATTTTTCTTTAGTGTGACACAAAGAGCAAGTATGAATAACAAATGCAAAAGCTTGTCTTCAGTTTGTTCCTGAAACAGTAGTGGAGGTATCAAGAGTATCTGCAACAGGGCGCAGACTGTGAGTGGATGCTGAGGGCATTATTGACACTGAGGAGGAGTGCCTGGGTCTTACCTCTTCTCTGGGCAGAGGGTTTGGGCAGGCACCCCCAGCCCATGGTGCATCCTCATCTAATCAGGAGGTCTCCTGATTAGAGTGGGAGCCCAGGATGTGAGTTCCCATTTAAGTTATTGCTTCATATTGTGAAGGTGAGTAAAATGGTTCCTCTGACCCCAAAAAACAGCATTCCTTCCCCAGTGAGAGGCTTTCCCTACCCAAAAAGTATCCGACAGTAAGACTGGAAACAAATTCTTTACACTGTATTTTTACCTCTTTTATTTAGGCTTTGACTAGAAATGTGCCAGCATTTTTAGGAAAGACAACAAGCAGACCATTTCATTCTACTGACAGTTTGATTTTTGCAGATTTCTGCACTCTTGGTTTTTTACAACACAAAAGAGTTTGGATTTTTTTCTTAATCTTGTAATACCTTTTTTTCATGACAATTTATGAGTTTTTCCTGCCTGCTTTTGGGTTTGGGTTTTTTAAAAATAAACAATCGTTCTTGGCTTTTTATTTTACTTTTTTTTTTTTGTGAACAGCACTTGCCCACCTTGTCCTGTAGAAATTAAATCAGATGGATCAGAGATCAGCTGAGCTGGGATGGGGTGTATTATTTTTAAATCTGCAATGCTCATGTAAAAGTAAAACTTTTTTTTTTTTTCACAGATCCTATGAAGACACTGCTTGAAGTGTCTAAGTAATTTTAATCAGAGGACTTGTCTGAGTAGTGATTATTTTTTGCATTGAAATACAAGCCTAACTTACCTAGAAGAAAACATTCTGGCTTGGCACAGGCTTTGCTAGGCTGTGCATCCAAAATCTATTTCTTTCAAGATCCTTTCCTTCTTCATAGTTCAGAATTGCCTTAGTGCATGCTCATTTTTTGAAATGCACCTGCCTTGATTACACACAGGGAGACAAATTTTAGGAGGCAACCTTGATGAGCCGCCAGTATTGGCTTAACTCTGCTCCTGCTTCTGGTAAGCTACAGAAATTACACCATTGATTTCAATGAGAACAGAATTAAGGCAACTGTAAGTTCCTTCTGGAAACATAACCCCACACTGTTAATCAAGTGTATTTATCTACAGCAGTTAATAAAAAAAAATCCAAAAGATAAATAATAATAATCAAGTCTGCCTGCTTAAAAAAACCCATAAAATCCTTTGAAATCATGTAAAATAAAATCTGCTTTTTTGTAAACAGGCACTACTGAGTAAGCAGGAATTCACAGTCCTATCTGGACATTAATTGTACTTGAATATTTGAATGGGTATCGGTCATAGGCCTAAAACACCTAAATACTTTAAAATACATTCATAAATAATCATTCTTTATACATCATAATTATACTTCCCACACGTCAAAAACAGACTTTTGTGTTCCCCAAGAAGAAAAAAATGAAGGATTACTTTTGCTTTAGGCACAAAAAAGTAAAAATGAAGAACGGGCACCACCCTTACGGGAGTGCATGGAATGCTACCAAATTGGTCTTTATTTGCCTTGGGGTTTTTTTTTTACAAAAGTTTTAAATATAGGTTCATATGTAAACACTGTGCATGCACTGAGAGTTTGATCCTGGCCCGTTGAAATCAATGGCAAATTTCCCATTAACTGCAGCAGTGCAAGGTCAAGCTCCGTGTTGGTAAGGTGTGTGCAGGCCTAAGTCATTGAGGGATTCAGGAAAGCAGGAGCCCAAGTACTGCTTTCAAAACCAGCTGCCAGCAGAGTCAGACTTTGCGCCGAACACCTTCTTGCACATGTTGGAGTTTTCCTGGTGGAGAGGGTATTCATTCCCTGCCAGCGTGGCTGCCTTCCCCCTCCTGGCAGTGTAGCGCCTGCCAGAGGGCAGGCTCTCATACTTGGTCATGTGAGTCCTGCAAAGACACAGCACCGGGCTCTGGCATCAGCAGGTTTATGCAGAGCATGCACCCTGTTACAAACACCTTGCACACAGGAGAGGTGGCCCTTCCACAGTGAGCAGACATAATCAGCAGATGTTCTAGTAGCTGCAGAATGGCAGACACTGTTTTCTTAGGATTTCCTGGAGATTCTCAAGGTCTTTAAATCCTCTCAGGTTTTTAACCATCTTTTGGATGAGAAAAACCTGAATGGAAATCTGGCACAGGCTCTGCAAATGTTATCTTCCTTAGGTCTTAGCAAATAGGGATTAGGAGAGAGCAGTACACCAAATAAAACCGATTTAATTACTATTCTTCGGCTACTAAAAAGCACCTTTTTAACCTTCTTGCACAGTTGTTTAGTTTTCAGGAAAACTGGTGCTTTAATAAAGTATGATAGAACACAATGGCTGCAGGAGTACCAGACCAGGTACTTTTGTTGACACAAGTAAATAGCAAATGATAAAGAAAACTTTCCACTTCAGCTCATGAAGGCTTTGCACTTCCTTTCTCAACAGCATAACAGAGAACTACTTCTGGCAAAGCCTGAGGTCACCATCAGAACTGATTGCACATGAGGGCACTACTGTCCCGCCACTTAAGTTAGTTCACTTGCAAAATCAAATTAAAGAGTTGGACTGAAGTGCACATTCAGAGCTGATCAGTTGTGTTCTTCAGAAAGGTTATTTCTGAATCTCAGGGGTAAGGGACAGGGAAGAATGGGTTAGCAGAGAGGTCAGTGCATGTAACAGCCTGCACTGCACCTGATCATGTTAGACTGGAATTTGGCCTCAGTGGTTAATTTCGTGTCTATGAAAACCAAAGTTCCAGCAGCTGGCTGGAGGACACCTCAGAAAGTGTGTGCTCTTAGTTCTTACCTGAATGGAGAGTCCACTCTATCCATCTGCATACAGACCAAAAATGGGTACTGTGAAAACTGCACCGTGGAGATGAAGTCTAAAGCTGTTTCTGTTTCCAAAGTGGTTTCCATACCAGTTTTTACAAAGAAGGAATCCACCTCGGTGTTACCAGCTACAAACATGGCTACCCTACAAAAAAAATTAGACATTACAGTTGTTTCAAAGCACATTAAAAAAGAGGAAACTGAATTACAAACAGTCCTACCATACATACGTAAAATGCATACATGCCCTCAAAAGAGCCTGTTCTTGATGTAAAGGTATATAAATTCACATGAGACCAGTGGGAACTGGTTTTTATTATCCAGGTGGAAAGGAAAAGAGAAATACAGACATTCTCCCATGCACATAACTATTTAATTCTATTTATTTAATTGCTTATTTCTAACTCATCTACTAGGTCTTTTATATTTAAATTCATCTCATTGGTGCTACCATGGCTCAGAAGTCTGAGCTGAATACAGCTACAGCGTGTGCTGGGAGTATCTCACCGGTTCTTGACGTTGGTTTTGGATTCGCGGTACCACAGGCTGAACTCCATCCCTCCGGAGATGTCGATGGCCAGTCCACCCATGAACTCCGCACTGGCTGTGGGCCCAGACTGCAGCTGGACTTCCTGGAGCCATGGGAAAGCACAGGTTACTGACTGCAGACCTCAGAGGTCTCCTTATTCCCTTTGGTCCTGCACTCACACCACTTGTCATTTTGTAGGAACAAAAAGGAATAGAGGGATTTTCTGAAAGGATGGACAAAACATCCCGATGCACCTCCCTCACTCAAAAATGGGATGAAGCTACTACAGCAAGGCACCTTGCATCCTTCCCCCTCTCCCCTGTGTGCCAGCTGGCATAATTTCTGCACAGAGTGTCACTGAAGGGAATATCATGTTTCCAAGAGCTACCACACAAGCCCCACGGAGGCTGTGACAGCAGTCCAGCTAAATCAGATTGAACTCCTTGCTGGAAGCCCAGCACAGGTGCAGTGCAGCACCCCTGAGCAGTCCTGTACTGGCAGTAGGAGGCTGCTGCTTGTGTAGTGGCTCCAAATCCACCATATGACAGGAGTTATGACTTCAGTGGCTAGGTGGCCAAACCCATCAGCTAATGCACCTTAATTTGCATTTAATGCATTTTCTATCAAATATCAAATGTGCTTATGGCTTCATGAAACTTGCAAGGCTGGACTGGCTAGACATCCATAAAGTCAATTTCGGAAGTAGTAATATAGCTCAGGGTCATGGCAGTTCATTCCTTTTAAGGTTTGACACACAGCCAAGATTTCAAGCTTCACCCAGCTTGGCAATCTATCTCTCTTTATATAGTTGTCCTGCTTCCCTAAGAACTAGTGGATTAAGTCACCATTTTAAAAGAAATATTAATTTGGGAAAAGCTTATTTTGATCATGTGCCTCACATACAGGACACCTTCTCCAGTCTCACAGATGGTTTTCTCCCTCCTCTCAGGTTTCTGTGCCTGTGGTATTCTCAGCACCTGTAATGTTGCAGGCCTTTATAGGACATGTGGGAATGTGAATTTCCTGCCCCTTTTTGATATCCATGCACCCTAGAAGCTTATATTCTCTTCTTAGCTATTCGGTACTCCAGTGGTTCCAACTAATGCTGTCCCAAGATTTAAGAAACAGCAAGAAGAGAGTCAGTCTAGCTTCCTAATCCCTACAGCAAGGAGCAACATCACGGAAGATTTTTATTCAGAACATTAAAGTTATCTGGCTGTAATCGAAGACTCAAATAATTATGGTAGCTGTACATGGTTACTTCACCTTTTAGGGTAAGTTAATTATCCTTGAAATTATTTCCTTGACAGAACCAGCTTGGCAGAGCCATCTTGGCAGTCAGTTGCTGCTAAAGTGGGCTTGAGATTTAAAGAATGCAGTGGGCTGGCTGTGGTTTATAAATCCAGCGTGACCCCAGCAAGTGTGGTCATATGATGCTCTGATTTCTTATTTTCACCCAAGTTAAGATCATGGATTGAAACTGAAATCTTTCTGAAATCAAAGGGAGTTTTATACTGACTGCAATTGGGGATAAAATACTTCCCTTGTTGGTCTGTTTAGGTGTGGACATAAAGCTTGTTTTACTTTGTTTTACTTTACTTTTAATTGGGACTGGATTGGTGGATAGCTGCTAATGAGTGCGGAGGTAACAGTATACATGCTGGCAGAGATATGTAAACACAACCAGAGGAGCAGATATTTTTAGATGTATTGTCAAATTGCACCCAAGAATATTAAAGTAGGCTGGGTTTACAAAGGTTGCACAGTTCAAGACTTAAATGCTACCTAGAATTAAGCTGTATTTGTCACTGAAACCAGCAGAAAAGCTAAGGAGCACTTGTCTTGTGTTTTACTAGCTCATCTATTTCCTTATTTATAGCTCGCCCTGTCCCTCGTCTCATGTGCAAATCCAATCCAGGCTGATGGGAGGTGTAAATCACAGGGACCCAGCCTCCTAAGGAGAAGTATTTTCCTTTGCTTTCCTATTTTAAGTTTTGTGTCTCATTTGCAGTGGAAAATATGACCCAAAAGATCAGAATCAGTCATTTGTTACTGTTTAAAATGCTGAAATGTTGAAATGTGCCATGTTTCAATAAGAAAGTGTCTTTATGTACTGCAATCTTACTGTAGCGCAACACAGAGATGGCTGCAACAAGCACTTCTCTGGGAACTGGCTACCTTCCACTGGGGTCTGGCTTTCAAGTGGCTTCGCTGACCTATTAATACAGTATTTAATCTCCCTGGGCTTCTAGCAGGTGTGTTGCCTAGGAGAACTATTAACACTGCTGAACTTTAATGCAGGTGACTTAGGAGTCTCAAAAACAGTTTTGAGAGCTGTGTCTTTTATAGCAGGGATAGAACTTCTGGTTATTCTTAGCCCTCAAACAACACTGTGGCCACATGGAAGTGGCAAAACCATGTCAATGTGCTGTTGAGTTGGAGTGTAGCTATAAGACCTTCTTAGAAAGATGGGCTGTGCTTAAAAGGCAGCTCAGCCTAAAGCTGTGTTCAATAATGCTTTAAACCATTCCTGCCCTTGTGTGGTGTGGAGGTAAGACTGCTGCCAAGGCTTCCAAAAAGGCAGAGACTGACTGAAAATACTGCACCCTGAAATTGTTAAAAATGGCACACAGTCCCAGCCCTGGCTGCCCCAGACTTTTGAGAGGTTCTTCAAAGGCAAGGAGTGGAGAATTTGCTGGCGGACAGAGCTCTAGGTGTGCCCAGCCAGCTGATTCAGCCAGAGTATGTCTGGAGCTTCGTGCATGCACAGCAGTTGGAAATATTTAGTTCTCTAAATGCTCCCTCTGCTCCAGACTAGACATGATTATCTTTCTCACCTCTGTGGTCTGTTTGTTAAATAGGTCACAGTAAAGTTTTTGCCCATAATCTGCGTGTGAACTGTAAAGCACTGTTGGAATGAGCTTTAGTTAGCCAATTTGGGCACTACTTGTGAAGCTCTCTGGATTTAAAATACCATTAGAAGGAGCTGAGCTGGTTTCTGGATGGAGAAACATATAATGTGCAGAGGGTGTTTCTGTGTAATTTTGAGCAGAGTGGATTGTCTCATCATCTACTTTTGGTATTTTCTTTAGCCAAGAATTAAACGGGAAAAGCCAAAAGTAAAGTTTGAGACTGAGTAAAGTTTAAGATGTTTAGTGAGCTGAGTACAGCTGTCAAATCCACAGGTTCTAAGGAGATCCCAGCTTGGGAAGAGCAAAGATATCAAACCAAGTGCTGACCCTGCACTTCAAGAGAGATGTCTACATTCTTAGTCCTCCAATAACACATTATGTAGCCAGTTATATTTATATGTGAATCTATTTAAGCACAAAATTAGCAAATCATTTGGGATGACAGTTGCATAAAAACCGTGTAATCCTCATTTTAATTCCTTGTTTTGCCTAGAAACAAACAGTTGAAATTTGGACCTCTTAGCATTGCTCTTTGAAGGATAGTTCTCTGATTCATTCACCTGACAATTATTGCCTAACCGGACATAAAGTCCCTGGACAACTTGTGAAGAGGAAAACTTAGGCGGCCACATGGGATAATACTGTATTACAAGAAACTGTGGGAGGGGAGGTCATAGCTGAGAGCAATATGAGCTCTCAACAGGAAACTCTGTTGGATTTGCTTTTGTTAAGTTTCTGTTTTACTTTCTAGAATATCTGTTCTCACCTTCGTTCTAGGTTGTTTTTCACGTAATTTCATAATGGTTTTAATACTCATGACTTTTCTATTGCTCTCCTAGTAAAGATAGCCTGTGTAACACTGGTCAGGTTTATCAGCATTGAGAATAAAGAAAATAAGGTGTCCTACAATAGCAGTGTGGGGGAGGAACAATCTGCGCTTATGAGACAGAAAAAGAAGCAAATAGTGTGCTGTTAGTACCTGTAAGAAATCTGTGAGGAGGACAAGTCCTTTCACCACATTCATGGGATCTCCAGTTGCCGAGAGCATTTTAGACATTAGATCACCATACCCTTGGAAAAATGTCACTGGCCTGAGCTGGAAATCGAACAGAATGGCTGACATGCCAGCAAAGGAGTCCAGGTTTTCCTCGCCTTCATCAGGAGTTGCAGCTATTATGGACTCCAGACCCTGAGCTTCGAGAACCACCTACGAAGGAACAGTAGTGATACAGAATCAATGAAAAAATCCTGCCTGATTCAGACTATTAACAACACCACATATTTTCTTAATGTCTAAATGCCTAATTCTAATTTATGTAGTTGTAGTGGAAAAGGTATGAGGTTAAGACTTAATGGAACTAGGAAGAGCACTTAGAAAAATAGAAAATAAAATAACCTCATGCCATGTTTTTGCCCTTTAGGTGCTGAGCAGAATTTACCCACATGCAGATCACTATCCTGAGACTAGTTTTCTTCCAAACACATTTTCCTTTATTCATAAAACTATTTTTCATGGACAGCTGGGAGGAAAAGCCAGTGATGTTCCACTGCACAATTTCTGTCCTGCATAAATTTAGGAGAATTATAATACTGAAGGTTCTTGCCAATATTAAGAAAAGTCTAAAACACAGATATTGAAATCTCTGTGATTTGTACTTTTGATCTACTCCTTGAATTTCCATTCTGAGACATACCCGAAGTGGGACCCGATTTTACAAACTCACAAAGCTTTTATTGATTACATCAGATAAAGCAGCATAGGCTTTACGTAGACACAGACCACGATGTATCATGAAGAACAAAACACTTGTTGCTTTGTTTATGGCAAACATATGCCACATTGTGGGGTTTTCCCCTGTTATTTGTTTTCCCTTGTTATTGGCTTCTTCTCTGCCCAGTGCAGCAAACCTTATGGTCTTAAGCATTAGTTGAATTGATTTAGAAGCTGTAAGAAAAGGAGCACATACTGGCTAAGTTATTATGTACAGTGTGGCAGTTACCTGGATGGCATGAAGTTCAGTGCTTCTGTCGAAAACACGGATGTTCATATTACTTCTCCGTAAAATGCCAGAGCCAGAGTAGAGGATGTCGAGGCTGTATGTGGATGACACATCAGGACCACCTTAATTAAAAAAGAAAGAAGGTACCTGTGACTACACTAGTGGATTAATGAAATGTTTGGGAATACAAAGAGGGTTCAAAGGCAGTCTCATGGTAACATACGAGTGATATATCCAGTGTAGGCAGAGGAAGAGCCCATCTTGGAGAAGCGATCATAGTTATGGGCACGCATGTCCTTCAGAACTTGCCGAACTGTTTTGCTGTGGGATTTCAAAACAAACAAACAAAACCATTTTTGAGATACAAAAATGTTACAGTACCAAATGTATTACTTTTTGGTAGAAAGATCAAATTTGAGAGAGGGTGAATCTCCCAGTAGGAAAGAGAGTCTTCAAAACCCTTACCTTTTCCCACTAAAAATCTGCCCTAACCTGGAGTCTCTCTTTCAATTTCAGGTACTCCCTGCAGTCATAGGAAGAAAGGCAAGCAAAGGTCTTGCTTGAAAATTAATTGTTTTAAGAAGAAGATATATATTGATTATTTTTGTTCTCAGACTGTGATGTTTAAAATTTTTCCACATCACTGGTTCTGAAAATATAAAAGCAAGGGACCCATTGAGAGAAGTAAGATCAACAGAAGACATTTTTCACAGTAATGCAAGTCAGATGCCCAATTATTTTTTGTACTTGTGAAATGTGAATACCTATTAAAATAATTATATTGAAATTAAGAGATTTATTCTGAAATAACAATACAAGGGACATAAAAATAAGATATCCTTTTATATTGTCCTTAAGTTTTAGTAATTAATGAGAACCTGTGTGTTCTTTGTAAGAAGGCTGTATTTATTTACACTGAACTTAATGTACCTTGAAGGCATTTCAAAGCGCAGTATATCTTGGATCATGGAGAGCATGTACTTGTTCATTTCCATAGGCAGTTCCCCAATGGAGAGCAGGATGTTTTTCACTTCCATGTAGGATGGGTTACTGTTTAAGATGATGGCAGCTGCTGTGGTTCTCACTGTCTTTTCGTGGACTTTGCGAGTCTGGTGGTATATCCTGTTCATTGTTTCCTTCACCTGGTCAGGAAACACATTATTCACTCAGTGCTCATGCAGATGACTGGGCAAAATACAGGTCAGAATCTCATTTATAATGTCAGCTTAAGTTTGCTTAGTTAACTCCATAGCTAAGGCTAATACATAAGGATATATTTTCAGCATCATATTTTTCATGGTCCTTTTGGAATGTTGAGACATGTATAGCTCAGTGACCACAAGGACAAGTGGGACATCTGTTATGTTCTCTCAGCCACAGACCAAATACAGCCTTACACACTCATTTTCAAAGCAGGGCTGTAAATAAGTAGCAGCACTAAGAACAAATGTGGCAGAGGTAAGACAGAGATTTTCTTGACTGTTAAGGAAACAAGTACTTTAAAAACCAAGAATCTTGTTATTTTAATTTTCTAGATAGTGCCTGTGATGGCGTGTCCCTGAGAAGACTGTGACACATCTTCGTTACATGGGAGTCTGTGGAAAGCCACGTAGTCCCACTGAATGGCCTCCAACATGCTCATTGCAGAGCAGCACCCTGACAGCCCTCAATCCTAATGGCCAGCAGCAGGTATGAAATGGAATGCAAGGTAATGCAGCAGAGGCAGGATCTCTTGTCCCACTATTTTCTATGTCTTTTCCAATTCTTGGAGGCTGCAGGCTAAAATGCAGCTATTTTACCCTTCTCTTACTTTGTGTGCTCTCCCTGTGTGAAAGCACAAGAAAGAACAGGGGGTGCACAGGTGCCCAAGTGCTCCCTCTGGCGAGCAGAGCCCGGTTTCCCCGCAGACTGGATGTCACCTTTGGTGGCTGTGTGTGCCCTGGAGCTGAGGGCTGACTAGCACGTGTCCACCAGTCCATTCCTTGTCTTCAGCATATTGACTGCACTACACAGCTTGGTGCCATCAGCAAACTTACTGAGATTGTACTCAACCTCACTATCCATGTTGCTGATGACAAGAAATGAACTCTGTTGATTCACCCTTTATTTTTAATACAGTCTCTTGCACTTCTTCTCTTGGGCAGTATATTTTCTTACCTCCTTGGTGAGAAAAGAGGGATCGTATCTCTGTAAGACAGTGGCAGCAAGGCTGCTGATGGGCCCTTCCCCTGACTCAGCATACTTCAGAAGCACTGGAATTGCTTCGGGAAGGAGCGCGTTCTTCAGTGCCAGCAGGTACATCTGCACATTGTCATCTTTCTTGGCCTTCTCCAGTCTATTTAGAATCAACCTTTTGGCTTCCACAACCGCCTAAGAAAATCAACAGCACATTAAATGGTGATCATAAACCTCCCTTTTTCCCCTTGCAGGAGTAGAAGGAGCAGGGCTGTGTTCTGGCATGTTTTTGTGGCACAGGGTTAGCAAAGGTTTCATTTGTACGTTGATGCCTTCCTTCAAGCATAACCAAAGTGACTGCAGCCAGTGACACCTGATCCAAAGTTTTATCACTTGCCAGCTGTTCCTGACCTGTTTCAGGTACTTCACAGGTTTTCCTTGTGGGGCCAAGAAGTCCCCACAAAAAAAGGCAAGGGAAGTGTTCTTCAGTGCCTCATAATATAATGTTATAAAACTACTTGGCAATTAACAAGGAAAATTAAAAGGCCCTGTTCAGGTAATTAAAAGGGCTCTGTATCTTTTCAGCGGTGTGCTGCAGTGCTGAACAACACAGATCCAGCAGCCTTGTCTGATCATTCTCATCCTCTAACACCAGCATCTACTTAGTTCATGCTCAGAGCAAAAGCCTTCCTCCTTCTCTGTGTGTTTGGGGCACAGTTGAGTACTTGAATCAATGAATTTTCTTCACAGAGGTGAAATAACCTAAGGTGATTGCAAATAATAAACAGATCCTGAGTTTGCCAGTGTTTCTCTGAGGATATGCAAAGCTTTTGGACAAGGCAGCACAAGCACTGCTTCTGCTGACAGGTTTAGCCATAGAAATGGGAAGAGACAAGATTAAAGCCCAAATCTGACAAAGTAGAAGTCATTATAAAAAAAAATACAATCCTCTATCAAACATAGGAGTTCATGGACTTAAATTAAGTGGGGAATCTGCTTCCCATGTCTGTCATGCTCTCCCAGTAACATCACCAGGGATCAGTCCCATTGTGTTGCAGGCCAGAATTTGGGCAGCAGTGACCATCAGATACTCACTGGCAGCTTGCAGCCTTCCCTGTCACACAGCTTTCTAATGAGCGCTCCCATGACAATGACAAGAGTTTCTCTGATTTCTTGACTGGCGACATCCCCCTTGAACTTCTCCTGTCATGCAAAAGCAAAGCTGTTTAGTGTCTCAGTGTAAACATGAAAGCCACACTGCTGTGGGTTCAATAGGCTCCGTCACTTTCTTTGAACATTAATGCAATGCAAGGGCAGTGATTATCACAATGGCCAGGGCCCAGGCTAAGCACAGCACAGCTCTATCATTACATATATATTACATATAATAACTCAGTGCCATTTTCACCTTTAGTTATATTCAGTGTCTCAAGTAGATTCATTTGGGGAAAAAAACGGGATTTACAATTCTGATTACAGGACTTGTATAAGGCAACAATCAAACAATCCTCAAATTATTTTCCTAACATTCATTTTCAAGTAATGGATTTTGGAAATATTTTACAAAGTAAACAGACTTTCAGTCTGGACCTAGGAATGTTTGTTGTTTGCAGGCTCTATGTTAATAGCACACTTATTGGAAACCCTGGAAGGCATAAAGAAAGGAAAATTTGAAACAGCAACAGCTGTTTCTTCTCTTCCCCTTTGACTGGGATGAGGCATAAGAGTATTAGCTCTGTTGTATTTGTTTTGTCCTTGGGCTTACAGTTAATGATTTCAGGAGTGTTTCACTGGGGCGAGAAGCAAATCCACAGGCATACAGGAACCTCTCCTGCAGGATAAAAGTGCTTGCATCCTTAAAGTCAAGAAACTCCAGTACGGCCTCCAGTGATTCTGGGGTCTGAGCTGAGGTTACAGCATCCACTACCTGTGGACTACAAAGAAGTGCAAATTAAATGAACATATCATTGCAATGAACCAGTCAATACTGAAAAGACTTGGCTGCATATTGAGAGAAAGAAGCTAATGTACTGAAACAGCTCTTCATTGCAAGTAAGAGAATCTTTTACTCTTGTCGGAAAAAGTGTCCCTGAACTTTCACCTCAAAATGGTACACAAACTCATATCCATGGATAGTATTTGAATTTATGCAAATAGGAGACCAAAAAAAGTATTAAAAAACCCAACTATCACAAGTGTATTAAAGTTTACAGGAAAAGGTTGTACATATAAAGACGTGTTTTAGTACTGCATGTACAATAACACATAGAGAAAAGGCTTCTATGCTACCTGAGTGACTCTCAGGTTTATCTCCATTGCTAACAACTGCTACAATTTATTTGAAAGATTCCGACCATATGACTCAGAAATGCTTTTCAACTCTCAAGTTTCAGTGTGCATGCTGTTCACAACCAAACTCTAATACTGGGACAATTCCTAGGCATCAATGTTCCCCTTCTTTGTTGTATTTCCTATTGAAGGAAACAAATGGGAAGTCAATAGCAAGTTACAGAGTGTTTCAGAACAACCATTTGGTTTGAGAACCTTTGGCTAAACTACAAAGCATGTTGACCTTGCACTGTAGATCCAACCCTGGTGGCTGAAGGGTGTACTGAAAATTTATTATTATACAAGAAGAAACATAACTTCAAAAAAAATCCTTTTCCTGTAGACAGTACTGAACACTGGGTTTGCATTGCAAGGACATCACCAGTAGAACTCAATCTCTTTGTATGCAATTTGCCCTTCTGCATTTTTCAGTAACTTAAAACTTTTAAAAGTTTGTTCATGGTAACTTACAGAAATTCTTTATTTTCACTTTTAATAATTTTCAGTATCTCCTCTTTCGTAGCTTTTCTGATGTTCTGAATAAAGGACAAAAAGCTTTTTGCTGCTTCAGGTTTGGAAAGTTTGTCAGGATGCATTTGCTCTCTGATGCTCTGCCAGTGCTCAGAAAGCTGCAAAACAATTCATATTATGTCAAATCTTTCAGATTGTGGTTTCAGTTCTCAAAATCATAGTAAATAAATCCAGATATGTAGGCCAGCTGTTGCTCAAAGTATCTGAAATCCAACAGATTGATAATCCTTTAGCTCAGTATTAGGTAATTTATGATATCCCAGCACAAATATCTTAGAAATCTTTCTACAGCTGTCTCTCTTCCAACTCGTTAGTATTTTCCTGATGTTGTACATGACCTTAACTGCAATCTCTTTTGCAACAATAAAATTTATTTATACTGTAATTGGAATAAAGGGAATTCTTTTCTCTTGCAAATTTACTATGCTTTCTGGTGAATATGGTGTTTGCCTTATGTTCCCATTTTTCCTAAGTAGATTTTTTTAAAAAAAGGGAGATGCACAATCCCCAATTCACCAATTAATCATGTTTTCTGAGAAGATGGTAATTTTGGGTTAGTATAGAACAGGATTAAATGTCCAAGAAGTTATTCTCATTTTTTATTCATAAACTTTCACACAAAGGGATTTGTAGCTATTGTACAAAATGAAAGGTAAGATGGTGGTTGCTGTATTTATTCCCACACCACATTTTTACCTGAATGAGCCAACATGGCAGCAAAGCACTCATATCTGTCCTTCCAGATACACTCCCATAAGAAACTGGCGCCAGTATTTTGACCTTTCTTCTCTCCCTCGCCTTTGCCTCTGTTATCTCAAGTTATCGAGAACATTCCTTGATGAAAACTCAGCTGTTCTTTGCAGCAGTCTTTACTGCCATTTTCCTGAGTGGGAAATAACAGTAGCACCCATCTGACCTTCACTAAAATAGTTCCCCTCTCTGGATTTTGTGTTGGGCAATAGCACTTGAACCTGCTGGCAATTAGAAGTATCATTCATCAGTACAGAGTGCAACTTCTGTTGACTGTAACAAATAATAATTAGGCAACAATGATTGAGACATAGGATATTTCCTGTGGATTAATGACCAGCTGGGAGGAGCTCATGTTCTGAGGCACAGATGGGTCTTTTAACCTCAACTGGTAATTAGTGCCTAGCACCAAGGTCAGTGTTGCTATTATTAACTGAAATTGGACAAATATATAGGTCACTTTTATTTCCCCTGTTGAAGTTGCACCACAGTCCAGAAAAAAAACCCTCTAACCTCATTACTCCTATATCTTCTCCTGTGCAGAGCCCAGCTGTGTGGGCTGCTCTTAGTCAGTTTGGCCCATCCCCTAGAGACAAGCAAGGTGAGAGAGGCAAGCTGGAGCCATCTCAAGAAAAAGAGAGTGGAGACCAAGCCTTCCTTTTGGGGGTGCTCAGGAGCAGCTGCCATCTCCTGCAGTGACCATGGCATTAAAAACACTGTTCACAGTTGACTTTTCTGAGGGCCCTCATTCTCTTGATGTGAATGTCAGGCAGTTTGGATTTAATAACCCAAACATTCAGGCACAAGATCCACACTCTTCCACATGCCAACTCAGCATGGACACAGACCTCTGTTTCTCTGACAGAGATCAGAACAGAGGTCTTGTAAGCACTCTAGGAAAACTCCAGCCAAACCAAGAGGTTCTAAACCAATCAGGAGTTGATTTTGAATGTCAGTGCATGACAGCTGTTTACCAATGTACAAAAGGTGGCTGCACAAGACAGAACAAACCCACCTCACCTTCAGAAGGGGCAAGAATCTTTCCCCATATGAACCATGAGCATAAAAGAGTGTAAGATACATGAGCTCTTCTGAAAAAAGCATGCTTTATGTTGTCTAAACACAGAAATCTAGGTCTAATTTTAAGTGCAAACATTTGCCATAACCTCAGAGAAGCTAGTGCTGCTGTCTGGGAAATGAGGGTAGTAATGGTTATTTTATCAAATTCATAAAGATAGAGATAAGACCTGTTACAATTTAAAAAGGGCTTTGAGAATGTAAAACTCTAAGGCATAGCATGTCAGCAGGGCATTAATGTATACTATGAAATACAAGTACCATATGCTATGTTGCTGCTTTGGATACAGTGTTCTGTTTATAGAGCCCATCTTTTCATAGCAGTTACTGAAAAATACAGTGAGAAAGCAGACTTCATTCTCCTCGTGCCATTAGGTTTATAATGATATAGCTCAGTCCCCAGGCAGTGCTCTGGAATTATACACTGTGTTTGCTATCTTGGTCTGAAAAGTATAACTGTTATGACAAACTCAGTCCCAAGTGACAAATTGGTCAGCACAAACATCAGCAGGCAGAGAGTCAGGGAAAAAACACCTGCCCCTACTCTGTTTAGAATGCCTTCATATTCCCTGCTCAGAACTGCTCCAGCACACATGCAGCATAATTTCTATATTCCCCAAATATGTGGTTTTGGTCTTCTCTGTGGCTCCACAAGCATTAGACATGAAAAATTATTACAGTGTAATGCTACTTCCGATAGCAAAAGTTCCAATACAGGAACATATTTGTGCTCATAAGGAGTATCTCTGGAGGACTAAAATTATGTGTGCTAAATAGAAGCTATATCTTGCTTATCAACACCAGAGAATAATGATCCTTAAATTAATGCTCCCATTCATTCCTCAATGGTAATAGCATTAATACTGTTTGCTAACAGTCACTGTAGTAATCTATTTAGTTTATGATGAACATCATTGGTAAAACAAAACATGATGCATTTACAGTGCCATGCTCTTAGCCTTCAGATGTCTTAAATATAAAAAAGCAAGGCAATGTTTTTCCCAGGGAAAAATGATAACATTACCAGACTTCCCAAGAATACTAAAGCCCCATTCTATACTTGTAAAATACCTATAAAATCCTTTAAACAAAAGACTTCCTTGGGGTCAGGCAGTAAGAAGAGGTTAAATATACTACCAACAAATGCTTATCCTGCCTGAGGAATGGCTAATGAACTTGAATTCCTAGGAACAGTTCAGCTCCTCCACGACAGAACTGTTTACAAACACCAGTTGGCCATCTTAAAATTAATTTTCCATCCAGAGGAAATAAGCTTCTGCCAGCTCAAGGCTGGGATAAAACAACAGGGTGTTGCATTTTCTAGTGATCTGGAGAAATATTGCAGTCTTTAAAAGAGAGCAAAAAGGCTGGTACTTTTAGTGGTAGATCTTACAACACTCTTGTGGGGTGAGCACCATTGCAACACTTCCATACTCCCTACTCCAGGGTGTATTTTATACTGCTGTGCTGGACCTGTCCTAGTTCTGCTTGGACAGAAAATTTGCTTTCACACTTGTCCTGCTCAGCTAAGCAACCCGATGTCCAATGAACCTGTGTTTACTTACTGAAGGGCACTTTTTGCATTCGGATTTCACTGGCTCTGCTTCCAGGGGCATGGCAACATAACTGGGGTCCAAGGTCTTGATCACACCAGTGACTTGCTTTGCAGCGATCAGTCCCATCCCAGCTTGGACTGACTTCAGTTCCAGCCTCTGTCTGTACATCCACACAGTGAGGATACCATTAGAGCCCAACCATCAGCACAGAGATGCAGAAATCACACCAAGAGGAAACAAAAAAACCCTCCACAGACAAAAAACTATAGAATACAGACTGATTGAAGTCTTATTTTAAAATGTTCAGAACATGGCTAGTCTGTGGGGTTTTTAAGGTAACACAAATAGCTGATACCAGCACAATTACTGCTAGAGTTATGTGCAATAAAATACCTGTATGAGAGATTTTGTAAGCACAGATTTACAACACTTGATAAACAGCCTTCAGTACCCACATACATTCTGAAATGTTTCATATGTTTGCTCTTAAAAGATCTGGAAAGTGAGATTTTTGAATGTACCTTTTCTTTTAAATATCTACTGTTTCTGAGATGCCTGAATCATTTATCTTGTATGAGTATCTCCACACTTTCAGTGCTTTGGAGTCTGGAGTCTAACACAGATCTAGGTTTCACTGTTGTTTCCTTTCTTTGCAGTAGATTTTATTTTCCCTACTTCCAAACTCTCACATGCTGGAAATGGAAATCCATCAGAAGTATTTCTTGAGAAATGAGAAGACATAACACCTACAGCAGTAATGGGTAGATTGAAAGGGTTTGGCCAATTCCTGCTGTTTCCCATTAACTTCTTATGAATGCCATTCTTTATTATTCGCAGTGTGGTAGAACCCTTAACTGAAGTTCGACCTGGTACCTGGCACAGTTGGACCAGTATATGGATAAAAAAGAGACCTAAATCCTTACCTGGAGAGTTCACAGCCTTAGATCTCAATTCTATAAGACCTACATATTTAGCCTGACTTGAACCCCTAGTCCTGCTACCATCAATGACAGTCCAATTGCCCAACTTACTTTGAAACTATTTTGGCACCTGTTCTTCGTCGGTAATTCACAACGAAAACGAAATTTTCTTCTGCCTTAATGGATTTAATGAAACTGTCTTCCAGCACATAAACTGTAGCAGATGTGGCTTTTGTACTGACATCCAAGATCTGAAAATAATTTTAAAATAAAACAGAAAGAGGGCTATTCAACAAACAGGAAAAGAGCCCGTCATTCCAAATGAGGGCAAGACTTGTAATGAAGTAGAGCTACATGAGGAAGGTGCATATAGACTGGCATCTCAAATTAAGCCTATGAACCAGGTTTTCAAGTATTCCCTCTGCAGTAAGAAGTCACTCACTTCCACAATATGTGTTTCAAATTCAGTATGTAAGACGGTAAAAGACAGCAGGAGCAGGGCAGGAAGCTATGGAGCAGGCTGCAACTGAGAAAACACCCAGTACTACATTTAGTTTAAGATATGCTTTAAGTAAGACAAGAATCTTTTCGAGAGAAATGTCTTGTAAATGAGATTGTCATGCTGACACTCAGATCAAACAAAATGGCTGGCTTTGCTTCTTGTTTTGTAAACAAGATGATGTCTTTGTGGTAAGTGTGAAAATTGGGAACCCAGTCATAGTGTTAAAGCAGTTTTATTAAGAGAGTGTGTGCTGTCTTTGTACTTCCGTGAGCTGAGAAAGGTCAGTTTCTGATGCAGAGAATCCTAGTGCCTTCAGCAGGTGTCCAGCCTGCCCTCAGTAGTGACTACTCAGAAAGACATTTACTAACAGTGGAGGACCACTAGGGCTGTAGTAGGGCTTCAGTTACCTCTATGGCACATCTCCTGTATTACATCTGTGCATTAGGGAAGTCTTTGACCTTCCAGGAAACAATGGAGCCTAAGCAGGCTCGATTCAGGAGTCAGAATCTTGCCTGGCATTTACAGCAGATGGTGAAAAGGTTGCTATTATCACTATGACTGCATCTGTATCAGCTGAGCCTAAGTGGTTTACACCACAGGAAGAATCCATTCCCTGTTCTCTCCATGAGAACTACATATGACATTTGGGCTAGTAAAATTCACGTATAGAATTTGCTTTCTCTAATGCAAGAAGGACTTCTGAGAAGATAAGTAGTAGCTGCTAAGAATATATTTTAAATAGAAAGAATATATTTTATTTTGTTAAAGAAATCATACCCGGCTGTGGCTGGTAAATCTTTTCTTTTCTATTTCACAGGAGTCCAGGTCTTTTATTTTAGTCACTTGATCTTGCCGCACGTGGTAAGTAGTACTGCATTTCCCAGAAATGTCCACCTTGGAAAAGAGAGTTAGGTTAGGACAATTTCTTTAACTTATCTTTGCGACCCCCCAACACCTTCCAAAGATGAAGCATTTTCTCTACTGTTGGAATCCTGTACCTGAGATGCTGCACTGCTTGGGTTTATTTAACAGTTTTGAGGATGTCAGTGGTTCTAACTATCTGCTTTGGATTGGCAGGGGTACTGTTCATTAGATGGCTAGGAAGAAAAGTAACAATGGTTGTTTAAACAAAATAATTAGGAAATACCAAGCAGCTCACATTATACTCACAAATTTGAGTTAAATTCAAGCTTTGTTCAGGGGGACAGGTTTAGAAATTTAACAATGGAAGGCAACTTAAGTGGATGCAGCTAAATCAGTGCTGACTTTGTGTGGGCACTTGGATTTAGAATGGGACTCCACTGAATTGAATTTATGAATCAATCAGCTTTAAAGTATAGCAGCATAATCACTTTTATAGTGACCTGGTTTAAGGTGGTTTATTACCAAATTGTGCTAAATTTATAAAGGCATTTTAAATCAAATGAATTGCACTACTTTATGCTAATTGCAAGAATTTGATTTGTGTCACCAAATATTCAGAAGACTGTCTTTATGTCCCTGACCTCATATGTGATCAAAGGACTGATTTCTATCACAGTTCACTCTTTCTGAAGTCAGCAGGAGCCACAGGTCTGCCTTTCAGAGCAGATCAGGCTCTGCCTCTTCCTCAGGTAATGATAATCTTGCCTGATAGAGCATCATACCTCACGAGAAGAGCCAGAGTGCAGCTGTAGCTGGAAAAGGCTAGCCAGACCTCTCTTAATGTTCTGAGTAAAACCAGGTTCATTTTGATATGAGTAGAAGGTTTTGACCTGTAGGAATAGGGGGGGGGAAAGTATATAAAAAGCATTCAAAAGTGTACAACAAATCTTGTTAAATTAGAAAGGAATAGTGAGGATCCACTCTAGAAAAACTACCTTTATTTTTTTTTCTCATTAGGAAGTTGAATTTGGATCTGTTATTTGCTTATTTTGAGCAAACTGCGGAGCCTCAGGGCCTGAAAATAACAGTACAAACACATTTTGGCCTTCAGCTGAACCTAAGTACAGTTTCAGTGCAGTGAGCATCTCTCCTCCTGGAATTAGAGAGAATTTAGATGGGAAATGGGAAACTTTTCATAATTTTACAGGCAACTCATTTTTCTGCATAATCCTCAGGTAATCACTCCCCACAGGGGCATAATATCTGTTGCACTTTAATCACAGGTTACAAAAACTCAGGATGAATCATAGATAAATCACAGATAGAATTACTTCAATGACGTGTCAAACATATCACCTTTGCACTTCATGGGTCAACTATTGTGCTTGAGCCTCTCCTCTGGTAACAAGACTTTGCACCTCCACTTTGCATTCAAGGTGCTTTAAAAGTGCCCCTTTATCTGGAACTGTAAGTACAATCAGTGTATTATCTTGGGGTAACCCTGAAAAGTGAAATTACTGTGCCAGGGATGAAATTGTCATACCACAAAGAAATCATAAAAGGAGTGTATAGACCCTACCACCTGAGAAAAAGCCCAAGTTCTTAATACTACATCTGAGCCTCAGCATGTGAAAGTGTGCAATGTATGAGGAGCAGATGCATTCTGAACGTGTTCTTCTGGTACCTCTGTTCTCATGTAGGGATGTGTACGGTTCACAGCCAGCGCTGTCCTGTTTCTTTTTATGTTGTGTAAAAGTGATGACAAGGCTGAGTCTGAAAGTTACTGAGCAGGTCTGATAGCAGCTGCAATTCAGCAGGCTGAGCTGGCGGCCAGGGTATGTGCTCAGTGCCTATTTACAGCAGGAGGTAAAGATCCTGCTGGGATAGAGTGTCACAGCCCTCACTCTGCTCTGCAGATGGGAAAAGGGAGTGTGACCTTCAACCTTCCTCCTGTCTCACAGCCCCTCTGCCCATGCCCCACCTGCTGAGCATTGCTTGGGCTGCAGAGGGGAAAATGGGGCTCTTGGCCTAATGCCACAAGCAACAGGAGGGTGAAGGACCAGGGGCAGGAGGCAGGAGCAGCCATGGCTCAAGCCTCAAGCCTCACCACTCCCTGGCCTAAAGAGTAGGCTGAGTACAAGGGCAGCTTTCATAAGCAGCTCTGCAGGGAAAAAGAGAGTGATATGGATGTACTTGAATCTCCTTCTCAGAGACAGTGTGTCAGAGAAATGGGGACACTGAGAGCTACAAATGGACATGGGTGATCCTGTGCTGGGACAGTGCTTTGGTGTTCTCTCAGGGCAGGATATAAACCCAGGCACATGTTGAGACACATCTGCTCTCTGACCCCTCTCTTCTGATTTTTGGAGACAGTCTCCCAGTGGGGGAAAAACATGTAAGGCTGCAGCTCTTTCAGCGTTAAGCTCATTAACTTGGCACCATTGAAACTGCAGGTGACACAGAAGTAAATAAGAAAGCCAAACAGCTGGGAAAAGCAATCCTGGCAAAATACTTGATAAGGGTTTAAAGTGATTAATACTGTTCCTCACAGACTCAGTAGAACATCCCTCATGAAAAATTGTATCTTCTTTTTTGCCTTCAGATCTTGGACAAAATCCTGCCCTTGCTGAAGTCAACAGCACAAATCCCACACAGCAATTGTGCATATATCCACACGTGTACCTATCTCTGTGGACAATCTGCTTTTACTTCCCCATTGTGTGGTGCTCTCAACACACAATAGGCTTGGGCTAGAAGATAAATTACAGTCTGTTCTAAACTACTCTATTTCATGCAGAATGATAGGACACAATGGCTTATTAAAAACACTGAGTGAATAGTGAACTGATAAATTCTTCAAGTCTGTTACGAAAGTTATGTGTCCTGTTTCCTTAGGGACTGAATTTTAAAAGACAGGATCTTACTTTTCCACGGACTAGCTCAATCAATATAGGCCTCTGTAAAGCCTCCAGATACTCTTTCCCGATGATCTTCTCTGTGCTTTTTCCTTTGAAGATGTTTTTAGCAGCTGGACGTTCATTCACATTTTCAACCTGAACATCTTTCATCTAGCAAAGTAAAAGCAGAGAAAATTAATGTAGAGAGCAGTGTAGAATTGGCCTGGAGTAGACTAGATAGACTAAATCACATAATAAATGTTCTTTATTTCTGCATTTCTGGTTCTGATTATTAATCTTCCATGATTACTATGTCAAAGTTTACAAAAGAAGCCAGTACTCTCCACTGGGGAAATAAGTGCCAGAAAATCCCACCAGAAAGCTAAGTACCAAACCCAGATTCTATTTAGAAATATTTGCAGCTACAACTGAGGACAACATATGGCCCCTGGGGTAAGCACTTGCACAACAGTTGTTTGAAGCTATAGGTGCTATATGAAGCAATTTCTAAATACAGGAGATATTCTGAAGTTCAGGCTTATGATGTTAGACTGATACTTGTGAAATCTTATTCTATAGGAATTAGATCATCAAAGCAGCTGGGTTTAGTTGATGAGACTGGAGAATAAAAGGTTTAGCTTGTGTTCTGAAAGTGAGTTCTCTGAGATTAGGTTAGCAGCTAGGTAAGTGCAGAAAAGATTGTGTATGTTTTAAGTTGTCTGATGGCAATAATTACCGTAATTTTGACCAGCTGGTTATCATCATTGTCAGGATTTCTCCATAAGAGGTTGACATCCACACCAGAAGAAATCCGATATCCTGCACTTCTCTGCAGTGATGCTTTCACCCGATCAACATAGACTTCAGCTGAGTAAGCAAACTTATATAGCTTGTCATTATTTAGGCTTGGCCCAGTAGTGTGCCCTGTTTGGAAAGCAAAAACAAACAGCATTTTAGAATTTACTAACTCACATAATCTACCATTTTCTCTAAGAAACCTTTAGAAAAATTTAAAATTTAATTACAAACAAAAGATTTATGGGACTGATCCTGCTACTCTTGATCACAGAGGCTGTCTCACTGAAGCAGCTGGGGTTTTTTGTGATTAAGTTGACACCGATCATACATATTTAAATAAGAAAGGTGACAGAATCCTTTGTTCTAGCTCTTTAAGACTGTCAGCTATGTTAGTATTACAAATTAATCCAAAATTATTTGCAACTCAAAATACAGTTAATAATCACGCAATTTGTGTGGTTAGCAATGTGAAATGCACTGATGTGATCCGTTGGAGCTAAATCATTCTCTGCATCTCTTGAATGTTTATTGGGAATCTTTCCATTGAGAGTCTTGCCCAAGGGTGACATGAAGTTGATGAAAACATTACGAATATATTTTTTAGATAAAATAATTAAGCTCTTGTTCTTTCAACTAAATTACTGTCCCCCTAGCTCTGTCTCTGCTGTTAATTTATGTATTCTAAGGAATGTAAAAGGGAAGAGAAGGGAAAATAAGCTGGCTGTACATTAAGTGCTCTTAACATCCTCAAAGCAAACACACACAGAGTGACCTTAGGTGCTATCTGTAAGCAGCACAGCACCAGCCTCACACACCCAAATGCTGCACCATTGAATGCACTGGCAATTTCTTCATGGAGTTCAGGAGGTACAGAGCAGAAACAAGTTCACAACAGAGTTAATCTAAGAAACACAAAGTGCTATCCTCAGGGAGATGCATTTCAGTCTTATGACAAGTGCAGGGAAGGGCAGGGGAAAGAAGAAAAATTTCTCACAACATCTCAGAAAAATTCTTAAGCATGCTGTAATGGAATTAGTGTCTTCAAAGTCCCCTGCAGAGATTCATCAGGCTATCCTGATTTATGTTATATCCTTCTGTTTCATCTGACTCACTTAAATAAATTTCAAATCACTGCATTGATAGAAAGGAAAATCAGTCTTATTTCACTTTAATATTTTAAAGCCCATTTAGGTGGGTGCACGGGGTAGTTCCATCCTGGCTGGATGGATACATTCTGCAGTTCTTAAAGAGTCCAAGACCCCTGCTTCATTAAGACTTTGCTCACATCATCCCCCTGTTCACTCAGATACCATGGCAGTGGATTAAGGTCAGCTTCAAAGAACCTTTCCCTGAGCAAGATGGACACTCCAGCAAGTTTAATCTGCAAGTTGTGTAAGCTGGCAAAGTTACAGAACTAAATAGACTTTATGCCAGCTGGGGATGTGGTGCAGCAAGTCTGGTGATCCCAGTGGGCTCAGCCTGTTCACATGAGAGGCCAAAGCTGTAACTATTGATTGTTTCCCAGGGAGGTTGAAGGTTTCATGTTGGCACAATGGGGCTTGGCTGCTTTTGTATATCTTGTGTGTCTGTTTCAAAACAAAGTCACCAAGAGGCATGCAACCCTTCCTGGAGGTTTACTGTGAATTTCCGAGCCAATTTCCTTCCCTAATTCCCTCCTTTGAAGCTACCTTACCCTTGAGAGCAGAGGGTGCTCAGTGCCTGCTCAGAGGTGGCTATGCCTTTCAGGGACACCCAAGGTTCCCTGCAGTCCCTTGGAACCAGTTGCTTCCTAGTTCAAAATGTCCTTAATTTGCAGCAGAAACTGCAGTGCAAAGGACTTATTATTGGCTGAGATTTTAGGAATACCACCCACTAGGTGCATTCTAAACACAGTCCCATCTAAAGGAAAAAAGTAGGGGAACAGCACATCCAAGAGAAATTATCGGGGTGCCCAGAGACAAGTCGCTTATTAGTTAAGGTGCATGTTGTGGTTATGTAGTTAAGGCGCATGTTGTGGTTAACTATTCTCAGTTAGAAGCACCTTTCACCTACCCTCTTCCTTTCCCCACAGCTGAACACATACATGGTTTTATTCTTCTTTTGTAAGAGTTCCTTCCCTCCTCATCCCTGTTAGCATTTGCTTGTCCCCACATACAATAGAGCTGCTCCATCCTAAAGGAAACAGATGAGCAAATGATGAAGCAGCTTCTTGCAAGTGTCATGGAAGAAACAAATAATTGCAAAGTATACCTGGGAGCTAGAAGAACATGAGGTTTTGAAAGCTGTCACCAATTCACACATAGAAAACACTGCAGGAGCCAGGGCAGAAGACACCTTTAGTTGCCAGACTGGGAAAGGTTAGGCCGAGAGTGGATCATGATAAGAGAAGCAGCAGGGATGAGGCAGCATTGAAAGCAGTCCCAAAGAGTTAGCACTTATCCCTGTGGAAATGGGGAACCCAAGAGAGACAACTGAATATTGTGGTCAGGCTGAGAGGCAAGGGAGATCTTGACAGATGACAGACAGAGGCACAGGGTCACTGACCAGAACCAGTTCTCAAAACAACACAACTAAATTTTCATGCCAACTTCCATGAAGAAAACACCAGTACTTTTTGAAAGGAATATTGCAACACCTTTCTGATAGAAACTTTTCTCAATAAAAAGTCACCCTTTTAGAAGCTCCTTCCTTTGTATTCAGCACAGCACTGGAATCCTTGCTGCCTGTGCAGCCATTGACATTTCAGCTGATGGCAAGTGCCCCACCGCCTGAGAAGGGAGGAGAGACGGACACACAGACTGCCATCAGCCCAGCCAAGCTCTCTGGGGGTCAGAAGTGCTGCTTCCAAGGTGGAGTGCATAACACATAGTTTGACTAGTAATGTTAAGTGTCTGTCATTAAGGGTAACATGCCAAGTCTATAATTAAATCATGATACTGTATTATACAGAAGGTTACACTGCATGAGTAGAGACAGCTGTCAAGTCCTGTGCCTTTTATTAATACATATGGCATGCACAGCATGCATGTCTCTAACTACTTGCTAGCTCTACCTTCATAAATCATATTTGCCACTATCTCTGACACCAGATAGCTTTAAAAAGCAAACCCCATCCGCTTATTTGAAAACATTTTTCAAGTGGAACTGCAGTCGGAAAGTTTTACGTGTGCTGACCTACCTGAATTGAACAGAATAATGTTTCAATCTTTCCAAAAGGCAGCACAGCCTGATGAAAAGGTAAAACACTAATCCTAATCCCAGCTCTCACACTGAGGCCCTAAGTGGCCTTTGGGCCAGTAATTTAGCTCTCAATCTCTCTGCACAAGAGAGAGAGGAAATCTGGCAGAGCTGAAGGGATGACTAATTAAAGAGAAAATGCTTGCTCAGTATCCTGGGGAATGTGACAAGCAAATATTACCTCACATCAAGAAGCTTTGCTTAATTGATATTAAGGGGAAGCTGGGAAGATCAGACACCAGAAATGTGGCATATTGGTACCTAGCCATAAACTGAATGTGGCAGTCTCATTAAATAAACTCACAGGTAAAGGCACTACTTGCAAACTTCTCTCCTTTATAACTCCTGTCCTGAGGGTGTATAGAGGCAGGGAAGAAGGAAGGCTGCTGCTCTGTGCTTTACACAGTGTTCTGGATTCCCTGCAGAATGCAGGAGGTCACACCCATGAAAGCATCTCTACAAACTTTTTAACATCTTAACCCAGGATGGCGTGCCCCCCTGCTTCCCCTCACGATGAAGACATCCTCATTAAACTAAAAACTCAGCTTATGTTATAAGGTTGCTGTTCCTCTAAATTTAATGTGAAGTTGTACATGAAGAGTCACTACTATAGACACCTTTCCTTGCTTCATACATTGGCACTACTGAAGCAGACAGTCTCCCAAGATTTCATACCCTTGACTTTGTCAGGACACCTGAGTAAAGCTCTGCTCACAGGGTTTCTGCAGACATCCAGATTTTCAAGACTTACTACAGAGCAATGTTCTCATGAAATTAACATGAGAATGTTAATTTCACATTAACAAATGCTTCTTACTGACTTCAGTGGTAGCTGAGTCAACTGCTCAGAAGCTGAAACCTGGACAGCCCAGAGCACTTTCTGGCTCTGCTCCACAGAGCACTCCATGTGTTTAGCTTCTGAGTGTGTGAAAAGTCCCTTTGAAGTCAGTGCCCCCACATTATGTCCTGATTAAGCAAGTTCAAGATCTCTGATCTCCTGGTCGCACCACTGGCCCTGTGCACTTGAAAACATCATCTCCTCCATCACCTCTGCTGAGAGGAATACCGCAAGCACTTAAACCTAGCTACTAAATGCATCTTGTATTACTCAAACATGTCTGAGTAAAGCTGATAATTTTTGAGGCAAAACAGAGATCTGCATACACACACTAGTTTTGCCTCTGCTGAGGCAGAAGCTGAACCAAGCCCGGTACAGACCTACCTTTGACAGAGGCTGAGTAGGTGGAAATGATGCAAAGGAACAGCACGGTAAGAAGAATCATGCTGGACTCTGCCGAGCTCCTGACTGCAGCATGAAGTGTGAGAACTTCCAAGAAGTGAGCTGAGAGTGGAGCTTGCAGAGAGAGCCACAAGCTTGGCCACACTGTTTATCTAGATATAGTAAGGGTCAGATTCCAAATTCCACACTCAGGTACTAAGTTCATTAAAGGACTTCCAGTTAATTATTAAGAACTAAGGTAACTGGCAGTTTCTACCCCATTTTATCAATCACCTTGGCTTTCATTTTTGAATACTGAGCCCACACAGACCCATTTCTGAGCAGCAGAGCCCATCTCCAGTGCTAGAAGAACCAGGAGATCCTGCCACCACTCTTCTCTCTAAACGAAAGGGTGATTGGGTCTGTTGCTGCCAGGGGCCAGGTCCTGACCACTGTTTCCACTGTCTTGCATCATCTGTCATCATCTCTGAGCAACTGCAGAAGCAGAGGTTTTTTAAGGGTCTTCCTGGAAGCAGAAGTACATGGGATTTATCAGTGCCATCCCAAAAACTGATCCTACTTCATTACAGATTCAGATGTGATGTCAGTGCCTGATACATTGTACCATGCTAAGTCAATGTTCTTTCTTTCAGCATTCCCAGCCCCCATCTTACATCATTGCAGTGGCAGAGGTTAGAGCCTGAAAGATGAGATAAAACAAGATATTTTGTCCCATCTCCGTGAAGGGTACCTGCTTGGCAAGGTCTGGGAGCAGGGAAAACCAAGTCCTTTCCCCTTTTCTTGTGCTTACTTCACCACCTCCCTTGAAAAGGCCCTGGCTGACTAACCCACATGCTTCCCTTTTCCTCTGACAGTAAATCCCAGGCCCTCTCACACCAACCTCACAGCCACAGGGCTGGTTAAAGGATGTCCTTCAGCTGTCCCTCAGGTGTCGGTGGGGCAGCAGGCCAACCCTCCAAGTTTCTTGGCATGCCCTGGCACACAGCCTGCAAGGCTGCATGCCTCTCCCCCAGCACACAAAGCCTTCCCAGCTCTGTGAGGAGGCAGGATCTACTCCTGCCAGTAAAGGAAACAGACAAGTGAGCCATCAACACAGTCTTCCACTTCAATTCCACGGGTTGCTTTCATGTGACTGCGATCTACAAACACCCCAACCCAGCAAGTGCCAGGCTGCAATTAGATGCTCCCAGAGGGCCACATCCTCTGTAAGGGATGGTAAAGTGAGAACAGCCTTCACCTTGAGTGGTATAAATGCCTCTTCTGGTTTTTTTTTTTTTTTGCGGTAAAAGAGAAGTCGAGTGAACACTGTGAATGTCAATCATTGCCCAGCAGTGGGCAACAACAGGTCCATGCCACTGCTTCTCCCCCACGCTCATCTGCACCTTGTGGAAGTTCCCCCTGGACCTCTTCCTGTATTTTGTTTGTATGTATGCACACATGGGAGGAAGATTAGGAAATCCCAGGGGTCTGCTATTGTTTCTTCCCCATTTGTGGTTGGTAATGCTGCTTTCTCAGCATAGGTTGTGACATGCTTCCGAATTCAATGGGCTGAGGCAGAGGACTCCTTTTGCTGCATTTAATAAACAAGGAGCTTGCCAGGCTTTCTGTGCTGTTTTGGAAAAAATAAGGACACTATCTTGGTGCAAAACCAACTCCATCTAGAGAAAGACCAGAGATATGGATCCTGCTTTAGAAAAGCAGCATTGACATTTTACTCAGAAGGGGGAGGTGATGTTGGTGTGAAATCTGAAGAAGAGCAATTGTCCTCTTTCTGTGCTCTTGAGACACAAGAAATTTACTTCTTCCAAATAAAATATTTTTTTTTAAAGGCCTCTGTTAGAATATCCCTGGCCAGATTCCCTGCTGATGTAAATCCACATCTCTCTTTGGACACCACTGTAGCTGTGCCAGTTACAGAGCTAAGGATGTAACAGCCACGTAGAGAAATTTTGTACATACATGTCCACGTGCACACACATTTATACACCCATAGGCATACCTATAACAGAGAGCTGGGGTGCTCTTCAGACATCCTAGAAACAGGATGCCCGAGCCTCACCTCAGTTATGGCCAGAGTTAATCAGCAGTGACTTCCTTTCAGTCAGATTACACCAGTGAAAACAGTGCTGTGCCCACCAAAGTCCACACCACGTACAGGTTGTGGGATCAGCCCCTCATGGATGCTTCACGCCATGCTGGCATACGGACTGGGGTCAAAGTATTCCTGCTGCTGTACATTTTCCAGAGTCCAAACTGTAGGGCTCATATCTTTATACAGCCTAATAAAACTAATGAGATTTCCTCCCATGTTCTGAGGTCAACAAAATGTTTCTTTCTGCCTTCTCTTCTCAAGCAACAGCACAAAGATCTTGCTTTTCAACTCAAACCTTCAGGTGTGAGCACCAAAGTACCTAAGTGCATCCTTGCCCTTCAGCTGTTGCCCGTGTGCCCCCAGCTCCCAGGTTTTGGGTGAATAAAACCCCCTGTTTCTACCACAGGGGGCAGGGGGTCAGAGATGCCCATCCAAGCCACTGGCCAAAGCCAGTTTGCACCCTAAGCCTTCCTCAAGAGTGTTGCAGTCAGACCCAGCCCACAGGGAGTAATGTCATTGTCCACACCTGAGCCTCCCCTGAGTATCTTTTTTCTTCTCCATAGTCTGCCTCTTGAGCTGCAGCTTTAAGCTGTGGAATATTTAGTTCATTCTGATGCTGGGCGGGGAGGGTGACTCACCATTGGGATCAGCATCTTGAAAAAGTCACGTTAAGGCCCCATAAAAATAATGAAATTTAGACAGACAGCTCTTTCTCAATATTTGCAACTGCTCAGTTCTTCATTTCACTTTGTCACCACTTGGCAGACTTCAGAATACATTGCATTACGCTCTGTTGGTGTCTGAGGACACAGGGGGCTGGATGAGCAATACTGACGCTTTGCAGAGGGCACTGTGAGAAAAACAAACTGCGTAAGCAGTTTCTTCATTCTAGGAAAAAACACACAAGTCTTTATCAGATGTCTTTTGCTTTTTTTTAAAAAAGGGCTTCTATCAGTAACTCATCTGCTGCCTTTCAGTGGCCAGAAAACACCAAAGGATTCTCCACAGGGAGACTGGAGCATTTGGGCTTCTAGGATGCTGGCGTGTCAAGCTAGATATTAATAGTAACATGAGTGAGGTTTTAAATAGACCCCAGCAAATGCAGATCTAGCTATTTTTAAAGTAATGCACTGAATAGGAATCACAAATTAGATCAAATGCTACAGCAAATATTAAATTCCAACAGCAGTTGAAAGGTCAGTGTCTCACTATAGTGACACCACACAGTTTTGTGAGTGCAACACAGCTGTAGCGAACCTGAAACCAGCACTAAAACTGTACGAGTGTGTATATCTGGCACCAATGAAACCTGAGATAAACACTGATGCACACGAAAAGGGGACCATGGTAGCACACGCTCGTGTGTTTGCTAACTTTGTGTGCCTCGTTAACCAGGGGCAAACAGACATCTACATACTCAGGCTGCCCCAAATACATTGTTCCCATAGAATATAATCCCAGTCTCCAGAACCGACTCCTCTAATAGGGCAGCATTCCTTCATGAAGTTATTTGGCGGCGAAAGAACGCAGCCCTTCGCTGGAGTTTAAAAAGCTAATTGTCGGTGGCCTTTAAAAATAGGAAGCACGAAGGGCCGTACCTGTCTTGCGGGGGCGGAGGGAGCACGGCACTGCCGGGGACTTCTGCAGCTACAAATCTGCCCTGAGGAATGCCACAGCTAAAAATACTTCGCTGGCCCCTGCGTGAACTCAGCGGTGCCATCAAACCATCAGATAAAAATAAGCTTTTCTCTTCCTTTTCGCTGCCCTTTATCCCCACGGAGCCCCCAGAGCCACGGCTGGGGGTGACGGGCGGCGCGCGCCCTGACACCGCCCGCCGCTGGGGGGCGCCCTGCCTGGCGGCCCCACGTGACCGCCGCCCTGCTCCCCCGCCCGCCTGCGCGCGCGCGGCTCCGCCCCTTCCCGCGGCGGGCGCGCGGGCCGGCTCGCGGGTACGTTGCGGCCCCTCGGGGGCGGGGGGGAACATGGCGGCCCCCGGGGCCCTCAGCGCGGCCCCGCGCCGCGCCCGGCCCGGCCGGCGGGGAGGGACACGGCCCTCTGCAGCCATGACGGGCTTATGGCGTGTCCGCGTATAGATACACGTGTGCTTGCGTGTGTATATCTATGTGTCTGTGCGCCTAAATAAGCGCACGCAGGTGTGCGCGCAGGGCTCGGTGTGTGAATGCCCTCAGACAGGGAAATCGGGATGTGCCAGCAAAATCTCCGCTGGTTGTCTGGTGTCCTGTGTGTTTCCTGTCTCTGCTGCCACTGCAGGAAGCCAGGGCGTTGTTGTTTCCTGCCTGTTGGAGATGCAGTGTTCTCAGGTGAAGTTGTCCTTGGGGAATTGTGTGGGTGTCGGGCACAGAGGAGCTGCTAGTGCGGAAAAATCGTGCTTGCCATTGGAAAGCAGTTGTTACAATTGTAATTGATTTGAAGCGAGAGTGCTTTGCTGAATAACAGTTGTTCATCCTTTTACTTGTTGTGTTTGTCTACTGACAGTGGTTGGTGTCTGTTACTATCCAGTGTCTTCTGTTTTCAGTAGAAATAAAAATTAATTTTGAAGGAGTACAGCTCGTTCACACTTCTTTTTTTTTTTTTCCCAAATGGCTTTAGTCCCTTTAAAATGGCATTTCTCTAACATGCTGCTGTAGTTATATTGCAGTATATGTCTTCAATTTTTTGTGTTTGTGTACATGTACTGGTAATGCTTTTTTTTCCTATTACATTTGATTCAGTATGATTCCCTAATTTTATGCTGTTGTTCTTTCACAAACTTTTTAATTAGAAACTATTCCCTACCTGCAGATCTAGCAGGCAGAATTTTAGACTCTCAGAATATAGGTTATAATCTTTCTAGAATGTTCTCTGTTACTATTTGCAGAGTCTTTAAACAAACAAAAAAGGCCTTCTCTTATTCTTTACTCAGGCATATAGTAGGTATCGAGTGGTGTTTGTTCTAGTTGAGCATCTTGTTAATGACACTTATATCACTTTGTTTCCTAGAGAATTGGTGAGCAGAAGACTTGTTTTTAATGAAATATCCGGTATGTGCTGAGAAACAAATCAGAAAACCCAGCCAAAAGCTAATGTCGTCTGAAACACCCACGGACAGTCCAGAGGTGCCAATGGAAAATACCCCGTTCCCTGAAGTTCCTGATGTGGAAGGAAAGGCAAAGTCAAATGACAATCCACTAGAGAGACTGGAGGCAGGCTCTGGCAAGGAAGAATGCCTTGAGTCCATGTCCAAGAGGCAAAGGAAGAAGCTGTTGAAGCAGAGGCAGTGGGAAGAACAGAAAGATCTACGGAGGTATGATTTGCAAAGCAGCTTCCCATGGTTCCCATGTAATATTTAGTGCTAATAATAACGACGTGTCAGCAGTATGTACTTGTAAATTGCTTCATCAAATCAAGGCAGTTGAACCAGTTTTCTCCCACACCAGGTTTAAAGCAGTAGCCCCAGGCTACTTCGTCTGCACTTGAACAGGCTGTGGAGGTAAGCATCCCCTCCTCATACTAGAATTGTTCCTCAGCTTCAAGAGGATGTCAGGAGGGATTCAAACGTGGATGTTGTTCATTTGTCAGAAGGGAGACAGAACATGTGGCCTTGTTCCTCTTTTCCTGATGCTGGCAGACTTGAGAATCTTACAAAGACACTGAATAAAAGCAGCTATATTTGAGAGGTGAAGTGCTGTGCTACAAGTTACACTGACTTACACAGAGCTTCTGTTTTGTTGTGTTGAGAGAAAATGTATCTGCAAATGCACTGATGGTGATTTATTCTTATCGCACTGACTGCCGGGTGCTCCTTCCCAAGACAGCGGTTGTTGCTGTCTCTGAAATTTGATCTTCCAACTGCCTGCTCCTGTCAGGAGGACTGGAGGATGGAACAATTTCTTCAGAAGCCTTTTGAGAAACTGTTCAGTGAAACAGGATGTAAATTGCCTTCCTCATTCTGATACTGTGATTGCTGTTCATGTGTAAACTTATCACTTTTTGGTTAGTTCTGTTATGAGACTTGACTCAAAGCACCCTTAAATCCGTGAGACTCCCAGTATTGAGTTAATTACATTTGTGTCAGATGTCTGTCTTTGTAGGTATTTGCAGAACTTCACAAAGGTGGGGGAGTGTTTTGTGCTGGTCTCAGTGTGGCACAAATGCAGGCAACAGGCTGCGTTTAAACTATCACAGTCACAGGAAAACCACTTTGGTCCTAGAAGTCTGCATTTGTTTGCATAACACAGTACCTCAGCAGAGCTGGCAGCACTTTTTGAGGATTGGTTTGTTTGTTTACTTAGGCAGAAACGAAAAGAAAAACGCCAGAAGAGAAAACTAGAACGTCAGTCAAAATTGGATTCCAGTAGTGAGGGGAATGACAGAAAGTGCATGCGCAGGGAAGTTGTTCCTAGCACGCTTCGCCTCATTGTGGACTGCAGCTTTGATGACCTGATGGTGTTAAAGGTAAAAGGAACTTCAGATTAACTAGGTATATTTAATTTTCTTCAATATAGACTGTATGTTCTGAGGATTTTCCCATGGGTTACAGACCAAGTGTTGTGACAGTGATAAACCTGTTTGATTCCTCAGATTAATTTTGTATGTTAATTAAATCCTTGTGATTTTTTTTTCCTAGAATAATGTAAACCAAGCACATGCATAGAGATGTCTAAGTACACCTGTGTTGAAGATGTGTGTGTCTCCTTGTCAGCATAATCCCCTCACTGTGGGTGTTTTTTCGCTCAGGATCTGATGCCCAGACTCTCTGAGTAGTCACTTTTGCCAGTTAAAAGCTTCCTTTTTCTCTCTTCAGCTTCTGACTGGCTCATGATAAAGCATTTTGTGATGGTCTGTATGAAGGACTAAATAAAAACAAACTGTGTTGTGTACAGGATGTGAAGAAGCTTCACAAGCAGATTCAGAGATGTTACGCAGAAAACCGCAAGGCATTTCATCCTGTGCAGGTATGTTTGAACAAACTGAACACCGACTGTTGCCAAGTACCAAACATGAGAACTGTAGTAGGAAAAGAAAATATTTAAGCTGCCTCTTTAATAAGAAAATTATTTCTATTGTAACACCCACATGTTAATAAGGATACCCCTGTATGTGGAACAGTATGTGCATGCAGATGAAAAGTGCCAGATCCAGCTGTGCCAGTAAGAGGCTGTTGATACTCTTGTTTTTAGCTGTGGCAGATTTTTAAAAAGTCAGTATAAGTCTGAATTTAAACATATCCCTAACTATATGAATATGGTCCTAATACCACTTCCATCCAAAAAATATTAAGAGTTTTAGCTAACTGTTAAGGGTGGAAAGAGAGGAAACAGATTGTGGCAAATTGATGTTTCTATTTTGTACCTCTTGTTTGTTCTGTTTGAAGTTTTACTTGACCAGCCATGGGGGACAGTTGAAGACCAACATGAACGAAAATGACAAAGGATGGGTGAATTGGAAGGTGAATAATTGAGTATTTCTGTAAAAAGTTAAAGTCTTGATTGTAGTTGTTAACTATATTTTTAGTTGTAAAGAACATTATTTTTTCCACATGGATTTTTCTAATACATGTGAGCAATAGCATCTTTGAAAAAGTGTAGCTTTTGTCCTTTTAATTGATTTAACTTAAATAAGCCAAAGACTGATTTTCTTGAATCTAGATTTGAATTTTGCTTGAAAAACTACACACAGATCCATTTTCACTTATTTTCATTGAACATTCTTGATAGACTAAGCAGGACTCCTTGATTTATGCAGTTCCACCAGTTGTTTGTCTTGACAGTGCTCTTTTATCCATGTCTAAAATAAGACTTGCCAGTTGGGATGTGATTCTTTGGTGTGCACTTTCACTTTCATCACGTTGCCTCTCAGCACTGAAGTGTTCTGGAGAGAAGTAGCTTCTCTTACGGTCAAGCTCATGTTGGTTTTCCTTGTGACTCCCTGTTAAGCCGCTATTCCAACAACTCCAAAGGAAGAGCGCTTAGAACAAATAAAAGCAGTCCTGTTTCCAGCAGTTCTTGTGCAATAGCTGCTTCACGAGAGCTTAGCATAAACTTATCTTACTGAACAATTAATGTTAACTAAGCGTTTGCTTCTGGGTTCACTTTTTTTTAATTGCTTCATAGGAGAAATATGGCAACGTTTGAAGGGAATCACAAGAACTTAAGGATTTTATTTTACAAATCAGTGCTCTAGGGACTGGATTGTTTACACAGAAAAATTAATCTGCACTGTGCTACATATTTGAACGTGAAGGAGGAATGTGGAATGACCACATTTATTTTGGATTTATTTTGCTAGTCCCATCTTGGGTCTGTAAAGCTTGGTCAGCAATTCATCAGTTGAATGTAACTTCTTTTAACTACCTTTTTTTGAGGATATCCAAATTAGATCAGAGCACTATAGTGAGCTAATAAAGAAAGAAGACCTAGTATATCTTACCTCAGATTCCCCAGACGTTCTCAGAGAGCTTGATGAGAAGAAAGCCTATGTGATTGGAGGACTGGTGGATCACAATCACCACAAGGTAAACTGTGGGTCTGTTTCTTTGCAGCTTTTTTTTGGCACCTTATTTGCCATTATTGTTCATGTGTAAACTAACATAATTAATAATGAGAACTCTTCTTCAAAGAAGAACTCAAAAAATGTTGAAGAAATGTGAACAACACTTGTGGTGGCAGCAGTGGCTTGTGTTCCAGAGTTTTCTTATCCTTTACTCTTCCTCTGAAAAAACACCAAGTGACTACAACCTGAATAACTTTGTACTTTACCATAAGCTTACCTTTAAAACAGGAAACAGCTGATGGTTCTAGAGCTGCAGCTGCATGAACAGGTTTCATTTACAATCCTTTTGACCACAGGTCACAGTGTGACATGTATAGAAAGTAGTGAGTTTTCCAGAGTAATAGCCCTTGAGGAAGGTGCTGTCCAATCAGGTTAAGTTTCTTTTTGTAACCAACTTCTAAAGCAACATCATGGCAGCACAGGCAAAACTCTTGCCAGAAAATGATACTTGTAGTAAATCTGTATGGGCTGATCTGAAACAGTAATTCTCAATCCACTTGTTTTGGTATCTTTTCCCCAGGGAATTACTTACAGAAAAGCTGTAGAGCAGGGAATTGGTCATGCACAGCTGCCACTTGGAAACTTTGTCAAAATGAACAGTCGGAAAGTGTTAGCTGTCAATCATGGTAAGTTCTAAATCATAAAATAATTACATTATTTTAGAATATACCTGTAATAGTTACAGTTTGAACCCTCTGCACTGTAGTGCAGATGCCTAAACCTTGTTTTATTATGTTGATATTTCTTGAATTTAGTTGTCTTCAGACTACACTAATTGCCCTGACCTTTAAATATTATAGATATGGTTAAATGTAAATGATGGTGTCTTAGCCATTTAGAAGTGAACATTGTATCCTGTTGGCTTGTCTGAGGATTACTTATGGCTTTCTTACTATGCTGATCTTGTTTCCAGGTTTAATGTATAAGTGAGTAAAATGTTGGAAACTATCTGACATTGTATTTTATTGTAAGGTACACATTTTATGCCAAGGGAGAATGAATGTTTGTGATGTTTTCACCTCTTTCAACATTTCAACAGCTTTGTTCAGCAGTAACTGCCTCAGTACCTGTAGACTTTCCTCAGTTGGTGTCAGCAGTACTCCAACTACTGAACTTTCATAACTGCATTTCCCTGGTTCTGACTGAAGTATTCAATTGCTTAACCAAGCCTTGAATCCTGCTCCTTTTAAACTTTCGGCTTTATTATTAGATTGTCTTTCAGTGTCATTAAACAAAAATACATGCAAAATGGAGCCTACTCAGACCTTCAGGGAAATTTTTGACATGGTGTCAAAGTCTTTATTGTGCCCCACTGCACATTCTTTAGCTTATCTTACCTTGTTTTATTTCAAGTTTATTTTTTTTATGTAACACATTGCTCAATGGTAACTTTATTTTCTGAAAGTGCCATATTAATGAGGCTGGCATTTGCATAATAATAAAGATTATTTAAGCGTGGAGGAGAATATAGTATGGCACGGGACTTAAAAATTACCAAACCCTATGTATTTGTAAGATGTTACATGTTTCTAAAATTGGATGTTTCACTGTTGTTTTATATAGAAAGGAAGAGCTAATTAGAGCTAATTATAGGAGGGGTCAAAATCTTTGTTAAAGTGCATCCACAGCAGGATTCCTGTCAAACATGAGAAAGCACTGGTGCCTGTACAGAAGGCACTGGTGAGACTGAAGTATTTGTCTCAGTCCCTGAGAGAAATACTGTCATGCAGCTGGAGACTCAGGGTGTGCTTGGCTTCAGGCTGCAATAGTAGCAGAGCTGCAGTGTCTGCTCATGCCTGCATTTCATCAGTTCTGCTCTGAAGATGCTACAAAAGAATGCACATAAACCTCTGTAAATGGATGGATTTGGGGGTGTGTTGCTATCAGGAATTCACTTACCTCCCTGTAAAAGAGCTGATGGGCTTTTCTGATGTTGCAGTATTTGAGATCATCCTTGCATACCTGGAGAAGAGAGACTGGAAGGAGGCCTTTTTCAGTGTCCTGCCACAGAGGAAAGGGGCTGTTCCTTTGGGAGAAGCCAATGATTCATCCAAACATGCTCTGTCTGGAAAAGAAGATGAAGACAATGACTCGGACAGCAACTAGGCTTCAGAATTGGATGGTGGGAAACATGAGACATGCAGCTCGTGGAATAAAACTGGGCCATGAAGTAGTTTTACTTCAAAGACCATCCGCAGTCCTTGTAATGCTGAATTGTCTTGGTGCTCGGTAGTCCCAGAGCTGTTTCTGTGCATGAAGGGTTAAGTTAAATTCAGGTTTTTACCCTGAAACATCAATATAATAGCTTTTTAAAAAGAGAAAAAAGAAAAGGAAAATGCAGCATTGCTTTTTTTCCCAGGGAAGCTGTTAAGTTTTTAAATATTATTTTTTTATACATACCATGTTGGTTGTAAATGCCAAGAGCATTAGTAGTTAATATTTTAATGTATACATTCTTGTCTTCATTTCTGTTCAAAAGTTTTTTTTAAAAGCAATGAATGACAAGTGTTCCTTTGGTTCCAAAACCTGTACCACTAGTGCCTGCTGCAAAGTGTGCATGAGCACTCAAAACAAAAATTCTGATTTTCCTAAGCATCTCAACAGACAATCACAAGCAACTGAACCACCTGATTTATATGTTGTGTTTAGTTAGCTGGGGTCAGTAGGTGAAGTATGAATGTGGGGTTAAGCCAGTGCTTTATACTTGAGCTTGAGAGGGATGGGTGTTAGCACAGGTGCAAATCATGTGCCTTGGTGGGCACATGGTGCACACTGATGTGACTCAATCACTTTTGATTATTTCTTCATGTTCTCAGCAAAATTTATCACACAGCCTCAGAACAACACCAGGAGAGAGGAACTCTTCCTTACAGGTCACTCAGATTCATTATTACTGTGTAACCACAGGATCCTGTATGTATTGTATTGTCTATCAAATATTTTTCCTTTAAAAAAAAAGTCACAATCTTAGTCTTGGCTGGATGTTCTGATTCATCAGCTGACTTCAGTGCTGTGACAGAGTAGTGGACATCTTGGAAGTGAGGCTTTGCTGCAGCCCTGTGAGCCTGCCTATCCCTTTCTTCTCCAGGAAGTAGCCAGGTAGCTGCAGTGCCTGAATAAGTGCAGCTCTCACACAGGTTTCTCATGCCTGAAGAGCATGAGGTCATGGCATCCTAAGTGTTCCTCTCTGCTGAGCTGCAGTCAGAGGGCTGATTCAAGTATGATTTGCCTTGTGCCCATTTTTCTCCTTCCCTTCATTGTTACTGCTTTCAAATGGAGACTGCAAGTGGGATCCCTGTGGATCCCTATGGTATGTAAAGGCTTGGCACCCAACTGGTAATGACTTAAACACTTAGTGCACTTCTCTCTACACTTTCTAAAAGGCCAATAGAAAAATTTCTTCTGTTAAAAGGATGGATTGTGGTTTGTTGCTAAACTTCCACAGGGCTTTTCTTAGGCTTTACAAAACTTAGATTGCTTTGTTGCCAAAACTAGATCAGCCTTTTCACAAAAACATTGCTGGTTTTATTTCTGTAACAAAAAAAGGCAGCATAAGTGTATCCAGCATGTATTACACTAATTCTCTAACTGAAATGTGTAAAATTGCAAGGAATTACACCTTTACAGCTGAGAGAATCTCATGCTACTAAACCTGATCTAAGACTCCTCAGTCTGTCCAAGGTTTCCTTAAGACTATTTCATACATGTGCCTCATTGACTCAGGATTGAGAGTATAGGAGCAGATGGCTCAGACAAACTGGGGACTTTTAGAGACATGCTGAAAGGGTTCCAAAGCATCTTACAGAACTGTTGTACAACTCAAAACACAGCCTTACAACTTTACCAGGGAAGTTAGATACACACACCCACACACATACCGGTGTTTTTAAATCCAGCTATTTAAATCATACCTGTCTATGGTGAAATAGAAGGAAAACATGGTCTGGGGTATGTTGCTATTCAGAGGCTGCTCATGTCAGCTGCCCTGTGTCACAACAGCTCAGTGGCTGCTGCCTGTTCATCCACATTGTTTATCTCACCCATACAATGGGGTCTTCCTGTCCCCCATCATAAGAAGTGTGGCCAGCAGCTCAAGGGAGGTGATCCTCCTGCTCTGTTCTGATGAGAGACCCCACCTGGACTGCTGTGGCCAGAGCTGGGGCTCACAACATATGAAGCCCATGGACCTGTGTTTGAGCAAGTCCAGAGGAGGCCATGAAGATGCTCACAGTGCTGGAGCACCTCTCCTGCAGACAGGCTGGGGGAGCTGGGGCTGTTCAGCATGGAGAAGAGAAGGCTCTGGGGAGACCTTACAGCACCTTCCAGTACCTGAAGGGGGCCTACAGGAAAGTTGTAGAGGGAGTTCTTACAGGGACAGGTAGTGATAGGACAAGGGGGAGTGGTTTTTAACTGACAGAGGGTGGGTTTAGGTTAGATATTAGGAAGAAATTCTTCACTGTGAGGATGAGGATTTTAATTGTTTTTCATTTTGGATTTACAAATTGTATACAAGTTATAGCCCTGTTTGGCACTCTGGTGTTCTAGTTTGTGGCATGCTACTTAAGAAAGCACATTTATTCTTCATTTTCAAGCTACAAACCTGGCTGTTCTCAGTATTTTCAAGATGGTTACTTGCATGTTTCAGGCATGGCCCACTAATGCATTACACTGGAAGCAGAAATAAATCACTGTACTGTTTTATAATAAGACAAGGAATTTGTTTCTGGTAACAGAAATAAATATTTACATGCAGTGCTTTAGGGCACTTCTTACAGAAAGACCTTTCTTTGAACCAGCTTTAGCTGTATGAAGTTAATGAAGCTGTAGGAAAACACTGGGAAGTTTTCTGCTTCACCCTGCTGTCCTCAGGGAAGATCAGCTCTGACATGCTCGTCTAACCAAGACTTAGAGACCTCTAATGTGATTTGTTCCCGGGCCACAATGTTGAAGGAGAGAACATTAAAAAGACAATCTGCACAGAAGCTCTAGAAGAACAGGATCCCTGTGTTTCACCACCAGGCGTCATTGCTGAGCTTAGGAAAGCTCTGACTTTCATCACTAAGCTTTGTAAAGTTTCAGGTACTGCCAGAACTATTGCTCAGCAATGCTGGGCAGCAGAATACATCCAGAGATCTTTAAACCTGTGTAGCGTAAAGTATTGAAAAGGCAATAAAGAAGGTATGGCTCAAGGAACCTGAAAAGAAAGAAAAGAAAATAGGAAGGGGATATGGCATAAAGTCAAACTTTCTGACTGAAATGTGCAAACTTTCTTTTAGTTGCATGCAGTGGGGAGGTCACAGCAAGGTGCCATAAGTAATCCTGTTGTTTTGTTCCCACTGACCCACAATCCCCTTGGTTCAGATTTCTGAAGTCAGGAACCTCAGCAGTGTTTATGTGCATCCATGTTGTGACAATTTCCCAAACACTGTACTGCTACAGGTTACTGTACTTGCCCCCTTCTTGTCCATTTCCTGGATTCAGGTCAATTTGCCTTTGCTTTAGCTTCCACAGGTCCCATGTCATAATATATGACCCTATGTTTGCTTATGGAGCAGTAGTGTTTGATTCTAGACATGACTCTGCAGAAGAGCATCTGAATATACAAGATCCTCTCTGAACTGCCCCATCTCAGAGGGTTTTGGTCACAAAGTTGACAACACACTGGCATGCTGCACAGGGGTGTAGCTGTCCAAGGGGATCCACACTGATGGTTATTCCAAAATCCTGTGTGCATGACAAGGCACATGCACTCAGGGCAGTCTTGGGGCAATGTGACTGCCACAGGAGAGCAGGATGTGGCATTCCTAAATCCTTAGAGTTTGAGGATAAGGTCAGGGAAGTTTGAAGAGTCCAGTGTTTCTTTGATTTAAACAGAACTTTCTATTGCTCAGGCTGTGCTGTAGATCACACTGAAGATCACAGGTTCATATTATTGTAAGGTATCCGTTTATTCTGCAGGAGGGTTTTAAAATAAGCTATCAGTATGTACACATTCTTCTTACCATAAGTTATTTTGAAAAGCAGAGATAGACTTCAGTGTGACTTCCAAATCTAAAGCTGAATAAACTTTGACCCATCTTTGAAATGTGTACCTTAATTGTCTCTCTTCCAAGAAGGTGGCTTTGTTAGTTGGAACAACAGCATCTACTACTGACAATCCTAAAGCCAAATAATCAAATGTTTGATTCATATTCATTCCCTTTTGCTGCATTTTTACTTCAAGTAATGTAAGATGTGCTTTTTAATTTCTCGTTTGCCTTGTTTGGCTGTGATGAGACCTAAAAGGAAGACAAGGCATTATTTAAAAAAGAGGTGTTCATGCTTGATTGAGTACTCTCCTTGGATATTATTTTCCCCTTCAAATTCTTCTAATACTTGCTCTAAACCCACAAGCTAATTTGCATCTTTCACCTTTAGCATTTCTTCAGTTTACTAAAATGAATAAGGCATTGTCCTGTGAGCAGTTGATTTATTTCCTGTGTGTGTTTGATTTATTTCCTGTGTGTTATTTCTGGATGTCTTTGTTCATGTTCTCACAAAACTTGATGTCATCCTATATGTGCTTAATTCAGCTCCATTGCTGTGTCATGCACATTTGTATAATCTTCAGATACGATCCCTAAACTTTTTGAAGGGTATAACCTATAACCTGCCCTGCCAGCTAGTTCTGCTCAATCTCTGTGCTTCAATAACAATGAGCACTTGCAGGGTTTTGTATTTTGTATACCTAATCTTTTGGACATCCTTAAATGTGCAGGTGGAAAAATAAGAAGGGGTTGGAGCAGTCACAGCTTCTATACTGTGTAGGGTGAGACTTCAGAAATGTTGCTCTTTTTTTTCCTAACATGTGTGTCCCAGAGCTTTTGTGTTACCATGTTCTTCAGAAGTGACTCATAAGAGGGTAACTTGGAAATTGCTATCATACAGTAGGAAGAAATGCTGGATTTTCAATTTAAACACCCTCCAGAAGGTTTATTTTTCTTAACAGCTAAGTTCACTGTCTGAAAGAAAGAAAGGTACCTTGGTAAGCTTAAATATCAACATGGTAGATGAGGAAGAAGCAACCTATTTTTAAAAATGCTAAAGTTTTAGCTAAAGCTAGTATGCATTTTATTATTTGTAGGACAGAATGTATAGTTGTCAGTAAAATCTGTGATGCATAACTGCCATTAAAAGCTTTTTTTTTTTCCTCTAAAGAGTTAGGTCACTTGAGCTGTAGTTAAAGTAGTTTACTGTTAAATAGAGCCAGGTTCTGTGCATAACTAATTTTACATTAAAAGAAAGCTGTTTCAGAAAGCACTAGCTCTCTTTACCTGGAGTCAACATCACGCACTGCTTCAGTCAAGCAAGCAATGCAAGGTTGCTCAGCCCTGGCAGGAGTAAGGAGTGGGAAGCAGGCTGTGAAGTGGCAGTAAAGAACCACTTTCCCCTACAGGTGCCTTGTAGTCAGAAACTGTAGCTATGGCTGCAATCTGCTGAGCATGGTCAATGTTTCATAACATTGGCCCAAGTTACCGTCCCCAAGTGAAGATAACCTGGAGTTGCAAGAACAGGCCTTTGCCCACTGCTTCTAACTCATGTGTGCAGGCTCACTAGCCATGAACACTTCCAGTATGTTTTGTCTTCAGCCTCTTACACACATTTCACTGGAATCTGCTGAAGTTAATAAATCACTGGAGAGGGGATATAATCATGTTCAGTTGGATAAAGTGAGATAAAAAAATAAAGGAATTATGCATCATATTTCCATAGACTTACAGGCTATCCTGAGTTGAAAGAGACCTGCATCAAAGACCAGCTCCTGGCCCTGCACAGGGCAGCCCTAAGAGTCACACTCTGTGCCTGATAGCATTGTTCAAACCCTTCTTGAATTCTGTCAGTCTGGTGCTGTGACTACTGCCTTGGGGAGCCTGTTCAAGTGCCCAACCACCCTTTACATGAAAAACCTTTTCCTAATATTCAACTTAAACCTCCCCTGACACAACTTCATGCCATCCCCTTGGGTCATGTCACTGGTCACCTGAAAGATGAGATTTTAATTGTACAACATGCAAATAAACAGAGAAAAATTCTCTTAATAGTGAATAACCCTAAAAGTGGAGAGGTCTGGGGATCAGCTAAGTATTTTCTGGCAAAGGGTTCAGCCGAGGGCCTGTGCAAGCAAGTTGTAAAGGGGTAGCACTGTGGTTTCCCTGCATGCCAGGGCCACTGTATGCCCTGAGCTAGAGCCTCACCCTCATTTATCTTTAAGAATCGGGCAGAGCAAGGCAAATAAATCAACTTCTGTAACATGGTTATGCAAGCCTGCTCCTGCTTCACTGGAAACCTGTGCAGTCTCTTTTCTTGTCACTTTTTGCCTAAGACCATGACACCTATCTCTGCACAGGCTGCAGACAGGATCCAGTATTCTCAGTTGGAGGAAAAAAAAGTCATGGCCTTGATATGCATATAGCTAAAGATAGGAGGAAAGTTTTGAGGGGAAAGGAAACATAAAGGGGTATGAGAAATAAACCAATAAGGAAAAGGGATGGGAATGGTTGGAAAAGACCTCTAAAATCATCAAGTACAAAAGAAGGGAGGAAAGGAGAAAGATAAACATCAAGGAACAGAGTGGACTAGAAATACTTCATTCTGATACAAGTTATTTTAGGAAGTGCAAATCACTAGGTCGTACCTCCTAAGAGGACTGGAGAGCTTTGGCCAGAACTCGGAACAAAAAAGGAGAGTTTATGGCCATTGGAAGAAAAGGCTGTGAGCTCAGGAGGACTACAAGGATGTTATGAGTTTTTGCAGGGAGAAAATTAGAAGGGCTAAAGCCCAACTAGAACTTAATCTGGTAACGGCCATTAAAGACAATTAAAATTGTTTCTATAAATACATTAACAGGAGCAGGGCTCCATCATGTGTAATGGTAACTTGGGAAGACAAATGCCATCACTCTAAATGTCCACACCTTCCTCCTTCTTCCCCCACTTTATATACTGAGCATGATGTCATGTGGTCTGGTACAGCCCTTTGGTCAGTTTGGGTCACCTGTCCTGGCTGTATCTCCTCCCAGCCGCCCATGCACCCCCAATTTCCTCACCAGTGTGGCCATATGAAACACAAAAAAGGTCTTGGCTCTATAAACCATGCTTAGCAATAACAAAAATATCCCTATGTTATCAGCCCTATGTTCAGCACAAATCCAAAACCCAGTCCCAAACCAGCCACAGTGAAGAAAGCTAACTCTGCACCAGCCAAAACCAGCACAGAGGTTCAACTAGGCCAAGTGCCAAGTCCTGCCATCAGTAACAGCAATCCCAGGCAGCACTACAGGAAAAGCTGCCTGGAGGAAAAGGACCTGGGGGTGCTGGTTGACAGCAGCTGAACGTGAGTCAGCATGTGCTCAGGTGGCCAAGAAGGCCAGTGGCATCCTAGCCTGGATCAGAAATAGAGCAGCCAGCACGACTAGGGAAGAGAAGAATCTCTTCTTGAATTAATTACAGTCATACAGGTAAACATGATAGAGTGTTATACTTAGTAATTACTAGTCAGATTATATGCAGCATTTTATCTCTTTTTTACTTGTTTATGAAGGAGAAATCTTGATTTTGGGATGCTGGGCATAATTTAAAAATAGATGAGGCTTGAAATCTCCAGGAAAGGCATGCAGTGCTGACTTCCACCCAATCACTTGCACCAACGTGTAGTGCCAGAAGAGGGCAAGTGTGTGGGCATGTGAGCAGTGATGGGGGCTGTGCTTGTGGGTATTGGCAGCAACAACAGGTCAGGCACTCACAAAACAAACAGGGTGTTGCATGTGGTAAGAAACATTCTGTCGCAGCACTTCTGACTTACTGATTTTTGTTCTGCCATCAGCATGATTGGCACATTGTCCTTGGACACAGTGAAGTGAAAGCCATTCCAACAGATTAATGAGTGGCCAGACTGTACAACTAAGAATTCAGGAGCAGATACAGCCACAGCCACAGCCACACAGTCAGTGTATGTTTGTTAAGCAGCTTGCACAATCCCATGTTTTAATGGATGAGCTGGGTTCTTAAAAGTGTCACCAAAGTGCATCAGCAAAGCCTTCATGTTCTCACTGTGTCCCTGCTGCTGTGAATTCAAGAGCCACTCTCTCTGTTTCTCTTTGCACCTACAGTGCCCCTGAGAGTAGTGGGTTTGGAGATCAGCTTCCAGGGAGGTGGAAAAAGGGAAATAGCTTCCAGCCAGGGCTGTTGCTTTTGTCCCATAATGTTGCGGGCAACCACAGGTGGGCTGCAAAAAAGGGTAGGGAAGAGCATGACAGAGGAGTCAGGAAAATGGAAGCACTGAAAGAGTGAGGTTTCATCAGACGAGTGGTTCACTCTCATTCTAGCACTTTTTCTGATTAAGGGGTGGGACTGTGAGCTGGGAGGCTTGGCTAAAAGATAAGAGCAGTCCACCTGTGGGAGTGCTTCACACAACCAGGCTCCAGTGTACTGGAGAGGACTTGTGGTACCAGCAACCTAGCTGCTCTGGGGGTGACTGAGTTCTTGGTGCAAGAAATCAGCGGTGGCAAGATTCAAAACAGACACACCAGTCAACATGAGCACGGCAGGCAAAGTAAGCAACAGTTTGTATTAGGAAAGTTTCTTTGCTGCAGCTGAGTAATGCATTTTTAAATGTGAATTCTTTGCAGGAACACTGTAAATCCTGGTGGTATAGCACAGATTAGAGTTTAGGATGAAGCTGGTACAGAAAAGCTGCCTTTATTTGCAGGCTGCCGTAGTTTCCTAGGAAATGGTTGTTAACTCTTCAAGGCAATAGTTTATTTGAGGCAACATAACAGCACTAGAATAAATATAACATCCTGTCTGGGTTATCAAGCTGTTTTTAATCTCTGATTGGATAGTTTAAAATATGATAGAATGTACTAAGTGTTTAGATCAATGTATTTATCTACCAGTTTCCATTCTGAGATCCTACAGTAGTTTAAAATATTTTTAGTATATTTATAATTCTATCAGCTTGTTTTCTAAAAAGAAGATATAGCTAATATTGTGTTAAATTTCAGGGTGAATTGTGCTGGCATTAGGACAGCCATTAAATTTGGATATGCATATAACAAGTCTCAAACTTTAGTTAATGAAGACCAGAAGTAAATTTCACATGCAATGCAATACTGAGCTGGGATTGAAGTGAGTCATTACATCTTTGCTAGAAATTGGATGACAAGAGAGATGGAGGTTGATACTAATACATGTTCCTTCTTGCACTGCTGGCAAGATGCTACAGGCACCCAGGGACCTGCAAGAGGGATTAAGGGACAAGCAACTAGAAATGGAAAACAACTGAAACTATGTACCTTTCTAGAATGTGCCTTAAGATAGTACCAAGATCATTTGCTGTTACTGCCAGCTGTCTTCACTATTCTAAAACCAAAAGAGAAAGGGAAAAAATGCTCTTTAACTCTGAGTTACTGCAAGTGCAAAATTAATTGTAGCTTACTGTAGGTAAATTCACCAAGTCCAGTCCTCTACTCAGCATTGGATGGAGCACAGTAAATGAAGGGTTGTGATATAGCTTAACTGCTTTGATTTCACCATGTTTATCTTAGAATAACACAGGAGTTACAGTGCAATTTATGTAACCAAGCAGCATAATCCTTTAAAGGGTTATGTAAAAAGGTGTGTTTCTACACCTGCCCTCCTCCACTGCAGTAACTCACACGACTGGTAGAACTCAGGAGCAGAGAAACAACTGTTATGGCAGTGCTTGTTTTAGCAGATGAAGCGGGTGATAATGTGCTGTTGCTGCATCTGTGGGATCCTGTTGCAATCCGCAAAAGCTCGCAGGGACTAAGCAGTCAGAAAAATACAGAGTTAACTAATGTCTCATTATAGGAGAGATTTGTTTGTTCTTGGCAATCCACGCTTCTAGACCATCTTTGTTCTTAGAAAGACTACATGTGCTTTGCATGTGCAAGTCATGGAATCATCACTGTGTTATGTAGGATAGAATATAAATATATATACTGCCTTTTTTTTTTTTTAAGTAAGTTGGTGCTCTTTGAAATGTGATTTTTGACCACACTTGTGAATTTTTCACTAATCACACTTGCATCTAAACATTAAATTTAAATTTAGTGCAAATATCTCTTGATGCACTTTTTTTCAAAGCATTGTGCCCATCCCACTTTTGTGTCTAGCTGCTAGAAGTTTGCTATTTTATTTCATATGTTTAGAATTTCCTAGTAATTATTTTCTTTGTAACCAGTTTTCAGTTTGTGCATAATCAGACATTATTTCTACTTCAAAAGCTTTGATACTAAAAATTTGTTTGTTTGTTGTTTTCCCCTGCGACTTTTGCAGCACACTGGTGTTAAGTTGTCCTGGTCACACAGGATAAATATGCATGTGCTAAACTTCTTGCATCCTGGATTTGATTCCCCTCCATTTCCTTCTCAAGATAATGCCACCTGAACACTTTCAGTCAGTAAACTTAACAGAATGACCGAGGACTTTATAGTGTGTCACCCAGGAAAATCATATTTCAGGGGCGGGGGTTGTTTAAAGACCGAGGATGAGATCTTTAAATGCCTCCAAGGAGGAATAGCAATTATGGGGACAGAGAGGTCCCACTGCTTTTGAATGTACTAGGACTGAGCTTGCAGGGAGGAAACCTGTTTGAGAGCCTGGGATGAGGTGTGGACAATGCTCTTCTATTTTCTGAGGGGATTTTTCTCTCAGTGGCAGATGGTCAGAGGAGCCCTAAGGTCTGTCATTAATTACCAGGATAAAGCCTGAAGAGTTAATGGATGAACTTCAGTCTAAGAAATGAAAAAAATACTGTCTTGGATAGCTGGATAGTAAATCCACCTGAGTTAAATATCCCTTCTGAAAAGGGGGCACCTTAGCACTGATAATACTGCACTTAAAGGGACTGTTCAAGATTACCTCTGTGTAGTGCTATATCAGTTTGCACAGGTGTCCTTTCAGCCGTCACTTCATGGCTGAACTTGGGCTATACTAGAATGTTTATAAATCTGTACTAGGCTCTGAATTCCATTTTTAGCAGTTTTGTCAGTTCCCAACACAGACAGTTTTAGACAATACAGACTTCATCACAGCCTGATAAGTGACATCATCTAGTGTGCCAGCTTTAAGAAGATACAAATACAGACAAGTAATCCAACACAGCAAAAGAAATTTCCCAAAGAAGTTAGCAAAGGAGCAATGAGAATGGGTGAGGTATCCCATTACCTAGGAGACTATTACACATGCAGCTGAAAACTTGATGTGACAGAATGATGAGCAAAATCAGACATGATCTTGGTGGGGGGGAAAACAGGCTTACACTGACCTTTGGTGTTGATTTTTGTTGTTTTGTTTGGTTTTCTTTCCTGTAGTTTCTCTCTTGTGTCCACAATTATGAGCAGGAGTTTCACATGCAGAAAGGGAAGAATTGGTGTGATGACTTGAAAATGCAAGTGCCATTCCCATTTTCTTTGTTCTGTTTGTAGGTTATTAAATGCAAGGCAGCAGTGCTGTGGGAAGCCAATAAACCATTCAGTATTGAGGAAGTGGAAGTTGCCCCACCAAAAGAACATGAAGTTCGTATAAAGGTACTGAAAATAAAATTTACAACAACTCCTGTGACTTGCATTCTATCTTGCTTTTAACCAGAATTAGTTCTGTAAATTTTTAAGACCCAGTCAGAAAACATTTTACTAGAAAGTAGTTACTAATCAGTGAGCTCCTATGAACATGTTTAAAGTCCTTAATTTGATAATGAGGTTCTTTAAAAAAATATATATATATATTGTCAGGGTTGCATTTTGTGTTTACTGATATCTGTTTTTCTAATAGGCTGAAAAAATTACAGTACAAGGCAAAAATCAGAATTTCCTGTAGTGTGGAGCAAGAAAATTTCTTTTACTTTGTTTGAATCTGGGCTAGGAAATAGCTCATTAGGCCTGGGAGCTTCCTTTTTTACCTGGATATTGGCCTCAGTGGAATTTAGCAGCTGCCTTAATTTTTGAAAAGTTTCAAGTGTTACATACATGAGGAAAACCCTCTCATGGGGCTGACAAATCCATATGTCAGAATAAAAGTTGTAAACACATACCTGAATATTTCAAAAGAAATAGTGCTTTTCTAGCTGGAAGAAAAGGCAAAATGTCATATAAAACACTATGTAGCTTAATTTTTTTAATGTAATATATACAAATATTTTAAGTATATACACTGCACAATAATAGAATTATTGTGTAATTATATATAATATAAAATAATTTTATAATACATAATTTATATAAAATATCTATTATATATTGTCATATAATCTAAATGTAATAAATACAAAATATAGACAATATTTCTATGTTTATAAATAATATGTGATGTTTAATTTGTATTTACATAATTTTATAATATTTATATAATATTTCACACTTTTCTTTTTAAGTAGTTACATATAAATAATAGGAATAATTTAATTTACTCTGTTCTCCCTATATAATTGTATCACTAGAACATTAGTTCTACAGAAAATACAGAAAATCTTCAGACTCCCTCTAGAGCTCAGCACTACATAGCAAACATTCACAAAGGAGTTTTGCCCTGTAGATTAAAGACTAATAAACACCAAGAAAATCTTAAATCAGAAAACTAAATTTGTTTTACCTGTAGATTTATTGCGTGCAGATTGGATTTTGGAGAGAAGCAAGCAGCTTCTCCAAATGTAGAATATAATTTCACTTACGCATATAACAGGACACAATTAAATGCAGAAATATTCTTGTCTTTCCTGTGAATCAGGTCATGGCCACTGGGATCTGCCGCTCTGATGACCATGTGATAACTGGTGCATTGGTTATGCCTTTTCCAATAATTCTTGGGCATGAAGCAGCTGGTATTGTGGAGAGTGTTGGGCAGGGAGTGACTTCAGTCAAGCCAGGTATGAAACAACACTGAAAACAAATCCTGTGTTGAGTTTCCAGACTCCTCCTTAAGTCAAAGATTTTCTTTTCTTTTTACTGCACGGGAAAATATTCCAATTTCAACTTTTTCAAGGATACCTCTAAGGATATAAACCTGCTGTTTATGCCTTTCTGTGTCCCCAATATACTTTCAGATTTTCTACTCGATTTCTTTTGGTTTTGGCAAAAAACATCTGCAGCTTGCTTTCCATCTACATAGTGCTTTTCCTGTTGTGGGACTAAGAACGTAGAGTCATTGCTGTTGTTCATATGAAATCAGGCATTAGCTGCAGGTTCTCTGAACACAGTTTATACAGCTCACCTTTCTCAAGAATAAGGCAAAGCAAAGCACTAGATGACAAACATGTCAAAGCACCTTTTAATTCTCTTAACAGCTAAATAATCCATTGACTTCAGTTGATCAGAACTTAGGTCTTACTTCACTTTAAAAGCATCAGGGCACAACTGGAGTGCCCACCCTGGTGCAGGCTTTGCAGGTGGGCAGCACCAGTGCAGGTGAGGTAGCACTGCTCCCTGAGGACTGGATTGCTCTGAGGACAGCTGCTCGTCTCCCTATGTTCTCTTTGAACCACAGTGCATAGATAGTGAAAGATGGCAATTTTCAGCCAAGTGCTGCAAGATGAGATGGGATTCCTCTACACTTTTATAGGACCGAAAAAATTCTAACAAGGGCTAAATTATTAAGAGAAAATATGCAGTGAAAAAAATCTACACAGAATCACTCAATTTCTAGGCAGTTTGTTATGATACCTGAGTAGCCCACTTTTAACACCTCTGTACTTCCAGTGTCTTTATCCATATTGACAAGCATGAAGTCTGTCCAAAGCAGGTTGGTATGTATAACAAAAAAAAAAAAAAAAAAAAAAAAAAAATTAGAGATTCCTGCTTTTACTCCAAACAAATATGTATATTGCAAATTTCAGTGACAGCTCTAGCTGTATTTTCTGTTATGTCTAGGTTCATAAATCTCTCTGTTATGTAATTCTTGCTGCCCCGTGTTTCCAGGTGAGCTGGAATAGCAGGCCTGAACACATACATGCACAAAATCACATTTCTCAGATGTTGCTTAATTTACACCTCCAGGTTCTGAAAAAAAGGCTTCCACTTGTGCAACATTCCTTTAGCAAAATTATTACTAAGATTATAACACAGTTCTAAGTTAACTCAGGATTGAGGTAGTGGGGGCATTTAATGTTCTGTAGGTATTTTTTATTTTTTGGCGGAAATCAAAAATTTCCCTTGACTTTCAATGTGTCAAGGATTAGCCACATTTTAAAACTGACAAATAATAAACTGATATATATTAGGAAGTACCTCTTTAGAGATTATTAGGCATTTACCATATATCATTGCTGTGGAAATTGCATAGGAGTAAAAAAATTGCACTGGGAAGCTATGTTCTACTTTGTTAATCACATAATTGTGCTAGAGAATTAGAGATGCTGGCTTAAATTGTGTGTGCCACTGCTTCTCAAACAAGTATTTTACCTACCTTTACTCAACACAACAGTAATAGGACTGCTATATAGTAAAGATGCTTAAAAGGACTGGCAAATTAATGTTTAATTCTCCATTCTTTGTATGCACAGTTTAAAGCCCTGTTATCTTGGCACTCCAATCTGCTGTCCTAGTGGATGTCAATTTTTATCTCAGTTTCTTTACTGAAAGAAGGTGTATTACTACCTTCTTTTCACACAGGAGATGCAATAACCTGCTGAATAAGTACTTCAGAAGTGTCAGTAGATAACATAGTTTTATGACATAGGTCTGACTCAGTTCTGTGGAAAGACACCAGAAATTTTGCATATCAATATTAGTTGTCATAACTTTGCCCTAATTATGTCTTTTATATAAAACACAGAGAGATGGTTTATCTTACAAATGCAGCAGAAGGAAATAAAACCATCGCTGCATTCCTAGTGCATACTTGCCTGGGGATTAAATACACTTGCTTCATGTTTTTACCTGCATGCATCTTGTTTGCTTTTTTTCAATCCTCTGTCATTACTGTTCTATTTCTAGGAGACAAGGTTATTCCACTCTTTGTTCCACAGTGTGGGGAGTGCAAGAGCTGCTTAAACACCAAGGGTAACCTGTGCAGTAAAACTGAGTGAGTTTTCTTGGATTACTTACAACCCTAATTTGATTTGACTTTATCCAAAACTGATTATAAGCAACAAATTTAATTTGCCATTATTTCTGGTCATCTTTCGAGCAGTCTTGGTAAAAGTGCTGGATTAATGCCTGATGGCACCACCAGATTCACCTGTAAAGGAAAAGCAATTTACCATTTTCTTGGTACAAGTACCTTCACTGAATACACAGTAGTGCATGAATCTGCTGTAGCCAAAATCGATTCTGCTGCTCCTCTGGAAAAAGTTTGTCTAATTGGCTGTGGATTTTCAACTGGTTATGGGGCTGCTCTGCAGACTGCCAAGGTAAATATTGTGGTGGGTGTTTCTGATATTTTATGGTGTCTGTTCAAGATTGTGTAGCCTGCAAGTGGGTTGTCAGCATGGCAGCCACGAGGTACAGACTCTGTTTAGTTCAGTGTGGAAAGAAGATACTAGTTCTTTGCCTACTTCAGATTCTGTCTCTAGGGTACTCAGAAGTCTTTAGTTCAAAATCCAGTAAAATTGCTTATTACCATCTATAATGTTTTGCCTCAGAGCTTTATCACCTCTAGAAAAATGGGGCAACAGACTTTTTTTTTTTTCTTTTTTTTTACTGTAACTGAAGTCTAGGAATACATAGGAGCAACACATATAGGCAACACTCACAATTGTAGCAATATATGAGCAATATATCAATGTGAGTTTTAGAGCTGGCACTGTCTCCAGTTGATTGATGCTACAGATCTTAACACCACTGGAATATCATTTAAAAAGTGTGTCTAAACTGGAAGCTGGGGCATATAATGAAAACTTGGTCTCAGAAATGTATGTCAAGGAGAATTTCTCTTAGTCACATGTAGCATTATAACAGTACAGCTGGCTACTGCACTAGCAGGTATCCATGTGCAAATTCCTTCTCAGCAGGTAAACTCTAAATTGCAAGTGGCTTAAGTGAAATCATGTTGATAATGAGGAAATGCATGGTACTTTCCCTAGCCTGTAACAATATGCCATGTTTACATGGTTGTTATTATAGGTGGAACCAGGCTCCACCTGTGCTGTCTTTGGCCTTGGAGGAGTTGGCCTCTCTGTTGTCATGGGCTGCAAGGTGGCTGGAGCTTCCCGCATCATTGCTGTGGACATCAATAGCGACAAGTTTGCCAAGGCCAAGGAGCTGGGAGCCACCGACTGCGTCAACCCTAAAGATTTCAACAAGCCCATCCACCAAGTGTTGATGGAAATGACCGGCGGGGGTGTGGACTACTCCTTCGAGGTCATCGGCCGTATGGATACCATGGTATGCAACCAAAAGATGAGGTGAGACCTGTTAGCTCTCCCTTCACCAAGCCACCAAGCACCGAGGAGCTGGGAGCCACTGGCAGAGTACCAAGCTAACTTCAAACCTGTTAAGTGCAGCTGTCAGCCACTAAGATGCAGGGACAGAAGCATGCACAGAAATTTAGGAAAGGGAACTTCACTATAGTGCCCTGGCCAAACCAGGGTGGGTACATGTCTCGTATTTCACATGCTCTTCAAAAGTGGCTTATCACTAATAGTTTAGACAAAATGGGTGACAGGAGCAAAGCTAGGATATACTTAACCAGTGAGAGCAGATACAATGGACAATTTTTTATGTGGTTTCAGTTACAAAAAATTAATTGCAAGCAGAGCCCTGAGAGGAGGAGATGGAGTTCAAATTTCTGTGCCCCAAGGACAAATCTTGCCTGACTCTGGGTGTCCCTCTGTTTCTGATGCAGACTTCAGCCTTGGCCTGTTGTCAGTATAACTACGGAGTCAGTGTGATTGTGGGAGTGCCCCCTGCAGCACAAAAGATCTCCTTTGATCCCATGCTCCTCTTCACTGGTCGCAGCTGGAAAGGCTCGGTCTTTGGAGGTAAGGACTTGGAAAGATGTGATTCAACTGGCTTGAGAAACTTGTAAATCATCTTGAATGAAACAGGATACATCAAATTAATTGCTTAGGCTGTGTTATTGGAAGCAGTATTGATGGCTGTTTTGCTGATAAAGAAGTTGAAAGGGAATTAATTATGGGAACTATAATAGCAAGTGAAGGAAGGAAAAAAACAGAGAGGGAGGGAGGGGGAAGAAAGGGAAGAGAAGAAGAGACAAAAAGAAAGAGAGACATAAAAAGACAGAAAACAGAGAACAAGAGGGAGGAAAAAGAAGAAAGGAAAATGAGTAAAAGGGGAGAGAAATGAAAAATAAATGAGGGGGAGGGGAGGGAGGAGGTTGGATAAAAATAAAGAGGAGAAAAAAGGTAAGGAGAGAGATAAGAGGAGATAAAGGATAGAAGATGAAGTAAAAAAAAAAAAAAAAGAAGAGAAAATCATAAAGAGGGAGAGAGGACAGAGGGAGGCGAGAAAAAGAGCAAGTGCAAAAAGGAGAATGAGAGGAATAGAGAGGGAAAGATAGCAGGAGAGATGGAGAGTCAGGACTGTAAAGGACATCAGGGCTTACACTCAGCTGATTTCCACAGAGGTCAGACCCCAACTTAGTCCCTGGCCAGCTGCCAACAGTCCCTTCCCATTCTTTCTCTTTTTGGAGCTCTCTCAGAAGTCCCACACTCAGCAAGTCCCAGCTTGCTCAACTCAAAGGCCATAGAAAACTTGTTTTCAATACCAGGTTTTCTCACTTGTAACCTGTTCCACTCATGTAATCAAAAGATACCTGAATAAAATACCAGAGACAAACCAGGTTCCTCTGGAAGAGCATTCTACTGTTTATGACAGCTTTATCTAGTGGTGCTTGTAAGAAAAGAGAGACACATCCACCACCCACTCCCCAGTTTTGAGCAGACAATCAAGTTTCAACTTACCAACATGGCTGTTGGCACTCTGGCTTTTGTATGAAGTGTAATTAAGTTGAAACAGTGTTTGATGTGGGGGAAAGTTTGGATTCTGTAAAGACTGACATTTGTACTAGTCTTTTACTGGGTTGGTATATGTGGAATAGCTGCACTTTGTCCCATGTTTTCTGCTGGCACCCTGTGTTACAAAGGTAAAGCCATGCTGCCACATTTCATCCTATTACTTTGCTATAGAAAGTTTATCTAAAAATTTAATCTGCCCTGGGTTTTATGTATTTTCAGAAGCATTTAATTTCATTATGCATTTTCTGTGGGGTTTTATTCAGGCTGGAAGAGTAAAGATGCAGTTCCCAAACTGGTTGCTGACTATATGAAGAAAAAGTTTGTTCTGGATCCATTAATAACCCACACACTACCTTTGACAAAGATCAATGAAGGATTTGATCTTCTAAGGACAGGAAAGAGGTAAACATAATTTGTAAATGTAAAGGTTCTGTATAAATAACCTAAAGGAGATGTATGGTAAGACAAAATCTGACTTCACAGCCTTCCCCTTCATGCTGGGGAAGGCAGCCCATCATGCCCCTTAATTCCTCCCAGTGTGTTCCCATGGGTTGCAGCTGGAGTAATAAAGCCAGCAAACCTTCCGTTTTTGAAATGCAGCAGGCCCTTGCAAAGGAACTTTCAGATTTTAGTTTGAGCAGAGACACTGGGTGGCAGAGGAAGAAAAGACTACACAATTGAGGAAGTCCCAGCACCCATTGGAAAAAAGCACACAACCAAGGGAGCATGGGAATGCCAAGCTGCAGAGTGTCAAGTGTTAGCTACATCATATTCCAAGAAACATTTCAGGATGAGGAGCAGGAACACAGAAATAATCTATTCCTCTTGTGAATTAGAGAACAGAGTCCCAGTCCAATTGGTCCTAAAGTCACTGGGTACTTTACCTTGAGCATCAGAGCTTTTAAAAAAGGAAAGTACTTGGTATATATATACATTGCAAACTCAGAATTTAACTCTTGTGCTTTCCTCAAATATTGTGGAAATTCAGCTCAGACTGTTTTCACAGGGTAATGAAATTGGAAATATTTTTTTTGTCAGAGACATTTGACAAGACTAACCATGGGAATTGAAAACTGTCCTTAGCAGAAGTAGGAAATACATTTGTATATCTTAATATGTGTGGGGACTACCCTTTTTGAAAGTTCTAGATGTTTATAACTTACAGAGTCTGGAGAATTACAGTCATGTTTTCATTGTCATTTGCTAGCAGTTGTTTTAGATGTTCCTTGCTCTGAATATAAAGAGCAAGTAACAGAAGAATTTCGGTCCCTAAGTTTGTTCTCAGGTTCTAACGATGAAGCACACACTTCATCTTTTGATTGTCCTTTTTTTACATAGGCTGTAAATGCTAGTTTTAGTTTTTAGTATAACAAATGGGAAAGTGGTGAGGACAGAAATGCCAGCAGCTTTGCTAAGATACTGATAGTCAGCCTGAAGATGGAGGCACATTGCAGCTGATCATTTTTATGGAGTATAATACTTCAGTGTTTCAGAGCAGAATAACCTATACCAATAAGCTGTAATTGGAAAGATGTGTCTAAGCCCCTCTCTGAGGAACTTCTCTGGCTGTAGCTGGTACTTAATTACCAAGAGCCCTGGGTGTCATCAGTGAAGGCTTTGCAGTCTTCTGTGAATTTTGTTCTCTACATCTGCAGCAAAGTTTGCATATCTGTTCTGTCATTTTACTGCAAGCCAGGGCAGGGGCAGGCAGGGAGGGAGTACCTGTTTGACAGCAATAGCACAGATTATCAGAGAAAACAGCAGTGTTCTGCTGATGCCAGCCCAGGGCATCACTAACTCGTCATTTTATATTGCAGCATCCGCAGTGTCCTGACATTTTAGGATTCCCAGATATTAACCAGCAGATGGCTCAGCACCAGTATGAACTTCACTGTCCTCAAATACAACTTACATGAAACATAAAACAAGATTATCCTGAAAGATCTACCACTACCTTTGAATAAAAGAATTAAGCTCCAGCCTCTCTTTTCAAGCACAGAATTTATAAACGAACTCATCTTTTTCCTTCTACCTCTTTTTCATCATTCTTGTTTTAAATTCTTTATATTATCCTGCAATTTTTTAAATAGCCAGTTATGAATTACAGGACTTGCTGCTGTCACAGGTGTTCTAAAAAGTTAGGATTTTAAAAAATTACTTATAATAATATTTTAATAAAATAAAAAGGAAGGGAACTGTTACTTTAGGCTTCCATAACACTGCAAGCTTAAAAAATTTCTACATGCAGTTCAGCATAGTAAAACTCTAGGCTAGAACTGTGTATCCACCCTGAATGACTGTATCATTCCAGTGCCTAATAAGCAAGGAATGATATAGCAGAAGTTAAAATTTATGGTGACCATGTGTTTGAATTAATAATTTAAGTAAATCATAGACTTAGGTACAGGAGAATGTCTCACCACTCAGTATTTTACCAGATTAACACTCACAAATATTTTATGTAAAACTGGTGTAATGTTGTTCTGTATTGTGGTTGGTATTTGGTGCTTTGGGTTTTTTTTTTATTTTTATTTTTATGCCTCTTTCTTGGGGTTGTTTTAGTTGTTGAACAGTGTGGTTTAAGACCTTTGGCCAATTTATACAAATGCCTCTGATGTTTGGGAAGTAGTGTGAAGAAATACAAATGTGCATCAAGTATTGTTTTTTGTTCCCCTTATACAAAGGGGAGGCTCCTTAATTTCTTAAGTATGAATACAGAATAAATGGGAAGAAACAGGTGACGGGTAACAGTTTGCAACAACCCAAACATAAAGCATCTTACTGTTTTCTGAATTTGCAATGTGGAAAAAGAAACAGAGGCTATTTCTATCTTGGCAAATATGGTCCATATTGACATATCTTTATCATGGACTAATCAGAGCTTGCAGGCACTCACACGCTTTGCAGCTGGGTAGAAGAGCCTGTGAAGCAAGGGGACTGTGCTACAGATTGCTTACCTGTTTGTGTCAGCAGAAAGAGTCTTTGAGTGGCCCAGCTAGTTTCATGATTTGAGGACAAGAGATCACAGTTTAATGATTTGAGAATCAAGAGACTACAGTTTAACCTTAAACACATCTATAAACTAAATTGACACAACAATTGAGAGCTGAACTTTGGTCATCAGTGTCAAAGAGCTAAAGTACAACAAATCTCACTTCTATCCTCTTCAGGATGATGCAAAGCCCATTTTTGTGGTTGTCATCTGCCAAGCATAGTAAACGCCAGCTGTTAGTATCTTTAGTACAATAGTTGCTGGAGTCCAAAACAATAAACTCATTAAATCATTTTTATTAGGGATATTTTATAAGGCAGCCATCTAGATCTGTCTTCACATGGAGGAATGAAGTGTATTCTGACTAGGGAACAACAAAAAGTTCATACTTTCCTGGAGTGTTCTGCCCTGCAGACCCTCATCAACACTCAGCTGAAGATGAATTTGTTTGTGTGATTGTATAGCTTGGACAGAAGGGTTCTGATGGCCCTTCCTAATGACTCTCTGGCCCTGAGGTACTCCAGGGGGGGCCAGGAGCATTGGATAGCTCTGGACAGCTCTTGCACAGCTCTGTGTAAGCCTCCATTTAGGAGCTTTCCTGGGAGCAAATAGAGACCACATGCCCCATCAGAGCACCAACTGTCCACTAGCACATGATGACACCACGAAAAATCCACAAAATATATGAGAAATCCAGTAACTTCCCAAGAAGCAAACTACCAGACAAAGCACAAACAGACCTTGAACTATTGGCAGTGTTTAACTGAACATCACTTGGCTTTGTGTACAGTTGAGCACTCCCATGTTTCTGCTCTCCCACCACACCCCACCCAGCCAGACACTCCCCCAGGAATGCTCCAGTGTGCAGCTCTATTTTCACATGCTTTTAAGATCATGCTCCTTGACAGTGCATCAAGGCCAAATTATCATTCCCACACAACATAATTTCCTCCAATGATTCCTGGTTATCAGATGAAGACCACGGATCCCAGTAATAAAAACAACTGTGCTACACAGATAGCTGGGAGACAACAAGACTATGAATTTATTTTTTCTCTAACAAGGTACACAAATCATACTAGAAGTCATGCCAGATTTATTTCTTTTTTAATGCAACAGGTTGACCAGGCTGAATACTGAAAATCTTTAAAACTTCATTCTAAAACTCCTTATTCCTGGGAAATTATACATCATCATCATTCATGGTCTGATTGAGGCTACCAGAGGTGTGCAAACAAATGTATGAAAAAGTAGAAATTTCTTGGGAAAAACTGCTTAACATCCCTGTTTACCTGAAATACAGATAAAAATTATCCACAAGTGCATGTCTGCTCTAGAGCCAGCTGCTCACCTCCAAGACAGGAGCATGTCATCAACTAGAGGTTGGGTTGACCACCAGGGCTGGGAAACTGAATGCCAAGCAGCATGTCCATGTAGCTGGGACCACTGTCACACCACAGGGCTGCCATGCTCTGTGCAAGAGCCCAAACAGCTGCTGGGGCAGGACAGAGCAGCTGGGCTGCATCCCTGAAGCTGGAGACAGGTTCAGGGAACTTGAGAGCTGGGGGCTTGGCCAGCCAACTCTGAGTCCTGGAGCTGCTACCAACCTCCCCCCTCAGCCCATGAAACAGGGCTGGGACATTCAGTAGCAAGCACCAACACAAACCTCTGTGGGCAGTCTGCTGAACACATAAATGTGGGGCTGATGTCTTCCCAAACACAGAAACAGTTCCCAAACACACATGGTGATGATCTTATCCTGGTCCTCCAACAAGCTCTTGCTCATTCTGTCTCTCCTACACATCACCTTGTCCAGTGCTTCAGCAGAAAACAGCTCTGGGGGAACCTGAAGAGCCCAGAGGGTCTGAACCCACAAACCTGGTTACATAGGAATGAAGGAAATGTGTCCTTGGAAAAAAAAATCCTTACTTGACAGACCCTCCCCTAACTGCTCTGGTGAAAATAGCTGCAATACCACAAACAGTAAAGCTTCATCCCAGAAGGCGATGCATCTTTGTCCACCACACCACATTTTCAGGGCCTTTATTTGGTTTTTGGTTTTTCTGGTGGTTTGGGGGGGGGGGGGGGGTTGTGTTTTTTTTGGTGGGTTTTTTTTGTTTGTTTGTTTGTTTTGTTTTGTTTGTTTTTTTTTTGTTTTTTTTTTTTTTTTTTTTTTTTTTTTTTTTAATTTTTAACCTCTTTGCAAATACTGTGGTGTGAATGGCCACCAGGTCAAATACTCCAACCTGGCAAAAAGGGGACGCCAAGGAAGCCCCAGCAGTGATGCAGATCTCCTCTCTCCAAATCTGCCAAAAGCAGCTGGAAGGAATAAACCAATTTTCTGAGCTCTCTCAGCCTTTTAGGCGGGGAGGGCAGGGAATGAAGCAAGGGCAGAGTCGCTGATAAAAGCCTCCCTGGAGCACTTCTGCTCCTATCCATCTCCCTGCCGCTATCCAGCTCCTCCCCTCAGCACTCACGGTGCCGCCCAGCATCCAGGACCTGACACAGATTAACCAGCGCTCTCCAGGGGCGGTGCCGCACCGGGACTGCTCCCGCTCCACGCCTGGGGGATTCTGCAACACGCGGAGGCAGCAGCTTCCCTCCAGCCTGCGACAGCGACAGACACAGCTCTGCTAACACCACATGGCCACTGCGGGAAAAGTAAGGACAACGCATTTCCCATCCTCCTTTCCGAGGTGCCCTGCTCTTGGCGAAATGCGCTGCAAAAGGCTCAGCCTGCACACCGCTCTGAATGCCCGCTTTCCTCCGACCTTGTTCCCCCACCTCTTCCAAACCCCTGTGAAGTTCACCAGATTCTGCTCTCAGGCAACTGCACGTGTCCACACCTGCATTAAATTGTGCATTCCCCCTCTGTCCTGCCCAGCTGCTCAGGAGACAAAATATGGAATTGTGCTGCTCTGAAAAAAAAACCCTCCTGCTCAATCCCACTCTGCGCTCCTGCTCTGGCAGCAAACGCAGCTCTTCAGCGCTGCCCTCTTCAGCCACTCACCTCCTGCACTCTACCTTGTCCATGGCAATACCTTTTTCGAGCTGCAAGCTCCATTTTGCTGATGCCAAACTGCTTTGAGTTGATCGGGGGGAAGGGTTTGTGCCATGTCACACACAAATCATCCTTTTGGCAAGGAGAGAAATTATCTAGTTGTCAGCCAGGCTGGGACTGTTTTGTAACCTCTTTTTAGGTACTTTCTGCCCACTGAAACTTAAAGTTCTGTCTTGCTTGGCTTAAGCTGCCACATCTGCCCCATACACCAGATGAACCAATCACTTCATTTCGTATTTCACACTTCACACAAAGTCAGTGTTTACTGAACATTTTTTGGCTTTGCATACAGCAGAGTACTCCAATGTTTCTGCTCTCCCACCAAATCCCACCCAACCAGCAACCCTCAGAAAACAGCACAGGACAGTTGTGTAGCTCTAGAAGTGTGTGTTACAGCGTACAGAGAAACGTGTTGTTCAGCTCCGGCTTTGGAGATTGTAGGACAACTGTCGTGGGCTTTTGTCAAAGGTGAACCTCTCCCTGCAATGTATTCCTCTTGGCTGCTTCCAGGTTATCAGGTGCAGGGCTGCTGTTGCCTGGACCCCGGGCAAACCACTCTCTGTTGAGGAGGTGGAAGTTGCACCCCCAAAGGCAGGGGAAGTCCGGATCAAGGTAAAAATACATTTTAATAACTTTTTCTCCCTTGTGGGTGTTACTCATCTTGTGGCTGTAGCTTGGATAAAACCAAGTGACCTTTGTCCACCCATGTGCCTTAACTGTCCAGAGAAGTTCTGTGAAAAATCCTTCCACAAAGTGAGATAAACAGTGGCTGGACTATTTCACCATTAAAGTGAAATAATCACCATTTACTCTTTCCTCTCAAAACAGATTGTGGCCACAGGCATCTGTCACACTGATGATCATATTTTGAAAGGTTCCTTGCCTAATGTGGAATTCCCAGTTATCCCTGGCCATGAAGGAGCTGGGATTGTGGAAAGCATTGGACAAGGAGTGACCTCTGTGAAACCAGGTAACCAACACACACTCAAATGCATGCTCAGGATTCAGGCCTCAAAGCTCTGCCAAGAGCTCAGAAATTTCCCCCTGCTCCAGAGTCAGTGGTTAAAAAACAAAGTGCACACTCATTGCATTGGACACTCATGCCCAGTTGTCCAATCTGTTCCCCATATAGATGAGTGGGGCCTGGAGCATTCATCCTTACAGGGAAAGCAGAGCGTTCATGGTAGGGTCCTACTATCAGAAAGCTCAGGAGAGGTGATTCAACAGGCAATGCCTCAGGGCCTGTGGTGCAAAAGGCATCTAACAGAGATGCACTTTGTTGCAGGAGACAAAGTGATCCCACTTTGCCTCCCTCAGTGTGGGGAATGCAGCTTCTGCCAGAATCCTGAATCCAACTGCTGCCAGAAGTCCCAGTAAGTTTATTTGCGTTCCCCTACATCTATATGGGGTTGACTTTATGACAAATCTGACCCCCCCATCAGTGCTTCAGTCAATCAAATACAAATACCTCCATCTCCCCCGCAGTTTCTCTGAACCACAAAACCTGCTGCCGGACAAGACCAGCCGCTTCTCTTGCAAAGGGAAGCAGATCCACCACTTCCTGTGGGTCAGCACCTTTGCAGAATACACCGTGGTCCCAGAATACGCCGTTGCCAAGATAGATGCTGCGGCACCTCTGGACAAAGTCTGCTTGTTTGGCTGTGGGTTTTCCACAGGCTATGGGGCTGCCATCAACACAGCCAAGGTTGGTATTCAGGCATGTTTAGCACCCCACGGCCACCCTCACAACCTCATCAATCCTGTGCAAAAGAAACCTTCTCCTCCCCCTCTTCCTCCTCCTCTTCCCACTGGAGACTCACAAGAGTCCCGTCTGTGCAGGTAAAACCAGGCTCCACCTGTGCTGTCTTTGGCCTTGGAGGAGTTGGCCTCTCTGTTGTCATGGGCTGCAAGGCAGCTGGAGCTTCCCGCATCATTGCTGTGGACATCAACAAGGACAAGTTTGCCAAGGCCAAGGAGCTGGGAGCCACCGACTGCGTCAACCCTCGAGACTTCAAGAAGCCCATCCAGGAGGTGCTCACTGAGATGACCGGGCAGGGTGTGGACTACTCCTTTGAGGCCATCGGGCATGCGGACACCATGGTAGGTGACACTCCAGCACCTGTCCTCCCTCCCAGATCATCACAGGCTCCTCTCAGGGCAAAATTCACCCCCATGGGGAGCTCCTCACCTGCTACCTGCACTGCTGGGTATATCTGTGAGAGAAAATAGCACGAATCTTAAAAGAGGCCACAAGCTCTCCACGTCTGCTCCACAAGCTGGGATGTGTATTTTCAGATGACCAGGGAGGAGCAGGAGTTTGCACTAAAAGAGCCCTCCCCTGACCAACCCATCAGGGCTTTCTCTAATTCTCCTGCCTGTTCCATCAGATTGCTGCCTTGGCTTCCTGCAATATGAACACTGGTGTCTGTGTGATGGTTGGGGTACTTGATTCAGAGATTTCCATTGATCCTGTGCTTCTGCTGACTGGGCGTACATGGAAGGGGACTATGCTTGGAGGTATAAGACTTAAAAATACAGTCTAAACAATTCAGCTTTTCCTTTCATGGTGGTTGACATGTCATAGTAAAAGAGGGTTTTCAAGTAAAAGACAACTGAAGAGGAGCACTGCATTGCCTGCATTGAACATTAGCATTAGACATGCAAATAAACCTCTACCTGTTTCACACAGTAACCCACTCATCTTAAAGAGCAGAAAACATTTCACAAGTGTGTGGCACCAGCACTGGTCACTCAGTCCTGACCTTCACAGTAACACTACCTTACCATAACAGCCTTTCTACCATTATTCATGCACCTGCTTTCTCCTGTTTCTAGGCTGGAAGACGAGGGAATGTATCCCCAAATTAGTTTCCAGCTACTTGGAGAGGAAATTCAATTCAGACTTGCTGATCACGCACACGCTGCCATTCGCTAAAGTGAACGAGGGATTTGAGTTGTTACGTGCAGGAAAAAGGTGAGACCCTGACCAGCAGGAGCTTCAGCAAACCTCAGCACCTCCTCCTAAAATTCCAACTGGCAGAGCATGCAATGCTGGCTTCCCAAAGAGCACGTGAGCCTTTTGAGGAAGCAGGGCCTCACAGCTGAATGCTGGCAAGATCTGCCATAGCCCAGAGGGAAGAGCCCATGTTCAGCACAGGGAACCCTCCTGCTCATGGTTCAGCTCAGCACACATCCTGTGGCCCAATCCTGTGAGGGGCTCCCCTCAGCAGGGATTTGAAAGCTGCCCCGCTGCTGCCCGCCTCAAGCAGCTCAGTCAGGAACAGGCTGGATGACAGAGAAGGTGGCTGGTCCCCAGGCACACCTGCCTGCCACACTGCCTGCTCCTGAGCTGCAGCAAACCCTCCCTTCCCTTCCACTTTTCAGTATCCGCACTGTCCTGCTCTTCTGAAGGACACAGCCCAGGAAGCCGAGCAGAGAGACCAGTGCAGCAGATGCTCTCCTGGCCCGGGCCCTTCTCAACCAGCACCTCTCCTTGTGGGGCACCAGGAGAAGAGAATGAGGATCTCACCTGTGCTGGAGTCACTGCTGGTCCTGCTGTGCCTGGACAAAATCCAGATGGATGTCTCTCCCAAGGAAATGCTTTTACTAATAAAGGGTTTCATTCAAACTCATCCCATGCAGTGCATTCAATGAAAAGTGTTTCCAGAGGACAGGGGGAGCTCCCCCTCACATTGAAGGCCCTTACACCACACCCTTGGTCTCAGCAGTGAGCAATGGCCTTGCCCGTCCTCTGCTGCTGCCTCCCACCTTTGTCTGCCTCAGTGAATTTGGCCCTCTCCTCTCTGCCCCCATCTCTGCTGTGTGAATGCTGCATCTTCCAGCAAAGCCCAGCCCTGCTGCTGCTGCTCTGAAGCATATTATATAAGGCAGTAGATAACTTTCTTATAATGACGTAACACTCATACAGCATCCATGGATGTGGCTTTATTTTGGCAAATGCTATTGTAGTTTTAATATATTTTCCACACCAAGTCCCACAGTATACCACAGTACAACTCTGAAAAATTTTCCCCAAAGAAAAGGATTTTCACTCCAAGATGGTCATTCTGTGAAACAGATCCTTCTTTCAGTGCTGAACATTGGACTCATAACACTACCGTGCCTCTTGACCTCTTTTGTGCAACACTTATCACATTCCACAGCCCTTTGAACTTCTGGAAACCCCTTAGCACAATCAGCAATTACACAGAATATCATGAACACACACACAAATGAGTTATCAAAGGTAAACAAATCCCAACCAGTCCACCAATTTTTAGTAACTTCTGCACATATCACTCTGCCATGACATAAAAGTTAGCTATAATTCTCCTAACTACTTTTTAAACGTAAGACAATAAGAATGCCGGTAATGAGTTAACACCAGTATAATTCATTAAATGTTAATTAACTGAGTTCTAGAACTTTCTTACTGAGAAAACTCCAAGAACTTCCAATAAACAATGTTTTCCTAATACTGCACATGCATGTGCACAGTCTTAATTTTATACAAGTGACAAGTCTCAAAAATGTAATCAATTTACCAAGTATCTGTCTAACAAATATAAACACATAAATCTGTGCAGGATTGGGACAAAAGATAATATTTTTTTCCTTTTTGGAAAAAATCTAGACCTAGATGAAAAAGAAGTTCGATCACTATAAAAAAACTTCTGCCTAAAGTAAATTGTAACTTGTGCTTTACCAATTCTTTTGAAATGTCATTACATGAAAAGTTGTGTAAGCCCTTCTGAGTACTGAGGAGCTCTCTGCTACAACAGGGCCACCTGGTGGTCACCTGTCCCTGCTCTCCGGGCATGCTGCCTTTCATCTCGGAGATCCTTCTGCCCCTTTGGCAACAATCACTAACTGGGCAGGACTTCAAATTTTAGCAGATAATTAGAGAGCTCCTCAAATTCTGCTTGATTCCTACAACATCACTTGTTTCACAGCTGGCCAAATAATTACATTTGAAAGCAAAGACATTTAAACAAACCAGAAGAAAATGCTGCCAAGTGCAAAGAAGGAGGTGACAGCACAACTTGTATAGTTATTTTAATCTTAACATATTAAAATCAGCACATATTAGATCAGCTTTTTGTGTTTTATTTGGTTTTCAATGAATGCAGATACCTGAGAATATTCAATCGAATGTTCAATTGCAAAACTCCCAAAATTACTTATTCCCATATCTAAAATATTAAACATCTTTCAGCATCCCAGCTTCATGTGTCTTTACTGCAAAAATGTCATGGTCACTTTCACATTTATTTTGAGTACATCAGATTTGTTTTGAAAAGTTATTTTACTCTAGTATACTTTAGAATTATACTTGGATCAATTAGTGAAATTATTCCTAAAGTTTTTCCTTGGAACCAACCATTTATTGAATTAACAGATAATATTTAGATTTATATTTATGTTTACAAAATATTGCAATTACCTAAGAATTATCCAAAGAAATACCAACCAGCTTTGAGCATTTTTGAGCACAAGTATTATCCTCCAGTACTCCACAGAAAATGTAAGAAACTTAAATCAGAATTCAAATGGATGATTTTGAGAGTAATGCCCCACAAAAAGTGAGTTGCACTCAAGTATCCACTGCTGGAACTAGTGCACAGGTTATCCCAGCTCTAATGAAATAGTTCTAACAAAATTACTGGGTTTATTTGAAAAATTTACAGTATCAATGGAAGGAAAATTACCTGTGGGTCAATCTAGGACCATATCTGCTTGGGGAAAACAAACCAGGCAACGTTTGTATTAATGCATTTCAGTTTTGCTTCTGGGTAGACTTGTAAGTCTGCTCCAGCCTCCCTGTGCCTTGCCAATCTGTTCACCAGTATGTGAGGCTGCAGCCAGCAGTTCCAGTGCCAAAGCACCAGCTCCTCCTTCTGAGGGAGGCACACAGCCAGCTTCTGCCACTGGCACTCACACTGTCCCAGGATGGGTACCCTGGCAGATCACTTGCATCTTCATTCAGCCATACACTGCCTGCCAAGCTTGCAAGTGATTTTTTCCCCCACGTCTTCTTGTGCTTCAAAGTTAAACTAAGGTACAGAAAAAGCCTCACTAAAAAAATAATGCCTCTAGGGTAGGCATAATAATACAGTTAAAAAAATTAAAAAGGAAAAAAAAAAGTAATACAGATCTCTAGTTGTTTTGGACTTTTCTCCCTACTTGGCACATGAAACAGACCATATCCACCAAACAAGAACGTGATTGCCAGGTCTCCCTCCCACATGCTCAGAGTGCTTCCAAGCTCTCCTCCTCTTTTCCTGATCCAAGCCGATGTTCCTGATTAACGTAACACCTGATAGAACAACACCAAAACCAAACAAATGTAAAATCCAAAGCAGCAGTGGAAGTCCTCTCCTACAGAACTTACATAAACCTGAACCATGTGACAAAGTGTGGATAGTTTAGTCAAGGTCATGAAGTGGTAACTTCGTTTGCTTGCATGGTGCTGAGAACAAAGTTCATTGCAAAACCACTTAAGGTGTCTAGGGGCTTCCAAAAGTACACAGCAACACTGGGGGCAGCATCACAAAACTGCAAGCAAAGAAAAGATGAGAAAATAAACAACCTCTTTCATCTATGAAACTGGACAATGAGCATTAAAGAGGTCTGATTGATGTATCTGTACCTTTGTCTACCAGAATCAGTGCCTACAATGTTCAGAATGTCAAAGATACTAAAAAAAGCAGAGCATCTATGGAGTTTAGCTAAACACAAAATATTTGGAGGCTTTTTGGAAGCACTGACAAACCAAGGGTGGCCAAGAGCATGAAATTCACAGGAGAGGCTGGCAGAATTGAATTTAACCAAGGAAATGGACAAGGCTTGCGTTCATTTCAACAAGGTGTGTAACCTGTATAGCACCCTCACTGGCCAAATTACCTTCCAGTTCCATGTCAGCTTTAATGAGCCTAATGAGATTGTGTTTCTCATTTTAGTTTTGTTATTAAATGTTATGTTACTTTCATGCTATTTACTAAATGCCATAGTTGCTTATGTCCTGTTATTAATTTTCCACATGCTGGTGCTGTTATCTATCTGTGGTATTTTCTAAGCTTTTGTTAGCATGTCACTGGAAATTAAAAATTCCCTTTCTTACTGAGGGGGACTTAGTTACACCCTGTCATTCCTCAAGCATCATCACCTTTTGTGGAAAATCCCAACAGCTCACAGCAGAACTGTTCCCCTCATCTTACACAATCATGTCTGCAGACCTCACAAGAAGCCCTTCCTACCCTGCCTGGAGAAAAACAGTTTTTTGGAAAATGAAACAACAGCATGAGCCAGTGAATGATCCCATCTTGCAGCAATAGCTCCTTTGCTTCAAAGGCTGCTGGATGGAATGTCAAGAAGCCCAGTCAAAATTTCCATCCCACGGCAGATCCCTTCACCTGCCCTGGCAGCGGGCTGCCTTCACCTAGTCTGTGGTGTTCACACTGCCACCCAGTACAGCCTGCGCCACTGCAGTTTATCCAGGCAAGAACAGATTCAGGCACACAGGACATGCTCTGCAGTCATGGTCAGCTTCCCCCTGTGCCCAGGTGGGACACAGGCGGTACCAAGCACCTCCAGAACAGGAGCCAGGGCGGGATTCCCCCGCATGGGGAAGGCAGGCACATCCACCATTACTGCTGCCCTCAGGGAGCGGCGCAGAGGCGGCCGTGGCGTCCCGTTAGTTGGGAAGGAATCTGGGCAACCTGGTGTCGGCAGGAACAGGCCCATCGGCCAGGACAGCGGGCCTGTTCCCTCACGGGCACAGTGGTGTCCATCTGCCGGCCGGACCGATGCAGCCGTCAGCAGCCATAAACCCGGCCACACGGCAAGGCAACACTGCGGGCACCTCAGGAAACACCGAGACCTTGGCCCGCACCGCGGTCTGCGGGAAGAAAAGAGCCACAGGGGGCTTGTGACGGACCCAGCGCGCCCCTTCCCTGCAAGGGAGGCGAAAAAGGGAGGAAGGAGCCAGTTCGGTTGCCCGCCTCCGAGAGGGAGGCGGGGAGAAAGGCAGCGGAGAAGGAGGCGGGCTCTCCTTCTCCTTCCGCTGGTAGCCGTAGCCGTGCGCGATGGCGAGCGGGGTGAGCATCTACGTTTCGCGGCGGGAAGGTCGCCCGGGGGCGGGCGGAGGGTCCCGCACTGTGCAGATGAGGCAGGCGAGCCCTCCCTGCCCTGCCCTGCCCTTCCCTGCCGTCGCTGGGGCAGGGGTCCGGAGGCTGCCCGGCGCCGGGGCCGTGGGCCAGGGTCGCCGTGGCCGCTCCCGCCCCAGTTGCCGGGATTGTCCGGGCGCCTCCGCACTCCTGCCCCACGCGTGTGAGGCGTGCGGCGGAGTCGGTGCCGCTACTTAGGCGTGGGAGGCTCCCGCTGTGAGCTTTTGCAGGAGTGGGAAGCAAAACACGCGTTTGTTCCCCGCCGTGTGTTGTACTCCACCCCTGTGCGCGTCCTGCGCTCCGGCCGCTCCTGGGTCGCGGCGGTGAAGGAACGAGCAGAAGACCTTGAGCTTTGGGTGGTTTCCTGTGGGCTTCGGGCAGGTGCGACCGAATCGGCTGGAAAGAAGGGGTAAAACAAGACCCTGCCTGCTCACAAGCCATTGCCTGGCACGTTTGCTGCATAGCTGTAGGAACAGCGCGATAGCCCAGACCTTCGGCCAGTATTTCTCTGAACTCTGCGCAGGCGGTCAGTGCCCGGGGCCCGAGCGGGCTCGGTGGCCGCGCTTGTGCGGACGCTGAAGCTGCTCCAGGCTGGCGCTGCGTTTGGAGCAGCTTCTGTCACTGCCAGAGCTCGGTTTCATCCCGACTGAGATAGCTGATCGTGTACATAGCCACAAGCAACCCAACAGCTGTGCTCCAGTGCTAGCATGGTAACAGAGGAAATGAAGAACTGCTGGAAGTTGGTGCTTTGTTTTTTATTTCCAGTTTTATTTCCAGTTGTTGGCTTCAAGATTTTCAGCAAAGCAACAGCGGAAAGCTATGAATAATAAGAGGGCAGAAAAAGATGGGGCTTTCCTGATACCCACTCTGAATAGTCCAGGGGCCTTTGTGGCTGTATGAACTGAATTAGAAATTACTATTTCAAAATGTACTTCCACATGCATGCTGTTAGTTTTAGATTATCAGAATTTATCATGTAAGGAGACTTTTTTTCTCCTCTCTGTCTTTAATTTTGTGTTTAACTAAGCTTGTGGAAATAAAATTTTAGGAATGCCCAGTCTCCCATGCAAGAACAAGTGATGACTTAATGAGGGGAGGATGAGGGGATGAATTGAAAACCAGTAAATGATTTACTGAATGATGGCTCCTCTTGCACTTTGTGCTTTGAATTTAGATTTTCTGGCAAAATCTTTGGTAGATTTAGAGATTATGACTGATGGCTCACACTGTGATTCCACAGTTAGTTACTATGGCACATTCCATAATTTTTGGTAATATTTACCCTGGTATTAAAAAGCAGGACAAGAAGATTTCATGGTTCTAGTTAGGGGAGTTTCTGTCTAATGTAGACCCCTGCTGGCTGTTGGAATAGGTACATGTTTTCTGTTACAAAGCTTTTTGGGTCTGCAGTATTTTTTTTTAGCAAATTTAAGCCAAGGTAAGTATCTAAGTTCTGCTATTACAGGTAAAGTGAGGATTTTAACTGGCTCTGGCAAAGCCTAGTAGTGTTTATTGTACAACAGAAATACTACAGAAAGGCATAGACTAGCCATTATTTTCTCCTCATCACAAGTGATGAATCAGACCTGGCAAGCTGAAAAGGTGGTCTTGCACTGTTACTTCTAACAGCAAGTGAAATTTCAAAAAGGCTGAGTGACTGTATTGCTGATCTTAGGAATTTATATTAATACTCTTTCTTTCAAGCATTCCATGGGAACACCACAGCTATTTTGAACATAACACAAAATGTTATGTTCTTTTCTTGGTTTATGTTCGTAATGGCTTAGACCTCATCATCTTCATGAAACCAACCTCTAAGGGCAATCCAGATGCTTATCCTGAAGCTGCTGTAGAGTGTATGGCTGTAATGCCTGATTTTCTCAGTCAGTTTTATGTACCTGTCAGTAGGGTTTACAGATCCAGAAATCCTGCTCTCTTATCCAGGCTCTCACCGTTGGGATTGAAAAGCTTCCCGGGATGTTTAGGTGTGGTTGCAGAGCAGGGTTTGTTGTGGCGCTGAGAGCAGTGAATGAAGACTTGCTAACAGTGATCCCTGTGGCCACTGCAGAGGTGTTGGAGCCTTATAGCAAAGTCCCTTTGGTCCCTCTGCATCACTGGGGGCTCTGCATGTCAGCTGCATGTCCTTGCTGGAATCCTACTTGGAAACCATCCTGATCAGGAACAGGAAATTCAGTCTTGATCACAGCTTCCTTTCTGAACTTTCCAACTTCAAACACTGTATTTAATGAAAATACCTGAAATGAATGGCAGTCTTTGATTTTAAACCACCATTTCTATTATGCAACCTTTTCATTTATGTTGCTCCCTTCACTGCATTGTGTCTCCCAAGCACTCCCAGGCTTATATTTTTTACACAGTAAGAGAATGACATTCAAATTTCAGATCTTGGCTTACTCATTATTGTTTAGCTTCCTGAAAGCAAATGTGGGGCAATTAAACCTTCATGTTGAAATTAAGAATTTCAGATCTGGGATTCTTTCCAAAGCCAGTAGTGCTGCTTTTATTTTCTTTCTTGGCTGAACAAGAATTATTTTAAATGAAGCATACAACAGATGTCCTCTTTTTTTTTTTTTTCTTGTTCTTGTCTTTTAGGTTATTAAATGCAAGGCTGCTGTTGCCTGGGAGGCAGGTAAACCTCTCTCTATTGAGGAGGTGGAGGTTGCTCCACCAAAAGCTCATGAAGTTCGTATCAAGGTAATTGCATCAATTCTTATCTGTATGTTTTCTATTTTAGGAGACTGAGTATTGAAGATGAATAGTTTGTGCCAACAGAAGAAATGTTGAATAGATTTCATTAGCATCTCAGCTGACTTTACAGAGAAGAAAATGACAGTATTTAGATCTTCTGTTTATGAAAAACACTTTTAATTTCTACTAGTCTCACTTCACAGACTGGTCTGAGGATAATAGCTAATCTTGAGGATCAATTCCAGTTGTTACAGACCAAGTTCCCTCAAAATGTCTGAATTGGGAACACTTTTATCTTGTTTGAAGGACAATTTGTCATTTGTGGCCATAAGTTACTGGTTGCTGAGCTGGGATTGGTCTCTTGCATTCCCTATATCCAAGTTTCTGATTTCATCAGGACTTTCCAGGAGCCTGTATCTACCAAAAAGTATACATTAATGTGAAATTTATTCCTGTGGAAAGGATTTCCGTGTGGTGCTGAAGACTTAAGCAGGACTTAAGCAGTACTGAGAGTTCTGCATGGTCTCTCTGGAAATCTTTCTTCTGAGTCTTACTATTAACTGAGTCTAACTATTTCCAATCTGAGATACTAAACTAATTTGAGATGACTTGGAGCACTGCTTTCTAGCTATAGGAAAAGACAGGTCATCTTTTACCGCTTTCAGTGTCACATTTTGGTTAATGGAAATTATAAAAAATGTACTGTCATGACTTTGCTTTTTCGAAATAAGAAAAACTGCCTTGCCAGGTTTAAAGTATGTTGCCAATATCCCAGATGCTGCTAGAACTTTGACCTGGCAATTGTTCTTAATTTCTTACCAAAGGGAATTGTTTAGATCTGTGCTACTATTCTGTTCCTCGGGGTGTCTCAGATTATTTATTTCTTCACAGATAGTTGCCACTGCTGTCTGTCACACTGATGCCTATACTCTGAGTGGTGCTGATCCTGAAGGATGTTTCCCTGTGATCCTGGGACATGAAGGAGCAGGAATTGTAGAGAGTGTTGGGGAAGGAGTAACAAAAGTAAAGAAGGGTAAGGAAATACCTTTTACGTTTTCTGCCTTCCTTGAAAGTGTTACTTTATTTGAAGACTAACTGTCAGTTTGGGCCACTGAAATGCCATATTGCAGTAGTTAATGCAATATTTTATTCTGGGGCGTATACCTGTGTAGATTTCTGTGGTCTGTGAGACACAACACTATTCAACGAGCTCTTGATTTAAAGCTTGAAAGAGCCCAGAATAGCATTGTTTTACTTGAAATCAGATCAGTATATAGTTAGAAGAGGTCGGGGGTCTATTATTTTTTTAATTATAGTTTTTATCTGTTGGCTTAAGTAAAAGGCTTAAAGTGTTTAGTCATGTTGTTTGTTCACTGTTGATTTGGGATTGTTTTTTACAGTATCATTGCTACTTGTTCTGGAATGATGAATTTCGGATAGGCTGTCTGCTCAGCTAGGATAAAAGTGGTTTATCTAGATTTATTTATTAAAGTGGTTTACTCTGTAATACCTCTGTATACCATAAGCAGCTTTTAGTACACAAAGGTTTTAAGTGAACTCAAGCTCACAGAAAAACATGCAGAATCAAGTAACTTCATTTTTTTTTTCAAATGCCTTGCTTGACTCAATAACTAGACACAGAGTATTTTTTTCTTAGGGGACACTGTTATCCCTCTATACATCCCTCAGTGTGGAGAGTGCAAGTTCTGTAAGAATCCTAAAACAAACCTGTGCCAGAAGATAAGGTCCGTATGACTTTGACACATGCTATAGTATTTGTTCAATGTATTCCTGCTGTAGTTAGCAAAAGTAATTGATAAGAGTTTTCTTTGAAGAAAAAATTTGTTGATGCATCATTTAATGACTTGGAAAGTAGGTGTTTCAGGAGTCACGCAATTTTTTTCCAGTCTTCCTTAAAATTTCAATTCTTCCCTTAAATAAAACTATCTCTCTCTTTTCATGTATGTGAAGGTGCAAACTACTACCTTGTGTCCACAGGTTGGAAAAGATAAATTCTCTGACTCCATATTTAATCCATACTTAAGGGAAGCACTTCAGGAAATTTAGCTCTTGGGAGTGAACACCAAAGCCTTCAATACAAAATCATATGGACAGCTCTTTTTTTTCCTTAACACCTGCTTCCCAGATAAATTTGCAGCTCCTGTTCTGAAAAAAAATCTCCCAAACTCAAAAAAAGCCCCAGTGACACAACTGACAGGTGCTATTCAAGGGGAGGATACTGAAGGAGGCCAAGACAGTGTTGTGGTGCTGTGGCACAAACAGTTAGCACTGGTAACTAACAAGGTCAACATGTGAGTAAACTCCATTTCTTTCCGTTTTTCCCTGAAGGAATTAACTGCATAAAGTGTTAGGAGTTTAGCATCTCACTTTTGTGAACTCCTAGGTTTATTGAAGTGGTCAAAATATAAAGGTGCAAATATCCAGCTGCCTCTCTGAGCTGCTTAGTGGATTCTGTCTGGTGAGAGTATTTGCTGCTTAAAACTTTCCTGTCTTTGCCTTAAGAATTACTCAAGGGAAAGGAGTCATGCCTGATGGTACCAGCAGATTCACCTGCAAGGGAAAGCAGATTTACCACTTCATGGGGACCAGCACCTTCTCTGAGTACACCGTGGTGGCTGATATCTCTGTAGCCAAGATAGATGCTGCAGCACCTCTGGATAAAGTGTGCCTGCTGGGCTGTGGCATCTCCACAGGCTATGGGGCTGCTGTCAACACTGCTAAGGTAAAGGCTGGGCTTGTGGCACACACAGTTTAGTGGCTACACTAGGACTGTAAATGTGATGTACCAAATCTGTGTTTCTTCTTCTTCAACTGATGAAGTTCAGCTAAGAATTTCTAACTTCCCCATTAGAGGCCACATCAGGTTAGAAAAACCTGTTGCCCTTTGGAGGAAATTCAGGTGGAGTATTCTGCACCCTTTTTGATAGCAGCTGTATATTAACTACTTTCCCGTTCATGTTCATCTTGCTACAAGTCATTCTGATAGTCTGAAGCTCAGGGTAAGACAGAGGTGGTAGGTGTCTGGGCATGAATCTTAGGGCAAAAGGAAAAGCTGAGTACCTAAAGAGCTTTTAGAATTTAAATTTCTATATAGTTTCCCTTGTCTATAAAATCTCACAGCCATGTATATTTGCTTCCATTTTTTCCTTTACTACAGCCTCCTTAACCTGCATTTTCTCTTCCCATGGAAGGACGAATTTTTCTTCTACTGTTCATGACTCCTTTCTTTCTCCTAGGTGGAGCCTGGCTCTACATGTGCCGTGTTTGGTTTGGGAGGAGTTGGGCTGGCGGTTATTATGGGCTGCAAAATAGCAGGAGCATCCCGGATCATTGGCATCGACATTAACAAGGATAAGTATGCCAAAGCCAAAGAGTTTGGAGCTACTGAGTGCATCAGCCCCCAAGACTCCAAGAAGCCCATCCAGGAGGTTCTGGTTGAGATGACCGATGGGGGTGTGGACTACTCATTTGAGTGCATCGGAAATGTTGGAGTCATGGTGAGTGCTTGACCAACAGGAGCATGTACAGGAAGGGACCAGCTCGGCTGAAGAGCAAGATCAACTGCTTTCTTAACACAAAACATGCCACATTCACTAACCTTTTTTTTTTTCTTAATAGTAATGATAACTGCTATGACTAAAAAGAACAATTTACACTCAATCCTAATTATGTAATGAAAGCCGCTGCTACTTCTTGGGTTGAAAATGGGACTTGCAAATGCTTTTTCCTTAATCAGACTTCCTTGAGATCCTGAGTTTCTCTGTGCTGACAATTAAAATTAACAAAACTCACATAAAATATATTGTGCAATGAACAGTAAAATCTCAGGGATCACTCAGTATTTCCTTAATTTCTCAAGTAATTAATTTCACCTTTGGAAATGCAGAAGTGTTATTGAATGCTAGTTTTTTAGGAATTACAGTAGCATTCCTAACCGTTGACAATATGGTCTGTGATTACAGTTTATCCTGACTCTCAGTGGGAGTTCAGAGTGACTTCTCTGAAAGCTATATAGGATATAAAAAGTGCAGAGTGAACAGTGTAAGGGAATCTGAACCAATGGAAAATATAATGTAATTTTCAGTGTATTTATTGTTCCTTAAATACTGATGTGGTGATTCATTACCTGGGGTAAAGGAAGTGCTACCAGTCCAGGCTGTGTAAACCTTAGCAATAAACACTCTGTTTTGTCCTGTCTGTCCATGAAGAGGGCTGCCTTGGAAGCCTGCCACAAAGGCTGGGGAATCAGTGTGATAGTCGGAGTGGCTGCTGCTGGCCAGGAGATCTCCACACGGCCATTCCAGCTAGTAACTGGGCGGACATGGAAAGGGACCGCATTTGGAGGTAACTCTCTCTTGCTGTGGGGATAAAAATAATTTATTCTGGGCTAAAGCTGGGAAGAACACACTCCCTTGGCTTTGCTTGTGCAAGAAATGTACTATTGACAAGCTATTCATAAATGCTGTGTTGGCTTTTAAGGTAAAGACTCTTAAAATCTGTTATTCCTACAGACAGGGTACATATTAACACATTGGCATAAGATCTAACATATTTTGAAGAGAATATATCTATATCCTACTCAGTACTAAAGGAGTGGGATAGGGAAACTGCTTTACCACCAAGTGAAGGTTTGGTTCCTTTTGGTCCAGTGAAAGGAACTAGTCTTTGTGGAGGTGGGAACTCACATCAGTATGTTTGTGTTGCTTAACCACTAAGTAAATTGTGGGGCCAACATGACAATGTGCTCTAAAGACCTTTAAAACGACAAGGGAACAAGCATTTGATACACATTTTCTGCTGCCAACTCAAAACTACATTGAGTTCTTTTTTTTTTTGGGAATTCAGTAATCGCTGAAGTTGATGGAAGTTCAATTTCAGACTTTGAATTTTTACACTGCTCTTTGTCCAAGCAATACAGAACTTAACTGGGTTGGGTTATAAAGATATGTAGCGGGCCTGACAGAGATGCCTTATGTATACTTTCCTAGGTGAGGGCTGCTGTTAATGTTGAATGCTGGAACAGCTAGTGAAAGATTTTTCGTCAGCGCTTGTGTGTGTTTGGATAATGTGTGCTTTTGCCAGACCTTCATAGGAGAGACAAACATGTCACTCATCTCTGTTCCTTTTCATATTGATCATACAAGTTTTGTGTTAGGGCTGTGTTTTTAATTTTCTGAGATGGGTGGAAAAGGGAAACAAGGCATCTTTTCCTTCTTTCAGGCTGGAAGAGTGTAGACAATGTACCGAAACTGGTGACTGAATACATGTCCAAAAAGATCAAAGTTGATGAATTTGTGACTCACATGCTGCCTTTTGACAAAATTAATGAGGCTTTTGAGCTGATGCATTCAGGAAAAAGGTAATGTTCACAATATTGAAAGGTATACAAGACACTTCTTGATCAGACACTGTCAAAGTACAGGTTCCCTGCCCATTGGCATGTTTTAAACAGAGAAGCTAAAGGGTGACATATACCACATGCATTGATTCTGATACAAACATACTTCTCTGACCTTCCAGGCATATGCCAAAACACAGGCACACAGTAAAAAGCAAGCAACAGTGTAAAAGAGAAATAGAGATATAAAGCTGATAAAGGGGACAGGTCAGTCTCAGGCTTTCACCATTCTTAAAACATTCTCCCTTATAATAAGGAATGTAAAGACACTGAAGATTACATATTCAGTAATGTTTAGGTTCCTCTGCAGATAGACAAATAGTTATGACCATTATCTCCAGAAACCAGCATAGTCTTTGTACTTGATCTCAATCTATATCTATTGTATATAACTTTGGAGAAAGTACTAGCCCTATCTGTTTTAGCTCATATGGATTCTATTTTGGATAAATCAGTTGACTGTATTTGTTACAACTGGAAACACTGCATTTATGCAAATTTCATCCAACAGTTGATCCCCATCCCAGTTATAAACTTCAGTATCCTTTCAGTGCTTTATTCATACATGAGCATATCCTAGGAAACTAATAATGAAAGCTACCTAGCATTTTCCAAATAGCAAGAAGGGAGAATGCCTGTAAATATTACTGCTCCTGATCAATCTTGGCTAGCTACTAAAAGCTGAAACCTAGTCTGAAAAATAGTTCATTTGGAGTTTTTTTTACTGGAGGAGAGAAAAAAAAATCTGAAGAGAACAAGCATTATCCTGGATTTTTAATAAGCATAAGCATGACTTCATTTGTTACAAAAGACTGAAGTTAAAATACGTCTCAGCAATGAAGGGGAGAGATGGGGAGAAAATTGACTTATTGGTAATTTTTTTTTCTTTTTTATTTTAAGCATTCGAACTGTCCTAAAATTTTAGAGCCAAATGAGGACCTTCTAATTGGCCAGCACCATGCTAACTGCCTTTTTATAATGGAATTTTTGATAGAAGATAGAATCAAGCAACTGAAAACTCACTGGGACTAGGAAGACAATGTATTTTAGGGTGAGCATTCTGGGTACTAAATAAAAAAAATGTTAACTACTGAATAGCATTACAGAATTAGTCCTGATTATGAAACTTCTGTTTCTATACTCATTCCTCAAATTCAATAGTGGCTAACTTAATCTACTTAATAAAAGCTTATTTCTAAACCCAGTGTTGGAATTATTTAGCATTAAGAGTGTCTGTGATTGCTGTGTCTTACTTGTTTTCCTCTAGTGATTTCACCGTGTGTATGTGACTGAGGGAGTGTTCTGCAGAGTCTACAGCAAATGATGTGGGATTCACTGCACAAGGCACAGCTAAGCACAGGGGTGAGAAGCAGCATGCATTTGCTGCAACTGTGCTGAGAGAGGAGCCAGAACTTGTCAAGTTCCTGAGGCTATTCTAGGACTACAGTGGATTGTAGCATCCAGCTCAACCTTGAAGCCAAATATAGAGCAGAGTCTTTGGTGTCGTGGGGTATCCGTGTTCACTGGGGTGGTCCATGTTCTGCCTTATTTCTCATTGGTCTCTTTGGCAGGCCTGTTGTAAAGATCATGGCACAAACTCCTCTAGTCACTTGCTCTAGTAGTGTCCTCCAAGGCTTCAGTAGGACAGCTGTCCCATTTCCTTAACTTACTGGCAAATGAAGCAAAGTTTGCAGCCAACATTGCAAAAACAAACAGCTTGGAATTGTTACCCCTAGTCAGAAACCTGATCATGCCATTGAAGCAGGAAATACTACTATTAGAGCAAGTCTGCTCTTGAGGGCTGCAGGGAAACAGGAAAGAGCACTGCATGATAACTTCAGGATTTTCTGGGATTTTTTTATTGGAGGAGGAGGGCTTAAGTCTCAGTTTTGGAGCTGCAGGTTTTCTTAACTCTAGGTGAAGCGAGCTGACTGGATAAGGCTATTTTAGTATTGAAACCTGGAATCAGTGCCTCACATCCAGAAAAACACAGAGAAATAGCAGAAAACAGACTGCAGAGCAGAGGCAGAAAGCCCATCCAGTTAAAAAAAAAGTTAGATACATAGAAACTCAGTGTTTTTTAGTGAACCAAGGACACTGATTAAGTGAGAAGTTTCATGTTTTAAGGAACTCTGGTCAAAACAACTTCTAGCAGAGAACACAGAATGCAGACAGTAATCTTATTAGAAGAAATTCCCTCTCGCCACCAACAATTACTCCAAGTCATTGCTATAGAACTGGGACAATTACATCTTTTCCATCTTTCATTAAATATCCCCTACAGCATTCTGAAAATAGTTGAGGTACTGCATTTCTACTTCACTTCAGACAGTAAAGCACGAACGTGAATGTCATAAAAATTCAATTTTGAGCATCAGGAGGAAATAAAAACTGAATTGGTAACAAGAAACTGAGCCCTTTGGCCCAGCAATGAGGTGACTCTCAGTACCTTGTAGCTCCAGGAAGGCTGGCTGAACATCAGAAAATCCAGTAGAAAACGTGCTGTTAAGCTGTTCCAGAAAGAGTACTTCATAATTAGAAGATGGTATTAATACAATACTAGCTAATCTGGCAAACCACCCCCCAGCTGGATCTAACAGATTTAACATACTTACACTGGAACAGCTGTTCCTCTGTGCTGCACAGACTAGATCAAGATCACACGATCTTGTCTGCATTACATTATTACTTCAGAGAATCTGCCTCTCAGAGTGCTTGTGGGAAGCCGGGCTGTAATACCAACAACAAAGACATGTAGTGATACCAGAGCACTTGGGTCAAAGACTTGCAGCTTCTTCCCAGCCTGAGCAGTTGATGTCCCAGCCACTACTTCGTCCTGCAGAGCTTTTGATTGAATGGAGCATGTTTGAAACAGGTTTTTTTAAGTTGTTTGGCAAACTAAAGGACTCAAAACCAAGAGTTTCTACCCCTTTTTTGGCGATCACGGTACTGTATTGAACTGCACCATCCACTGTGAATGCAATGTGCACGTACCCTGCTGGCTGTCATGTAAAACATGTAGGCTGGCCACACTCTTCCTGCTGTTATTCTTACTCAACACCATCTACACCAAACCTTCTCTCCTTAAATATTCAAATAAAGTTGCAGAAACAGCATGAAGAATTTCCACACTGACTTACAGTAAAGTAAGTAATTTTAATGTGTTTTCCCTTTACAACAGTAAAGGGAAAATACATTAAGAGATTGATTCAGAACTAATTGCAGGATTGTGGTTTTGGTAAAAGTGTATACAACTGCTAAAAATGTCATTAAAAAGTAGATTTAAGTTGGGATTTATTTAAGTGGATAGCAACTTATGTAAGAATCAAAACCAGTTAATTTCCACAATCCAGTCAGCACAAGTCTAGTACGTCATGTTCAAGCAAAGACACAGCTAGATAGGTGAAAAAATAGCTTTTCTCAATATTTTTATTTAATAAATTTTGTTCTCAAGGCTGATGTGCCCTCTTATGTCAAAAGATCTGGTGTAGATGCTAACTAAGCTTTCCACTGATTTAAAAATACTGCAGTAGTATGAACTGAGTATAAGCAGTTACCATGCTGTGATTTCAGTTTATAGACAGAAATGCCTAGCATCATAGATTACCTGCATTAAAAATGTGCTAAATTTGGTTGTATCAGTGCAACAACAAAGAGGTATCCAAGTGGCACATGTGTGGTTTTAAGGGTGAATTCTAATTGGGTGCATGCATCTACCAATGGGGCTTGCACTACTGCAAGCAAATCTGGATGTAATTGAAAATTCTGTGTCTGGGTTTGGATTACAAGACAAAAAAAAAAAAAAAAAAAAAAAAAAAAAAAAAAAAGTTTATTTCTGTTAAAAGCAGCTGCAACTTTTATTTCGTAGACCAAAAATGAAGCCCCCCACCCCCCGCATCATACACACACAGACATAGAAAAGGCAAGACCATTGTAACCATTCAAGTGAAGGATATGGTGGGCAAACCTCCAAGACAGGCATCTCCTCAACACAGCTCATTCAGCACAGGTAATCCCACTCAAGTACTACAGTCTGTTTTGTTAAAAATCTCTACACACACACGCATACGCACACACACATGCTCTCTGTGCATCGTTTCAGGTCACTTTACTGCATAATTAAAACAAGAATAAATGAAAACATTGCAGTGATACAGCAACAGAGGTCTGAGGCACTCAGGGCAGAGAAGATGTTTTCTGGCAAATTTGGAAGTAGACGAGTCCAGTTCTGTGAAGCACTAACCCCTTTCCCCCACCTAAATTCTGCAGTGCCAAAGCGAGCCAAGGGTATGCAGCACTTCATGTTCTTGGATCTGTGGCAACAAATTCACCAGACATTTTGTAAGAGGTGTATTTTATGCCCATGATTGTATGATTTAATGTCTATGTTGGATTAAGTATTTCTTGTGTTACAGTGGTGTAAGATGAAGTCTACAATGGGGTCTGAAAATTTTTTCATTACAATTCAGAAGAAAAAATAAATTCCCTCAGCAGAGACACCAAAGATGGAAGGCAAATGGGCATGGAAAAAGAAAGGGTAGAGAAAAGAGAGGCTTAATCAATCCACACTCCTTAACATAACTGTTTCCAGCTCACCATGACCCATTAACAAACTATAAAGGGGTATATATACCAACACTGCCCACTCTATACCCGTCTGAGGAAGAAAAGATCAGTTTTCATGGCTGCCCCCCTAAGACTTTCCAAAGCCTGAAACTCACTCAACCGAGAGGGAAGAAAACGACCCGTTTAAAAATTACCAAAAGAAAATGAATAAAGTGTTGAACATGTTTCATTTTCACACACTCAGACTTGTTTTGAGATACTTCACTGTAAGTCTTGCAAATCCAATCCCCCACAGCTACTGTGGATGTACTTTTTAAAAATGCCCCACAGTTAACAGACATAGGGATCCCATGAATCATGGGATCTTTTTGGTTCTTGTTTCATTCCTTTACCTAGGCAAGTCTGATACATCAGCTTCACCAGGTTTTTGGTGCAGGAGGCTGCCTGCAAGTACTGCTTTGCCAAAAAGCAGCTTATTCCAGGGAGCTGCATATAAGACAGACTTTGTTAACTTCCCATCCTATCAAATCTCCAGCAAGAGAAACAAGTCCTGCCATTAACATAGTGTGCCACCCACAGTGGCAGTCACCACCAGCAGCGAGATGGGGGCAGAATTAAAGGTAGCCCGTTCTTGTACGTGCATGTCTTCCTCCCTTCTGCCCCCTTCTCAACTGATAAACAAACAAGGCCCAAAATAGTATCTGCAGAAGTAAGAGCAAGTCTTTGGAATAAGAAATGCTTAAAATCTCAGGTGCCACTCACAAACCAAGAGTGACAGGACACGCTGAAATGGTCAAAAAAACCTGGATCCGAAAATATCAAGTCCCAGTGGGAAAGCTTACCCACACTTTTCTAGCTAATATCATGGCAGCAACAGAAGCAATTGTGGGTCTAATTGGAAGAAAGGTGCTAAAGAGATAATTGAAGAAAAAAGGAAAGTACAGCACAAGTGTTGTAGGTAGGAGGAAAGTAGGAAATACTTTAAATTCTTCTCTGCTTTTGCAGACATTGGGTCAGGTTCTTCAAGATATTCCTCTTATCTACAATCACCAAGAACAAAGTAAATGGTGAAATCTTTCTATTCTGTACTCTTAAAAAAATGCATAGTACAGGGGCAAAAAATATATATATATTTCTCGTTCTGATGCACCTGCTCAGTGTGGACTATCACTGGGTCATGAAGTGGGGGCGAATGCTGTCCAGGCGGCGGGTCAGGATCTCGCAGCCTGTGTCTGTGACCAGCAGTGTGTGTTCAAACTGTGCCGAGCGCTTCCCGTCCCTCGTCACCGCAGTCCAACCATCGGGCCAGGTCTCATCCTGCCAGCCACCTGAAAACAGAACGCATCACTTCTTGCCAGTTTTTAAATAACAGGTATTAGTCCCCCAAAGAGAAATGAAAACTCTATCAGCTCTACAGGATAGAACCAGCATCCTGTTCCATCACTACTTAGGAGCAAAGGAGAGTAATCATTTTACTCTACTGCTAAACTGCTCACCTTCACAGATCATTGGTTCAATTGTAAATACATGACCTGGCTTCATGACTCCAACGGCCTTGTTTTCTGCAATAAAATAAACACTCAAGTTAGAAAAAAGAATACCATCTTAGTAAATGAACCAATCCTTGTCTTAACAGAATGCAACAGAAACACAGTAAAGTCAGAAAAGTCCTTCTGAGATGATCTGTTCACTTCTCCATTTTTATGTATACATAAAGATTTCCCTTAGCTCTTTCCTTCTCCCCATTCACCAACACTCTAATACTTACTCAAACAGCTTAAAATCAATTGCTGTCTTTCTCTCCAACAACTGGAATTTCAACTCTAGTTCTATAAAAACACTGAAAAAACATAATACAGTAATTTCTGCACACTTCTATAATGGAAAACCATAATTAAAAAACAACAGAAGTAAGAAGCACTTAAGATATTCAGAGAAGGCTTGGAATCTCCTTGTTTGCACTGAGCCATTAGCTCCAATAAATGGTCAAAATGTGACAGTGGTTAAGTAATCCCATGATTCCATTTATGAAAGACACACTGCCCCCTCATTACCCTGGATAATGGGGTCATAGCAGTGTCAGAGTGATAATGCTGTGTTCATTAGCTAACATAAAATAGCAGAGCATTTTGAGGCATCCAGGACAACAACACAGGAACATTTTGTTGTTAAATGCACCAAAAATGCTTATCTGGAGGCACATGAACTGATGGACAGCAAAACTCCAGGAGTGCAGTTTGACCGGAGAAAGGCTTCAGCCCATTTCCTCTGTCCTGTTTCACCTGGAAGGACAGCGCAGCTCAGATATAACTGAGCCTGAGAGCTGGAACAAACTCCGGAACTGCACAGGAACCATTAGCTCCAAGCTACTTTGCTGCTGTAGACAATTTGCATTCATTTTACATCCCCCATCTAACCTTTAATTGTGTTAATTTATTACACTGTCTAAATCACCTAGAGGCTTTAAAAATCTCAGACATCAAGCTGCCACAACAGCAACAGAACATTTTTCTTAGAAAATTATCTTTTTGCCCTTCAAACTGCTTTCATAGTAGGCTAGAAATAAGCAGCAGCATTCTTTTTTCTCCAAGAGGTTTTAAGTCCCTCAGATCTTTCCAATTTGCTTTTGCTGTGACTCTGTATTTAAAAATACCAGAACCGCCCCCCCCCCCAGCATCTTTCTTTCTGGGAACAGACATACTTGCCCAATGAGAAAAAAAAAAGTTCAAAGTTCCAAATAACCAGGAAAGACAGAAATTTCCTTTGTCTTGGATTGGATTTTAATTGGTATAAAAAGCTCTCCAACTCCAAATAATCCGTATTTTCTTCATTTTACACAACAAAAAGTACATACCAGGAATTGATACCCTTTTATCCTGCAATTAACAGGTTTTCTCTGTTGTCAGAAAAAATAACTTGGGGAAATGATGACATGGAAAGTCAGGAATCGCTAGACTATATTCTATAACCATAACATGTGTTAAAGCTCATTAGGAGATGGGAAGATGGAGACACCTGTGAGGTCTGAGGAAATAAGTGTCCTATTATCAGGGCAGCTTTACAGCTGAAGTGAGTGTGAACTGTTGATCACTGCTTCATGATGCTTACTCTGCCCTTAGTTGTCTACTTGCACTTCACCTTCCATCCTTTGCCTCTGTGGATATTGTTTCTTAGTCTTGCTGGAAAAATTGTTACGGTGCCAAGGACATTTCCGAAGACTACCACTACTGAGGCAATGTTCATTCCTCCTCTGCCACACACTAGGATGAAGTTTTCAGAAGTACCAAATCACAACATTCAAATGAAGGAAAGTGAAAGAAACAGGATCCATATTCAGGCACAACACCCATCTATACTATTCAAAGAGCTTTTTATTTGCATCTTTAATGGCAGTAAGCTTTTGTGTAGAACTTCTAAGGAGAGAAACATTTGGCAGTTCACATCAGATAAGAATGTCTAAGGGAATTCAGCTGGGAATTCTGGCAAAAACTTTTTGAGCACTTACCCAGTACGGATGAGAGCTAAGACTAATCATTAGTGCAGGCAGATAATGCAAGCACAGGTTCATAAAGTATGCTATGGTTCAGAGTTAAAAAACAAAAGTTATTTCTCAAGTGCCAAAATGCCAGCTTGATGGCTCAAGTAAATTGGGTGCATTCACTGCAAATCACTTGTCTACAGGATAGCCCAAAGGGAATGAATACTCACTGGCATAATGGGGCACGTTAGGAGCCGTATGGAAAAGTTTATGGATTCCATGCCCACAGTAGCTCCGAACCACTGAAAATCCATTTGCTTGAGCATGTTTCTGAATTATGTTCCCCAGTTCTCTGTACCGAACACCGGGTTTTACTGCAAAATTAAAGAGATACAGAAGGGAATTTAGAGAGCTTTCCTTCAACACAACTAACCATCAAACACCATCTCTGCAGCACTCATGGCTTGTGTGTCCACCTGTTCCAATATGCAACTTCCTGTGATCACTTAATCCACTGACTATGTATGTGAGTGCAGTAACTTGAGAGAGGGAAGAAACTCTCTCATGTTAAAAAAAAAAAACAAGAGAGACATAAGAAAATGCCTTTTTCACAAGAATACTACTTTCTTCCTTTCATGGATGCAACTGCTCACATTAAAAGGATGTCAAAGTTTGAAATTAAAAATAAAGGACTTTCAAAGTACTTGGTGAGCTTTCACACCCTGAGATGCAGTGTTTTTTGCAATGAATGTAGGAACTGTATTTTAATATACACTTATCCCTCTATTATGTGAAAAATGCACACAAAGGACTGATAGTTAGAAAAATAAATACAAGGAAAATGGGTTTCTCTACTCTTAGACAAGATTCTCAGTGACAATGCTATAGTAAATAAGAATGTTCATATTCAGGTTTAACTTTTTTGACAATCCCTTTAGGAAGCCTTACAAGTTAAGAGAGTTTTAAACATGTGAAAATGGTGTGCGAAATTCACTTTGAGCACTTGGACAAGGGAGTAATAACACCATAAAAGCAACAATGTTTCATCATTCAGCTAATGAAGATTCATCCCAAAAACAACCCTGAGCCCCTTAAAACAAAATACCAAGCTTTTCCATGACTATTCCCAACTCCCTGAATATATGCAGTTCCTTCAGGAACCGGATGTGTGGTTGTGTGGAGCCATCTTAAGCAGAGTTCACATAAAGCTTAGTTCAATTCTCTGCTAATGTAAGCTACTACAACAGAAACCTCAAAGCTGAATTTACAGAAAATAACAAGAAACTTGTATTACTGAATGTACATGCTTCTCCAAAAATTAAAAAAGGACATGGTGGGTAAGAAATTAATCTCTTGTGTTTGTGCTAAATAGCTGTGAAGTATGGGCCTGACAGCAGGTGCAACTCATTTGAATGGAGCAAGGAGCCCTCTGCTTCTCTTCTCCTCTCCCAGCTACAGCTCTGCTGGTCCAACAACACAACATTAAAAGGATTTAAAGAGGGGAGAGGTGACCCCCTTTTAACAGCTGAGACACTAGCTGCCAGAATTCCTACTCACATGCAATGTCTAAAACCCTTTAAAACACATCACAGCATCTAAAATATTGGTAAAAAAGACTTACAGTGAGAATTTTAATCTCATTGTAACGAACACAGGGAAATTTCTGTCACAGTTTCTACATCAAAGCCAGGATACAAAGGATAAGAGACAACGCATGTAACACTTGCTATAAAAAAAAGTACAGGACCAAGTATACACACTGTTCTGGTTTAGCTCTGAAAAACAAAGTGGTCATTTCAGAACAGCAATCCCACATAAACAGGAAATCTCTATTCTTCACAGCTCAACCTGGCAGTATTTTCTTGATCACACAATAGATACACAAGACATAAATCCTATGGATTTTTGTCTTTTCAACTGGACTAGCTATCTCCAAATTATTAACCTGAACAGTGTTCATTTTAATTTCTTTTATTTACATTTACTTTTCATTAAATGCAAGTTTAAAGCCTTACTATATATAGCACCCTAAACTTCAATCTTTAGAGGCCAAGAAGTGATTAAATTATAATGGGGATTTTAAGAAGCTGCAGGGTATAAAAGATACAGATGGTACAATTATTTCCAGGGACTTAAGAAATTCTTCTTTTGTTTTCTCAAGTTAAACATGCAGCTACCTTTCTATCTCATTCTATATCTTGATGCAGCTGCCCTGACTGTTAACTAAGCAAGATAATTAAAAGTTCTGTAGGTACTGGAAGATATGGATCTGTCTTCTCTGGCACACTCCCACAGAAAATCAAGAGCTCATAACTGGCTTTATGAAATAACCATCAGGTTTGGCAGGGCTAAAGAGATATGTTTAGGTGGTCACACAGTGTTTTTACCTTACCAGTTCACTGTGCAACACCATACAAATTATAAAAGTAGGGTTTTCCAAAACATAATTTGCTTGTTACAGTCTCTGAGTTACTCAGATCAAGGATGTCTTAGTCATCAATGACCAAAAAAAGGCTGTTTCCCTGTCAGTATCATCAGCAGATGAGCCCAGCATCACATACATTTCCCTCATCAGCCCACATTTAAAAAGCAGTTGCAGCCACCACTCACAGAACTGTGCCATTTGAAGCATCACTGCATTACACAACACCCATCATCAGCTGGTGACAACACACCAGTGCTTCTGTGTGCTGCACCAGAAGTCACTCTGAGCAGTGGCAACATGAGCAAGCACGTTTGAGAACCAAAGCCTTCATGCTGCAGGCATGTCTTACCTGCATCGATGGCTTGCATTAGGCACTCATAGGTTGTCTGGACAAGCCTCCTGGCACCCTCGTCCACCTCTCCCACATAAAAGGTCTCGTTCAGATCTCCGTGGTAGCCATTGCGATAGACGGTGATGTCCACTGCAAACAACAGCAGACACGGGGAATTAGCGCTCCGCTCCTCACTTCCTGCCTCTTATTGGTGAAAGAGCAGACACGTAAAAATGGGGGATTCCAATTGTGAAGTGATTACTTCACAAGAATTCCCTAAGAAAACTCTTCCAGCAGAATCAGTTCTTTCATGCTTATCCTGTAGATTCTATATAATAAGTTAGTGTTGCACTGGTGAACAGTTTGATTTTATGAAATAAAAGGAGGAGGGGGAGGAAAAAAATCCCCCAACAACATAACACAGACACAGCAAGCTAGCATTGGTTTTTTAGGTAAATACAAAAATGAGAAAGAGAAGCTCTTTGCTCCATGGTGATTTACCTGGTTATAGCACTTTCTCAGAATTAATTCTAGCACTTATGAGGGAAATTAAATTTTAAAAGGTATGTAATCATAGTTTTGCATATCAAGTTGTCTTGCTATGGCAGAACGGGAACTTTTGTTTCTAAGTCTTTGTCGGTCAGCTGGTACTAGACCACCAAGCCCACTAGAAGAGTTATTGCTCTGCTATTCATGAAGAAACCCACACCCAAATCCTCTCACAGGTAAACAGTCATGAAGGGAACTGTAGTGAATGATAATACTTTAGGAATCTCATACATAAGCTGCTGAGAGAGACCAATACGATCTTGATAGGAAGATGTCGGAAAACACACTTTGGTGTCAACAACTAGACATCACTTGCTAGTACCTTCTGGATGACATGTTCCTGTGATTCAAAACACCTGTTTTGGACTTTGGCATGCCTTCCAGGCTAAAACATTTTAAATAAAATAAAAGATGGATGCTTCCTTTTAGTTGTTCATTGGGTACATTCCCTCCAAGGTACCTTTTCTATCCCTCCTTGTAAACTGTTTTCGTCTTCCTGTTCAAGAGGCTTTTGAGCCAATACTTTACAGAAAAGAAGCCCAGTTCTTTCTCATCACATGAAAGCAGAAGCCTCCAAACTTGATCAAGTGCAGGAATGTGGACAAAGGTGTAACTAAAGCCTCTTACAGGTGATCTCTAGGGCTGAGGTACAGCCTTGGCACGCAAATAGCAGAGAGCACCATGTAGATGAAGCCAACCATGCTGATTAGAAGGCTGGAGTATCTCTTCAATTAGAAAAAGTTGAGATAATTCAGATTGTTCAGCCTGGAAAAGAAAATGCTTTGGCGTGACTTAAAACCAAGAAGAAAGATGGAGGGGAACTTTTACAAGAGCATGTAGGATCAGGGTAAGGAGAAATGGATTCAAACTGAAATAGAGTAGGTTTAGATTAGGTACTAAACTAAAATTCTTTACAGTGAGAGTAGTGAGGCACTGGAACAGGTTGCCCAGAGAAATTGTGGATGCCCCATCCCTGGAAATGTTCAAGGCCAAGCTGGATGGGGCTTTAAGCAACCTGGTTTATGCTGAAAGTGACCCTGCCGACAGCACAAGGGTTGAAGGCAAATGATCTTTAAGGTCCCTTTCAACCCAAACCATGACTCTCTGAGCTGGGCTTCTTAGGTTGGACTCCAGCAATGCCAGAATAGCTGGTAATAATAAAGAGCTGTGCAAAGGCATAATCTTTGAAATTAAAGTAAGATAAAGGAACTTTGGCATAGATTGTTACATGTACCCTACAAGTTCAGTGCTTTCAACCGACCACACCTTACCTAGACAGGGGCAGCAATCATGAGACTTGTTCTGAAAAGGCTGGTGCCCACAGCACTGAGGTGTAGACTTAGTAGCTATTATTACAAGCCAATATGTATTAAATATCTGATAATCTAAAAAGATTACAACCTGCTTCTAGAGGTAGGTCAAACCTTAGCATACTCTGTGTATTTATTTACAGGTAAGAGAAAAGCAAACCAATGCAATAAACAAAGGTGTAAATGTTTGTACAAAAAAAGTGTCATTAATTTTTATTGCCGAACTAAGAAGAAATGAAAGTTAAAACAAGATATGGTCAAATAATTTATAAAAGTATCTCTCACCACCCAAGAAAGCCTAAGCACCTTGAGTACCAAGAACAAAAAGCAGCTGGTATTGTTAGGCTGTGAGATGCTCAAAAAAAGGTAACATGCACCTATACAATGCCTCCACGTTAGGACCATTGACAATCATCATAATCATCATGAGCATAGCAAAATTTTAAGAATTTAGAGCCATCTAATCAAGAATTCATGTGGAACTAATCCAGTTGAATAATTCAATATACATTTTATTCACTATATATACACAGTCTGGAACAACTGGAATCTAGTTCACAAGTGGAATACTCAAGCACTATACTAATGCACAGATGAGGGCAGAAGAATTATAAAGCTCTTAAAGTGGACTGAACTTTTGAAATTATTTTATTAAATAAATACATTCATTAAGGTATGTAAAGAGCAGAGGTAAATGAGAACAAAGGCCTGTCTGAAGAAGCTATTCCAATGATGTTGCCTGCTTCTGAAGCCTCACCTTACTGCATGGTTTAAGTGCACACAAGGTAAAAATGCTGAAGGTTAATTTTCACAGCACTTACCATTAACAATATCTCCCTCCTGCAATGGCCTCCTATCAGGAATTCCATGACAGATCACTTCATTCACTGACGTACAACATGACTTGGGAAAATTATAATAATTCAAAGGGGAAGGATAACAATTCCTTGCAATACAAGCCTAAACAAAGAAAATACAATTTACACTAGTAAGTTTTGTACAAAGAAAAAACACTGTAAAAAACACATGTGCAACAGCTTTACAGTAAGAATGATGGGCTGAAAAGCAATGATCCCAGAAAATGAGATTATTCGAGCATTTCTTGGCAATGTCTTCATTATAACTTCCATTTTTTACCAGGAAGAAATTAGAGCTACTTTAATTTCGTTTCTAATTTTCATGTTTGACTGCAAATGCTGAGATATTCAGGTTTGAAACAATGCATGGTAATATTTACTCTGTTTTAAAAAGTCATTTTCAATTACCACTTTTAAGCGCCCAGTCCAAGATTTTTGCAAGACACACAGGCTAAGCGAAATAATATTTAGCACTATTTCCCCCCCAGCTTTAAAACCTTAAGCTGCTTCCCTTGCACTGTAATAACCTTTCTGTATTTTTGCAAAACTGACACATTTAATATATATTTACACATACATACACACACTTTGTGACATACTGAGCAAAGTACTGAAAAAAAATATTGTGTTACTTTTTTTTTAATTAAAAAAACCAATAAAATAATACTGCTTTTAAAACTGCAAAATACAAATTAGGGATATCAGTCAGTATCAACAACCTGCCAAAGTTTCCATAAACTGTTGAGGAGGGGTAACTCCATGTTAACTACTAGTTGTTCATATTAGATATTCTGCCTAAGCAAGTAATTTGATGTTTAATGTAGTAGTTTGATGTTTAAGAATTTTGAACTGTTTAATGCAGTTCAACGGAAGTCTCCAGCCTAATGAAAGCAGACAATCTTGGCTCAACAGCTGCAGATGCAGATGAAAAGAAAGCTCTCTAACAAACTTAACTATACCAAAACTGTTTCCTTTCCCACAATGCACAGAAGTAGTCTCAACTACCAGATTACACGATTCATAGAGAAGACAGCAAAGCAAAAAATGAAACAGTTTAAGTATCTATGGATAGTTAAGGCAGGAAGCATTCTTGAGCATGTTTTTTAAACACTTCACTGGACTGCAGCTTTATTTTGTCAGACTGTATCAAACATCTTGTTTCAGATCTCTCTGAGGCACCTCAGTTCTGATTCCCAATCATAAATAATTTAACTTTCTCCTCTACATGTCTTAGCCAACCAGAGTACAAGAAGTCCATGGCCTACATATGTTGTTCTTTATATAATGGTATCTGTGGAGCAAAAAGGGTTTAGAAGAAAGAAAACACAATGTTAACTGAGAAAGCAGGTGAAGAAACTTAGAAGAAATCTGAAGCCAGAAATATGGAAGCAACTGACACAGAGGAGGCCCAGGAGTTCCTAAATCACTTTGAACCTACCGTTGCACTGTAGCACATTTCTGCCATCTGCACCACCCACCAGCTTCAAACAGGGAAACAGTTTGAAATAAAGAAATGGAATTTATGCAACAAAGAAAACCACACAATAATCATTTAAAAATAAAGAGACAGAAAAAAAAAACATTTGTAAACACCAGCAGAATAATAAACTAATCTTACTAAATGGACAGCATGATCAATTTCTTCAGTGGTTACTCCTGGTTTCACCATCATGGCAGCAACATCCAATACTTCTCTAGCAAGCTGCAAATGAAACAATTTAAAATTTAAAACAGATTTTAAATTGATCTATTGGCTTAATTTAGTTGATTTAAAATAGGCCAGGACTACTGTCTGCAAGATTTGTAACCCACTTTTGACAGCTACACTGAGATCACTGGAAAGCTGTGTGGAGTTGGGCTCTAGAAAGACTTTGAGATGCCTGCAGGTCATTTCCTCAGCCACCTCTGTGAGAGCTGAAAATACCCCAGTTAAGGTTTGGACCACATTTTCCTTGAATGCCATAATCTTAAATCAGACTACTTAAATGCATTTTAAAGTTTGACTCTATGCACAAGAAGTGATTACAATTACACAGCTCTTTTTCAAAAATTGTTAAGGATGGGGCTTTGTTCTGCTTTTTAGTTTTTACTTAGTACCAACTCCAGGAGAGGAAAAAGTTCTCATTTATGCACTATAAAACATATTCTTAACAGAAACAACGTGTCAGGCACAGATTGTCTTACTACTAATAAAAAATGCAGGAAACAGAAAAAAGTCATCCTTCTGCTTGCAAAATACTTTACTGGGAATTGGGGTCACAAGAAGGAAAAAAGCCAGAAAATATCAAGCTTTCCAAACTATTTTTCAGTGCTCTAAAGTGGTTTGAAAGTTTGTACTCTCAAATGTGCTGTGACAAAGTGGTAAAATCATTAGAGATCTTTAAAGAATATAAAGGCACCTTGTAAGAAAAATCAAAACCCCCTTACCCTACACACTACTCGCATCCCTTCTATATCCTCAGATGACAGTATTTTTATTTGAGAGGTTCCTTTTAAAGCTTGTTCTGATTCAGACATTCCTGAAAAGAAAAAAGGGAGAGGATTTAAAAAAGAAAGAAAAAAACCCATGTTGTATAGGGTGATGATCACTACACATATCGAATCCAGAAACTGCCTTAGCTTACCAAGGGCAGTAGAAGTACAGACTTTCTCATCACAGCCTAAAGAAAGAAACCCACCAAGCCATAGTGTTATCATCATTATTCAGATTAATATGAATACATAAGCCTTCCAAAATTCCATAGTGCCGCACGTGTTCAGGAAGCCCATTCACTTACTGCGTAAAACCACCGTGTCCAGTTAGTCAAAAGACAAACTTAAATACCAGGTTGACAAGGCAGTTGTTTTATTCACAGAAAAGCACTTTTCAGCTGCTCTTAGAAAATAATTAGCAAAAAGTATGATCTAAAACAGTCATAAAGGGTTACATGAGCTTGGGAATATGTCTGGTTATACTACTGCAAAAATCACCTGACAAAATCATGGAAATTCTTCATAGCTCTTCAAATCTCTGTAATCTCAGCTTTACAGATGAGCAACTCCCTAAAATCCAGTCTTTTGTGTTGTTTTAATATTTACACTCTTTAAAAAATAACTGTGGAATATCTTAAAAGTAAAAAAAAAAAATTGCTAACAGACTTTATAGCAGCCTTTTGGGGAAATGCAAAGCCCCAATACTGGTATAAAAAGGAGAAAATACCAAAACAATCCAATAAGCAAGTAATTTTGAATGCATTCTCTCTCTGTTCAAAAACAGCTGGAATTCATACACCAGTTTTCTTTTTGGGGTTGCATACTGCAAGGTTTTCTTGGTTTTGTTATAAAATAATACATGTTCAACAGATACACTGATGCCACAAAGAATGGTTTAGTAGAATTCATCTGTGACAGTCAACTGATTGCTGTTTGTTATCAATTTAGCAACAGAACTAGGACTTGTATGTTTGATGTTAAAAAACCCCAAAACCAAATTAACTCTTAGTTTCCTGTAGACCTTTGAAAGACAACCCATTACAAACTCTGAACTTCCAAGAAATACTTGCAACCATGATTTTTAAAAAATCAGTAAGTTACTGATTTTTTTCTACTGAGGAGAAGTAGTAAAGTGAGAATAGATAAAAGAGGTTCCTTTCTCCAGCATGTCCTTCATGTTTTAAAGGCTTTTCCAATGAAAAGGAAAATACAGAGCAAACATAACACTCAAAATTGTGATTTGTTTCATGTTACCTAGTGGGTGATCAGCATAATCCGGTCTCTGAATATAGCTTGGCACAGGTCTTGTTGGCGTCTAAATAAATCACAGGCAAAGCTGGTTAGGTTGCAACAACACTTATTATAGTCACAAAAACAGTCACACAGCAAAATTAAATACAGTATGAAATATTTCATGTGAAATATGGCTAAGTCCATTTAGAAAAAGTTGCAAAGAATGTGAACACTCCAAAAGTTCCAAGTTTCAGTCCAAGACATTCTGCTGTTACCCTCTATTGCTACCATATTATACAACTTCTAATAGCCAACTGCACAGCTTTGTAAAAATCAAATTTTTATTGTCAAGTGAATCAAACTGGTTTTACAATGTATTATGCCTTACTGTAGCATTTTTTTCTGCTGCTTTCCAGACTGCAAATGCACTGGTTCTAAATACATCCCTCTTCTCTTTAGCAAGATTGCTACTTCTAATCATCACCTTAGTTAAAATCCCTAATTTCATTAGCATCAGTCTCACAGCAGTCACAAGACAAAAAAAGCCAAAGTTCAGAGGTAACACAACTGAATTACTTAGCCAGTGAAATGTCCCAAACACCTTTTTCTCCAACAACACTAACAAACACACATGGGCTCAGGCTCAGCTAATCTGTTCTCTAGTGAGCCTGTAACATGGAGAAGACTAGAGAGAGGATGCCACTCAGGCAGCTTTTCTAGCACAGGCCAATTAGAAAAGACAAATGTCGAGAAAATACCATTATTGCTGTAAAAAAAAAAACTTCAGCTTACTCCATGTACAAACTTGTACCAATTTAAAAATACAGTTACGTCTGTATGTCCGTGTGTGTGTGTGTAATATATATATATATATATATATACACAATTATATGTCATCATCTTCTAAACCCACCTTTCACAACCAAAGATCTTACTGACCTCTGCTGTTCTTCACCATTCCAGTGCAGGAGACTACTGTAACCTCTGTTCTTTCAGCTGTTCACCAGTTCATTCACCAGGTTATTTTAAACCACTTACATAATATAATATAAAACCATTTATTTAAATTCTAAATTAATTCATCTGAACTTTTTAGAAACAGACTGCTCCATAACAGGTGAGGACAATAAACAGCTGGGAGATACCATCTGAATTAGCGGTAGCTTTTTTGCAGAATAAATGTCACCGTGTACATCCAAAAGGTATGAGCTTAAGCCTGTTACTGATGCTCACAGGCACTCCCTTAATTATCAATATAACAGGAGATAGAACAAGTCAAACTAAAATGAACCACAATAAGGACAGCCATGCATGTCCTTGCCATCGGGTTCAGATCAAGAAGCTCTCCTCTCTCAGCAAAAATGTGTGAGGTCATCAGGTCAGGAGTGGTCCATTAGTTGCTACAGAATGTAGCAGTGCAGGAGTAGTGGCACCTCTTGCTTACCAGTGGATAGTGTGGCCTGAGTTTCCCAGTGTATCGATAACCAGACCAGGGATTTGTGTTAACATCGCCTTCCAGGCTCCAGGAGGAAACTTCACGCTTAGCTTTTTCATCTTCTGAAAAAATAAGAAAAAGGGGGAAAAAAAGTTGCAGCAGCAAAATCTGTCCTACTAAGAATGAGAACTGAGGGGGTCTAGAAAGTGACTTACAAGTACATAAGTCTAGACCTGACTCCTTCTGGCATTTCGGATACTGATATATGCAAGTGTAAGTAGCAGTTATCGTTTTGTATTGTCCATTCCAAATTCACATTCTTCCTACCCTATTCAACACCAAACTGGGCAATGTCAGGACTGAATGCACAAAGGAAGTGTAGTAATTAAGTTGTTCTTCATTTGTAGTTTTATAACGCAGTGCTTGTTTTCATTCCTGGGGAAAAAGCCTGTTTCTACAGAGGCACTCAGTATCCCTTCAATTAACACCCTTGCACTGCAGGGGAACATTCCTTTCTTGTGATCTCCCTTAGCACCCAGTGACTGAAATGACCTGAGGTGGGAAGGAGACCATCCAAAGGTGGAAAGGAGGCCATCCTACTGTCAGGCTCAACACATGGAGGCTGCTACCCCTCCAGAGCTGATGGAGAGAGTGCAGGTCCTGCCACTTCTGCAGTTCAGGACAAGCAGTGCTCACACCTTAGGAGATGGTCCCAAACTGCTGGAGCTTCTCAGCTCTCTGAACCTTGTGAAATTCACATCTGACGTGGTCCAATGATTCACAAGTAATACATTCCTATGAGGGCAAATTGAAGGTGTTTACATAAAGGATTGAAACAAGCAGATCCCGAGCAATAGCAAAAGGAAAAGTACTTACTCAGAAAGAGAAGGCAAGGGTTAAGAAAGAGCACGGTAACATTAATCTTTAACTCACAGCTGGATAATTTGTTTGTTTTCTCTTTTTTTATCTCAGAAGGATGAAGAGGTAGCAAAAGGTCTGCCATTGCAAGCCTTAATGGCAGTTCCTCAGAGCCTCTGTGGCTGGCATCTGAGACATCTGCTCAAATGACATTCAGTTCAGATGAAACTGAGAAATAACAATTTAAAAGTCCAAAGCTGTTCATATTCACCCAAATTAATAGGATGCAGAAGCCAAGTGTGAACTATTAGATCCCTACACTGGGAAGGCAGAAGGAAGGAAACATTTGTAATTATCTGTACTACTGCAACCTATTTGCCATTCAACATTTATCATGGAAAAAGAAGCTTTATTGGGTTTTAGGAAAGGAGGTAAATTATTTGTGGATGTGAGTTTCTGCCATATCACTTTTTAATCCCATCTCCCCTTTCAGCAAGGCGTAATGAAGATAGGCAGGGTGGTGGCACGGAAGAGTCAAGGGGGGCAGAACTGAGGTCTGCCCTCTCTTTGGTTTTAAACTATGGGTTATTTTCACTACTCATATAAGGTAGAATCTACCAGTCTCCTAGTATTTCTGTGCTAGAGCTACCAGCTGTCACTCTTACTACCTTGAACTGAACTCAGCAAAATCCTAGCTATGATACATCCTCTACTAGTGGCTGCACCATGTGCACAAGCATTCTCCCTTTTTTCCCAAAAATGTACAGAACAGCTGCACTCTGACTCATTTGTGTTCCAGCAAGTATCTAATCACAAAGACTTTGCAAGAACCTTTCCCACTGTACTGCCTTTGACTGCATTAGACATCAAAATGCTATGAAGGAACACTGCCTTACAACAGTGATTTATTACTCTCCTTGCTCTTTATTTCAGCATCCCTCTTTCTGTGTTCATATACCTGGCAATGTAGCTCAAGCAATAATTCATGTAAAGAGAAAAGTGAACAGAAACAAACACTGCTGTGAACCTCTGCATCTGACATTTTACACAGAGCTTTAGATTGTTGAGAACTGGACAAAATTTCAGATATGCATCACCCAGTGCCAGGTATCTTGGAAAAAAACGCAATACCATTCCTGGGCAGAGAAGCACAGAGCAGTTGAGGTTGGAAGGGACATCTGGAGACCATCTGGTCCAATCTCCAGCTCAAGCAAGGCTACCTAGAGCTTACTGCACAGGACAAAACCAATTCAAAGAAATATGAAAATGCATTTTAAAAAGTAATGTACTTACTTGCTTTCTTGTGTAGTAACTTGTGAGTGGCCCAGCTTCCCTTAAAGCATTCCTAGAATTGCAAACAAAAATGTATAAATACATGTTTTAAGCAGTATTTGCATGGACAGACATGCCAAGCTGACAAAATAGAGAAGCAAATGTATTTTAAAAGAAAACTGGAAGACTGTTTTTATTAACCCTTGCAGCAATATGCAGTAAATGCTGGTGGTGACTGCTAGTCTTAGCAATAGAAAATATCACATTCAAAAGTTTATGAATCAGAATAGGCAGAAAAAGCACAGCCAAAGAGACAACACCCATGGCAGTGAAACACACTGACATAATCCTATGTATTATTGACTCCTTATCATTTCAGTGAGTAACTAAACAGCATGGTGGCTGCAGGTTGGCTGAAGCAGAGTCTATCTCTGTACCTGATCTTACAGCGCTGCAGTGAGCAGCAAGGTCCTCCCTTGACTCCAACAAGCCATCTCCTCCCGCTAATTGCATCCCTTCTGCCTCCCGCTCCAGGACAGGAAAGCAACAGAGGCCAATTAGCACAACCACAGGGGAGCTAATGAAGTAGACTAAAGGGTGGAAATGAGGGCTACTGAGTGAAAATAGGAAATTGAAAAAAAATATTGAGAAAGTTGAAATGGAAATCAAAAAAAGAGTAATTGTGGAGGAGTTTGGTCTTTTCTCTTCTTCCCAAGTTCATGCAAGGAACAAAGAATCAGCAAAGGGGCAGATGGAAATGACTAGCAGCTGGAGAATAAAGAGGGACTAAGAAGAAGAAAAGACATGAAAAAAAAGAGATTTAAGTAGAAAAACCGCAGAAGGCAGCATTAAAGGTGATCCTTTAAGGTGCTAATTAGCAAATTACTTGGGTTTGTAGCAGAAATTCTAAATCAATGCCTATGTGCACTCAAAACATCCATTAAGAAATTGCTAATTCCAATCATTGACAATTACAGCTGAATTTCTGAAGAAAGAGGCAGGAAGCAAACTGGTTTTCTTTTTAAGGAGAAACAATACCAATGCTGAATCATCACTGTAAAACTACCATCCAGAGCCAACAACTGATTCAACCTAAAGTATACAACACTCAACCAGTCCAAGACAACACATCTGCAAACTGAGCCCAGCTTGTAACATTCTACCCTTGCTTCAGGGTTGCTCTTGAGCGCTCTGAGCAGTCTGCTCCTGTTGAGCCACCTTCTTCCTCCTCCCTCATTAGTCTTGCAACCAGTAAGTACCAAAGTGCACCCACAAACACACAGTACAGTGAGTGCACAAGCACACCTACGATCAAAGAGACCCTGCTGTGTGTGTGCTGTTCCCCTCATGACCAGAACCAGCAGCTCGTTGTGTTGTGCCACCTCACACACCAGGAGTGACTGCACTGTCAGGAAATCAACACTTCCAATGACCAGAGAGAACGTCACTTCCAACAGCAGCCCAAGGTTTTACTGTCACATTTATATAACCCACTGCACACACACACACACAGACCTTTGCACTGCACTGTTCTCTGCTGGGGAGCTGGGAGAAAAGGAAGAGGTTTTAACTGAGGCCTGCTTTAGGGAAAAGAAAGTAATAAAAAAAATCTAAAAATGCTATTTCAAGGACACTGGAAGAACCAGTAAGTTTTTAATCCCCTTTCAAACACGAGGTCTTTGTTCTGAAGCATAGAAGAAGGACTAAGCAGCTAAGGACTTAGAGCAGCTACCAAGTCTGCAAACCTAGAATCCACTTTTTTGAATATAAATGAGTATTTGGGGAAGGAATACATACATCAGCTGTGGCAATTACTGATTGTAGTTCATTCTCTGCTTTCCCATGAATCTTTGGGGGATGTTCTCCAATGCCCTTGCTTTGTCCTACACCAACAGCCTTTCCTCTCTGCTGGCCCATAACCAGAAAAACCTCGGCAAACACAGCACCAGGGACAGTAGCATAACTTGAGAGGCTCCATTTTATTTTTTATTTCCTGCAGCTGTGGACAACCTAAGATGATTCTGAATAAGGCTGCCATATGCCTAAGTTTTCCCAAACATGTTTCCCAGATTTTACTTGCCCTCTATCTCCAGAGGAGCAGTAGCTCTGCCAGAACTCCTGGGGCACAGCTCCAAAGCTGCTGTAGCCTGACACAACCCAGACACCTGCACCATGCGCACATCCATCAACTGCAACAGGCACACGCAGTACGTCCAAAGTGTTTTTGTGAGCAGGGGCTGTTGCAAGTGCACTGTTCAATCCATCAGTCTCTCTGCCATGGTCTGACACTTCTGGAAGACACTTAGAGGACATGCTGCACATCCACCTACAGCCCATCTATTTTGTGTAGGATCAGTCATACACTTTCTGTGAGCACTGGACTTATCGGGTACATACAAATTATTTATATTCAACAACCTGCTGCACAAGCACCACACTGCACATGACTGCAGAGCTCTGCCTTGGCAGTTCCACATAAAAATATGGCAGCTGTCACCTCACAGAGTGAAGAATCATAGCTCTGGCAACAAAGCACTCCCAAAGCACCACTGCACACTGCAAACACCCTCACTTTCTATACTGCAGACTTTCTGACAATCTATGGAAGAAACCTCCTCTTTCTTTCCATCTGGACCACTTTTTGGAGTCTTTTCTGGAGAAATTATGCTTTTCACTGAGCCTTCTCCTGACACATCCACTTCAATCTGGCTATTACCATTCCTGTCTCTTAACAATTCTTCTGTGTTCCTATGCCCTACCCAGGTCAGGATAGAAAATTTTCCATGACTAAATAAACAAAATCCAGGGAAAAATATCCAAGGTGACTTTTAATATTATAATGAAGAAAATAAATATTTTCTTTTTCCAGATACAGTGAAAAAAGAAACATGTAACACTGCATGGGTATATTTTAAAACATTAAATACCTTCAGGGGGAAAGTACACAGGAACAGTATGAATTTGGCTTCAAGTTCCTTGGAAGACTTCCTGGGTTTCACTTCAAGCACTACATTATCCAATTAGCATGTCTGATATTAATATCCCCACCCTTCTCACCTAAAGCATTTTACTTTTTTATTGCATGTGACTTTTACACATCAATCAAGATAGACATGGAAACACTGAAGAGGACTGTACAAGGAGAGAGGTCAAATGTATGACAAAAAAAAAAGCAGAGGGGTAATGCTTGACTTGTTTAGGGCAATCCTGGGTACAACTATTCTAAGAAAAATATAAATGTGTATTCTAGACAGAGGCTGCCACCATATTGAAACCTTTAACAACATTTTTGGCTTCAGGACATTCTTAAGCCAATCCCACAGGTTTTGTGTTTAGAGACAAGTTCAACCCAGTGTTCATCAGAATATATCAAAAGGTAACCAAAGGCACAACCAGCATTACCATTTGAAAAGATTCCCTTTGGATCTCCTTGTGGAAGCTGTCTTATTTCTGAAAATTATTTTTACCTTAAGGACTCGCCCAATATCAAGAGAATCATGCGGCATAGCAGCATTTGTTTTATAATATGGTGCATTTTCACTGTGAACACACTGATCACTACCAAATACCTCAAGGATTTTTTTATAATCAACCATTGAAAGAACAAAACCCTTTAAAATAGTTATTGAAGTAATTAGGGGAAAAAACTCTGCTATGTTTATCGTCATTTTTACAATAATAACAGAAAGCTTCTTATTTGTTCAGTTCACATATGCATACAATCTGATTAAGAGGTGGAAAAGTACAATTGCAAATTCCACAGGAAAAAAGGATGCTCAATCAAGATTAGGATATTACTACACTACAAACCTCTGTATAGCACAGATATAAACAAATTAGATTTAAATAAGCTACGCAGACACATGGATGCCCCATCCCCGGATGTGTTCACAGCCAGGATGGATGGGCTCTGAACAACCTGGTCTAGTGGAAGGTGTCCCTGCCCGTGGCAGGGGGTTGGAACTAGATGGTCTTTAAGGTCCCTTCCAAGCCAGGCCACTCTATGATAGCCAAGCCCAGGAAACTATGCAGGCACCACAGCACAGAATTCAAGATATGCTGATAGTCTGTGTTTCTGAACTGCCTTTGCATGAGAAAGGCTCATTTCAAGTTAGCTCTGGCAACCCCTCTGTCAGCACTCCAACTTGTGCCCAGCTTCCACAGAATTACCCCCTCCATCCTCTGTGGTCATCACTTAGAGCCACTGTGATGAATTTCAAAAAATATCTACTTCACAGAAAAAAAAAAAAAAAAAAAAAAAGATAGTCAGAATCAAGACTGTGAGGACAGACTGTCTCTTTGCATGTCATTAAATCCTGAACTGCAATGGACAAACTGCAAGTGCCAAGCAGCACACTGTAGTTAAAAATATCTTTTAAGCAATCTTTATAACAGAATTTCCAAATGTCCTTTAGAATGTAAAACTGTCTGGGGCTTAACCTGAGACCATGTAATTTTGCAAAATGAGAATTCATTTTTAACCAAATACCTTAAAGGTATGCAAAGCAGAAGACCAAAAAAAACCTCTGAAGTACAGCACTTAGCTTAATACCAGGCTATCAGTGATACATATATATATATTAAATACAGTACAGATTAACTCACATTTTATCCATAAGTACAGGATTGTTGAGGTGTTAATACATTTGATGTTAAATGAAACCGTTGACTCTTTTCAGCATGCTGAAATCCTTCTAGGGCAGTACGAGCCCACAGAGACAGCCTCCAGTCTGAAAAACTCTGTACAAAATCCCCAAAATAGCCTAAGCAGCATACATGAATAGTCAGTTTTTCAGAAGTCTCGAGTATGTGTTTTCAGAAGATGTGTCTTCAACTCCAAGGGAAGTACTTACATGCAGAACCTTGGTGTCAGCAGGGTTGATTGACTTTCTCCTTCATCTAAGACTTCATCTTACCCTGAGACTGCTGGGTTCCTCATGACCAAGCCCTTCAAGGAAGGGACAGCTCTTCAGATTTACAGAAATATACAACTGATTTTTGAGAGTAGTGAAGGCATGATGGACCAGAGGAATTCCAACTGGACTATGGAATATCCTGTCAGTACATGGAACACCAGCTCAGCAAGTCTGCCTACAGGAGTTTGAAGTTCTACTTTCAGAAAGTCATGAGGGTTCAGCTTTCATATTTCACCAACAATCAGACACAGGTATTCCTGGTGATTTATAGGCAATTGAGAATGTCAGCTTCCTGATGAAGGAAATCTGATTTTATAGAAGATGATACCAGCTGAGTGCCTTTTATGTGCTGCAGTTGAATCCAAGCAGCTGGTTTCAGCCTATTTCAGGCACAAAGAACAGTGAACCAAGGACAAAACACTGCACTGATGTCCTATGGTCTGATGTGAGAGAGGACAAAAAATAGTTTCCTCTAGGTCTAGTGCTCCCTGCTCCCCATCCTGAGCACATTGACAGTGAAAGGACACAGCAAGCAGGAGACGGGACAACAATCTTCTCTTCAGGTCCGCAATTTTTCACCAATTACTGTCACCTTGAAAATCCAAAGCTGTCAAGGGCCCAGGGCCAAGTGTCAGTGCAAATGTGCCTTCCAGAAAGCAGTAAATTTATATAAACTCAAAGCAGTAAATTGTGTATAAACTCGCTGAAAGAACAAAACAGCATTTCTTTCCTGTCACCGGAATTGAACAAGTCATACCCCACCTCAGATATTAAGAGGTATCACAAGACATTGGGAGGCACCCACCAGTGCAAGAGAGACACTGCCCCTGACTGTACAGTTCAGAGAAACTGCTGCCCCTTCAAACAAATAAAACACACTTGGCAGAGTCACCAGATAACCCTGTCCTCACTTCTGACTCCATAACCAGACCACTTCATACACCTGGGGCTGACAGCACAAGGGCACACAAAACAGGAAGGGGCAACACTTCTTCTTGTGTAAGTTATGACTACTATTAGGATACAACCCCTGGCCACCACTCACAGAGAAACAAAAATGGCAAAGGCCACTGACTTCAGAGTAAGAGAATGTTTCCAGAAAGTGTCTACAATTAGGTATTTCTGAATTTGGCTGGAGAAATGGCCCTGTACCAGTGTCTAGTCTACACCACAGTAAACCTATTCTGTTTTGTCCAAGACATTTATATAAGTAGTCTGAAAGAGGGAGTTTTTCAGGAAAGCAACACAAAATCACTAATAAGTGATCCATTCACAATTAGAAGCTCATATAAAAATGGTAACTGGAGATCTCAAGAACAGTCACTATTCTCCACTTCTTTATGCTTCAGCCACTTGTAGAAGACATAAAAGAAATGCAAATTGTCTTCTTAAACACAAACTCTTCATGTATATTATGCACAATGTACACACAAGTGATTGTATCTGTAAAGCAGATTTCACAACAACAAATTCATCTTAGCAAGAGAAACTCTACACCTCAGATGTGATGCTGGACATGTGTGTGATTTCCACATTCAGAAGATAGACTGAATTACTGTATCTTACCATAAGATGATAAACACACACAACACTGCAGTAAGTCTCTAAAAAAAAGAACACAAGACAGTGAAAAAAGACAGCTGGTAGTGAGAGTACTTGATTTACTAGCCTAAAATATTACTAAGGGTTAACAGCAGACAGAATCCCTCAACAGAACAGATCCTCTTGTTACACCTTGAAGTGAAAGGGAAAAAACAAGCCAGGGTTCAACACACCACCTCAAGAGCTTCTCTGCTGCTAAACCACATTTTTACCTTGTTTCCCTGACTAGTTCAAAACCTCCCTGCTAGGCCAGAACCCGGCCACATGGCCCCCTTTCCACCCATGACTCACAAGCACAACTATTATTTAGCAGCTGTACCCAGTTTCCAAGGTGCCCAGTAGCCAAAGAGGAAACAGTGTTGGCTCAAAGAAATCTCAGAGAATGTCAAATTACTCCAGCCTAAGCATTTCCAGGGCATGTTGTTGAGGCATACATTTTGATGCAGAGAGGGAGAAAAAAATAAGTGACCAGAATAACACCATTTCTCCAGGAAAGGAGAAACACAAATGATAAATCCACCAGGGAAATAATTGTCTTGATGCAATCTACTTGGAAAGTTCACTTCAATTCTCTACGTGCAGTCATGAAAAATAATTTTTAACCAATCTCCACACTACACTGGGATTCTTAGCCCTATACTTCCTATACCTCCTATACCTTTCAGTCCTATATCAATTTTTTCTTAGCAAATGATATGTTAGTAACTTATAATCCAAACATATGGCTTCACATGGTTACTATCCTACAGCAGTTCACAATTTTTTGTTGTTTAATCTTAGCACTAGAGAAAAGAAATTCCTACAAATTTGGTTTTAGCTCTGATTGGAGTTTTGGCTGTCTGAAAAAGCCATTGTAGACTTCCAAGCAGATTAATTACCTGGTGTCCATGCCCATACAGATGCTTTTACCTGTCAGGGAGATGTCAGACAGCTTGTGGCTCCCAATCCACCCTCAGCCCAAAGGAAGCACCCACACACCTGGCTAACACCAGTGCATTCCATAAGGACAGGCTGACTTTATGACTGGGCTAAACTGGGCCACAGTGGCAGCACACTCCTGAGGTGTTTCATGACCCTGCAGTGCTAAACCAGCAAAAAACCCCAGAACAATTAATGCAACTGCTTTTCTTCCATTTAAAAGAAAACTCTGAAGACCTCAGAAGTGGCTCACCAAGGAATCAGGGACAGCCTAAGGGAAAGGGTAGAAGCGTGCATCCCTAGAGGGAGGAAATAGCACCAAGCCAGCTACAACTCAGCCTGTGCTGTGAGATGGAGTAACATCCTAGGTCCACTCACTAGCTTATCTAGGAGGCATTTATGCATGTAAGACCAGAATGGAAAGAAAACCATCAAAGAGAGAACTCCAGAAAAGTTTCACCAATGCTAACCAGTCCACTGCTGTCAGCTGAAACTTGCTGGAAGTTCAGAGAAAATAACAGCCCTTCACCTGCCATGTGCTTATTTGAAGAGGCAGCCAGGTTGTCAGCAGCACCTCACCTACCCTCCTGACTGTGCTTGCCAGACACCGGGGCAGGACTGCAGTGAGTCTCCTCCATGGCACACACCAGGTGATGAGGAGAGCTGGAGCCTCGGGACAGTTCCATCCATGCTGGGCCCCACCCAGGATACTGGGGGTGGGGCTAAGGGTCCTTGCTACAGGATGAACACGGGAACTCTTCTCTCTGTGCATGACATTTCTTGCACGTCTTTGTAACAGGCTGTCACTAATGTCCTTCTCTGTAACAGCTCGCCCCAAAACCTCCAAAGCACCTTCAGTGCGCTTACCCACATTCCTGATTGGCACAGCAAGGCACAACATGCCCCAAGTCACTCAGAAATTAGATGACTGGGATTCCCAGTTCACTATTCATTTTCTAGGCAGGACAGTTTTACAAGCATGTAGTCAGTTATCCAGCATCCTACTTTAACAAGCCAGGAAGTATTTACAGCAATTCCCTTTCTTCCTAACAATAGCAGCAGATATTTCCAAATAATTAAACTCAATATATAGAAAACAAGACTCTCTGCATCCCATATGGAATTAGCTGAGTTAGAGATGGGAAGGAGAGGAGTGAAGATGTAACTGGAACTCTTCACATCGGCCTGTTTGTTCTCTTAACAAATGGTTTTGTCATCACCAACCAATATCTGTATATACCAATGATGCATTTATGATTTCGTATCAGGCATGTCAAAACACACAGTAAAACTCAGAGCAAATCCTAGAAGTTAACCACAAGCACCACGTAGGAACTAGAGATACAGAATTGTCAAACCAATTCTGATTTGCAGTTGCTCTAATTTGGCATAGACTCCCAGCACAGGGCACAGAGACTTCAGGGGAAAGTACCAGAAACTGTGCAGTGGGTGTTTCACAAGCACGTGGGAAATTCTCCCCTAGTCCTATGCAAACCATAACTATCAGCCTACAACCTGACTCAGAAAAAATTTCTTCCCAATTAATAAATTAATCAAGCTGATGTGACTGAATTATTTTCTTATGTTTATCCACAAAAGCTCAATGACTTTACTCTGAATTACAATTTTGACAAGGAAAGCCAGTGTTAATCTCTGAACTAAACACACACGTCCTCACTGATTTTGACAGAATTACACAAACAAAAAGTTCAAAGGATTAGGTTATGTATTTCAGTGCACATTTTGCAAGTTAATAAAAAAACCAAACAAGACCAAAACAAAAAACGCATTCAACACTCATCAGACTGCTCCTTCTATTGAAGGACCACACTCTGTTACCACTGTGGCCCACAGAACACGTTCAATTCTCACATTTATATGTGGGAGCTGACTGCCCTATGACATGTGGCCTAACCTGAACCTTCCTGTTTGGCACCCTCAGAGCAGAACATCAAAGGACATCGTGAGGAAAAAAAAAAGTTAGGAATGCATAGGGAATAATTTAAAAAAAAGGAAGAGTATCAAATAATTTTCACAGAAACTCATAACTTAAAGAAAATCTGTTTTCAGAGCAACAAGTCTCCCGGTGTCTATCAAAGCTCCAGAGCTGACGCCGGCAGGGAAACGCACCCGCTGGAATTTGATGAGCACGTCCTCACTTTGTCTCACTAAGCCTTTATTTTTAAGGGGAGCACAGGGACCACCCACACCTTCAGGCAGAGGAACATCCGTGCACCCTCTCACGAGCGCTCCGGCTGCGCTTTAGTGCCGCTGAGGTCCCGCACCGCCCGCGGCCACGAGGAGAAACGGGGCTCCCGCCCCGCCGGGGGCCGCCAGCCCGGCTCCCCCGGCTCCAGCAACCGAGGGGAACTTCGTGCGGGGTCCCTGGCCGGGCGCTGCTGCCCCAGGCTGGCCGGGAGCGGGCGGGCAGAGGGGCAGAGCCGGGCACGCCGGGCCGGGCCCGGGCGGCCGGGAGCCGGCGCGGGGAGCTGGATCCTGCGCCCGCCGCACGCCCGGAGCGCCGAGCGAGGGGCTGGGCCGCGGGGAACCTCACCTGGGAGCAGAAGTAGGAGCCCTGGATGCCCAGCTTGAGGCAGGTGGGGCACTGCAGCTTGGCCTCGCTGCTGCAGCCGGCGGTCTCGCAGACTCTGCGGGTCTCCACCGCCGCCGCCATGCTGCCGGGCGGCCACGGGGGAGGAGCCGCCGCCCGGAGCTGCCGCCGGCTGGGGCGGGCGGGGAGAGCAGGACGGAGGGAGGGGGAGAGGGAGGAGGCTCCGGGGACTCAAAGCCACATGCGAACCGGCCTGGAACGCTCCCAGCGACGGGTCATCCACGGCTTCCCTGGGCGACGTGTGCCAGCGCCTCGCCACCCTCACAGTAAAGGGGGTGTTTAGCCTATTTAGCCCAGAGAACAGAGGACTGAGAGGGGATCTCATAAATGTCTCAAAGGTGGGTGTCAGGAGAATGGTGCCAGACTCTTCGGTGGTGCCCAGTGACGGGATGAGGAGTTAACTGCCATAAACTAAAGCACAAGAAATTTCACCACAACATGAGGAAGAAGTTCTTTACAATGAGGGTAACAGGCTGCCCAGGGAGGTCATGGACTCTCCCTCTCTGGAGACATTCCAGACCCACATTGACGCACTCCTGTGTCACCTGCTCTGGGTGACCCTGCCTGGATGATCTCCAGAGGTCCCCTCCAATCCTAATGGAGTTAGGACTTCCCGCAGTTTTCATCTGCGAGGCTGTACAAGAAATTTTCCAGGCATATCTTCTTTATTATGGAGTGTGGGCTGTGGTATGTAGGTCTGTCTGTGTGGTTTATAACAATTCTTTTGCTCTATTTTTAGCCCAGGTAAAACCATCACAAATTCAATATTCAGTAAGGCAGTAACTAAAATTAGAAAAATAGGCTGCAGAGTCAAGGTGGCATTGTCACATGAAAGATGCTGATTGTCTTCCTGGAAAGAGAAAAACTAGAAACCAACGATCTCTCATAAAAATAAGTGTGATTAATGCACATATTATATTTTTTCCATTTGCATGGGTTAGAGAGTGAAAAAAGATACTCTCTCTGCCTGTAAGATGACTGTGCTTATGTTCTCTGGGTGTTGTCAAACTTGTCAATGTAGAATCATAGAGTTGTTAAGGTTGGAAAAGACCTTTAAGATAATCAAGTCCAACTGTCAGTGTTGCTCTACCACCATGGTGACCACCAAACCACGTCCTCAAGTGCCATGTGCACGTTCTTTGAACATTTCCAGGGATAGTGACTCTACCACCTCCCTGGGCAGCCTCTTCTAATGCTTAACAGCCCTTTCCATGGGTTGGATTGGATATTTCCTAATATCCAAGCTAAACCTCCCCTGGCACAACCTGAGGCCGTTTCCTCTTGTCCCTGTCACTTGTTACATGGGAGAAGAGACCAACCCCCACGTGGCTTACAGCCTCCTTTCAGGCAGTTGTAGAGAAAAATAAGATCTTCCCTGAGCCTCCCTTTCAGCAGGTTAAACACCCCCAGCTCCCTCAGCTGCTTCTCTCCAGAGTTGTGCTCCTTCCTCTGCTCCATTGCCCTTCTCTGGACATGCTCCAGCACCAGAATGTCCTTCTTGTAGTGAGGGGCTCAGAAGTGAACACAGGATTTGAGATGCAGCCTCAACAGTATCACAGAGGAACGATCGCTATCCTATGTACTAAAACATCTTTAACTTGTATCAGTGCAAGATGCTTCTTACTGGTTCATGTCAATAAGCAGTTTGTTTCAAAAAGAGCACAGGGAGATGCCTGTTGAGTGGGAGAATAGCTGCAAAATACTTCAGAGCATGTATCTGCAAGATCCAGCCATTAGTACTGGGATGCCACTCCTTGTTTAAATTTCAGCTCTCTTCCCACTGCTGGCAAGTACAGGCCATGATTTCAGCTAAAACTTTGCAGGATGAGATTCTGTCTCTCTTTCTACTTCAGTGCCATTAACTTCTATTAAACTACACCAATCCTTATTCTGATATTAGTACACAAAATATTCTCCTGATTTCCTGGCATCCAAATGACTCCCCAGAAAGTGTTATTCAAAATCCAATCTATAATCTCAGTATTTTCTGCAACTGTCTTATTCCCTGTGGTCTTCTGTCCCCATGTTTAATAAAGAATATCAATAATTTTAAAAAATCTTAATCTCCTAGGCTTAGGCTTATCTCCTAGGTTAGAGGTTAGGTGAAAATTCTTGCTTTCCCAGAACAGAAAAGCATACATCCTATTTTTTCAGAATAAGTGTATTCATATAAATCTACTTGATGCATTATGATTGCGTTAATTGGCAAAAAGTGGCTAAGTAGTGTCCATAGGACAAGGGCAGCAGATAAAATGCATGATCCAGGTTTGCTGTATGATAAGCTGTTTCACTTAGCATGGCAAATTAATGGAAGGAATTTGATGCCATGCTATTACTGAAGTGTAGTTGCAGGTGGACACCCGTGTTTCTGACAGTTCTCACCTTCATTTCTCCAGTACTGATAATACTTGTATCAGCCTACCATTTGTAGAAAGCGTGAATTCACTGTCAGCAAATTAGGAATGGAGCAAATTAGGAATGTTTCTAGGGTGCCTGCAAAACACAAAGATTACAATAATTATTTTCTTTAACAAGTGAAAATAGCAGTGTTTTGATTCATGCAGCTCACGCTGTGACAGTATTTATGTCCAAATTCTGAAGATAGGCAACCAACTGCCAACCAACATCATGAAATATCTTTAAAGGACACATCATTAAGTGCTTATTTTAACCTTCTTAAAGCAAAATGTTACTGAATGGGCAGAATCACTCCTTAATGACCCATGTGCTAGCAGGTACTGTACTGTGAAAAATCAGTGCTGCTTTTCCAAGCAACCAACAAACCAAGCTATCAAGCAAAGCAGGACAGGTACCTTCATACACTTCACTTGCCTCTTTGTTCCATTTAAGGAACCCTAAGGAGTTGCAGACATCATTTACCTGGTTAAGCAGGGTTTGCAAGTACCTGTTGTCACTGACATGGTATAAAAAACCTCAAGTATACTTGCTGATCTAGTCTCCTGCTCAAATGTCATCATCTGCTTCTTGATGAGATTTCAGTACAATCATTATTAATAATTTAGGATACTTTACTAAATTTTATGAGCATCTAATTCACATTCAAATTGATATATGAATATAAATTCACAATTTATTCCTATTTTTGTCTTTCTTCCTTACTGTGACAATGTCAGTATATGCTTGTGCTCATTTTGTAGTGGTCAACAAGGAGGCATGTAAGGAAAAAAGAGGACTCCTGCTGTACCTAGTAGACAGGGTTCCTTCTGTTATCTGATTTCATTTATTTGCTGTATTTCTGAAGTGCAAATTAAAGGCATGCTGTTTCCCTGCTTCCTTAGAGAAGCCAAAGATGCATGTATTAATTAAACATTTTAAATATATGTGTAATTTAAAGAACAGCAAGCCCCCTAATTGAGGAATTCACAAACTTGTGTAGTTGTCCTCCGCAGTCTTTAGAAAGAACACAGACTGCAACGGCAGATCAGCCTAGAATAAGAAACCCTGAAAGATTTGGCCTAGGGTTTGCTGTTGAAATGGTTTTTAAACAGCCCCATATAAAAAATTATGTGGTTTCTGTGGTATTTCAATGCTTTTGTTTTCCAATTTGGCCTTGATGTTCTGATTTACAAAGTGAACTGACTCCTGCATCCTGAAGGTCCATCCACTGCCATTTCCCATTATCTGGTGGCACACTCATTCTCACCAGGGAAGATCACTGACCTTTGCTATGACCTTACCTGAGCAGAGGTGTTTTTTCTCTGTCAGGCTTTTCACATCCCTTTCCGGCTGCCTGTCCCCCTGTGTTAAGACCAACGCACACAGAGGGGCATGAGGCACGAATTTTATAGCCCATTCATGATGCTTGATTTGCGTCCACTGTTGTCCTCCCAACTTCTCCAAAGCCATGCAAGGCTGGGAGTACGTGAGGGCAGCAAAGAGGGCAAAAGGGGAGGTCAGCAATGTCTCATGGGTCAGAGAGCAGCCGCAGAAAAGCAAGAGCAGCTGGCAGCTGAGACAGCTGCTGCTTAGGGAGAAAATGGCCACTGAATTTGACATTACTTAATTAAGAGAGCACCTTAGCTTGGGTCCCCCCTCCTCGCTTTGCTTCTCTACATTGCAGCAGTGGGGGCTGGGCAGTCCCGCTTTCCCAGTGAAGCTCTTGGTAGCTGTCTCCTGTTCAGGCTCATTGAAGACACAATTAAATGCCTCTTTGTCTAGGGAGGGCTGAAACAATGCAAAAATGCCACCCAGGAGCCGGATCACATGCAAATGTGCCCTGTTGTGGCTCAGCCAGATGGTACAGGCACTTAGTGAGTTTCTCATACCAAATGCAACAGTTATGTAGGTTGTGCGTGTCTGTGTGCAAAAAAGAGAAATCGCAAACCCATCACAAACACCTCAAAGATGGCCACAAAAGCATGATCTTAAAAAGTGAATGGAAAACAGCCCTATAGGAAACATTACCCAGAGGAAAACACAAACCTGTGCTCAAAGCAAAATACTCTTACTAAGAACACAGGGGGGAAAATAATTGTAAACGTCCTTTGTAAATGAACAGAGTTGCATTAAAGAAATACCTGTCTCTATTTTTTCCTCTTTAAAGAAAAATCGTGGGATTTCAAGTTCTGTCCAATTCTCTTAAGTCAAAAGAGGTTGCAATGTATTTTAAGCCCCTGCATCACTTTTTTTCCCCCTCCATTGGTGCAGATACAAACTAAACTACTGAAAGGCCACAATCCAGGCTGGAGCAGCCTTTCTCAAAGCTAATTCCAAGCAAGCTTTAGTTGTGGTGAAAAGGAAAATCCTGCATTCTTTTGTTTTGTTTTGATTTGATTGTTCAAGCTGTACTGTCTCTTGCAGAGTCTGTATTTAATATAGGGCATCAAATTTGCACTATGATGTAAGAATGCTTCTCTCTGCATTCAAGAACACTCTTCTGGTATCCAAGAATTTTAGCAATTTCCAATGTATGCATATGAAACCGGTTGTTTTATCATGGGACAAGATCAAGCTGCATCTTTGTAAAAAAAAAAAAAAAAAAGGTGTTTTTATGAAAAGCATTCCTATTTAACCAGTAAGTTGCAAGCTTTAAAGGGAGAAACTCTACTGCTGGAAATATTTGAAAGAATCCATGAATATGTCTGGAGATGAGAAAAATTTTATTCTTTGCTATGGAAACAGTAGAAGTCATAGAGTGAAGTTCTGGCCTAATAAATTCAACAAGCATGTTACTGATATCCAAAGAGATTTCACTTAGTTTGTGTCATCAGCAGGCCATAAAAATAGACTTAATAGTAGTAAAATACAATCAGTGTTTTATTTCCACTTCAGATACCATGGACAATATTGTGTGACATTAAAAACTCTTTTTATTATCAGGTTTCAAAATCAAATTAAGATGATCAGATTTTTAATCACATACAACATGATGATTCTAAAAGTATTATTTCATTCAAATCACTGAGATATAGGTGTGCAGACCAATTTGAGCTCATACCTACACACCTTTGACTTGGATGCTCCATTTTGCACAATGAAGATGTTCCCAGCACTACCTAAATTCACACTGGAAACTGATAAATCCCTGAAGGATTGCTGAAGACGAGATACCCAGCACTTCTTTACTTCAGTCCCTTCTTTGCTCCACTATAACTTCAAAAGGTGGGATTTTTCTGGCTGTATCTGTGATACCTCTTTGCCTTCTATGGTAAATCTCCTTTTAGTTTGAAGATTATACCACTTGCAAGGCAGCCACATCACTTCTGAGCATCTTGTCTATTATGTGTATTATATCCTCTCATTGCTTCTGTAAGTTGTTGGATAACTTCTGATGTCACCTTTAGAGGCTTTTTGCCTCCAAAACTCAACAAATCAAAGAAAAACATCCCAAACCACTACACATGCTTGCTTCCCATTTGTGTGGCAATAAGGTAGGCCATGTTCTGAGCTCAGCTGTGCTATATTCACCTAGCTAATTAAACACTGTTAATAAGCATAGCTGTCTTATAGGGGGCTGTTTTCCCTGCCTTGCATGAGAGAAATGAAATAGCCAAATGCTATATGACATTCAATGCAATTTGGTGGTTAATACTCACTTATAGTTCTCAGTAAAATGACGTTCAAGGCTGTAAAATGTAGGTCTGTACACTTTGCTCTTTGAGAATAAAAATAAAAAGTTAAACAGAAGAAGATGAAGAAAAAATTATCAGGGAGGAAGACGATTTTGGATGGGTTATCTTTATTTATGTTAAGAGACTTAAAGGCAGGATTAAAACAGGCAGTGGAAGAATGTACATGTCTGCCAAACAAGTAAAGTGGGATATAAGATCCATATGGCAGCATATTAGGCAAATAAATAGGAAGATTTATTAATTACTGTTTTGCATCAAGCCATCTAAAAAGAATTACCAGAAACCAGAAATTTTGCAAAATAGGTAAAATGAACAGTATACCACTGGACAAAAAAAAAAAAAAAAAAAAAAAAAAAAAAAAAAAAAAAAAAAAGAGTCAAAAAAACCCTGCTTCTTCATATACTTTCTGAATGTACAAATTTCAGAGATTATGTTCTTGTTTTGCCATCATAATGTGATTTATAATTATACAGTTTAGGAAGAAATATTTTGGTTTTCAATTTCTGTTTTGTCACTGGGATAAAGATCTGCCCCAGCTCTTTTACTTTGAAAACTGTTACGGTATTTGTTTCATCAAGCAGCATTACAAAAGGTTAAGAACTGAATTATATTTGTGTTTTTCTTTATTGAACCCTTTGCCTTTGATAAGTACTAATCAAATCACAGCACTGAAATGAATCCCATGGCTGGGATTCATTACTTGGTTTAACAGGCTGCCCCGGGGAGTGGTGGAATTGCCGTTCCTGACAGTGTTCAGAAAAATGTGTGGATGTGACGCGTATGGACATAGTTTAGAGCAGGGCTTCGAAGTGCTGGGTTAACACTTGGACTCAATGTTCTTAAAGCTCTTTTCCAACCTAAATGACTCTCTGATTCTGTTCCGGGGACAGAAGGCCACGGAGCGCTGTGCTCGGGGCACGCGACGCTCTGAGCCCGGGGGCCGCGCCGTGCACTCAGCGCGAGCGGGCTCTGCTGCGCCCGCAGCGGCCGCCAGAGGGCGCTCCCACGCCGGCCCGCCTCTTCCTGCCCGGGCGACTGTAGGAGGGGTTCCCGGCGGCCCCCGCGCTTGAAGACTACATCTCCCGGCTGGCACCGCGCCCCAAACGGCCACCGGGCGCTCGTGACCACCGGGCGGCCAATCGCGTGCGGCCCGGGGTCTTTACCCGCCCCCGCCCCGCCCCGCGGTGCGTCCGCGGTCCGAGCGCTCTAAGATGGCGGCGGTGGAGCCGGTGAGTGCCGCGTTCCCTTCTCCCGCCCGCCTTTCCCTTGCCTTCCTCCCACAGCATCCTTATTCTCTTCCTCCTCGTCGAGGCGCCGCTCCGCCGGCCGCGACGGGCGAGGGCGCGGCGGGGGCCCGGCCGGGCGGGCAGGAGTCGGCTGGCCGGGGAGGCCGGCGAGGAGCGCACGCTCGCAGGGGCGGGGGAGGGGACGGCGGGCGCTGTGGCTGTGCCGGCACCGCCGCCCGGGTGCGGCGGCCGCGGCTCCGGTGGGGCCCGGCGGCAGCGGGGCCCGCGGTCCGGCGGCGTCCATTGTGTGGCGCCCCGCCCGCGGCCCCGGCGGCCGCCCGGCCCGCCCGGCGCATGTGGCGCGGTGGGGGTGGCCATGTTGGTTCCCGCCGCCGCGGCGAGCCGGGCGGCGAGGGGCGGCTCCTCCGGCAGCGGGGAAGGGCCGCGTTCCCGGCACGCTGTGCCCCGGAGAGAGGCGCCGCGGTGAGGGAGCGCGGGGTCGGTAAGTCACAAATGCGCTGCTGGGGCAGCCGCCACCACAGCCCGGTGGTGAGACTCGGCAAACGAAATCGTCTTTTCCAGATTGTGTCATCTTTTATTCGAGAGGATTTTTTTTTTCCTAACCTTTCATGATAATTCAGTGCTTCTTTTTGTTTTTTCCAGGTGATAAGCTATGCTCATGGTATTATGCTCGGTCTCACAAACGTAGCCCCAGCCTGCACTTCCATAATGAGCTGGAGCAGCTGGAAGTGATCCAAGTAGAGTTGTTATTCTAATCCCACATGATTGTGTATCATGAGGAGAGGACAGCAGAGGACTCTGTTAGGGTTTCAGGAAAACACAGTTAAGGAGGGCTGGTCTCTTGCTGCTGTGCTTACCAGTTGTGACTAAATAGCCAGTGTGCTGTTTGGAGAGGCCTTGTAACATTTAGAGAAAGTGAAAAAAAGTTTGAAAATCAGAGTTTTTAAATAAAAAGTAATTTTGCCATTTTGTGTAAGGGACACTGATTTTTCTCCTAATGGTTTTATTCTTTGAACCAAACCGCATATTTTTACCTATGAGGAAGAGATGGAAGTGGGCCAGCATTTGTAAATTGCATGGCAGCAGTTCTGTACAGGGAGAGTGTCAGCTATTAAGAGTGCAAGACCAGACCACCAGCAGCACTTTTCCCATGTTCTTCAGCCAGTGTTAAATTCTTTTTTTCACATCCCAAAGCCAGTCTTTGAGTTGTTGCCCACGTATCTAAAGATGAGGGCTTCCTCTCAGTGTAGTGCCTTGTGGTGACTCTGGAGCTTAGTAGGAATTGTGATAAATAATTTGCAATACAGCCATTAGAAATTGAAGTTACTCTAAAGGCCTGCACCTTGTGGCTTTCTTATCCATGCTGCTGGCACAAAAACTGTCTTTGCACCATTTTCTCCAATGACTCCATCAGTACTTTGGGGTAGATCTGAGCCTAATGTAGCAGAAAGTAAACGATTGGTTTTGCCGTGCTGTGTCCCAGCAAGATTGATTGCCTAGATCCAGTTCACTATCAGCAGTTGTGCTGAGCCCCTTATAGTAGAAGATGGAGCAAAGCTGACAACAGTTTAAGTAATTAATGCAGTTACTGAATGTTCTGCTGTAGCCGCAGTATGTTCGCATTCAGGAGTCAGCTACCACCTGTGCTTGCTTATTTTTAAATTGCAGTAAATAACAAAGTCTTTGTTTATTGTCCTTGTAGGTGGCTCCCTTCTGCCTAACCCTAAAGTTAGACGTGTGTAGTGACTGAGGTCAGAGGTGTTGCAGAAATACCGCGTGCTTTGCAGCTGAACAATTTAATTGCATGTGTGGTTAGGGATTACCTCTGGATCATAGGGAGGCCTTTCTGTTGCTCACCTGCAAAGTCTGGATCTGGGTTTGTAGGGATATCATCTGTAATGCTTTCCTGGTAGGAGAATGTGTCCAGAGAAATGAAAATACAACTGAGTAGGGGTTGGTTTTGGTTTTTAAATACAGGCTTCTACTAAGGTCGGTGATGTTTCTGGTACTATCATGGTTTCAAAAGTAGCATACATTGAAAGTCTTAAGAGGCTTGAAAAATGTTTGACTTTTAACAAATACAGAAACTTGAGAGTTCTGTGGAGAGTCCCATAATAATTGTCAAAATGCAAGATTATTCTGTATAAATACAGACCAATTGCACAGTGGTTTACTTCTCCACTGTAGGGAGGACTTAAACCTTTGTAACACTGACAAGTTAAAATTCTGTTTTTCTTGTGATGTCTAGGTTTTTCTTTTAAAAATAGTCTAGATTAATTTTTGAGAATATGCAGAAGCGTCACCTGTTAGAGTGCTCACACAGCCTTTGAGGATTAAATGTGATCAGATAACACCCTGCAAAAGTCCACAACAAAACCAGTAGTAATACTTTAGTAAACAGTAGTTTACCAAAGGTGACTTTAAAATGTAGCTGCACAAAGCCTGTTACTTCTAGGTGCGTATAAATCTTATCCCTCACTGCAAATTGGAAATGGCACCATAGCTCTTTTGTATTTTTGCTTAATGGTGGTTATTGTCATAATTGCAATTCTTGTGAATTTACCTCTTTTTTTTTTTTTTTAGCATACAACAGTGACATTTCATTTATCTGTAATTTGAAAAGTGCTTGTTTGAGAAGGTAATCATACATAGGTGGGAATCAAAACTTTATTTAAATGAAAATATCTCAAGGGGTTACAAACAGTGGTGTAGGACCTTAAAATTCTGGAAAGTTCATAATAGCTCCTAAAATTCAATGTAGGCTGAAAGGTATTTATTTTGCATTATTTGCAGACAGGTAGCATGTAAGTTTAATTCAGCTTCAGACTTGCTCTTGTTGCTGAGTATTTCTGCTGTAGAAGTCAGTGACCTTATCTGCTTGAAGTCAGTATAGCACTGAACTACAGTATTGTGAACACAGTTGCTTGCTCATTGCATTTTCCTGAGATGATACAGGATAGATGTACCTTTCATGCTGTTTTATAATTGAGAATATCTAAGCTTTTGAATTGTAAATAACCTATCTGAGTGAGTATGGAGCTTCCTCTAAGAGGAGTATGTTGCACATCTTGTAAATTTTTTGAGATAAACAGTTTTCTGAAAGCAATTTTGAATAATTACATTTCACATATCATATAAAATACCAAACTTACTTCAAAAAAATGCATAAAAATAGCATATGAAATCAAGCTGTGTTTCATTTACTGGTACTACCTGCAGGTGTGGAGGTACATGGGAAACTTTATGATTGAAAATGTGTCCTTTTGCAGTTTTGTAAAGATTAGTTTGAATTTTGAGGTGATAGAGGGGAGCATTAAATAAGGGATGTTGGTAGAGTGCCTGCATTTTGAAAGAGAAATACAGACTTTAAATGTGAATTAATGTGATTTTTTTTCCTCAGATAAATTCTTTCACTTTTGAAGTATTCTATAGTCAAGGTTAAACTTGAGTTTAGAAGCTGTTTATTATCTTGCAGTAGTCCTTGTTTCTTGAAGTTTAAAACCTGTTCCTGTATAGGACATTGGTGTTCGGAAGGTCTGTGTGATGTGCAGATGTAAGTGTGCTGTAACACAACTGTTGTTAGTGGCCTTAAAGTGCCAATTGTCCTTGATTCTGTATAGAGGATGTAAGGCAGAAAAGTTTTAACTGCTTAAGTCTTTTTTTTTTTTTTTAATAGAGGTCTGTTTCTCTTGTGCTCTGTGCTGTTCATCAGATAACCTATATGTATAACCTGATGCTGTTCATCAGATAACCATCCTTTGCAATCACTGGGCATACCAGTAGTACATCCAGAACTTTTTCTTTGAAAACCTCTCTTGACATTCATACATTCTACATTAAATTCTTTTCTGACGATTGAATGTGTCTTAAATTTTCAGCGATATAAAATTCTATCCTTTGTTGAACCAGAGGCTCAGTATACTTGCAAAATGTGGAGGTCTTTTGTGTAGGAGTGTTTGGGGAGACTAGAGGCTTTTGTTCTTTGACTTATCTGAACTGTTATCCCCAGCAGTTCTGGGAAGTTTTCTTGTCCGAGTGCTTTAGAACTGACAGAATGTTATATGTGGAAACTCATCCCATGGGTAGATTTTGTGTTCCAGTAGCAAAGGCAGCATCAGAGTGCAGACTGGGGTAAGAGGTGTTAGCACAAGGGCAACTTGCTTAGGCAGCGACAAAAACCACAAAGATACTGAGGTAGTTTGGTATTCCTTGTAAGCCATTTGCTGATGCTAGTTAGAAGTTTGTGAGTTAAATGGTGAAAATCTGACAGGCATTTTCATGTATATAACTAATTTTGCAGAAGTCAAGAGGGCTATAAATAGTCTCTGTATCTTTTAAATGAAGTGATATTTCTGTGAAAACCTTTGACCATGGAGGAAGTGTATGACTTTTTACTTAGTCTTTTATGCCTGTTCTCCTGTACACGTGTTCACTTCTGTTGCAATTTGAGGAGATGTCACTCAGTTAAAATCAGGTTTCATGCTTGTGTTCTAATAGTGATTGCCTTTCTAAAAATCTGTGGTGTTCTAAGTAATGATGAATGCAGTTAGGATAGTTGCTGTCTATTACACCTTGCTGTGTCACAAGTAGAAATCCTTTCTTTGTCCTGGTGTCTGGAAATCTACTTCACACTTATAAATTGGTAACAGGTGGCTGTTAGTACCTCTCTTCCAGTTGCTATTACGTGTACTCCATATGATTTTTACCACTGTACATTCATTCCTCAGAGTTGTGTGTCAAATCATCACCTGGCTTGTTTTCTTACAGGATGTAATAATTGCTTGTGGGTGTGCTTTAACCTTTTTTTTTTTTTCCAAAATGTTTTGAAATAAATAGCTCTTGAATTTTGTGCTTTGGAAATTATCCTAGCTCTAGTGTCATAGCAGTTACCCACAAGACCCCTAAGGAGCAGCAGGTAGTAGAAATTGTTTTTCCCAAGACATCAGGTTACTGGGGTGTGCAGTCTTCTTCTTTTGGAAACCCTAAACAGGAAGGTGAAAACTCCGGAATGTAACTTATTTTGGTTGAATGCAAGAAGACTTGGAAAGCCTCTTCCACTAATTAATTCTCTTAGCCTTCACCAAGAGCATGTAATAGTGCCAGGTTATGTCCTTTTGGGCCATAATTGTTGCACTCCAACTGGACTTGTTAAACAACTTCTGTAAACAACTAATGACATGAATGTGGTCTGGGCAGCACCTGAAAGCCCTTGGTAAAACCTAGTCAAGCTTCTTGTTCTCCTTAATAAACAAACCTGATGAAGCAGTTTTTATTGTAAATGCTTTGTTTCCTTCCTGGTGACATGCACACCTTTCTTTGATATGTTGGTCATTACGTGCTGTGGAGAAAGAGTAAATAACACCAATTAAATCTGCAAGTGTCAGAGTCCAAGTAATTGCAGATATACAGAGTCATTAAATGCTGAGTAGGCAAATGTTTCATGGATGTCTACATCAAAAACCACATGGGTGGTGAATAAATGTCATTTAATTATGTGCTGGTTTGTGTATGAGAAGTGGGATTGGCCATGTGAAACTTTCCAGTTTATCTGGTAATACTACCCTGTTTTATTACTTACACTTTAAAAGCAGCAAACTCAGTGGTTACTTAAGTGTATAGAGTCAATTTTAGGTTAAAGAATACATTAGTTACGAGCAATGGTAAAGTATTATGAATGATTTTTAATAAAATAGTCCAGAAACTGCAGGTGGAGTCAGTCTGACTTTGATTAATAGTGTTGCAATTGCAGAGTTCCAACCTGTGAATTGATAAAATGCAGACAGTAACATTTATTCATGTGGTATTTAAAGACTAGAATTCTATGTAATTTCTTGTAGAATTTCTTGGATACCTGGACTTTAAATACCAATTAACAAACTTACATAGTTTCTATTTGACTAATAATGGGAAGTGCTTTGGTATGCAAACATTTAATTCTTGTACTCAGAATAGTGAAAGAAAGGTATAAGATGAAAGGAAATAGGGGCTGATAGTGATTAACCAGCCAAAAATTAAAATGGTTATTTTTCTGTTTTCCTTGATGGCTGTGGGAAATAGAAGGAAGTAAAAATAAACTGATTTAGGCTTCCGAGGTCAGCCAGAAATAATGTTCTTTAATAATAAGTTCTGCTTCCAAATTTACACCTGGTGTGTAGGCCTATAGCTATCCTTGATGGGGCAGCCTGGTGCTGAAAAAGTGTCTTCTGGTGGCATAGTTTTTGAGGGGAGTGGCACAGTCCTGGGTCAAGGTCATAGTTAGTGGAGCCTTGGAGCTGAGCTGTCATTCTCTGTTTTGGACAGGAGCTTGAATAATGGTTAGTCTGAGTTTCATGAATGCCATGTAGCTTTCAGAAGATCTAAAGGGACTTGATATTGTGATGGCTTAAGTAAAATGCATGTGCTGAGTCAAATGTCTTCTGTTTGTCCAAAACCAGAATTTAATGTAATTGTATGAAGGATGATTATCAGTGTACCAGGCAGGTGTTGAGGCTCATTGCATTTTTCTTTTTGTCTGAATGTGCTACCTTAATCCTTTCTAATGTAGTCTTTTGTTAGAAGTTATGAAACAGTTTAGCCCTGCATGTGCTCAGTGGCTTTGTATTGATTCTTCCATTTTATGTAGTTGTGATAATTCTGGAAGAGTGACCAGGGAGACTTTGGGATTAGCTCTTTGTATGTTGAAAGCTAGTTGCAGAGCAAGCATGAGATTTTCAACTGAAATTGTTTTTGGAAGATACTCTGCATCTGCATTCAGCAAGAGTGAGTCTGTTATTAAAGTGCTTCCTTGGTGAATTATACAGCTTCTGTGCACTGTCTGTCTTGAATTGTTCAGTAGGATGGTTTTGTGTGATTCAAGATGAATGATACCAAAAATAAGTGAGGGTAAGACTAGCAATTCTATTCTAGATAGAATATTAAGAACTTAATAAGTTTTTTTGAAGGTCTGCTTAGCTTTTTATAGTATTACACTGGAGGAGATGTGACAGATTTTTCAACACTGTGCTTCTGTGGGTTTGTTAGTGATGATCCCTTTGGGAGATCCTGAGAAAGCATTTAGTTTTATTAGGAGGAAGGGAATTGTGCTATTGTACTGTCTAAATCAAAGCACTGGCCAAGTGCTCCTGTTAGATCTTCACATGTCAGTCTCTTCACTGTGAATGCAGGTGCATGTGAGTGTTCTGAAATACCATGAGGTGTTTTTCTAGGTGGGCTGTTAAACTAAAGCATACTTGATTATTTTCAACCATAAAGAGTAACTTCTCTGGTGTAAAGCATAATATCATGCTTAATTATGCAAAATATATTGATAAGGAAAAGAAAATCCCTGTTAAGACAGAGCTTCAGGTATTATCCAGGAGAGTTTGCCAGCTGGGTCTGTGAAGACTGAGCAGTGTTATCACTTCAAATTCACTTTTCAACAGCTTTGGTATGATAAATGTATGTGGAAGTCTGGAGTAAACTGTTCCATTAATTAAATTGCTTAACATTACTTAATTTACTCTTATGTTATTTTTTTCCTGTTAAAACCACGAAATTTAAATTAGTTTTTTAATACTAGTCTTACATTGCCACATTTGGAAATGTCTAGAGTATTTGGGTCTGCTGTACTTAGCTTTTATATATATTACTGAAGTGCTTTTTCTTTCATGGGGTCAGCTGTATAGGCATTTTTCTGTTAGCTCTTGGGAAGGAGCTACAGTACTCATTCTGTGTTTCTGTAATATTCTAGCATGGATTGCAGGTTAGGGAGGGATGGTGGTAACTGGCAGAGACACTTGGCCTCACAATAAAGTTTTGTATTCCCTGGTTTGAAGGAAAGGCATTAGAATTTCAAATCTGAAACAGTGACTTCTCAAACTGAATGACATGCCTGAGGGGGTTTGCATGCAAAGAGAATATAATTTACTACTTCATGTTGAAATATATTTAACACTTCTAGAGCTGTCTCTAGAAAGTTGAAAAATAACTCCTGAAATCAATCTCATACATACTAAACCAATAAGTACATTTATTTCAGTTGGAAATTTGAGAACTGATGCATGTTTAAATTCTGGTGTTTGGTTCATGATGTTGTAAATACAAAGATAACTGTGTACTGGCTTGGCTTCTAGCTGCTTGCAGTAGCTGATTTTAGATCTGAGATTTTTTGTTTTATCTTCTACTTGTATTAATAGATTTTTTTCTAAATAACAGTCTGTACACCTGTTTCAAATGATGCTCTGTCAGAAGCTGATAAAAATAATTTTGGTTCTGAAGTTATTCTCTGAATTTATTTTAGATGTGCAAATTCTAGATAACATAGATTGTATATTTCTAAAATAGCACTCAAAGTTAGACAAGCATGTATAATAAACCATTTTGGAAACAAAATACATAGGAAGTAAATCACTGTACAGCAAAATGCAAATTCCTGCAGTTAGTGTTTATTGTAGGACCTGTTCAGATGTTGAAGAATAAAGGGATACAGATTGTGCTTTTATTATGTGATTTGGGCCCACAATCAAGATAGATTGTAGGAACTCTTAGCTTCACCTTTTCTAAAGTAACTTTAGAGAACTAAATTACTTCAATAAAAATTGAGAGGGAATGTATTAATATCTCCTTTCTTCAAACAGGAAACCACTCCCAACCCCCAACCTGCAGAAGAGGAGAAAACTGAGCCAGCACCTAGTCAGGAGGTTGCCAGCCCTGAACAGTATATTAAACATCCACTACAAAACAGGTAAATGATACAGAAACTGACTGTAGTTTTGTCAGGGGTAGAAAAATGCCAGTGGCTTTGCAGCTCTTGTTGACCTTATATTCTTTAGCAGTATTTTGGGAATTCTCAGTAGTTTCTGGAAGGTTTTTGCAGTGAGTTTGCAGAGTAAGGAGAATCTGATCCAGATGTTAATATTCAGTCTTCTTCAGATAGTGCAGTTACAGAAGCTGAAAATCTTTGCAAGTTTTCAAAATGCTTTGAAAGAGCATGACTTTGCTTTTAGTTGGAGCCAGGCAGAGCTTTTGTTGCTTTTATCTGATGTGTTTTAAGAGGCTGAGGCGAAGCTGCTGCCCACTAGAACTGGGAAACTTTGCATTCTGCCTTGTACTTAGGAAAATTAAGGTGCCAGTGGTAAAAACTGTAGTTAAAATTATATTTCAAAATTAGTGAAAAATTCAAGCTCTCTTAGAGCTTCAGAAAGACCAGCTTGGAAGTAATTTTCTCCAAGTGAGTTGATGAATTACTGTGGAATGCTTAGTACTTACTGTTGGCAGGTACCTTTTACCAAGTGATACCTTACTCTTTTTCTAAGTTTTGAGCAAGTGTGGAAAACAATGCTTCTTTGTAGTGCTATGCTGCGTGTATCCCATTTTCCTTTTTTTTCTTTCAGCTTCCATCCTCCTTCTCTTTCTTCTAAACACTTTGATTAAATTGATGCTAACAGTTCTTTACAGGTGTTAGTGAGGCTATTACTTGAATTGAGTAAACTTTTAAAACTAGGTTTAAAGTGTCAGGAAGGGTCTCAAAACAACAGATTGACACTTAGTGACTTAAAGCTCTGCTGAGAGAAGATAAATATAGCCTGGTGCTAACCTGAGTTATTTCAACAGTGCTGAAATGATCAGAGTGGAAAAAAAACCCCAACTGTTTAAGTGCCTCATTAGATACCCTCTTCCAGGATTCTAAATTGCTGCAATGATGCTTTTTAGATTCAGAAAGAGCATCTTTGTGTGAAAGGTTCAATTTTGTCTTGATATTTGTACTCAGCAGAGATTATTTTTTTTCATTTAGTGTCATCTTTATATATGCTAATTTTAAAACTTGAAACAATCAATTTGTGGGGGTTTGAGGTGGTTGCCATTACTAAGCTTAATACAGCTTGCATTTTAAAATTTATGCTTTCCTAGTATGTGAATACTTGGGGAGCTTTCATGTCATACATAGCTTTGGAGTGATAGAATTTGCTTATGTAACCTTTATAAGGAAATTACTGGCCAGGGAGCCCAGTTTGAATCGTTGGTGTTGTTTTAGACCATAATCAGTTGTTTGTGGCAGAGGATTGCAGTTTAGCAGTGACAGCAAGGAGAAACATCTGAAGTTTAGAGTCTTTAAACAATTCCAAAGCTATTCAAAATATTTACCTAATGGATTGATAAAGTCTGCCACGATTCTTGTAATGGAAGCACAAACATTGTTAGTCTGTAAAGAATTGATCATGTAGCTTATTGATGAAAACTGACTTCCATGCTCATAATATATTAAGGTTTCAATTAGTTTGACTATAACAATAGAAATGATTACATTTTTAATATACTTTAATTTCTAGATGTTTTTATTTTGTTCTCCTTTAGATGGGCACTCTGGTTTTTTAAAAATGACAAGAGCAAAACTTGGCAAGCAAATCTTCGTCTTATCTCAAAGTTCGATACTGTTGAGGATTTTTGGGCGTAAGTAAAGATTTTTTAATATGCATGATAATTTTGGGATTTGTTGGCAAAGCTTATGTCCAAGTCAAAAAAACCATAAAGTACTCCATTAACTGCAAATTCTTGTCTGTAATCTGAAATATTTGCAAATTTGAAGGTGAAGTCTGTTGAAGAAAATGGAGAAGTTCTTCATCCTTGAAATACACATTGTTTTGCTGAAACACTGCAACACTGCTTATATTCATGTGTACATGACAGACATATAGAACATTTAATTTGTGCAGTAGCTGTCTCATAGTAATATGAACCTGTAAATTCTGGTGGCCAACTGATTGCTGTTTCCATGGCCCCACATTTTCCTCCTTGATTAAATTGACCACTGGCTCATGTTGCATGTTCAAGAGTGCCTGAATCTGGAGTGTAGTAGTTGAGACTCATGCAGATTAATGGCATCCTTGAAAAAAAATTGTTAGAGGTTACAGAAGAAATTACCTTCATTCTAAGTTGAAGGTCTGTGAGAGTGATTAGGCTCCAACAGCAATAAAAAGCCTTTGAAGGTGGGCCTGTGCTTTCCAAACACTTGCTTCAATCAAGATTTTGCCTGCCGTAATGCTGAAACATGGAGAAAATGCAAGTGCTGTGACATTGAGAGTGAACAAAAAACCATTATACATTTGATCTTAGTGTTTCATGCTACATTGAGTGGTAGGGTTCTTATTTTTGTTGCAGACTTTTTTGGATGTGGTCCCCATGGAGGGAGGTGGGGTCGGAGTGTAGTAATAGGACCCGTCAGTGACCCATTAGCACAGGGAGGAAAAATGCTTCAGCCTTTTCAGTAACTTTATTGGTGCAGTCCTGACAGGAGAATGGGATTCTGGGCTTGTAACCAGCTTTCCTGTTCCTAATGTGAGAGTGACTGCAAACTGTGGTTCACTCAGCTGACAGTGGTGGGATATGTGATGGGCAGCTGAGTTGTTTGAAACTCACTACTAAAGTTGGTTAAGGGTAAGTTTTTGAGCTTCTGTAACTGAGCTAGTCTTGGTAATTAGTGCATAATCTAGATGTCTGCAGTGAAGGTATAAAATCAGCCACCAGAAGTTAAGTTACACCTCCTTTGTGGTTGGAGTGGGAAATAGGTGTGTTGTTCTGGGGAGAAAATTTCAGTGTCAAGGTAAACATAAAAGAGGCAAACTGTTAAATTTGTAACTGGTGTTACAAATTCCTGTGTGTGATTTTGCATTGTTAGAACATCACAGTAATCAAGTTTCTTTTTGATGCTGATCTATGCCTCAATATTAGTTGGTCTTGGGCTACAGGTTGCTGTAATATGTGCAAGCCTCTTTCTGAAGTCTGACCTGTTAGGGGTGAAAAAAGGCCTCCATCTCCGTGTTTGAGAAGGAGACACTATGTACTCCTTTGATTGTTTTTCTGAATTGCACAGAATTTGTAAATTTAATTCTGAATATATGTTTTATTGTCTATCATCTGTTCTTGCCTTTTGAGTCCTTAATTTGAATTATCAGGCCTACAGCATTCATACCTGGAGTGCTGTATCAAATAGCAAGGTTGAACATGTCTCCTAAAAGAAATTCTCAGCAGTGCAAGTAGCCCTAGAAATATAAAGAGTTATCCTTATTCCATGAATGTATAGAATACACATGGACACAGAACCTATTGCCGTGAAAGCTCAGTGAGTTATGTTCCTAATAACTTTGAACTTCAGTTCTAAACATTAGAACTAGGTTTAGAAGAAGTATTAGAAATGAGTTTAAAAACAGTTGTGAAATTCCTATTCCATTCTGCTGCTTTAAGCCTAGAACATCTTAATACTGATACTTTTATATTGTTAAAAAATACTTAAGAAATCGGGTTGCTTCTGAAATAACTTTATTGCTCCTTAATTTTTGGGCTTTGGTCATATGTCTTAAATTCTTTAAGAATTTTGTACCTTAAAACAATGCTTAGTTTTTAATCCTGCTTTTTTCCCTCCAATAGTTTATACAACCATATCCAGCTCTCTAGTAATTTAATGCCTGGTTGTGACTACTCGCTCTTTAAGGTAGGTTTGCTAACGTTTTTTCTTTAGTTAAGGATGTTGATGGATGGTTTCCTGTCTAAGCAAGACACTGTCCAAATATTTCACTTAAGACATTTAGGAACATGGTTGGGAATGTCATAAAGGTGTTAATTTTTTTGAGGACGTCCCAAACAGTGTCTGAAAATCAGGTTGTCACTACTTCTGAAATTGGAAGCACTTGCTTTAACACATATTACAGACAGTAGATTTTAATCTGTGACTTTTATTAGTGTTTGTTTTACATTTGAAATGTTTGTGCAAACAATTAAGTGTAAATTTGTGTAGTATGAAAGGTGTTCCAGCTCTGTCACTTGATGTGAAATGAGTTAAAATGTCTGTGGGAGGCAGCAGTGTTGCCCAGTATTCCTTATGGGTGTACTGCTAGCCAGATGCACAGTACTCCTATTAATTTTTATACTACCAGGTAAATACTGTATTACTTAAGCATGAAATAGAAAAGTACACCCATTATGGACAAAAAGAACATGCTGAGGAAGTGTCCAGACTACTGAATAGGGAAAAGTGTACATGAAATCCTGCCTCAGCTGGGGTGAAGATCTGAATTGGGACTCTAAGTTACAAGCACTACCAAGAGGTTAGGATTTATCATGCAGCTTCCTTTCTGGATTCCAGCACCTAAATAGTCCCTGAAGTGCTGGTGCCTGGTTCCTCCTTTGTCCATAAAGCATAGCCGCAGGCTGGGGCTCCTTAGCAGACTGTGTGCACTGTTTGTAGACCCAGCAGCTTCACGTAGGGTTGCTTGGGTTTGGAAAGGTAATGGTATTCTAGGTGACTGAGAAACCTCAGTAGAATTTTAAGAAGTTGTGGGCCCTTCAGAGATTAGGATATCTATGGATAATGCTTGTATTTTTTGCATTAATCCTTAATTTGTGTTTTGAGTATGTGTATCTGGTCTCTGTTTGCTTGTCATCAAGCAGTAATAATTAACTTCATGGAACAGGTATGGAATTGGTAACTGCTTCAGGCTTCTGGGCAATCTCTTACTGCTGTCCTTCAGTTGTGACCTCTTAAAGGCGATGAAGTAGTTTAAACTTTGCAGCTGCCAGTGAGAGTGTTATATTTAATAAGTGAGATGACACCACTCCATCCTGCATGTTGAACACTTAGTTTTCAGCCATAAGTTTTGTTGTGCAATTCTTAGTGGACAGTTCTTAAAAGAATTCCTCTGTCTAGACAATTACTTACTTTTTTAATGACTTTTGGAAGTGCAGCATAGCTGGTTGATATGGGAGTAGTAGCTGGCTGCTTTGCTGTATCAGCACATACAGAATCATTTACTTCAGTGCAGGGCCACTTGCAAAATGTGAATCAGATCTTGCATTGAAAGGGTATATATTTTTTTTTTTTCTTCCCTCTCCCCAACAATGAAAATCATCTTATTTTCACCTTTATGTGAACAAAGCTCTTGAGAGAGACTGTCAAAGGTGTTTATTTCAGTGAAATAATCTGTATGCATGTGTGAAGTACTTGGCTGATCTTGCACTGAGTGCAAGACATAAAATAAGGACTCCAGATAAAATTAGCTGCTACATTCCTGTTTCATCCAGGGCAAAGCAGGTGGTTGTCTTTGCCTGTTGCCTCAGGATTTTTTTTAGTGTTATGTGTGGCTAAGACTTTTGCCTGTACTGTGATGCTTCTGTAGAACTAAAAATTCACTAGAGTGTACACTTGTTGTTTTGGAAGTTTGATATTGGGGTGAGACAGTATTTCTAGACATTCTGGTATGTGTCTTAAACTGTACACTTCTTTCTTAACCAACTATACCAGTTACCACTGGCCTTTTGGTGTCTCTTTAGGAAAAATAGAGATGGAGTCTGATTTAACTTGTGGCCTTTCTTTGCAGGATGGGATTGAACCCATGTGGGAAGATGAAAAGAACAAGCGAGGAGGCCGATGGCTAATTACACTAAACAAGCAGCAGAGACGAAGTGACCTTGATCGCTTCTGGCTAGAGACAGTAAGCACCAGGGGCAGCTAAGGGGTCTTATGTTTGTGTGAAAATACATTTACCTGATTTGATATTTGTGTGCTATGCTAGTCCAACTTCTTGGCAGCAGAGTGTCCTGTAGGGTTTTATTGACAGGCTGTATTTTAAACATATTTTTTCGATAGTGATCTTCATATGCTGTATTGTCTTAATACTTCCTTGTAACAGGCAGCAACAGGGAGAGTTCTGTAGGACAGATTAAGCTGTTCCCATGTAGTGTACAGAACATTACTGTTGAACTACTGTGAAAATAGTACATTGTCTTGAGTGCAACTTGCTGGTTCAATTGATTAAAAAATTTGTTTTACAAATACTTCTTAAAAAAGTGAATTGTTTTCAGGTTTTGGTTTTGTAGAACAAGAGACTTTCAGATGTACTTTTTTCCTTCTGTATTTATCTTAATGCTAGAGTAGGCAATAATAGCACATTCATCCTGTATATACACACTGTAAAAAATACTTCTTTTTTTCCATTGCTCTTATCTCTTTGGAATAGAATTGAATGGTAAATATATTTCTAGTGTGGATTGCAGTAAATGTCTTACAGAAAAATGTGTTGTCTAGGAACTGACTCAGAATAGCCTAAGACAATCTAGTGCAATCTAGGATTTAGGGACATGGATTGCAGACAGGACAATGCACAGCAGTCTTGACAATCTCATCTTTTGTCCTTGGTTTTGTGAGAGGCAGGGAGTATTGCACCCCTTTGAAAGGGAGAAATGGCCTTCAGAATCAAAGCAGAGGTGTCCAAAATGTCAGAACTTTCAGGATCTTTGTAGTCACTGTAGTTGTGATTGGAAGAGAGCCTTACAGTACTGGGCAGTGTGACTGCACGTGAGCAAATTAACATCCTGCTGCATGTACTTGGACTAATGCATGTGTGAGTCCTGACTGCTAATAGCCGTGACATATGGCTTGGAAACATGTAGATACACTGTGCAAACTGAAGGCTAGAGGACTCTGCTTTTTGCTTAGCAGTGAGCAATGGCACAGAGCCTAAATACCCAGGTGAATGTGATATGTGCCCTAAAACAACCCTGTCACTTCTAATTCCAGTAATTATCTGCAACCAATTTTCTGCAATAGAAATCAAAGCCTTTATAACTCCCCTTCGGAACAAATTTTTATTATGCTATAATGATCTTAACTGTGAACTAAACTTCATTTGAGAAGACTTTTTTCACTGTTGTGCAACATTCAAGAAAATTGTACCTGAGTAGTGTTTATTGAGCATGGAAGTCATCTTTGCTTGCATGTGAACCAGGACAGTTGGTCAATATTTTGCATGTCTGTGTGTGGTTTGATCTTAACCATTTATGGCTTGAATTACGCAGCGAGTGTGTGCAGCCTGCAGTTGGGTGTAATATTTAAAGCATGTCTAGTTATACCTGATTTATTCATTGGCACACTTTGTCCTTTTTGTATTTCCTTGAATAAGCCAGCCCTTTGGGGTCTGATGGGTACTGGAAGACCTGCTTTGCTTGAGAAGTTACAAACATGTTAAATTTCCAAAGGTTATAAGTGGTACCAGAGAACTGACATAATTGTAGTATGTTTAGTGTACTGTGCAAGTGAAGGAAACAAGTATCCATTTGCAGATTTGGTGTGCAGAAAGGTTTTTTTTTTTATTCAGCATAGTCTAGGCAAATCTGTCTTGAGTGCAAGAAACCCTTCGTTTTGAATATCAGGATTGCTTGTTTTACAAGTTTCAAGCTGAAGATTTTAAATACCACTTTCACAGTTAGCATGTTGCATGGGGCTGTGACCCCACTCAGTCTGATGTTCCTGCTTCAATTCCAATCTTCACTGCTAGAAACCTGGGAGGAAGAATCTTGTGTTACTTGTGCACCTGCATTGGTGTGTTGTATTAAACCCTGTTCAGGATCACTGATGCCCACTTTAGAGTTTATGGAAACACTGAAGCTTCCTGTGTTAATTGGAAGTAACATTTCATTGGGTAGCACTTACAGTCTGGCTGCAGTCAGATTTACAGTCTGCAGTCTGAATTGATAGACTTCAGCATTGAAATTAAACCTTATGTACCTGATGTTGTGCAAATAGTCCTTAACAGGTTCTTCCTAGATAATGGATGGGAACAGCTAAAATTTCAGATTGGTCCATCTGTGTTAAGTGTACTGTAGAAAGAAGAATAGTGCTTTAATTCTTCTCTTGTTTTGAATTGGGAGGATGGAGTGGAAGGCAGCACTGTGGGAATAATCAGCTGTGTCAGAACTTGCAGCAGGTGGCAGAGGAGGAGGAATGAAAAATTTAGACTAGAAGGAAGATGCCCTACTAGAGTATGTTCACTTGTAATATTTGGAACTTCAAGAAGACACTGCAATAAATAGAAAGTGATTGTTGTATGGCAAATAGCTGTAGGCAGTAAAATGTGTTCCTTGGTCCTTGTGTACACTGAGTGCTTGCTTGCCTACAGAACAGGATTCTGACTCTGAACTTTCTCTTTCACAGCTGCTGTGCCTTATTGGGGAGTCATTCGATGACTACAGTGACGATGTGTGTGGTGCTGTTGTTAATGTTAGAACTAAGGGTGATAAAATAGCAATATGGACAACTGAATGTGAAAACAGGGATGCTGTTACGCATATAGGGTAAGTAACGTGGTCGGTGCCTTGGCTGTATGGAGTGTAACCGTGCGTGTAAAGCCAGTTAGTTTGATAGAGGAGGCATTTCAGGCAAGTGGAGCCTGTGCAGAGCTGTATCCCAAGCTTAAGTAACTGTGCCAAATTATCTTCAGTTTTTCATTTCTAAACTGCAGAGAAGGTAGTGCAGCAGTACAGAGTAGTTACTAGCACATGCTCATACACAAATCTTGGCAAAAGTCTCATTTCACAATGAGGCATTGTAATTAGCAACTGTAGGTAATGTGCAATCTGTTCCAGCCTGCCAGTTTGTAAAGGTGGGTAGTCAGTAAGAGTAGAGCATTGATATGATTTTTTTTCCAGGAAAGTGATGCTTACAAACAAGATAGGAAAGGAAAGGTGCTGCAAGTCTTAAGCACAGAAGGATGTACTCAAATCTGGGGGGAAAAAAAAAGCTGTACAGTGATGTGCTGTGAAACTCTACAGGCGTTTTCCTACATTTTGCCTCTGTTTAAGTACAGATAAAGCAATGCTGACGATTTGTGGGTTATTTGACCTGCATGCTGTAGACTTTAAGTAAGCAAACAGTAGTTATCTCAGACTGAGTCTGTGCTATGGAAAATGCATGTTGTGCTCTAGTGTGTGGCAAGTATTACTAATTACACAGTTACTATTTACACAATTACAATTACTAATTACACAAGTATTTATTGGATTCTTTAGTACTGATGCTTTGGAATAACTTCCTGTTAAATTTGTCATTGTAGGCCATTTACCTCATGCAAATCAATGAAAATATTTGTCTTCCTGTCTTAAGCCAAACTTGAACTGTCAGGCATAGCTGCTTACTTTTTTCACTACCTGAGGACTCTTTTGACACATGCCTTTTTTTTTGGGCCTTTAAGAATCTGTCTGCCTCCTACTAACAATTTTATTATACAGTCATGTTTTCAGGCTTCAATGGTAAGTGTTTAATAATAAACAAGCAAAACTATGGTATTCATCTTCTGCTACCACAATGTTGCAATAAACCTAGTTGGCATCAGCATTTTAGATGGTGTTAACCATTAACTAAGGAGTTGACTCCTTTAGAGAGCTGTGAAAAAGTTAAGATTTTTGCAAACTGACACTAGGACCAAGGTAAGTTATGTTGCCTTCTGGCTCCTTTATTACCCTAACTCCAGACAGGAGTGGCCAATAGTGACTTGCATCTCGCTCTGTGCTGAGGAGCACTGTGTGTGTGTGTTTGTCCCTAAGGCAGGTACTGCAGCTTGTTTATCTTAAGACATAAGATCCAAGGTGGTTTTTCTTAAAGCTTCTGTTGGGTAAGGTGCCCATGACGAGGTCTGTGGGAGTCTGCTTTCTATTGGTAGTTAAAGGAAAGACAGCAACTCTCTGCAGCCACGATGTGTGGGGTGATTAAAACTGACTGTTCCAGGGGATTGCTGTTTTCTTTGGTTCTGGTGGCTTTATCATCTCAGTAGTTGTGGAATTGTGAACATGAGTTCTTCGTAGTTGTTTTGTTTCTGTATGTGGAAATACAGCATTCTGGTTTAATGATACTCACATGAATGCAGTATAGAGTCCCTGCATTTTGCATTTATTTAGGCCTGTTAATTTTTTTTTGCAAGAGCTTGTCCTATTATATGTGGTAAGTCATTTCACAAAACTTTAAGTGGGTTTTAGATGCAATACACTAGAAAAGATCATATTTCAAGTCCTTTTTTCATATCGGAAAAATTGTTTCTAAATTGGCAACTCTTTTTTTTTTTTTTTATGGTGTCCACAGATCTTAAAAGCAGGTGTCCTGATACTAATTCCTTCTTAAGGACTTTGCTTAAACTGTTGTTTTATTTCTTTTCCTCTCCAGGAGAGTATACAAGGAAAGATTAGGACTTCCTCCAAAGATAGTGATTGGTTATCAGTCCCATGCAGACACAGCTACTAAGAGCGGCTCCACCACTAAAAATAGGTTTGTTGTTTAAGACGACACCTTCTGAGTATTCTTTCATAGGAGACTGCGTCAAGCAATCGAGATTGGGAGCTGAACCAAAGCCTCTTCAAAAGCAGAGTGGACTACATTTAAATTTGATTTCCATCTAAATGTTGCTAAGATTTGTGAGGAGTCTCATTCGCCTTTGTCTTGTACTTCTATGTTCAATTTTTCTATTTTGGCTGAAGTAACCATTACCAATCGGAATTTTAGAACACTTCGCCCCCCCAAATCCATAAGTGTGTTTCTGGCCCACTCTGTAATATCTTGGTAGAAACATTACTATTGCAAAAAACTAATTTGTTTATCCACAGTATTCAGAAAAGAAGTTGCATTTCTGTACCTGCAGGAAATTATTCTGTTTTACATTTGCATTGTATGCAGTAAGATTTTGCTGGTTTGGAAAAGAGTATGGTGCATACAGTTTTCTAGCAATTTTTTATACAGCATCATCTTTGCTGTAACCTCTGCTGATGGCTGCTAGATTAATTTATTTGTTTTCCCTATTTGAGAACATTAGTGATATTTTGATTTCAGTTGTTTTTGCTCATGTAACATTTGGTGAAGAATCTGGGAGTATGACAAAGGTGGAATAAACATGATTTTTGTGCATTCTTTGGTAATTTTTTGGTTTTTTTGTAACATCAAAGCTTTGCTACAGATTTATGCATTTCAGTCAAATCAGTGATCTTTTTGTGTGATTTCCTGAACATAAATGTGGATTTTTTTTTTTTAATGTAACACCGTAATTTACATTCCTTACTAGAAATAGTATGTCTGTTTTTGTATCTTATGCTGTATTTTAACACTTTGTATTACTTAGGTTATTTTGCTTTGGTTAAAATGGCTCAAGTAGAAAAGCGGTCCCATTCATACTAAGACAGTGTACAAAACTGTAAATAAAATGTGTACAGTGAATTGTCTTTTAGACAACTAGATTTGTCCTTTTATTTCTCCATCTATACAGCAAGTATTTGTACCTCTCATGACAAGGCAGTCTCTACTGTGGCTTCTATTGTAGTGTCTTCCAAGAAAGATAAAGTTTGGAGCTATAGTCTGTTGAAACTTTTAATAAACCTATTAGATAGCACCCTAAATCAAAATGGAATTATATCAATGTGGCTACTGTTCTTTCTTAGTGGTTGGTGTAATTGATCATGGGTTTTGTTGTTTCTCTTTTTACTTCTGTTTTATGCCCAACCAAGAATTTTAAGGGTACACAGAAAGCTGCTTAGTTTCAGGTAGGAGCTACAGTAAAAGTGCTTCAGTGAGTGATTCTGCTCTAAGGATATAATGCATAAAGTACAAGTAGAGCATACCAGAGACATGGCTACAAATAAAAGTATGAGTATCTAGATAGCTTGCTATTACATATGTCTGAGTAGTTGAAGCTTTGTTACATTGTTTGCAAGTTACTCCAGAGAGCTGTAAGTTTACTTGGAGGTTCACAAGATGGAGATTTTGAGGGTCAAGTTTGCTTATTTTGAGCAAAAGATGTTCTTTCCACCTCTTAGAGCATGGAGCAAAATCAGTGCTTTATTGCTGATTTCTTGCTTTTTTTTTAAGTGTGTGATGTACTTAAAGATCTTGCCAGGGCTATGGAGCTTTTCTTCAGCTGAGTGTCAAGGCAGGTGCTTTATTGGGGTTTTGATCTTTGTGGTAACTGATTAAAGTGAGTTTAGTCACTGACAGTGAAGCTTCAGTTGCATCTGCCTGATGAAGGCACTGAAGCGTCTGTGTGCTGAAATAGACTTGAACGCTTTTCTTGCACGTTTATTCAGAAATGTGTCATAAGGAGCATATCAGACCATGCCAGAAATGTCTGGATCATTATTACGGCTGTTTAATAGAAATACTTAGAGTAGACATCTCTATCTAAAGATGCTATGCCTTCAGTATTTGTCATTAACCAGGATATTTGTGAATGTGGAGAGAGCTGTCTCGGCTGTTTGTGTGCTGGTTTTGCAGATTCTTGTGTAACTGGTTGCCTGTCCTGATTCAGCAGGTGTGAAAGCAAGTCAGGTTTGTTTAATAGGGCCATTGGTAGTAGAATATAGCAGTCCATGCCTGTTTCCCAGCTTCAGCTAATCATCAGTTATGCTTGCATGCATGGGAATGTGAAGATGAATCAGCATCCTGAGTGGTGACTGCGTGTGTGTAATTTGGGAGCACAGTGGCCCGGCTCCCTCAAAGGAGTGTCAGTGGAAACAGTGGCAATGCTGCCCTTTTGTAAAGAGCATTGAGATTAACCTGAGTGCTGTTGTAAGAAGTACATAGTATTGGGTTTGTTCATTGCACTACAAGACTGACCAGAGTATTATTTAGGGTAGCAGCATTTTGTTCATCTAGAAAAGCAATTGATAGTTTTTTTTGGTATGGCCTCAGGTTTTTGAGCCTGAACCTATTGAAGCAGCCAGCCAACTTGCACTGTAGTTTGAAAACTGCAAGCAGGTTGATTTGAGGCTCTTTGCTCACATAACAATTGTAGTGTTTCTGAAAGACTTGAGAGGAAATTAGCTGGCATGGTTGCTTTATCAAACATACAGCCTATGCCTTTAATTCATTTTTAGAGGAAGCAAATGACCACAAACCTTGTTTTCTCCAGCTTGCAAATCACTTTGTGCTGCATACTAATGTTCTTCTGATTATAATGGTGTAGTTTGTGTGCTGAGGGAGAAAGCTGAGAGTTCTCCATTCTGCATGTTATTGTAACAGCCACAGGCTCAGGAGAGGACAAAGCAGTAAATGTTGAAGCATCTCGTATTGCTGCAGAATATTCAGTGTCATTAAACTCACAGCTAAAGGGAAGGCTATTGTCAATGTGTGCTTTTAGTAAGCCTGGGAAGACTACAGAGTAAATGTATAAAGCATCTTTTCAAAAGTGGGGTTATGTGGTACAAAACCAGAGCAAGGAAAGACAGCAGAAATTCTTGTGCTAGAAGAGGTGTAAGAATGTGCCAAAATACAGCCTGTGAAGATGGGGCAACAGGTGAGGAATATGTGTGAATTGTCAGCTTCTGGATATAACGTTAAGTCTTGGACTGTGCAATGCTTTTCATTGTCACTTCTGTTTGTCCTGCTCACTGTCACTGTCTTGTCTATCAAGTTGTCTCTAGCTCAGGAAACTTAAACATCACCCAAATTCTGGAAACTTGGAGTAGTGGCTTTTAGCCAAGCTTGGAGTGAGCTCAGAGCTTCCATACTACCTAATGGAATCCTTTCTTACTAAATTGCTTGGAAAAAGTACTCTGGACTCCATTCTGGGACTCTGACTAAATGCAAAAAAAAACCCCTAAAACTTTGCATTTTAGTCTCTGGAAGTGTCATGGATCTTCCCTTTGATATGTGACCTCCCACATTTCCAAGAAGCTTTATTTTTGAGTCTTGGCCTGATGGTTTTAAAATTAGTTTTTAAGAACACCCTGCACTCAAGTACTCTACCAGATAGTTAAGCTTGATTGTTAAAACCATAGAGCTTTCAGGCTGCCTGGCACTTAACTTTTAGAGGACTTTGCCCTCTTAAAACAAGTCAGTGATTTCTGTAAAGTTATTTTGTGAATAGGTTTTACTTAGGTCTTAAAATAACTTTTTTTTTTTAATGCAGAATTTGTGCCTTTCCCCATTGGGCAAGAAACAGGCAAATGGAAATGACATGACCAGGAAGGAAATAGGTATAGCTATTTCATTTTGAGGCATTTCATGTCTGTCCATCTGAATTCTTTGGAGGGCAGAAATGCAGAGTGCATTAGCAAGAAGTGTGGAACCAGTCCTGTGGAAGGCACCTGCTGCACCTCTCAGTCATTGCTGTAGAGCTCCAGGAGCTGTTCAATCACAAAGGCTTGCCATTTTTGATCTCTTTGTGGGACAGCCATTCACTGCAGCTGCTTGAACAGGTTTTCTGTCTTAGAAGTTTTGTGTTCTGTCAGAATTTGTTTTCAGGTGTCTGGCTCTGGCACTACAGCAAAGCCTTTAATAAGCACTTAAATTCCTTCCCCTGTGATAAAAACCACAGTCACTCTTCCTCTTGCCTGGTGGCTGTCTAGCACTTTCCCAAAAGACTATGGGATTCCCTCCTAGCCTTCCTATTTTGAAATAAAGCAGGTTCTTATGTCCAGAGCTAAATGTGAATTATGGCTGTGCACATGATGGTTCTTACGCTTCCCAGCATTAACTTGTTATTTTGTGTGATGCCTTAAATGTAAAAACATCCTAGCTGAAGTCTGCCTGTTGGTATCAGTTTGCCTGCTAACCAAACAACTCAGATCTATTTTTTTTTTTTATTATTCTCTGGTAGTACTGAGCGTGTGACAAGCTTAGCTGTGAATTTGTGGGGTTTATGACAGCCTATGCTTTTCTTGTCTCCATTTTTCTAATCCTGATGCTTTTCAAGCCTTACTAAAACATGTTTAATAAAGGGGAAAATTACACTGAGTCTAGTCACTGCTTTTTTAGTCACTGTGATACCATGGAGAATTCCAGGTGTTGCTAAACCCAGATAAAGACCGTGTGTGACTTCTTTGGCATAATAATCTGCTTATGGGATTTCATTTTTTTATCTCTAGCCATGTAAGGATGATAATAGTGAAAATGATACTTGAAAGTGTGTGTGAATATATCGTATATAAAGCAAAAATTACTCATCTATTTTTTCAAAGTAGAAAACTGTTTTGTTATTTCTAAAAGGTTTCTTTGACTTTCTGTAATGACTTACTGGATTTTGCTTACAATAGGTAGTTTAGATCAATCTTTTTTCCTATGTTGTGCCTATTATTGTTATCAAAGATTTGGAGCCAACCTCATAGGTCAGGTTTGGCGTTCTTTGAAGTAAAGCTAGTTTTTGAGCCTTATCTTCCTCCATATGTACAGGATAGTTTATCCTAGTGCGTTTCGCCCTGAGCCGTTCAAATACGCAGAAAATATAATGGGAAATTGGAAGGTACTACTTTATTTCTGTAGTTTGAATGAAAATAAAGTTTCTGAGGAACTAATGTCTCAGCTTCTTGACTCTGTATGGGATGTAGAGAAATGCAGCTCAAACATACATGAGTGTGGAACTACTTTGAAACCTGTGTTCTCTTCAGTTTGCAGCTTGTGTGTCACTGGGGCTCCTGCAACTCACCCACACATCAGCATTCTTCTAAACAGAGCTGGTGTTAACAGCAGTGTTTGCAACACTGTAACACTGGTGATTGCAAAATCACTGCTTTTCCCTTGTTTACCAGTGTTCTTCAGTAGGAAGGAGTAGTCTAAATACGGTGTAGTGGATCAACCAGCAGGAAAGTGCAGCTGAACCCTTCATGGGAGCTCCTGTTGTGCCGCTGCAGCGACATCAAACAGCTGGAGCCAGTGCCAAGAAGCAGCATGGGCTTTGGTCTGCCTGTGCTGTCCACTGGGGGCTTCAGCACCAGAAAAAAAACTCTCTGTAGGTGTTACCACTGCACATCTGTGCACTTGAGTGCCAGAGAGGTCTTCTCATACAAGAGTAGATGTTTGACTTGGCTGTAAATTGACCCCACTACATGTTCATATTGTATGTTTGAAGTGGGGATGCTCCTGCACAGTGAGGAAGTGGTGACTACCAAAGTCCAGAGGTGGAGATGCTGCTTCAAAGTTTCCCTGGACCTGGAAATTTCATCCTTCAGTATGTTTCCTGAAAGTGAGGGAGAAATTTGGTTTGATTATTTTTTATTTTTCTCTGCCTCAGGCCATGAGGGTTTTTCAAAGGTCATTTGGGGAGAAATAAAAATTGGCAACTAGATTGAAGCACTGACACGTTTATGGAATTTTAAGGTAAATTCCCCCTTCAAGGTTCTGGTATTCCTTTATGGCTACAGTAGCCCCTAACCCTCAGTGTTATTTAAAGTTTGTGAGGGTGACAAGGCCACATGAATGTCTCTTTTTGTCTTCATTAAACTGGTGCTTTGCCAGTGTTTTGTGGGGATCATAACAGTGGTGCAGAGTAGTCATGAGCTGTAACAGCAGTAACTGCTGCATCAAAACATTGTTTGGATATGGATGACTTCTTAAGCAATAGATGATTCCTTCACATTTGTGCAAAATGTGAAAATGATGCAAAGGGAAGAATCAGGTTTTGTAATGGATTTGATGCTTTTCCTTGGCCACTGTTTCTCAGTAGAGGCAGTGGTGTCCAGCTGTCCCTGCACAGCTGTGCACAGCTGTCTGACAGCAGGAATGATGGCATTGCTGAGGGGACATTGAGGCAGCTCTCGGCAGCTGGGAGCTGCTTTTGTTCTCTGAGCTTGTGCTGTGGGTGCTCTTGGTTATCTCCAGTAAGCTCCGGGACTGAGAGATGAGGTTTTCACGTCTACTCTGCTACATGATCTCCTCCAGCTGCACTCCTGCGGTGTACAAACACGCTCCTGGTTCTGTGCACTTGCTGTCACTGCACTAACCCTGCCCCTTGTGTGGCTTTCTAGATGGGTATTCATGAGAAATTCTAGGTGTTCTGCCAGAACAGGATTAATTCTGGATTGAATACAACCCAACCAACCTTTCCTCTTCTATGCTCTTAAGATTACAGTTTAATTGCTCTAGAAGTACTATGGTGTGGGGTCATCGCTAGTTAAATTGAGTTAACTCAGTCCTACTCCTTGACTTTAATTTTAGAGTTTTTCTAGGTTTGAACAGCAGAGAATCAGCTTCTTTGAAATGCTGAAGTGTCTTTGTTTTAACACAGATAAGCTTGAGCTATGGCTTAGGTCTGCCTTCCTGTCCCCTGAAGGAATTTGCAGCAGAATTGGCATGTGTCAGTAAGGGAGTAAAATGCCTTGGCAGTGTGAGGTGTTTGCAGTGAGATCATTTGCTGGCTGTCCTGTTGCCAAGTGCTGTGTCTTGCAGTGCTGGGTCCAGACTTTGTAAAGGAGGTCTGTACAGGTGTTAACCACGTTTGAGAATACGTCTGTCTTAAAATCCTGGTTTCTTCCATGTGTTGTGTCAATTTTCAGTGGTTTTATTTTTGCCATTTTATAACAGTTTCTGAGGATCTCCGCAGTATTGCTGAGCTGTGCTCAGTGGTAACTGTTATTGATACTATTAACTATTTTGTATATATATGACTGTTATTGGAGTGCTAACATTTTCTAGCAGTTATGGAGCACCTGCATGCTGGCTGCAGCTGGGTTGGTTTGTTTGGAGTAGAAGAGAGAAGAGATTCCTAGCTGCCTCGTGCATTTATTGAGGGTTGGTTCGAGGAGTTTTTTCCCAAAGCTGAGCCATAACCTTAAAATGGAGACTGCAGATAGTAAAGGCATTCTTTCAGTTCACCGATCAGTGGAGAGGGGGTGGCCAGCAGCAGATAGAGGAGCATCCTCACAGGAATGTGCCAGAGGGCAGTGAAACAATTACTCAAAAACAACTGAACTCCCGGGGCACTGAAACAGCTTCTCCTGGATCTGAAGTGGTCAACCCAAAATGCTGTTCAACTCAGTAGGTTTTGTCCTAAACGTTGTAATTCCTCCTTTGCTGCTGCTCTCTGAGGTCACTGCTGTGGATTTATCAGTTCTATTGGTTGCTTTTCTTAATGAAGGGTTTTTGGTCTTCCTAGTTCACCCCATGCTGATCCCTTACTACAGTGGGCAGAAATCAGAGTTTCTGAAACAGTTTTGTTGGACAGGGCAATTCATATTTTCCAGTTTGTAGTCTGAGGTCTCCCTTGGGACAATTGACTGTAAAGGCCTTTTAATTGCAGAAGACAAAAAGGGGAAGAAAATAAGCTTGCAGCTCTGTGCAGCAAAGTCCCTGTGTAAATATCAACCAGACAAGAAGACTTCTGCTCTCTGGATGGAGTTTGCTGTAGCATTGGTCCAGTGTTCAGCTTAGGTGTTAGCAGAAGGCTCTGGGGTGACATGAAAGGAAGAAAGGCAGAGAAAAGTTTCTGTCACTTCCTGACAGTCTGCCAAAGTCCATCCTGGTCTTCATGTCCATGTGAGGAGTTATGGGGTAGAAAATGCAACCATAGGGCTTCCCTACCTTTCTTCTATCTCTGTGATGTTTTACAGAAAAGTAATTCAATTGAGTTTGAGGCCTTGTAGAAAGGGAAACAAGTCAGATAAGCTGCTACTTAAATATTTTGTTTTGGTCATCTAGTGAGACCTAGTAGTTTGGGGTTTTAAAAAAAATTTCAGTGAACACTGAGGACTGAGTTCTTGTTTTCCAGTAACTTCAGCCCTGTGGCATTTGGTGTGTTCCATTCTTGCCATGTTGTTACCCGTGGAGAAAAGAGTCATTGACAACTTTAAAAACTTAGTTTGTTGGTTTGGGGTTTTTTTCCCTTTCAGCAAAGTTTCTTTTTTACTTTGTCATTAAGCAACACGGGGCCAATCTATCATGGTCTAGATTTTGCTGCAGAGGCTTTAAAAGGAGTCAGTGAAAGGGATGTGTGGTTTAGGAATTTTGCCCTGGAAAAAGGAACGCCTCAATGACACAGAATGGGCAGATATTAGGAAGATCTGCACGATGATGTGCTCACTTAGGGAGATGGTTTGCCAGAGGCACAGGTAAGAACAGCTCCAGTCCACTCAGGCTGCAAACTCCCTGACTCCGGTGCCACTCCTGGCTTTTAGGCATCCTCTTTTCTCTGTTTCGTGCAAAGCTGTTCTGCTGAGGGCATGCGGCCACACATTTCCCTGCAGCAGGCTGCAGATCACACACACAGAGTGTTTGGGAGCTTCACCAGGTTGTGTGTTTTGTTTCCAGATAGGCTCTGGAAAGGTTTGACAGCTGGGCCTGTTCCCACTTCCTGCATGGCTGAAATGATTGAATGCTGACTCAAACACTTGCAAGTGCACATTTTCCAGGTGCAGGCCTCCAGCTGCCATCTGCCCTCAAGCAGCCATAAGATGGTTCTATAAAAAACTTCAAGTGGTGAACACACATGGAAGGAGACATTTGGCAATACAGCAGTAGGCAGTGTATCCCAAATAGAAATCCAGTAAAAAGATACACACAAACCAGCAGTGCCTTGCCGTTCCCCAACAGCTGGTATTGTGTTTGCCATGTTTAGGATCACCTAAAAGCACCCTCACTGTGTTTTCCTTTAAAGCTGTTCCTGTCTGCCTCAGCAAGAAGGATTTAACACATTTGGAAAAATCAATGGGCTTCTGCTGCAGGGGGTTGTGGCATGGGCTCGCTTTTGCAGGGAGCCCTTGAGAGAACTTATTTCTTTTATCTAGTGGCATGAGATGTTCAAGAGGAAAATAACTGTTGCAGAAATTGTTCTTGTGCCTTGCCACAGTCCAAAGCTGGAAATGTTAGAGCAGTTCTCTGTAGCTGCCTGGATTAGAAAGGTAACTCATAAACTCTGGTGGATGTTTTTGAAAATGCTGATAATTGTTTTCAGCATACAGTTTGACTGGTTTTTTTCCCTTCAGTGTAGGAGGATAAAAATGTAATATATTTGTTAATACTTATGTATTATTATGAGTTGTGGTACAGGTAGGAAAAAATAATTATATGTAACTATAACACTGAACTGGGCTGATAGGAACTTGTGTACTGTAGACTCAAATGTCAATAAAATGGGATATGCTTTACTTGTCTCCATGTGGTAAAATCCAGGACCTGTTTATTCTCAGGAGGCAGTTTAAAAACCCAAAATTTCCCCCAAATGCAGTAGTTTCATTACTGCTAGTAAAGCTTTAAGGATACTTTGTTATTTGGAGCATTCCATGCAGAAAATTACTTTTCTGGCTCACTTGGGAACCAGGAGCTCTTCTGTTTGCCTTCCTTTGTTACATACTGTATTCTCAACCATGCTTATTTTAAACTTGAGGCTGACAGCAAAGGTGTCCTACCGACTTGGTTAAAATATTGACTGATCTTTGTGTCCTGTTTCCTACAGTGGACAGTGACAGATGATTAGGAAACAGCTTGAGGAATGAAAGATCCATAGTGTGTTTTTTTCTTTGGGATACCTTGTCCACTTTTGGCAAAAAAACTGTGCACCTAAGGCTGCTGTGTTTAACAGCTCCTGATTGATCTGTCTCCATTAATTTGGTGAGTCCTTTTCTGAATGAATTTATAATACTGATTTTTGAAGTTGACACAGCAGCTGAATTTCCAGCACAGCGATGCATTGTGAGAAAGCACTTTCATTTGAGTCATTGCAGCTTTCCACAAAACAACTGAGATTGAGCCTCCCCTTTCAGTTCAGTCTGGTGGCAGCATGTCAGAACTACCACTTAACAAAAGAGGGTGGAGATACCTTTGCTTGCTTTTTTTGTTGGGTTGTTTTTTTTTTTTTTTTTTTTTTTTTCCAAACTGTCCTCTCTGCCAGTCATGTTTGCAGTTTAGGTTGCGTATTTTTTCTGTGTTTCTGTTGTTGAGTACTGGAAGCCTGATTAATCTTCTACCTAGTGCAAACTATACTGTTACAGTATCTAAATAAAAGTCTTGCAATTGATCATAAATGCCATAAAAATAATGCCATAAAAATAATGCCATAAACATAATACCATAAAAATAAAATAATGAAATTACAGAAGCAGAAAATCTGATTGCAAATTAAAAAAAGAGCAACTCCTAATAATTAGCACAACTTTTCCAAAGTAGTACTATGTGGCCCTCTCCAAGTCTGCCTCACCTGATCAAGAGGACCAGGGTTGTTTCAAATGCAAGCGCCCTGATAACAGTTACATCACTTAAGTCCAGATGTCGCTTGGCAGAGCTGTCTGTAGTTACTGTGTGATTTTCACTTTGCTGATGCTGTAAATCCTCTTTCAGTTAGAAGTAACCAAATGCAAATGGTGCATATTCGCAAAGGAACCTTCTCTGCTCGCGCTCTGGCCTTGCGTGTTGCTGTTTTCAAACAGCCCCGTGATGACTTCAGGAGCCTCATGACCTAATAAATTAAACAGCCATAAACAAAGGCAGCCTGATCTCCTCACTCAGGCATTTTGCCACAGAAAGTCAGTGTTTGCTGGCTCAACACTGTCAAATAGAAAAGGCACTGAGAGGGAGGTGACTCATCTTTGTCGAGGTGAGGGAGCTTCCTGCAGTCCCCTCTCTCTGGGCTCTGCAGATCAGGACCCTCAGCAGCCCAAGCAGTGGGACCCCAGCATTGGGGCAGAGCTGTATTTCCATGGGAGCATCTCCCCGAGGGAGCACACGCCTGTCTCTTCCTGCTGCCTTCTTCCAGAGTTCAGGCTCCCTCCTCCACTGAAGAAGGAAAAAAAAAAAAAAGCTTCACAGTCTTTTGAGCTACAGTAGCTCTTTCTTTCAAAGCTGACCTTCAAGGGAATAAATGCTGTCAGCCAGATCCTACTTCGTGCTGTTTGAAGAAAGACTGAAGTGAGAGAGATGTTTTGAGAAGATCTGGATTATTTTTTTCTTTATTTTCTATTCTGCTTGTTCTTTATGTCCCATTTTTAAGATCCTGTCTATCCTGGTGACAGAATGGCTGACCTGGAAATGTAGAAGTATGAATTAACAAGAGCAAAACTTGGGTCTGCTTGAGAGGAAGGTTTTTGTGTTTTTTTTTTTTTTTTTTTCCTTTGGTTATTCTAGAATAATTAATTCATTATGAAGCTTGCAAAAAGGAAGGAACTACTGTTACTGATAAATACTAATATGTATAAAACTCTCATTGTCATAGGTATTAACTTTACTTTTTAGGGAATTTGACCTGTAACTGCAGCCTGAATTTCAGGTTTCTAAATTTCTGAATTTCAGAGTTTCCATGCTGAGAGAGTCTGCAAAGGAGTAAAAGCCTGACCTTGATGTAATTGCTACAACTGTTCTGTGTAGAAGTGTTGATTTTTCTCTGCCAAAGAAATGTCTTATCAGATTTGATGCATCATGTTGCCTCCAGAAAAACTTAACTCCTTTCTAGACAAATTTAGTTGAAGATAAAAATACTCTTAAAACTAATAGTGCATTATTTGTACACAAGTTTTAGCAGTAAAGGAAGTTTAATTAACATCCCTCATCTTACCTCCATAAAATTAACTTTCATGAATCTCTACTGTAATTTGTTAATGAAAAAAATCTTATTTATTAAGCTTACAAAAATATCAGCCAGTCCACGTAATAACTTCTTGAAGATACATTTTCTAAAGTCCAAGAGTAAGGGGATACAAATCTTTCAAGAACTGATTGAAGATAAGCTCAAATAATAGAGAATTCCAGCTATAACTTACTTTCCTTTGAAAAAATATGGAGGGGGAGGAGATTGTAAGATTTATAGCTATAAGAAGTTTGCATATTTTTCCAGTCCTCAGATATAATTGAGGTGACTGTATTTGTTATGGACCTTGATGTAATGCATAGGCCGTGTTGGGTGCCTTTATCTCACTTAAAGTTTCTGAGGAGATCTGTAATGCAGCTGTGAACTCTGCACAAGAGTGAGAAGCTCAGTGTGAACTGGGTATGGTGCTGCTGCTGAGTCATGCTGACAGCTCAGCCTGGGCAGCTTTAATCAAGGTTCAAAGGGGAACAGGCCATCTCTGAGCATTGAGGTAAGACCAAGGAAATCCTGCAGGCACTGCTGGTGCTTAGTTTGCTTCTTGCTGAACCTGCTGTGCCAGCCTCTGCGCTGATAGTAAGGGAAACAACGTGGCTGCTGATCCTCAGATTTCTGGTACTGAAATTAGGGCTTTGGCTTTCTGACTCAGTGCAGAACATCTTCTTAAAGCAATCAGAACAGTTCCTTTGTTGTCAGATGTCACTAGGGGTGTAAAGAAATTTTCATTGACTTCAAGGATGGTGCTCAAAGTGTGACTTTATAATTTTCCTTAGATGTGATTAGGCACTCTTGCAGTGGAGGCTGCCACTGCTGCCAAGGGACTGTGGGAATATTTATGAAATCTTATTTACGTGTAAATTAACTGTGAATGGATGAACTTACTTTCTTCTTGTAACTAGTAGGGTTAAAACTCAATCATGCACATGGAAAGCCAATGGAAAAGGGACTTTTATCTTATGGAATCATAAGACAAAAGTGTTTTCTCCCCCAGCAAGTCATTTGTGGTATCTGCCACAGGATGTCCTTTGGCAAACATATATCTGCCATAGAAAATGGCTTCATGGAAAAGTTGCATAATGACAGATGTCCTTTGTCATCAGGTGGGTTTATGCCAGGGGCAAGGATGTACTTCCTGTTCTCTGGCTTTATGGACATGCATTTGGTTGGGGAAAAAGATGATGTTATTTGTATGTGATATTTCATATCCTGTCATGGACAATTTGTCCTTTCAGTATGAGTCACACTGGTCTAAGCACTGCATGACGCCAATCACTTGTTTCATTTTGTTAGTTGTTAAAAATAAGGCTGGCTTGCTCCCTCACTTACCTTGCACTAGTTATCTTGCCTTAGATTATATAAATGAAGCTCACTCCTTTTCTCACAACCAAAGACAAAGCCCACTTTTAAAGTGACTCCTCCAGCTCTGCCAGCTCTGGTTTACAGCTGCTGTCAGTTACTATTTTGTCAAAGTTTAGGTTTCAAACTCACCTATCTGCCTGACACTGGAAGGCTTGCCTTTGGATATATTCATTGGATCTGACTTGAGATTTATTTACCACTAGGCTTGTTTTACTGTTCCAAGTAAGGGCCAGCCCCTTCCTAGAGCAGAACGTGTGGTATTTGTCAGAAAGAGACAGCTTTAAGGCTGCCAGATAACCTGACCAGCCAGCTCCTCTGTAAACAATTTTGTGGGCTCTGCTGATAACGATAAAGCAACTGCACTGGAGATGATTGGAAGATGCTGGTATCTGTAAGGCAGCAGACCAGTACTGCTCCAGCATACTCATGAAGAAAAGCACTTACAAGCTTATGAACATTTATAACCTCCTGATACTGGTGATGGCACCCATCTGCAGTTTTTCTGCTGTCAGTGTGTGTCATCAAGCCCCAGATGCTCATTGTTTTGGTCTCATCAAACTCCCTGCTTTGGTTCACAGGCCCACAAGAAACTCTCAGTGGCTCTTTGCAACAAACAAAACAATTACAAACACCTTCCAGCCCAGTCTGGGTGATGCTTATCAAAGGGTTACTCATATAGATCTTGCCTGTATTAGGCAAGGTGTCTGCCTCTAGAATGAGACAGTTGGATCCACGGAACTGCTGGTCAACTCTGTTCAGTTTGTATCTGAAATATAGGCTTTTTCAGCTAGGGATTATAGACCTATGAGGACATGCAGGTGCCATTTTGCTAGTTATAAGTTGTACTGTAAATTAAGTTCTAAGGGGTTCAGGTATTTTAAGAGTGCCATTCACCCCTGCACTAGGTGAATTGATCTGGTATGCATTTGTGATGAAAATCCTGAGAAAGAAGAGTGGGTTTGTTACAATGACAGCAATAAAAAAGTGATGGCTTTAGGTCAAACCTGTCAGGTTTCACCCCTGTGGGGAGCGCAGGGAGAGAAACACCTTTATCCTTCCTGTAAACCATACAAATAGAAAAGCAAAGACTACAAAGTAGAAGAGGGTGAAGGGAGAATCCAGGTTTAAGGAGGAGATGGCTCAAAAAGAAGCACTGTGTCTCCTGCAAATATTTGCTGTGATGAAGCATGGGAAGGCATAAAAGCAGTCTGAAAATCTGAGTATTTACATCTGCAGAAAGAGAGAAGGGGAATGAGAGTGCAGATCTTGCTCTTTTTTCTCTGTCTGTGTTGCCAGAGGGCCAAGGCAGGTAGTGGTTGCAGATAAAGCTGCTACCTTCCTCTGTCCCTAGGGCATGTGGGCAACCCAGCAGCCTTCCTGCATTGCTTTCATTTTGGTGCAGCTCTGCACCTTGCACCAAATTCTTTTAGAGATCCATGGACTATTATTGCCTGCCCTTGCCTTTCCACGTGTCAATTTTGCAGCAGAAATGGATCAGTTTTGCTTGATGTGACTTTGCTGTCTGCTGACTTAAAATCAGCTTCAGCTGCTATGAGACTCAAATGGTGACAGCTGGGAGACTGCTTAGCTGCAAGCATGGCTGGAGTTGCTCTGTGACCTGAAGAAAAAGGTGACTGCATTTTACACTCTGGGTGGCAGAATGCCATGCATTAAGGGCAGTCGAAAATAGGTATGTGGGAGGATGCCCTTACTCAGTTAATACACCTAAATGTGAAGAAAGAGGATTTGGTGTCAAAGTACATCTGTTGCCTGTGGTTTGATGCAGACAGCGTGACATGTACTGCTAAACCTTTGTTCCAGCTGTCACAGGCACCTAAGTTTCCATGATTTTTCATTGGCTGCTGCTTGTGAAATTTTCTGCTTTTGAAATTTACTGCTTCTGACATGGAGGAATTTTTTTTCAAAGTGTGAGTGTGCCTGCAGGATGAGGATGTTGATAGCAAAGAGCTGACTACACTCTGCTGAAAGCTTTAGTCCAGCAGAATTTCAACTCCTGGTTGCAGTGGTAGTTAGAAAGGAAGAGGATAAAATTGGACAGCTCTCACCAAGTCCTCTGATTTGTAGTTTCTGAAGAGATTCTTGTCTTAGTCTATTCTTTGCTATGTAAAGGAAAACATACATATTTTCCCTTTGTGTTTAGAGAGCAGGCATGGATTAGGCTTACTAAGCAATAATCAGCTTTCACTGGTTTAAAATTAACTAAAACAAAACTAGTCTTTTTTCTCTCAGTTGGTGACAGTAGGGGACAGAAGGTGTCTGGAGGAGGTGGCTCAGGCTTTTGTGGCACTGTGAAGAGAGATGTGACCTGCAGCAAGCTCTTTCTATTGCCAGAGGCATGGTGCCATGTCTACTCTGGATGAGTTTTCCTGGCCTATCTTCCCACCTGCCAGGATGGCTGTATGGAAAGAGAAGTGAATTCTGCCCTGTGCGGGGAGGGAGGGATAGGTGTTATCCTGGTGGTGATGGGAATGCATGTCCTAGGGCTGGTGGAGACCCAGCAACAGCAGGTGTCCTATCCTACTGTCCACCACCCTCAACCTGTTCCCTTAAAGAGAATGTCCTCCCCTCTCCTATTTTGTGCTGACAGTGAAATGTTAGAGTTGTAACTGAAACAGGTATGTGGGGGATTTTAAACCCCTGCCCCTTGCAGTGGGGAAGGACACCTAGAGGCTTTTGCTACCTTCTCTTTCTTTGCTCTCTCACTGTCATGCTGAGAGCTTCAGTGACGAAGTGCTGTACTGCAGCTGCACTGAGTGTTCCTTGGTCCGTGGGCAGGGATGTCACCCACCACATCAGGGTGGTCCCATCCAGTCTGGCCTTGAATGGAGCCTCCCAGCAACGGGGCATCCACAGCTGCTCTGGGCAGCCTGTTCCAGTGCCTCAGCACCCCCTCAGTAAAGAACTTCTTCCTACTATCTAATTTAAATCTCTCTTCCTTTAGTTTAAAACTGTTTCCTATTTCCTATCACTATGTGCCCGTGTTCTTGTTACGTGACCTGACCCTTTGTCAGTGTGTCCTCCTAGCTCTGTGTAGCCATGTTTGTATCCCTTCCAATGGGCTTCATGTGCCAGCATAAGGAGGCTGGAGCCTCCATGTTCCCCAGCATGGCTGCTTTGTGGGGGCTGGGGATGTTTGATTTTACTTTACCTTCTCTAACTAAGTAGCTTTATTTTGATTTTGTGTTTGGGTGTGGTTAACATGCCTACTCATCTGGAACCACACAGTGTATGTAATTTCAGTGTCTATCTTCAGGCTCACATCATGCTGGGTCATGATTTTTTTGTTTTGGCAGAACAGCAACTAAAGTTTTCCCTTTCTCACTATTGAGCAACTGGGCCAATGACCTCCTCCTGAAATCACAACTGTGACCCATTTTCTGTGCTGAAGCAGCAAAGGTGTAATAGTTCACAGCACAGCACAGACACAGGCATAGCAGGCAACACTTCCCATTTTCAGTTTCTTCTGCTGGCCAGGTCATGCTGGGAGATGTGACTAAAGGCTAAAAAACCTCCACAGGGTGTGCAAGGCCTGTCTGTGTGTCAAGCATCTTTCCATCTCCTCTTAGCACTGAATTGGAGAAGGCTGTTTTCCTTCTCTAGCATTAGGGGGGAGCATGGCTGTTGAGAGTCAGCACAAACTGAAAAAAAACAAGTTCTGAACCTTATGAGTCCAGTTTAAACCTTGTCCCTACACAATGGCCTGTTTATAATCCCTGTAGCACCAGTAACAAAGCTTCTGCAGGCACTGAAGATTGAAGGACCTTGCTCTCAGACATCAGGCAAAGAGCAGGAGTAGAAATGGACAGCCTGATAATTTTGCAGTCCCCTAGGAAGAAGCAAATGAAACTGAGTGGGATTAACAATTGTTGAAACCTTGTTTGCCATTCCAGAGGCCTTGTTAACAACAGTGTTACAAGAGCTATTCAGGAATGATATTATACCAGCAGGGCTGTCTCTGAGAAGTTGCATTTTCTAAACTATAATTCCTTGGTTTAGTTTACCAGGGGTGTCACTGCTGATTGTACATCGGACCTTGGATACAGGGGAGAATATTCTTCTCTTGTTTGAAGCCCCTGGCTCTGTAAATTAGTTTAGTTTCACACTTTGGTAGAAACATTGTGCAATAAACTGTGTGGTAAAACCTCTCCACCCTCAGCCAAAAAAAATACCCAAACTATTACTGATTTTCTCAGAGCTGGGATTTCACATGTGGGCTCAAAGTTCATAGGCTTACATAATTCCTCTGCTTCCACCTCTGCTGGCTTGTGCTTGCTTCCTCCATTCATGGAAAGTACCGTATTGATCAGTTTCCTTTAAACCTCTAAGGATACTTCCTGCCTACTCACTGAGCAAGGCTGGCAGAATCAGTGCCTGTGTGCACAAAAGGTACCAGATAATGACATTTAGGCCAAATGTTCTATCAAGGCTATTTTACTTCATATGCTTTTCCACAATTTAGCACCTCCCTTAATTATGGCATCTCAAGCTAGTTCATTCTGCACACATTCCATTTGTTTCTTTAGGAAAAATACCAGTGTTAGTAATACTAAGAGAATCAAGGATAAAGTATTTAAGGAGAGTGATTCCTTCCAAGGGAAAAGTTTGGGATGCCCAAAGCACGTGTACCTGGGTGCCAGACAATGGTACTGGTAGCTGCAGGAAGACTATGCAAGGAGGACAAAGTATAACCCATACATGTGGATTCTTCCTCAGTAGTATTACCCAAAAGGAAGTTTTTATCAGACCTGTGGTATTTGCAGTGCATCCAGAAGTCAGAGAAGGAGAAGAGGGGGAGACCTGGAAAGGGCCTAAAAAGGGAAGAATCCTTGGAAGGGCAAAGAAGAAGGCCAGGAAAAAAAAAAAAAAAAACAAACCTTTCTAAGTTGCTCTATGAAGGGCACAAAAGCAACTCATGTGCCCCAGAGTCACAGTGCCATGAAAGTTACAACAGAAATCACCAATGGGAAAAGATATTCTTCTTTACCCCCCTTTGTTTTTCTTTTTCTAAATTAAGTTCAAAAGGATGGCAGGACCATGAGGCAAAGTGTTATTTGTGTAGCAGGGAAGAGACACATATGAGGACATCTGTTTTAAGGAGCTACTTCAAAAATAACCACAGGAGAGGAGTGTGTTTGCAGAGCCCAGCAGGCGACCTGCAGAGTAGTGGAAAGTGAGACAGCAGTGGTGCCCCGAGTGCAGACAGCCCCAAATGTCTGCAGGATTGTGTACTCATTGCCAAAACACCCCAACCTGACCTCAGTGGGTGTTTTACAAATTGAAGGAGGTGCTGTTTCCATGTTTTCTGCCCAAAAACATTGATCCCTTTTCTGTTGCTCTCCTTCTTGACCCCTTTTTCTCAAGTCAGCAGCTTTTAAATTCCACTTTCAAGTCTTTAAAAAATAACCCAGTTTCAACGAATCTCCAAAACATATGGCAAAGGAATGCAGATTTGGGTACTACTCCATCCCAAAGATGAGGTCTTATTCACCAGAAAAAGAAAGAAATAGCAGACTGTCAGATTTTGGAGCAGGATGCTCATGTCCAGAATTCTGCCCTAGCCTATTTACTGCTGACTACAGGAACAGACAGCAAACTTGACCACAGATTTACTGAGATGCTTCAAGAAAGTACATTACACCTTGTCTGTTGCTTCAGCTTCCTGGTGGGTAAAAGAGAGAAGTGAGAAGTACAACTTTTATCCTTGTTTTCTTTCTAAAGTCTGTGATTTCAGACAGCGCTTAAAGTGTTATGGTATAGGATTCAATGCAAATATCAGGTGTGATCCATTAGTGAAATGGAAGTGGTAGAGCCAGATGGTGTGAGGCATCCCACTGGGGAACACAATGTTTCAGGCACCATGCAGTTAATTTCTCCTGTTAGCCAGGTAAGAGAGCATGTTTGGGAAAGGCCAAATGAAAACTAAGCATAATTACTCACTGGGAGATTCACCCTTTCCATGGCCAAATACTCCTTAGAACAGAACTTTGTCAAAACATGCCTGATGAATTTCCATCTCTGTTTTCTAGTGTTACATTGGAAAATCAATGGCAAGAACCACTTCCAAGTAGCAACCAGATGTTTCCTCCCTGCTTTTTTTAGCTATCACTGTGAATAACAGAAACCTTTCACAAAGAGAAGTGAGGGTTTGAGATGTAGTAGCTGATACCACTCTGGGAGGACATAGCTGTATTTCTTTTCTACACGAGTGCCTGTCAGCTGACTTTGGCTATCCCCTACCTCAAGGGAAGCATTATCCTCTGTGCTCCCTCCAGTACTGTGTTTTCTGACAAAGAACAAATGTTTCTGCTACAATCAATCCATGTTGTGGTAACAACTTGGAACAAAGCTTTGGTTTCAGTTATAAAAATTCTCACAGCACAAAGTTAACTATTTGGAGTTTCACAGAATTATTCCACATTCACCTGGCTATGACTGGTATAACCATGACTGCACTTCAGCCAGTGTTTGGAAGCTGACTACAAGCTGCAATGCAGCATCATGTGTCAGTAAAGCAAGAAAGGGTTGTGCTTTGGACAAAATTTGATATTTCAAAAGTGTTGAGTAGCAGTCAAATTAGCTAGTCAAATGAGTTCACCAATGGTCATTTCATATACAGACAGCTTACACCATCCCACTCTTTTCAGTGCCCAAGCAAGTTGCAAACTAGGCCCTATAGGACTTGCATCTGACTGCTTTCAAGGAGACTTGGTCTTCTAAACATCAAGGTCACTTTTGCAACAGGAGCTTTGGCATATTGGGCTGAATTCTGAGAGGCATTCAGGCATACAAATTGTTTGATTTTTAAACTTTCCTTGAAGTATTTAATGGTTTACTGTTTTGATGTCTCTTCTGGCTTTGCCAAGGTTATGTTTTTTCTATTACTTTGTAATCACACAGAAGATATAACAGTTGACTCTCAATAAATTTATGGGTAAGTGTTTCATTCCAGCTTGGACTCAGCATATGGCTTTCTTTGTGTAGTTGTTTGATTGCATCATTCTTGTTTCAAATGTGACAATTTGGCTTAAACCTTTCTTTTCCATGTGTGAAGTGGGACACAAATGCATTGCATCATTTGGTTGTGCATATCCACTGGACATGTGTTTTCTGCTATGGGATATGGAAAACTGCCCACATTTTTCTCTGACTGCTGCTGTACAGATGCAGGCAGGGTAGCAAGTATAAGCTCATTAGGACAAAGATGTGTTGTGAAAGGGAACAAGCACTCTAAGCAGGCACCTGTAAACAGATGTTCTTAATAGTGCAGAAGTAGCTGAGTGCAGGCTCTTCCTTGTCCACCCAGCCAAAGCTGCCCTTGTGTTTGATATGGTCACTGCTCCTGCCACCCTTTCTTCCAGTTTTGCTGCAGGGTTCTATGCACCTTGGCTTGCTCCCTAAATGTCTCACTGCTGCAGAGTCCTGAACCAATCAAAATCTGGGCAATGTCCGTTTCTCCCTGTCTGGAGCACAGCGAGGCCCTGAGATGCAGCATCCCTCTGGAAAGCAGACACCAGCAGGCTGCACAGCAGGGTAATTTACCACTAGATGGCTGGACCTCCTTTTTGTCCAGCTCTCAGTTTTGTTCCCTGCTCAATGACTGTGCCTAGCCCAGAACAGTGGACTCGTAAGCTCTCTGCCCACCCACTTTATAGCTTAACATTTTTAAACAGCTGATGCTTTTAGCAGATTTACCTTCATGATGAAGAGTTCAAGTTTTTGAAATGTACTAAAAGAGCAGTGGTAATATCTAAGAAAATCATAGTTTTTTTGCAAGACAAAATGGAAACGCTTCCTAATCCTGTTCTTGGGTTTTTTCCATTTCATGTATAATACAATTTTCACTGAGTCTTATTTCGTAGGTGTATGCATAAGTGGGACACATTTAACAGTTCATCACTCAGACTGAAATACAGCATCATAATGTCCTGAATAGTCACAGCCACGTGCTTTGATCTGGTGAATTTGGTGGTATAAAATCTGTAAAACTTTGAGACACTGACATACGTGTCACTGTGATTTGGGGCAGCAATGTCTTTTCTTTAAGAAAAATTATTTTACCCACTGTCAACATTTTCAAAAAAATTAATACCTCTGGATGAAAAATGTCAACTTTCCTGATGATTGCAGACTAAAACATTATACAGAGCAAGAAGACCCACTTCAAAAGGAAGATTTCTCCTGCCTGAAAGCAGACAAGAGGAATAGGCAAAGAATCTGTTTTTTGAAGATACCACTTTTTTTCCCCTTATCAGTCTCTTTACATTTTCAGCTCTGTTACTTGTATTTACTGGGTTCACAGTGTGTGTCTATAGATGTATTTGTATCCTGCGTTCAAACCAAGAGAAAGGTATGTTTTCATATTAAAATTATTTTAGCTGTTTTGCTGTCACAGCACTGGCATTTTACACTTTCCACTTGCAGGAACAAGGAGGAGTCATTGTCCCTTCTTCCAAGGTAATATAATCTAAAATATCAAACCTGGAAGTCTTAGGGCACTTTAACACCTTTGTGGGAGCTGGAAGATGTGTCTAAAGATGATGAGACATGAAATAGTAAGGTGAAGATTAATCTAAAAATAGTTCTGGGTTGTGATTTCTTTTCTAAGTAGGAGTTTAAGTAGTGTGGTGGAAGAGCAGGAAATTCAGATGAACTCCACCCATCAAGACGCACAGAGAAACACAGGTAGTGAAGCATACAGCAGAGATGAGCCCCTGAATAAATAGACCTCAAAAGTAATTGTTTAACCCGAAAAGAATATTAGTGTTTATTCTGTTCTTATCTGCAGAAAGGTTTCTGGTTCTGTTAATGCAACAGAAGACCATAAGAAAGGCTTGGAAATTTCCATTTAGTGGACTTGCAGACAAATAAATTGTAAATTTTTTGAAGTGCTTCCTTTTTACAAGTGCCTGAAGTGTAACATGTGCAGATTATTTATGAAGAGCAACCTCACATTTGGAAGTAGTCCAGGAACAAAGTCCTACTTGATCCTATCACAAGCAGAATGTTGTTACTGAGCCCAGAATGTTAGATGTAGCATAATCACAGGCATTGTGTATTCCTCCTATGACACTGTGGGAAGCAAAAAGCCATGGTTTGTAATCAGTCTAGTAGTAGTATTCTATACCTTTTGGGAATGTTTAAATAAACTTATTTTATTTACCTTGTTCCTAAGCAGGTCCACTGATACAAGCTATACAGAATACTACTGTAAAATACCTATTCACCGGTGCTGTTACAAGTGCTACGTTTGCTGTGGCAGCTCTGCATAACATCTGAGAAATCAGAAGTGTCAAAACCAAAGGTAAAGGAAACTGGTATCTTTGATCCAGCTATGTGGTAGCTGTCACTGGATGTGAATAGAGATGGTGGGTTTGAAGAACCAGACAAAAATTGTGAGGAAATCAGCTTAGAAGTATCACCAACCTTTGGGATTATCAGCTCACTTGCACAGTCCTAATAAACTGTTAGAGGCCCTGTTGTACAGTCTGCCAGACAGGAGACACCAGTGTCACAGCAAAGATGACAGCATTTTTGTCACTGCTCTTTCCATAGCTCAGATGAGCAAGCCTGTTCCCGACAGAGGGTGGGAGATGGCTCCCTGCAGCCAGGCTGCACTGCATATCTGGGCACTCCTCCAGCAGGTGCTGACCCCCTTGTGCACCTCATTGCTCTCCCCAAAAGGTTTTGGATCAGCTCTCTGCTGTGAAGGCAAGGACATAGAGTCCTATAACCATTTGAATCAAAAAGCAATGAAAAAAATGTTACTTGGATTTGAAATTAGAATTTTTTTTCACAGTTGGCTTTTTCCACTCTATTCTCAGCAAGACAATTTAAGCTCCTGCCTGCACAGAGGTCTAGGGGCTGAACTCCTGACCAAGCTGGCCAAACAGGTATTCCATGCCTTTTAGTTCAATTATTGGCAAGGCCATGGTGGAAAACTTCTAGAAGCTGGGCTTTGAGATTAATTGCTCTTCTAGCTTCCCTTCCTACCACTCTGGCAGCAACTTGAAGCCTATAACAGCCAGATTTACAGTTGGCACTATCTCATCCCATCACCTGCTTGCACTCCCTGACCTTCTGAGAGGTTTACAGGTGTTCCTGGAAAGAGGTGCCAGAATGATTCCTGAGGGATTGTTCTTGCAGTAAACTCTGATCCAGGCTCCCAGGAGAATCAAAAATCTTCACAGGGGAGGAAGGGAGAAGCTCAGGTGGTTTAGGCCTGAGCAAAGGAAACCCTTGAAGGGAAACATTCTCAAAGATTACTTAAAATGGTGGGTTTTCAGAAAATCTTATCAGCATTAAAAACAAACACACTCAGAGGAAATAGTCACTCTCCTGAGTGGTATTACAGAGCAAACACTGTAAGTTAAACCTCTGAGTTGAGTGTGTCTTGTATTATATGATGAAGAATGACTGAAAGAAAGTCAGAGGGCCTTGAAAAACCTAATGGACCTTAGGAAGATATGGTGTTCTGTTACTGGATAAACACTGGTTGTCCTTTCGGACAGAGCATCGTCAAGAATTATACCTGAACCTTCAAGTATACACAGGCAATATAGTCCATGCTTGGGAAGTGAGAAGCTTCCAAATTTGCAGAGTTTGTCCAGTGCTTTTAGCAATACAAAGTGAAAAAGATAAATTTGGCAGTTACTAGAGTAACTAGAAGAGTAGCTAGAAGAGTCTAAGTTTATACACGTTTTAATGACCATGGTCCAGTAATGGGAGGTGACTACACACTGACTGCAGTTATCCTTAATTCAGGATTGCAAATCTGTGTCTCTTTTTGTAGAATAATGCATATGTTTTATCTCATTAAATCCTGTCACTGTCATGTCCATAAAATGGTTGTAAGAATGACCTCATTATTAATGCCCTTTGAGCCAGTTCGATTGTATGAGTGCTTGGAATCACATCTGCAGCCACTGTGTGACAGTGAGCTATGGACCAGGTATGTTATACTATTCCTGCTTCACTGTTGTATAGACTTGTCAGGGCTTAATCCCTGATATGAAAGAGCTGTGTAAAAAACTCCAGAACCAGGACTTGCTGAGGCACAGAAACAGAGCTGTGTGTCAGGATGTTTGCCCCAAGCAGCACCGCGGTGCAGCCGCAGCGCCGGGTGCTCCTTTGCCCCTGCCTGCACAGCCGTGGGCAGGAAGTGCCACCACTCCCACCCCTTCCTCTCACAAGGAGCAGATGCAGCAGCTCGAGGTGCCTAACACAAAAAGAAATAAAGGCTTGGATACACACTGTCTTGAGAAAATAAAATCAGACACGATGCAACTGGTTATTGGTTGTTATTTGGTATGCCTTAGCTTCAGTTTCTGGCCTCTAACCCCTGTAGATGTATAGACACGCTTCATGCTTTGTGAGTCATCCTAACAACATTGTTGTTATCGCTTTATAATGATGTTGGGTTGGTCCTGTGAGATGATATTATTATCCAGTATTGAGAGCTAAGTTTCAGATGAAAAAGCAGCTCAATACTCACCAGTGTTACCCATAACAGTAATTAGTCAGTACTTGCACTTGTTATTCTTGAGGGAAGCTGAAATCATGTTCACATCTGGGGCAGAGCATGTACTTCCACCAAGGCCAATACAACTTGTATCACTACTTGAGTTTAGTTCTATGAAATTCTTACCTCAGAATTCCTTCTAAACCTAAACAATGTCCCCTCATCAGTGCTTGTACTTTTGCTAAGCAGAAAACAAAGTGTTTTTATGGTTGCGAAACCAGAAAATGAACACAAATGGCATTATGAGCTAGTATGCTATTTAGATTTAAAAATATTCTGAGGTAGATAACACCTCTGACTCTATAAATCTTGTCTGTCAGAAAGCACTATGATTTCCCCATGGAAAAAGACTGCTATCCTATGAATTCCCACTAAAATGGAATGTCTAGGAAGTAACTAGACTTATGGACACAGACACTGAACTTTTCTTAGACCACAGCTCTTTATCTTAGTGCATGTGGCATGAGGTGAGATTGGCAATGGGATACCTCATGGATCTACAGCCTTCACTGTGCTGCACTGCTATTTTTCTTCTCGAGTCACTCCTGCTTGCATTTCTTTTTCCCTGGAAAATGTCAAAGAATTCATAGATCAAAAAAGAGGAGCTGACACAAAGACAGGTACTAGATCTAAGGAATGATTGATTTCAGGAATTGGGTTGAGGATTCTTTGCTTGGTGGGAAGTAAGAATTTCAGAGTCTGCAACTATACCTCTTTTAAGATATGAACTTCTCAAACTTGACACACTTCTTAATATTAGAGTTGGCCAGTCTTTAGTCAGAAGAAGTCCATTTATATCTGCATCTTAGAGATGGAAAATAGATTTAGTCATTCGGATGGGACTTTTTCTCAATATCAGAAGCAAATCAAAGCATTCCTGGTGTTATGAAGCACTCTGCTGCTAGAACCAGCTTTGTCATTGAAATACTGACCATTAGTACTCCTGTGCCTTGTCAGATGAATTATGAACTGATGGAATTTGAATAACTGTCTTGCCCTTCTGCAAGAAAAGGTAATATTGCTCCTGCTTAGTATTGCCTCAGGCTTTTGTGCCAAAACATCACAGTAGAATTCAGTGTTGACTGGTAACTAACAGTGAATTTAAAGTGCTGTCACAGTCATCTTGCTCAGCTTCCAGGCCTAGGTGGCCAGAGCATGTAAGGAGCAATCCACAAGAGATGGCACAAAGCCGAAGGGTGGGGATTTTTTTAATCCCTGTTTGTTTAGGACAGGAGGCAAAATGTGTTTGCAGAGGCTGCTGCAGGTGCAGAAGGCTCTGCTACAGCTGGCATTCTGAAAGATCAATTACCTACACCAAAGCTGTTCTGCTGCCTTGCTATCTGCTTGCTTAATACACAAAGTGAATTAAAAAGAGCAGAGTTCTGTGTTCAATACCCTCTTCAAGTGAGCAATCTAACCTTAAAAACCAGACATCCTTAAGCTGATCAGATGATGGGACAATGTGAAATGCTTTTGGCTCTAAAAGGACACTTGCTAATCATAATACTACGCTCAATTGAGAAAGCAAGTGAACTCATGTAAATATGATGCTATGAATGATGTAGGTTGCATTTCTTTTTGAGTTGTTGGGAATTAATGGATTGATAGTTAATCAATCTGTTATTGTTACTGAATTTATCATAATAAGTATTACTCTGCAATATTTTGCTCCTGCCTGCGAAGAATTAAAATGCTAAAGGGTGCCAACACGTGATGTTAGGAGCATGTTATGACAGTAATATTATAAATGTTTGTACAGGTTGTCACCAATATTTGAAGCCACTTGTAAAAGCAGCACCTTTATATAATACATTATTACCATACTGTACTGTAAGTGGTGATGTGCCTTTATCCACTGGTACAGATCATATACATTACTAATTATTCACCCTTTTCAACCCTTTTCCCATGGATGGTCTTGCAAAGACAGTGTTAAAAATAGACACGGGGTAACACTTGTGATAAACTATACAGTCGTGGTCAAAGTGTATAGATGTGTTGCATTAATTTCTCATTTATTTACCAAAAACATCGCTTATTTTCATGGATCCATTTCAGCAAATGCTTCTCATCGTCTACCAGATGTGATAGACAAACATTTCTCCTCACTCTCAAAAAGACTCATAACAAGTTCCCATAACTGATATGATGGGATCTTGAATCAAGACTGCCTTCCGTAGTTCTATCAGTATCATGTTTCTGAAGTGTGTTACATTGCAATCCTGTAGAGATGGGAAATATATTTTATTATAAAGAAATCGTCCATCTATTGAATCAAAAGTTATACTTGCAGAATCACATAAACACAGAACCGATTAGGTTGGAAAAGACCTCCAAGACTGAGTCCAACTTTCACCAATCTCAACCTTGTCAACCAGACAGTGGCACTAAGTGTCACATCCAGTCTTTAACTTAACACCTCCGGGGGCGGTGACTCTGCCACCTCCCTGGGCAGCCCATTCCTAAATTTAACAACCCTTTTTGTTTAGGAATTCCACCTAATGTCCAACCTAAACCTCCCAGCACAGCTTGAGGCCATTTCCTCTCATCCTGTCACACCTGGCACAACCTGCTTTCAGGGAGCTGTAGAGAGTGATAAGGTCACCCCTGAGGCTCCTCTTCTCCAGCCTCTCTCTTAAGAGCTGGACCAGGAAACTTTGAAGGCTTGATCCATTGAAATGAAGACATCCTTCAGTAAAGAAAACCTGTTAATTATGCTGTTAATGCCAGACCATGTGCACTCTGAATCCCGAACAGCATATGAATACAACTAAGCCCCATAACTTTAGGGCTGTCAGATTCAATATAAACTCAGGGGATGTTAAAATATAAACCCTACCAATCATTGTAAAATGGTTCTTTATGCGTTCCTGCGCGTGTGGCGCATACGAGATCATGTGGGAGGCGATCTGACGGCGCCCATTGAGAACAACCAGCACGGTGCTATTACAGTCTCGCTCCTCCTCATTACCGCAGCCAGCCTAGAACCGGTGCTGCCCTCCTGGCAGCTCTCCTGCTGCGGAGCGGTGTTCTCTGTGCCAGGCGGGACCAGTCCTCGCTGTCTCAGCATTCCCCGGCCTGTGTCAGGGCGGGCCGCCGGAGGGAGGACGGGCGGCCGGGAGCCCCTCAGCCCGGCACGCCCGGTCCGGGCGGAGCCTCGGGGCCGCTCCCGCCCCGCCCCCAGCGCCGGCGGCCCTCGCGCGGCCGGATTGGCGGGCAGCGGTGCCAATCACGCCGCGGGGCGGGGCGCGCGCGGCTGCCCCTTGGCGCTGAGGGGGCGCGCGGCTCCGGCCTCTGCCCGGGCCGATCCTGCCCCGGCGGCGCCTTTCCCGGCGGCCGCCCTGCTCCGTGTCGCTCTCTCCTGCCTCCCGCCGCGAGCAGCCGGGGCCTCCCCCATGCGGGAGAAGAGGAGGAGGAGGAGGAGGTGGGAGCTGCTCGCCGGCCATCCCCGGCGCCCGGCAAGTCGGAGCCGACCCGCCGCCGCGCCGCTCCTGCCGCATCTCCCCGCGGCGCGGAGCCGGCCTTGAGCTCTGCCCGTCGCGCCGGCCCCGGACCCCTCCTCGTAGTCTTGCCCCCACCCCCCTTCTAGTCTTCCCAGTTCCCTAGTCTTCCTCCTTTTTATTTGTTGTGTTTTTTTTTTTTTTTTTTTTTTTTTAATTCTCCTCCTTCCCCCCCTCCCTCTCTGGTTCTCACCCTGGCTGCGAGCAAAGCGTCTTCATGAGCACAGAGGATGTCCGGAAAGCACTACAAGGGGCCTGAAGTCAGTTGTTGCATCAAATATTTCATCTTCGGCTTCAATGTCATTTTCTGGGTAAGTGGGGCCGGTTTCGTGTCTTCCTCTGCTTCCTCCTCCTCCTCCCCGGCCGCCGCCGCTCCCGGCTGGGCACGGCCAGGAGCGGCAGGGACGTGTGACAGCCCGGCGTGAGGCCGCGGGGGATTTTAGATGGGGTGCGGGTGCGAGGCCAGGGGCGCCGCCGCCTCCGACCCGACCGCCCGGGGCAGCCCTTCCCCGGGCAAGCTGTGGTGCTGCATTCCTCCACCTCCCGAGGTTGCCGGTTCTCTTCCCTTCCGGCCCTCCTAATTGCTTTTGTTGTTAGTACGAAGGGGATTTCGTGCCTTCTTCCCACCTCCCCGTCTTTTCCTTTTTTCGTGTTCCCTCCTTCCTTCCCCCACCTCTGCTTTGTAGTGGGAGAGGACGGGAACAACCAGGCACTCAGGCCTGGAGAACGAATTGATCTGCATGTTTTCACCCTGCCATCCCTGTTCGATGCAAATAATAGAAAGAATCACAGTTCAGGTACTCTGTGCAGTGCTGTTTAATGGTTTCACAATGATGAAGTTGTGTATGGCACAGGTTTATTATGATTAGCTGTTAGCACATAGTAGTAGTAGCAATAATAGCATGGAGGAGGGGGGAAAGGGTATTTCCACCCATACCTAAAGTGCAAGCCTGTAGGAGGCCTGTTTGGGCATTTGTTTGGATTCCTGACTGTGCTGCTTGATCTGCCTGCACAGTATCTTGTTGCACCATTGCCCACCGGCTGTGGAGTAGGCAGAACTGTACAGTGAAATGTAACCTGCCTCTAACAGTACTTCTAGCATCTTCTCAATGTGTTGGATTTGGAAGAGAAGCAGCTGTTTTTTGGATGTTCGTGCCAAATTTAATAACTGCGGGGCCGGGGGTGCTGGGATGGGGTGAGCATTCTCACACATGTGTGAGTGGTGAGGTCTTCTCACTGCACAGAATGTTAAAGTCAGGTGAAGGCTTTTACATGTACAGTTCCCGTTTTACATGAGGTGTTCCTCAGAGCAATGAGAAACATGCCCAAACCCAGCTTGACAGAGTCACAGAATATTCTGAGTTGGAAAGACCACCAGGATCAGCGAGTCCAGCTCTGGATCAAACCCAGATAGTGTGCATGTGTTTTTGAGGGCCTTTGGAAGCAAGCTGAATACATATCCACTATAGTGGCTTGTTTGGACTAGAAAGGACAACTGGGGGAAAATGCCCCAACACCACCTTGAAGGTTATAGATGAAGGTAGGGAAGAATAGAGGAGAGAAACCTTTTGGGCAGTTCTGGGCTTCTCATTGTCCCCTTGAGGAGAACAGAGGTCAGTGGTTACATGGACAGCAGGTATCTATAGCTAATCTCAGGTTTGTGTTCTTGGAAAATAAACATATCTGAAGAAGACGTTTTGTAAAGATGGGAGTTCTGATGAAGTCCACTTTCATACTGTATTACTTTTCTTGAACAAGAAGTGCTGGAGTGAAGCTGACTGTGACTTTATGGCAGTCAGACCGACGACCCCTGCAGATGAATGGTAGGGAGCTTTGTAATATTTTTTACCCTACAGAGCTGATGTGATTGTACTCTTGGCTCAGATTTCAGTAGTTGAGTTTGCCATGGTTCTTCGCCCTTGTCTGTTTCTTTGTTTTGATTCTGCTGGGCATATGTTGCTGTGAACACAAATATTTTTCAGCAGGGAGCAAGTATTGTGAGGAACACTTGTGTGCTGTGTCCTTGGATTGAGAGAGGGAATAAATAGAACCATGTTAACTTGCTCTTTTAGACACTGTCAGTGTCTCAGAAGCTCTATATCCTGTAATTTCCTTCATTTTATTCTCTGAAGGTGAATGTGTGGATGGTGCAAGTGGGGAAGTGGTTATGCTTCAGATTTTCTGTAACTAGTCTTCTTCTTACTCCTGTGTTCCCGAGATGGATGCAGTGTAGCTTCTGCATGATGGCAAGTGGGCCTGTGTTGTATACTGAATGGGCCAAAGGCTTTTATACTGCTGGAATGTTGATCTGAAAGCCTGAAAAAATATAATTGTGTATCACCTACTCTGCCAGTTGCTTGATGTGAGGCGCTTGCTTGCAGATTTCCTCTTTTGTAAAATGCTAATTGTCTCATTTGTGTTCCTGGCTAAATTTCTTGGAATTCATGAAGACCAAGCACTTTGAGAGTTTAGTAATTTCTTTATAATATTGTAATCTCTTTATGAGAAAGCCTGCATTTATTACCATGTCTCTCGTGATTTGGAGTGAAAACATAGGCAGATATTCTTGTTGAATACATGTTCATATTATTTTTACTGAAGTGACAGGAAACCCTTCAATGACTGGGCCAGAAGAGCTATAAATGAAAATTGCAAATTCAGTTGGTTGTTTACAGAAAGCGATAATCAAAAATAGCCACTAATGTAGTCATTGTAAATAGACTGAAATGATGAAGAGGTCCTCATCTTAACCCCATGACACTTTCCAGGACCTTGCAAACAGGGAGCACACCTTGTTAGGCCTTCTATCTGAGTGTTATTATATAGTGGTTTTAACACAACCCTTTAAAATGTTAATGTAAACAAAGAAAATACCTCTATTCTGCATCATAAAAACAATGGACTAAAAATAAAGAGAACTGAGTTGGAAGAGTAATGATTTTGACAAGAAAATTGTCAGTGCTTTGAATAGAGGAATATTATAGATCTGCTGAAATTATGCAGGGAATGATTGTATTTGCTACTTAAACTGAAGTTATTACAAAAAACTCTGAGTCTTTAAATACCACAGAATAGGGGCAAAATAAATGGCCGGACCTTTTTTGTCGTTTTCGTTTTGTGTTGGTCAGGTATTTCATGCCTTTAAAACCACATCAGAATTATGAGAATTATGAGGATAATGAATATGGAAAAATTGCACTCAAATGCTGTGTGTGTAGTTGTGACTAAAGGTGTGCTTTTTAGGAGGTAGTTCTCAGGCTTGCACCAGCCCAGGTAATGTATTCTTGGCTAAATATGCGTTTCATACTGTTGGAGAAGACAATATTATCTGCTGAGTCTATGCATAATTAATGTTCTAGATATATTTGCAGGCTTAATTTCTCATGGCAGTTCAGTGTTAAAGTTGGTAAATACTCTGGAAATGTTTGTTCAGAGGTGCTTATTTCATGGGATTACTATGCTGGTGAGGAAAAGGAAAGCTCATTGGACAGCCACCAAAGTAATATTTAGGGACAAAGAACTAATAGGCACAAATGCATCTAAATCTGAAGCTGGAAGTCAGTGTAGTGTTTCCCTTTGCCGTGCTGCCGGTTGTGCATTGGGGCACACATCTGTGCTTTGGCTCCACTGCTGTTCTGACGGTGCTAAAGCACCACATGCTCTGTGTGCCACCTTTCCCGGCTGGCAGCTGCTGCCATAGACACTGCTTTTTCATGAGCCTTTCTCCTCTTGTCTCGGTAAAGCATAAAGCTGTAATATGAGGTAACAGAGAACACTTTTCTGTACTCAAAGCAAGCAAATAAACAATGCCTCCTTCCCCCTTCGGCTTCCACATAGAATGATAGCAAATGTATGGTGCAAAAGGTCAAAGTTGGCCACCCTGCTTCACAAAAGGCAAGAACTAGTTCTCTCTCTTTCCCCCTTACTTTGGGAAGACAATTTTGGGCTGACTTTTAGTTCCAAGAGATGTTTTTAATTGTTCTCTGCTCTTTTTTATACTTGATGGATGCCGTGGATGTATAGTATTGTTAAGGTCTAAACTTTCAATCCACACTTGATTCCACTGACCCTGCTCTAACTGGAAAGATGCATAAAAAGCACTGACACCTCAGAAACTTTTGCTTTAGCTGGTGATTCACTCTAAGTTATGAGCTATGCTGCAATTATGATACATCAGCATATTACGAATCATAACTTGTGTTTTAATTTGCTTGGCATCTGCTGTATTTGATGGCAACCATATGGGAATCTAGATAGTCTTCTGAATTACAGAAAGGTAGCAGAAAGAAAATAAGGTTATATAAGTGTGTTACAAGAAAAATGTTGGGTAAGTGCACTTACCTTTAAAGGACAGCCAATAGATCGCTTATTAAATTTTGTATATTGTTGATAGTTTGTTTTTCAAAGGGGGAGAGGATAATTCTCTGATGTCAGCTGGTTTTCAGATATGCACAAGGAAGTTTTGATTTTATAATTTTTCCCTTGCCACAGTGTTTAAAAAAACTCCAAACAAATCAATGTGAAGCTTGTTCCGTGCAATTTTGAAATGCATTCTGTAGCATTTGATCTTCAAAAATTTGCAATGGGAGGATGTCCTTGCAGTGGAAGTGGAAGCATTCTGTTCATTTCCCTCCCTCCCCCTTTTATGATCAAATAAATGACTTTTTTATTTTACCTTTCTTCATAGCACAGATGAAGCATAGCTAAGCATTCCACCAGTGGTCTTGCTAGAAACAGAGCAATTCTTGTTTTGGGCAAGTACTCCACTGATTTGTAACAGTGAAAGGCGGGGGTGTATGTATTGATGAAATAGATGCATTATTGTGAGGTTGGCATTCTTAAATTCCTCAGTGTCTCTTTCAGCAGATGTAGCCTCAGTCTTTCAAATGCATATAAAAATTTAGTAACTGCTGGCTTTGGGGGACTTGCTTCAGATCTGTAGAGGTCATTCTTAGAATAAAAACTTTCCTTGCCTTGTGTTTCTTCACAACTTTGTGGTAGGCTATCATTGTTAATATAAAAAGAAATAGCTGAGGAACTTGGGAGAAACTATTCCTTTCTCTTAAATATTTGTTTTGACAAAATTGGGTGTTTATAAATGTGCTACTGTTTTAAGTTATTTGATGTTTCTAGTTTCTAAAAGATGGAAGAAGTGTAAGAGAACTAGAACTAGAGAAAACGCATTGTGATTAATTGTGTGACTTCTCGTTTGATGCCAATGTGCTTCAAGCAAATATTATTTGAACTATCATGTGCAGCTTATATACCTTCCTTCTGTGTTAAAGATGAATTTGGTAAATATATTTACCAGTCTTCCACCTTGATTGAATTGTCACATTACATTTTTTCTGGTGGCACATCTATCTCAAAGTCTGAAGAGTCAATTTTAATTTTCAGTGTCTCAGTCAGAGAAGAGCTGATCCATGTGAATGGCACCCAGAGCGCAGGCAGCCCCAACAGAATACTTGTGCCACTGAAACATCTTACGGTTATTTGTGTGTGTGAAAAGAAGTTAACCTAATCCCATTGCCCTTGTTGCATGTGGATAATATTTCCAAAATAAAGACAACAAATTCATGTTCTGCAACACTAAATTTGAAGGTGGATGTGATACCTTAATTCTAATAAGGCAGCCTTTGCACTGTGAACTTTTTGGTGTATGTATTAGGTATGTACATATTCAACTGCAGTGTAAGATGTAATAGGTGTGTAGGGAAGGCATGAGCTGTTCCAGGGAAGAAAGGCTTTCTTTGCCCAGAGGGGAACCCAGAAGACACGTTCTTGTAAACAAACAAAAAAACTACATACAAGGTGCAGTTGATGTAGGATAATTTTCAGATTGAAAATGTGGGAGAGAAATGGTTTTTTTGGAAGGGGTTGGTGGAGTTCAGGTTTTTTGTTTGTTTGGGGCTTTTTTGGCTGTTGTTTTTGCGTGGAGAGTAGTAAGAAGAAAAATATAAGGAACTTCTCTATCCTCTGCAGTGGACAGGAGTTTGAAAGAATGTATGTAATCTGTTACTTAAGAATGCTTTCTAAAACCTAATTCTATAGATTACTATAATCCTGATGTACTTAGTAGTGAACTTTAATTTGTTCTTTATTCCTTAAAGTCTCTAAGATGCAAGTTAATGATTAGTAGAGGATGAGAAACTTGAGTTTACAGTTAGTGAAATATCATTTCCTTTTCTTTTGAGTCCCATTCCTACAAATAGACATTTTGAAGTCTGTGTTGAAAAAGAAATATAAACTGGTTTTGGCACCAGGGCTGCTACAAGTTATAAATTTGGAACAAGAAGCTGATGTGTTGTTAAGTGCTCAGGCTGATTACTTCAACAGTTCATACTCAATTAACCAAAAGCAGTAACCTGTGAAGATTTGCTATAGGCATGTAGAATATAATGTTTTGCTTTCAGTTAAAACTGGAGGTGAGAGAAAATATTTTTGACCCCAAAAAAAAATCACTTGACCTAATTCTACCAGTTAGGAAGTTCTGGTCTTAAACTATAGTTCTGTAAGGGAGCCTTGTTTTGCCCAAAATATGCAGCATGCTTCTCAAATGTGTGGCTGGTAGCCTGTCAACAGGACTGTAATTGTTTTATTGATGTAGACAGGAGAGCAAGGAGCTGAACAGCTTGTGAAGTAACCCAGCTCTGTTAGAGATGACCCAGAAGTCACTGTCAGCATTAGCCATAAAAGTATCTTCCAGTATGGTAGTATTTTAAACTTTTCCATATCTGACTTTTCCATTAGCCTGAATTTTATAGTGACATTGTACTCCTGTACAATTTGTCTGTTTCTCATTAAAAATTAGAAAATATTGTTACAATGCAGTAAAGAATTAAAACAAAAAAAGCTTATCCAATTTTTAATAAACTTATTGAATTGTATTTCATGACAGTTTTACGGTGCAAAATCCAACAACACATTAGGCCTTAAATCAGTAAAGAATAATCTATTTCTATTTCATTGAACTGTCACATGAATTTGGAACACATCCTATTTTTTTTTTTATTATGCTGCTGTTCCTGCCACAAAATATTCTATCTTGTGATGTAGGGCTCCGAAGAACACTTGCTGGGTGAGACTCCTGAAAGGGTTTACAGTTTTTCGCACACTGACAAGACGTTGTCGAGAGGTCAAAACAATAAAAAACTTCACTGACGACTTCAGAGAAATCAGAGAACTTTGGAAAAAGTTTAGAGCAGCATTCACTCAAAACACTTCACAAAGCATTGATGTAGCCCATTCAACTTAGCACCTCCAAGCCTGTTTGATTTTAGGTTACTCAAAACTCTGAGAAGAGAGAAGAAGAAAGAGGGAAAGACAGAAGAGATATATAAAAGAGCAAGTATGGCTACTTCTCCTCCTTTCAGCAGTATTCAGCTGAGAGAAATTCCAAGAGGAGATAGGGTCAAGACCTGTGCTTGCCCCATGCTTCAGTTTAGTACCCTTTGGCTTTCCTGGGCCCTTCTCCCTGCTTGGACTTCAGGTCATCTGTCCCCTTTGGGGCTAGACTGGGCTCAGGGCTGGGGTGTGGAGCATGGCCTGTGGTATGGCAGGGACTGGTGACCACTCTGTGGCTGGGATATGGGCCCAGAGTGGGATGTGTGTGTACAGAGCAGGGCATTTCCTCTCCAGAGCAAAGCCTGACCTATCTATTCTCCTACACATGCATCCAAAATACTTTGAGCCAGCAGTCATTCCAGACTCTCACATGTCGTTCTCTGTGAATACAGATTTTCCCTGATTTCAGCAGTATTTTGTGCAGGTGTAGGGGTTGGTGTGGGTGGATGTCACTGTTCGGTCAGTGCTCAATGTAGCTGCTTCTGTAACATACACAGAGATCTAGAGCAGTTCAGCCTTCTCTGTGTGCTGGCATTTAAAAATGTCACTAGCACATTGAGGCTTGCAGTCAGGGGTGCTTGATTTGGTATCAAACTCTGACTCAGTGTGATCTCATATAACCTCCAGATGGCCTGACTTGCGGATATGCTAAAAACAGTCAGATCCTACTTCTATAGCTTTATAAACTAAATGAGGCTGTAGCAGTATTTATTTTAATACACATCAGTCTCTACATCAGATTCTTCAGCCAGTGTTTCAGCTTTCCAGTCACTTTCCTCTGGACAGCATTTAGAATAAGTATTTCATCACACACATAGGGTCTTATGAATGAACTGTCAATTTTCCACAGAACTGGGAAAAATCAATATGCCTCTTCAAGGCCTTGAAAATCCCTCTGCTCCTAGTGAAGACTTTGTTACATCAAATCATATTGAAAACCATTTCAAGCAATGTTCCTGATGTGTGGTCACAGAAGAGCTTTTTTCCTTTTGCAGCAAAGCAAGGAAATATTATGAAAAAACATTATGTACTTATTCTGTACCTGTTGCCTCCTGGTTTTCCCAACAGCAGAACTTCTTACAGGGAAAAACAACTGAAGAATTATAGAAACTTCTGTTTAAATAGGTTCTATTTCTCCTCAATAAGCAAGTAACATTATTTCTAAAAGTGCTTAGTTCTTCTTTTGGTATTGAATTAAAAAAAAAAAAAAACAACATTAAAAGAAGACTAGATATCTTTAGATATGTACAATATTTTGGATTCTTAGAGCCTTCTGTTTTGCTCACTTCATCAATGTAGTATTGATGAGTTATAACCTGAGTGTGTCTGCTGTCATTGCTCTAGTAGGCTACTCTCAGAGGGTACTGAGTATAAGTGGTGCTGCAAGGATGCTTGCAGTAACTCGGCCTGTGGGGTGTTTCCTAGTGTTGGTGGATTACGTTTAATGAGAGTCCAGCTTAATTTTTGTTGATTTAGGAGCTAATCTTACATGACATGGAATATTATTTTGTGTCAGGATTTTCTCTGTGTCAAGAGGGCAGGTTCTCTCAGTTGAGCTCTGGTGCCCCAAGCAAAGGTGCAGCAGCACTTTGTGTGGGATGTCACCCCAAGCAGATCCACCTGGTGCTTGTCATTTTGTCCAAGCCTGCACCACAGGTTCTCCCTGTTGGATACCTTTGCTTTGCTTACCCATGTAGGGCATATACTTGTGAGGCTGGGTTCTGTGTGCTTCCCTCTCACTGAACTGCATCTCTTCTGCTACATTCTATTTTCCAGTGTGCTGTGATTTAAAAATCTTGTGATTTAAAAAGCTTGAAAGGGAGCTCCCTCTTTGTGCTGTATTTAGTTCTTATGTTTTATGTAGAGACGCAGGAAAAAGTTCCCAGATAATGCATGGCAAGTGTTTTGTTGCTTTGTGTTGGGCTTCAATTAACTGTGTCACCTTGTGGAAGATGTCTCTGCAACACCATATGATTGGAGTGTTTCAGACTGGAGCATGGAATTTGGAAATGGTGACTTTTCAAAGCAGTGCGTCCTCCCAGGTAATGAGAAGGGTTGCCAAGTAACCCCGGGCACCTCTCAGCTCGGAGTATACTGGGGTGTTGTACTGTGCACAGAGCAAGAGTTTCAGATTTTTTAATTTTAATTTTTGCCATTTAAATATAAAACCAGAAACATTCCCTGTTCCATGTGGGTAAAAGATAGCATTTTGTAGAAATTGTCTTCCTGACTGTCAGTTCACGTGGGTGTATGTCTAAAGGAATATGTGTGAATTCAGTCAGTCCAACAATAATTAAATCTATAATTAAAATAATTAAAAAAAAAGAGGTAAGACTTGTAAAATTAAAATTCATATTTTTGAAGAAGTTATCCAATTAATTTCTAGATAAAAATTCTTCCATCTGGCTTGTGAAGACTATAAAAAAATATAAATATAAAATATGTAGGATTGCAGTTAAAAAGTAACTAAGGTCCAGTTTTTAATGAATATTGCTTGATATCTCAACAATTCTCTTGTTTCTTTTTCGTTCTGTGGCCATTAAGAGGGGATGTGAACTGCTGCCTAACTCAATTTTTTTCATCTCTGAATGCCTAGGAGGATCTGTTTCTATTGCAAGGCCGCTTCCCACTTTGGTTGTAGGAACCTTTCAGGATTGGTTTTCATGTGGGGCCTTGCAAATTCTGGTATCAAAATGAGAGCAGGAGGCAGCAGACAGCTGAGGCTGGCACAAGGCCGCAGAGCCAAATGTGTTAATACAGCTTCAGTGGACCAACAGCAGGCAGTTACCAGATCTGGCTGAGAACTTTCTCATCTGGGTCAATTTCTATTGATTGGCTGTTTGGCTCCAACAATGAAGTGTGGGAAGCTGGTAGGACCGGCTCCTCCTTTCCCTGCATAGATCAACTTAAAGTGATTGTACAAGTGTGGCCTGTTTCAGCTCTAGATAAAGTGGTTTTGGAGTATGGAGTACACAGAGGTGTAAGACGCGGTGCTGGGGCAGTAGTTAGCTCACTCCAGTGAGCACTGTTATGCAAGTGCCACCCCTCTGGTGCACTTTGATCATCACTGTTTTTGGAACAGTTATTGCGGTCATCTGTTTACTCCTGCTTGCTCAGTGATGTTAGAAAAACAAAAAGTGGTGATTGTCTTCCAAGGTTATTGTAATGTGAACTTAATTTGAACTTAAGTGGACAGCTGCATAATTTCCCTCTCTGGTTTCTTTTCCTTCTCATAAATGTTCCATTCCAAACACTTTCCTTCCCATAAATCTTCCCATTCCAAACACTGTGCCACTCCTTCTAATAGTGCTAAACCTTCGTTGGAGTGGCCTGCTAGATGGGGTGGCAAATTACCTCTCTGAGACAGTTTGTCGTGAATATCCATTCCCAAGTAGTGTCCTTTCTGGTGGCTTGTTACATACAAAAGGTTTGTATGCATTCAGTACATTTATTTTATATATGTATATATAACACTATGCATGCATATATATATATATATATATATATATATATATATATATATATACACACTCGTATAAATATATAATATGTACACAAAATAGCACAGTACTTAAAAAATTAATTCTGATTTGCTAGAGCAGAAGCTTATTAATTTATGTACCTAAAAGCAGGACTTGAAGGGGCTGGAAATCCATCTAACTGCTGTTGCATGCAGAGAAGGACTTTTGCTTCCTCTGACTGTATTCTACTGCTCTGCTCCTGCTGGGAGCTCTGGCATGGTCACAAGCAGTGTTCCCACTTCAGCTGTGTGGGGCTGGGTGTGGTTTGAAAACATTGATTCCTTTTTGTAGTCTTTGTTTTGAAGATAGGCAGAAGCACTGCCTGGGTAGTCTAAAGGTTTGTGGTGATATTTGAATCAATGTTTTATTCTGCAGAAACCTTTTCTTGCAGATAAGTGTGTGTTTGACTCAGGAACATGAGACAGTTACATTTTTACACGGTTTATATCCTTGTTGGCTTCTGCTTTCCTACATTTTTCCTAAACCACTCTCATACCTGTGGGAGAGGAAGCAGCTCCTGAGCGGATGCAGCCAATAACTTTGCACATTAAAGAAAACCAGTCCAAATCCTGATGAGACTGACACTCAAGGGTTTGTGCCACTGTAGCAGAATGAATTGTGACTCCCATTTGGCCATTTTAGTTGCTTTGAATACTCTTCTCTGCCCCATAGATTCATGATCCTATCAGCTGTCCTGCAGTGGGGCTGACATCTGACAGAGGGAAAAGGACAGCTGTGGGCTGCAGCAGCTTTTGTTTTCAACATCCCCATCCCAGAAACAGGGGTGTGTGTAGGATTTCCAGTGAACTCTCTGGTATTTCATACGTTGTTTTAGATGTCATGCCTTTTAAATGACAGTGATGAAGTACTCCACTTACTTGTGGTTTTCATGTCAATAGCAGCTCACTACTGCCTAGAGAAATTACCATGCCTCTTGTAAATATCCTGTTCTTCTTGGTTTTGCCCTCCTTTCAGTTTGTGCTCTACTCCAGCTTGCAGAGACTGCTCTCTCTGTTCCATTCTCAGAGGAAGCCCTTTCTGTGGCTCTATGTATCTGTGTCTGTTCTTACACCTGGAGTAGAAAGCTCACAGGAGCCTCTGCATAGTCACTGTCATGCTGTGAGAAAGGCAGTTTGTGGACTCTGTTAATGGAGTGCACATGACTGCAGGAAAGGGAGAAGAAGTAAAACCCCAGCACTGGCTGGTTTTTGTATCATTTTATAAGGTACTTGTTCCTATTTGACAAGCACCTTTGTTCCATAAACACATGTGCCCTTTCCAGGGTAATGTGCAAGCATCTCCTTGTGAAACAGCAAGCCTCATGTTGGTGCAAGACCTCCCAAATAACACCTGTGGGAGATAATCCTTCTTTAGTTATTGTGTCAAACTGTAAGTCCGGTGAATATCAAAGCTGTGCACGCAGCTCTGGCTCTGATGTGAAGAATTTCACATTTTGTAACAATTCATAAAAAATTGCTGCAGGACTGAGTCTTGTAGAATCAAGTGAGGTAGAATGGGTGAGGCTATTTTAGAGACTGGCATGATCATAGAGATTTGAGGGATGTGCTGTGTCTCCTGTTTGCACCACATGGAAGACCTGTTGCTGTTGAAGCACAGGATCTCAACGGTGTTTTGAGGCTGGAATACAGGACTGAAATTGAAATAGGCTGGTGATTATTGCTGCTGTATGAGTTAGAAACATACTGTAAAGTCCTAAGTACTTACGCTTAGAGTTTGTGGGACTCCTTTTTTGTATCTTTGGTGATGTATCAGAACTCCAGTGAGTATTGCTGTTTAAATCTTTGTAGTGTACTAGGGTCAGATTTTCGTTTATGCTAAAAGGCTATCTTGTTCCTATCTGCCATTGTAACATGTCCTTAAAATGACTGCAGATGATATTTATGGAGCAGGGTAGAACACCTTTGGTGTAGCTGTGTTGTCAAAATTGTTCAAGTGAGCAGTATTAGACTGCTAGCTTGAGGACTTTGAAGGACTTTATAAGATGGAAAGATGGACTTTGCCTTGTGGGATGTGATTGGACTTCTGTATAAATGATAGTGAGAAATCTATAATTTTTCCCAGAACAAGGAGGAATGGAATATACACATTTGTTCATAAAGCAGAAGGTGTTTAAGAATGTAAGCTTATAAAAGTGAGAGGGTAGTAATTTTTTGTCTGAAAAAAGACCGGTATTTTTTTTTTTTTTTTTCCATCTTTCTTTCTGGGAGGATACTTTTCTGCAGTTATTGTTATCAAAGGGCCACTCTTGTAATTGTTTCACTTGGTTTTGTTAGTAGAATTTTAGTTCAAAAGCTTTCTACCTTGGAAAAAAAACAAACACAAAGGCAAACCAAAGCAAACATCCATAAAGTTGTTTCAGAATTCACAGAAAACAAACTGTGGATCAATTATTCAGTGCCTTCCCTCTCCCTCATCCACTTCCTGATGTGTTATTAATTTTGCATGAGCCCCCTGCTTAGCCATTCATGCACTTAGAGTATAGAGCGCAAAGGCTTTCAGCACTGTAAACGACTGGGCACTTACTACGACCCTCTGCATAAGAGCAGATCCTGTTGACTTCAGTGGGAATCACTTGTTGGCAGCTGCATAATTGTTTTTAAAGCAATGTAGGTTTTTAACAAAAAAAGCAAACAAAAAAGGGAGGATGTGTGAGAAGGCCCAAAGAGGTTCCCCAAACAAAACACTGAAAAGTCATTCAAAGGAGCTGGAGCAATTACTTCAGTTGCCAAAGTAGTTAAGACCTGGCAAAAAGGTGATGGAGTGATCTAACCAAAAACTCTGGCAGAGAACAGTTGAGTGTACCGGGGAGTGTTCCTGCTCATTTGTGTTTCAGAGTAAGTGTCTTGCCTGGCCATCCATTACCTGATAACTTCCCTGCAGCAGCAGGAGCTCTATGAGACTCTAATTCTTGGGAGCAGTGAGAGGACTTCGCTGATGAAGGACACAGAGTTCATCCTCAGCGTGCAGTTGTGACTGTGTTCTCTCTAATTGCAGAGTAGTGGTGTGCTTGTATGAAATAGCTTTACATGTGCTGAAATATGTGCAGAAAAGAGTGTTTTCTGCAGGCCTTGCTACCAGTCTGGGCAGCAAGTTGGTCACTACTGTAATTTTTTATAAGCAGTGATTCCCAGCACTTCAATGAGTACCAAGTCCTGCTTTTGCCAGGCACGTACATAAGAACAGCAACTTAATAATACATCTGTGTTCGAGGGAGCTGCTAATGCCCAGCTCTAAAGCACCACTACTGATGTGCTCTACCAGTGGCCACATAAGAAATCTCCACATTTTATTAGTGGCATCTGAACTTTAACAACAGCTTAGGCTAAAGACAATAGCTTCTGTGTGAAATATATTCTATTACTGCTAATGCTGTCTTACCAAGTAAGCTAGTGTGTCGGAGAGAAGAATTTCTGTAAACAAAGCATAAAAGGTTTGTATATAAATCATGCCTGAAAATCAATTTACAACTGAATGGGGATTGAACATCTGGGTCTAGTTTTGTTTATGCTTTGGTGATTGATAGAGAAAAAGTAAAAACAGTCTAAGTGCAGAACTTGATGAATATTGCCTTTATTTCCTACTATTGGATTGTTTCAGCACTTTGTGGTAAAGCAGTATGAGTAGGTAGTTACAGTTTGTGCTAGTACCAATGGTTTCAGTACTGTTAAATGTAAACAACAAGAGCCAGCTTTCTTTTTGTCCTTGAGGAAGGCTTTAAAGAAATGTGAAACTGATTCTTACTGATGGTTTAGGGGAAAAAAATGGTCAAGGTTAACAATCCCTTGCTTTAGATTCATCTTACCACCAAGTGAGATGAAGAACTTTGAGCTGTTGCACTGAATCCTTAGTCTGCTACATTGTCACATATCTTTATGTGAAACATTAATCTCCAGAGCCAAAAATTGCTCCAAGGGTTTGGAGGAGAGTGCTGAGCCTTGCCTTTTCACCAGATTCAGTGCAAGGGAGTTCCCTAGGGGAAAGAATCTTGCTGTTATTTTTCCCTGTGGTGTGTGAAGAAACAATATATCAATACATCTACAGTTCTTATTAAACAAGTTGAAGTGTTAATGATACAGAAATGAAAAAAATGTATCTTTAAAGATCTTGTAATGTGGATTTCTGTTATCTTTGTGTGGATTAACAGTTTACCTAGAACAGTTTTGTTTTTGTTTTAAAATATGTTTGGCTGTGTTTTCTATGGTGTGAAAGATGTGATAAAAGGACATATTTGAATAATCTTTCATTTCTGCCTGGATGCCATACAGTTCAAAGGTAGTTTGGAGTTTTGATGGTTTTGTCCCAGAGGGCAGTTGAAGACAGAGTCCTTGCCAGCTAACCCAACTTAAAGCCTGTGTAAGATACAGCTTCATGGACTGACCCGGGGGCTGGTGAAGAGTGATATGGGAAGTGAACAACTTCCCTTGGGGAGGATGTGACTGGGAGAACCATTTTGCTAATGAAACATCAGACTGGTTTACCTGCCTTGACTTAAAGCCATATAGGGGGTATTATTTGTGAGTGATGTCAAACACCAATCCTGCAATTAGTATTTGGCATAATTAGTAATTTCTATGGACAGACCCAATCTGAAAAAAAGCACCTACTGTATACTGAGCAATGTCTCTTGGGAATATTTCATCTTAATTAGCTCAAATCTGTGGACACATTGTCATTTCCATATTGTTTTCAAAGTCTGATACCTTTGATCAACCCCAGGCTGCCTTAGGAAAGCCTAAGGTGAAAGGAACGTTGAAATCTGACCATTAATACTGGTCTGGTATGACCCAGTAGGAGTTTGTCTGGAATGGTATTTCTGCTGTACTTTGCTGAAGAGTAATAAAGGTGAGGTTTTTTCCTTCTCCCTTGAACTTTTGGGATGAATCTGTCTAGTGAAAATTTTTCTTTCTGGCTTAACCTGAGATGATGCCAGCAGTTTGTACTTCATGGTCTGTAAAATGTTACACAATTTCAAAATGAATTCTCAGTGATCGCAGTGGGAGTAGGGTGAGGTTTACGTGTTTGTTGTTTGTGCAGTGTTCCTAACAAATTATAATCATCAGTAAAATAACTGGAAGCAAAAGGAGTAAATCCTCCTAAGTTTCAAAGGTTATTATTGGAAGTAATTTTGTGAGATTATTAAAGGTAGCTCTGAAATTTTCAAGAAATTGTTACCTTAATGAAAATATATAATATAAATTATTGTTTTAAATCCAGACATTCACTATTAATCAGTTCCCTTAATATGGGTATTTTGTATTTAACATAAAAGGGAATGTTCTTGGATTTGGATAGGACTCAAGAATGAAAACTTGCACAGGGCTAGACAGAAAGTTGTTTTGAAGCTTTTATGGGTGATATGCTGTGAGGTGTTCTAGTCTTTTTTTCTGTGACGTCTAATATGCTTGGTTGAAGCATTTCTTCATATAGAAAATAAATAAAATAAGGTGTCACTGCCAAGGAGGACCTCATCCTTCTAGATATGCAACTAAGAGGCCATACCTGTGATCATGCTGGACCAGGCAATAGGTCTGTTACAGGTAAATATCCTCAGAAAGTGGCCAGTGGTAGAGAGCTGGTGAGAAGTGTAAGAAACAAGGCAGGTACATAGTGATAAATTTTAGGGAATATGCTCTGAATCCCCAGCCTTTCAGATCCAGAAGTAGTATCTTTGTACTTGGTATCACTATATGATTTTTTTCTTTGTAAATTTATCTGGTTGATCATTGAATATCTAATTTTCTGAAGTGAGTGACATCCAGTTGTTAGCTGTACCTTTTTTCTGTTAGTATTGGCTTTACTTTGGGAGAGGTGGAGTTCCAACAGGCATCTAATAAAGCATTCTGCAGCTTGGAGTCAATTAACTTTCATGTTCATCTGCTTAACTTCTGTGAAACCACAATGAAAATCCTGCATCTAAAGAATGTGGCCTAAAACACCTTTTATCTGCTCCCTGCTGTACCATGCTTCTGGCTTTTCCACATAATACCATTAAGAAACAAATTTTGGATGCCTTTCTTTTCAGTGGTTCAGATGGTTGAATTACAAATGTAGGAGGCGTGTAAAGTCAAGTGAGTGTACCAGTCCAAGGCAACTACAGCTGGATGTCACAGATGAAAAAGCTTGCTGCTGGGAAGAGGAGCTTTAAGTTTCCAGATGGTGACCTAGTTGGATCTCCACACAGCTCCTCCAGTTACAATGACATAACCATTTTCAGCCCAGGCCATGTGTAACAGCAAGACATACAGTTGGCAGTTTTTTATGTTGGCAGTAGGATATATAGTTGGCAATTCTTGCAGTTCTGTCCTTTTTCATCCTCTTTCCCGTGCTTCACAAAAGGAAGAAACATGCAAGCCTAAACTCCCAGAATCCTTATTTAATTCTGCCATTGATTGTGGTGCATTTTTATTAAGTAACAAAATAATGTACAAAAAATGAGAATTCTGTCATGGGCAGGTGAATCTGAAGGGTGTTCTCAGGTAGACACCAGACTATGCCTTCCTATGATTACTATTTTGAAGATTCCCGTAATTGTCTGTAACATAAAAGGTCAAATGTAGCACTTACCTGTTATTTTGGAAGGAAAGGTATAAAGTTCCTTTCTTGTCTGGGCTCCGATAAAGCTCCTAAACAAATGTGTGGGTTATGGGCTGTGCTGCCTAGGCTGTCTGTGAAGCAGAGATCAGTGTAGTGCTGAGAGTAGAACCACAAGGGGTTGCAAAAGGTAAATCAGTGGCCAGGCAGGAGAGTGAAGTCATTGGTGCTGTAGAAGTGTGACATCTGGAAGGTTGTGTTGTAGCCCAAGAAAATTTGTTAATCCAGGCAAGTTTATAAGAGTCATCTTATCTTATACCACAGCACTGGACATCTGATAAATGAAATGTCTTTTCTTGTTTATTTGTATAGTAGTCCTGGGAAGGAGGGTGTCGTGGATGACAACTAGTATTGACTGGCTGATGAAGAGAGAGGCAAGAGGGCAACATAAAACCCGATAGCATGGTCAGATCCTTTAAAGCTAGGATCAGACCATACAGAGACTGACTTCAGATTTAAGCTAGTTTACTAGGCTTGAGAATAAGAAAAAAAAAAAAAGCTTACAGAGTTCTAAGACTTTTTGTTTTACTTAAAAATAATAAATGAGTGCTTCTGAATGTCTTTGTAAGTTCTTATTCCCAGGGCTCAGGTCCATGATCTGATTCCCTTAGGAACTGGATTTCCAAGTAAAGAAAAAGGAAAAGCCCTGAGAAAACAGTTTGGTAGCTGTTCATCATGAAATCTGTTTTATTTGCTGCATGGCGATCTATTTTGGAAGTACTTCAATGAAAAGTTGGGCAATGGAAGGCCTAGCATTTAAATGTGTATCACTTTGATTGGTTGTTTTGGTTTTCTTAAGTTTTTAGGTGTGTGGTTTTGTGTGGTTTTTTGAGGGGCTGAATGGTTTTGGGATTTTGTTTTGTTATATATGTGTGAAGTACTTGGATTAATTCCTGGTTTCTTGGCAGCAACGAAGAGTTGTTCCCTCTCTGCCCCATCGTTGTTGCTCACTGTGTAATTGTGTTCTGCATTGTGCCTTGATCTTGCGTATGGTACATTCTATTGAAAGAGAAATAAACCCATCTTGCGTATTGAATTTAATGCTATAGGCTAGCTCTACTTCCAAAAGTGACATTGCTAGAAAACCGTGGATTTTTCTAGCATTAATAAAATTGAGTGTGGGCAATGTATGTTAGCACACTTACTTATATACATATATATACAAGTCTGCTTGTGTGTGTGTATATGTATATATTTTAACTCTTTTTCCTTGTTCTATTTTTTCCCTTCTGCTCCATACCAATACTGCTGAAGCTGTTGTAAGAGGACAGCTTTTGCTCTTGCCAGCCAGAATCTGTTTTTGCAGTGAGGGGTCCCTGCTGGGGAAGCCTTTCTTTTCCTGCTCTTTCTTGTCTCCGCAGGGTAGCATGCATAAGGACTGCCCTCCCGTCTGCTCTGCTGACAGCCGCGCCTTCTCTGCTCTGGCTGTAGCAGCTGCTGCTCCTCAGCCTGACTGAGAGAGCATAAATTAAAGTACAAAGGTCTCCTGTGGCCACTCTTGGCTGGCAGTGCAATGGCAGATCAGACCTTGCTACATCATCTTCACTTGACTTTCTTCTTTTTCTTAAGAATTTCCTTTGCGTTTGTCTCAGTCACAGTATTTTGCCACTGAGCTGAATAGAAGCAGCAGTCCAGTAACTCTAAATGTTTTATGTACTTGTGTCACTGGAGCAGTTTGCAGAGAAAAGAATCAGTGATGTGGGTTTTACCAAAAGCTCAAGTCTTTCTGCTTTTCATACTGCTTGGAAGAGATAAACTGTTTGTGTGCTTTTCATAGGTGCTGAAGATCTAGGGCTAATTCCTGTTCTCATCTCCCCACGAAGTCAGTGGGAGTGTTAGGAACAGCAGAACCATTGTGCTGCCATTGTGTGTGTGTGACTGAGGGCACAGCACTGAGCATGAGTATTTTCTCCAGTGGGCTTTTATTGTTCTGCAACCTGGTATCTTACAATGCTCATATTGGGGGTCTCAACCCCAGAGGGTGGAGAGGGGGCTACTTAGTGATGGGATGGAATGCCATGCCACAAAACTGGCTATGTGGAATTCCTGACACAACTGTTTTGGTTTTTTTTTTGTTTTTTTTTTTTTTTTTTTTTTTTTTTTGTTTGTTTGTTTGTTTGTTTGTTTTTTTTTTGTTTTGTTTTGTGAGGGAGCTGTTTTGGGTTGTTTTGTTTTTGCCCTGTGCTTGTCTGACATAGCAGAAGTTTTTTGGCTCAGTGTGCTTTAATATGAGGACTGTTCCTTGTAGGTGGTAAGTGGTGAGTATTTTTATGATTATTTTTAATTGTTTTATTTAAGTAACTTTGTCTGCTTCCCCTGCTTTTTCTTGCCTTAGACCCTACAGGCTGGTTTGGCTTATTGGGCTTTTGGCTTATGCACTCTTTTTATAGAGTGCTCACATTTTAGCTAGTCTTCTTATCTGTTTCAGAGTTTGAATTCCAACACCTTTATGGGAAAAAATTAAACTGACTAATATTTTGAGTGTTTGTTTTTTATTTTTTTAACCCTTCTTTAAATATCTTTTTTTTCCTTTTCTTCCCCCCCCCCATTTCTTCCCCACCGTGGAATGCACGTTAAACTTGTAAACTCTTGTGTTGTAGCTTCTGTCATGTTTGGATTTGTCTTCAGGGCATTGTCAGGATTGGAAGGCAGCCCTAAGGAAAAGCATTTCAGTAAGTGGTTCATTTTCAGTCCCTGAAAATCATGTAAGAAATGAGAACCTGCTCTTTTTTATTTCCATTTGTATAATTGTCAGCTAGTCCTCAATGCAAGTTTGTTCAGGTCCTCTGCTCATTTTATCCACTGTTCTCTGGATTATGGATGTGGAGGTTCTCCATGATTTGTGCAATGACTCAATTGTTTATTTTTAATGTAGATATGTTTTGGCTTTAAATGCAAGGCTCTGCAACAGTGAATGTTACAGCATGAATACAGTCTTATCATACTTAGTAATATTCCACACTGTGAAAGCCTAAAAGCAAAACATGCCTAAGCTTAGAACCTTTTTATCTATAGTTGTATTACATATAAAATGTCTTGATTTCTATAGTTGACTTCATGGGTTTGGAGGGAGGGAAGTATCAGGACTTTCTCATGCTGTTCCTTTTATCATGCTGATTAGGTAAGTGAAAGCTACCATGGTGGTGGGACAAGAGGACAGCATTGTGCAAGTGAACTGTTGAATGAAAGCAAAATGTACAGGTGATGAAAAATATGTGTGTCCTTTTTCTTCAGTAAGTTGCATGCTAGTAGCAGGTGCAGATGAAGAGATGGCATCCTGTATATTTGCATGTCACACAGAGCAGGATGAGTGGGACAGCAAGTGGCTGTGTGTGCAGCATCCACGCAGTGGCGGAACACTTCTGTAGCTGTTGGTAACTCTGCCCTGTAACTCCACCCCAGCAACCAATAGTGGGTCTGGGATGTGAACTTGCCAGCCAGGGCTTGCCTTGAGTAAACTGGGCTCTGCTAGCTGCCTTTCTGGAGAGCTGTTGTAACTGCAGGTTGACTCTTCCTTTCTTTTTTTCCCCTCTTCTTTTTATCTTGGACAGTGAGCTTTTTACAGGGTGGGGATGAGAAGTATTCTGTGCATTGATTTGTTGTCTGCTTAATTCTGATCAGTTCAAGAATATTTTGGTACAAAGAGTCCAGGGTGTGGTGAGATGACCCAAGAAGTTTGTTAAGGACATGTGAAGTTAATTGCAGGAATTCTACTGTTGCTGTCAGCTGATGGTGCACACTTTTTTTTTTTTTTTTTGGTTCTGAAATGGTATTATCCTTGAATACATTTTTGTGAATCACTGTCACTTGACTTGCTTGTGGGTTCAGAAGATTGATCTTTGCGTAAAGCTCCTCCTGTCCTTTCCTGGCTGATTAAATAACATTTTTCTGAACTTTTGGCATATCTTTGTGTTTGCCTTATCCTTTAAAGGGGAGGAAGAGAACCAAGAAACATATCTACATCCTCTTCTTATTTAATCCCCTAACTAAAAAATGGACATGAAGAGTTCACAAGGGCATTTTTGATATTAGTGCTGCTCTCTTCTGCAGGCAATAAAATAAGCAAATGGGAGCAGTAGCTGAAGTACTTTTTAGACTGTAATTGTCTACTATTGTACTGTCGTTTGCAAAGATTGTAGAAGCAATATAAGTAGCATTGGTGGTGATTTCTTTTTTTCAGGCATTGTTCTTTCCACCCTCAGTTATAACCAGTGCCCTTTAATTGCAGCTCTCTGTCTAATATGAGCTGAAGAAGGTCAGTGTTAGAGAGGGAGGGTGGAGCTACAGTGTGGAATTCATTGGCCTGGCACTGGTGTGATTCAGCTGACAGCTTTTATGTTGGCTGGCATGGCCCTTTCACAACATGAAATACTTTGTTCATTTGTTAGTATTGTGCTGGGTGTTTGCAATGCTTTCAAACAGGCTGATCATAAGATTTTGAGTTTTTTGACACTTGGTTGGGGCTGACTGTTCTGGCCTATGTACTTCTGTGGGTACTGTAATAATACAAATAACTGTGCTTCTCATTCTGACCAATTATAGTATTGAAATGTCATTTTAAGTGTAACAGTGAAGAACACATTAGTAAGAAAGAATAAGGCATGCAGCTGTTGGGTTGTTTTCTTTTTTGACAGTGACCTGCTTAATCTTCCCAGGACCTTCAATTTTTTCATGGCAGCTTGGGAAACAACTGCTGATAGATTGTTTACCTTGAGGACATTGAGAAGTATTGTTCAAAAGGGTAGTTTGTTCTGTTCTGTTTCCTCTACTTCCTACAGCAGTGAGGCTTGGTCTGGTTTCTGTGCTAAAAAGCCAATTACTCTATGTCTCTCTTACAGGCTATAGACAAACACAGTGAAAACTTGCCCAGGATTTGGTAAGGTTTTGGACTGAAATAATAGGTTTTGGTTTAGTGTGGCTTGCTGTTGTCAGTGCTTTGGTCAGAATTGGGTAGGCTGTGCAAGATAGCTGGCTAGTTACAATATGCTTGCATTAAGAATATTTATTTTGGCATTAAAACAACATGTATGTTCATGTTATAAGTAAAGTCCTTTCTTGCTAATTTTGCATTTGTTCCTAAAAGGCACTGTACTTCAGTGGTGCCTGTGGAAAAACAGAGATCATTTAGTTTTGAGCAGTTACTGAAAAACTAATCCTGTACTCCAGAGTATAATGAGTTGTGGATTCTTTATGCCATTAAGTGAAATATGACTGGTGACCTACTTTATTTGCGTATTTAACATACTGGATACTTTTTGTTAATGGGGTTGGTTTTTTTTTTTTTGCTTTTTTTCCTAGGAAACAAATGCCCTGGTATACTGGAGAACAGCTACTGTATGGAGACTGCTGCCTGTCTGAGCATTGTTCTCTTATAGGTGGAAGGCTTTAAAGAGGAAAGAGCTGGAGTTTCCAAAACCATCTTTATTAACCAAAATAGTGCAAGGATGTGTTTCAGACTGCTGTGCAACTTGTCAATGTATTTGTGTTTTTCTCAGTAGGAGTATCTGTGTTGTATTGGCTTATCTAGTAAAAGTGCTGTATATGTTCCCATTGAAGACATATCAAAAGAAACTGAATGAGTAACTAATAAATGGTTGTTCTTGTCATCCTTCCTGTAGATGCATATTTCTAAAAGTATTTTATTTTGAATTATATGGAATGGAAACAATAATGCAGAATTTGGCATAGAGTAGACTTCAGGAAGTAGTATTTTGTTACTGGAGTAGGTAAAGAGAGGGGTGGGAAACCTTTTAAATGTAAAAATTGTCTCAAATTTGTTCTGCTGCTGACTTTTTTATTTTTTAGCCCAGTGTTTATTGTTGCAACATTAAAAAAATAGATGTGGTTGTTGCAATGTTAAATTTGGAGCTGTGATGGTGGAATGGTGTTAGGATTGGTAATACTGAATGTTACTAAGTGGTGAACAAAAACTGGCTCACTACTTGAATTGTTAGGTGAACTAATGAGTGGTTAGGAGTGTGTTGTTGAGTTTTGAGAATGCTGAGCACATTGGAGGAGAAATAATAAGGGAGAATCTGTGAGCTTTTGGTAGTGTGTGACAAATAAAGCTAAGTTCGTAACTTTGAAAGTGCTGCACAATTCCCCTTCGTTCTTTCTGTGCTGACTTCAAAAACTCAGGTAAGGACCAATGCTCAGTGGTAGCTTAGATGCAGGTAACTTACAGCTGCATCTCTGGGAATCTGTGACTTACTCTGTTGCTTCCAGACTGCTTGAACTGAGTGTGTAGCATGCGGTGCCAGTATCAATACACACAGCACTGGTGCCTGAGTTGTGTGCTGCAAGGGCTTGGTGCTTGTTATTCTGATAATTTTCTCTTCTCTTAGTCTACAGCATGTTAAGAAGGAAATAGTGGCAGGACAAGAGAAATCCGTGTAGCTCTGCAATTCCTTGTCAGGGCTTTATTTTGGGCTGCCTTTATTCAGCCCCTTGCTGAGGGAAGCACAGGTAGCCGACAATAGCAGTGTATGACCATGAGCTGCCCAGAAAGGGGAGCAAAATAAGGGGATGTGCTGGGGAGTGGAGCTTGTTTGCTTGCAAGTGCTTGAGGATTTGAGATTCAAGAGGTAATTTTGTCCATATTTGCCAGTAGTAGGGATATAATGCATACTTCTTGCATTCTCTAAGGGTTAGAACTTTCAAACAGCTAAATATCCTTTAAAAATTTAAAAATTTAAAAATTGTCTGTTTTGTAATTAAAGCATTGAAGTTTTCAAAGTAGGACTTTGATGCAAAAACTGGGGGTGAAAGGAGAGTGAAGCAGAGTTGAAACCATGTCCCTAAGTGCCACATCTACCCTATATTTTGTGGTTGATTGCTACAATGGAACATATTTTGTGACAAGGGAAAGAAATTATTTTTCTTATGAGAAAGCTCTTTTTGGGGTTAGGGGGAGGTTCAGATTGTGTGGTAAGTTCTGCAGATGGATCAGATGGTCATTTCCACAGGTGATCCTCATGTAGCTTATCCAGTGTTTTTGCCTAGTGGAAAGAAGGTAGGTGGCTGACATTTCTCTGGATGTTCAATACCAACATCAACCGCTTCATGAGTACCTGTTCCTACTTGTGCTTGGTCAAAAAGATAACTGACTGCTAATAATAAAAGATTTTACTGTGTTTTTGCAGGTTTTTTTTGTTACTTTTTAAAGAAAGTTCAAGTTTCCAAACTCCACATATGCCAGCTTTTCTGATTTGAGATTACATTATGGCACTGCGCCTCTTCACTAGTTACCAGTAAATCTGATCAAAGTAGATCCAAGTCTGAAGACACAAGTATTGTTTATTAATCTCTCCAAGTGTCTGATGTAAGTTCTTAGTGAAAGCAGCTGTATGTGATGTGATCTGGACCTCCTGCAAGAGCTGTGTGCCAGTGGAACTGCTGATTTTCTTATCTGACTTTGTGTGTGTAAAATAAGACTTTTTCAACAGATGGACTCAATAATAGGCAAACAATTTCAGATTTCGACACAATACATAAAAGAAATCTACTTCTCACACAGTTAAGGCATCTAAAACAGATTTTCCACCTCTAAGGTCTAGAGAGAGGGAGAGGAAAAAACCCAGATATAGGTGTTGTAGACCTCTTGAAGGTCTACAGAACAACTGAACTGTCCCTTTGTGTGATAAATACTTAGCATGTGAATGAATAAATGATTTCATGAGAGGTTGCTGGTTAGCTTGCTCTGTTCCCCCAGTGATTGTGAGAGAGTCTTTGGGAGAACTCTGTGCCTGACTATTGAGTTATTAACACTCATGGATGTTAATAACTATTGAGTTATTAACACTCATGGATGCAGCAACTAAAACTGCACAAAGTGGAGGGGCCAAGCATCTAGGAAGGAAGATCTTGTAATTTCAGCTGGGATTAAAGCCTGTGAGCAGTGACTATGGCAAATTTTGCAACGTGCCATGTTAATTTAACCATAAGAGTCCCTGTTCTATGAGTACACTAGTGAACACTGTTACAAACTATTTTCTTTGAAAATGCTGGATGCCCTCCCCTCCCCAAACCCAGTGCTTATCTCTGTTGCCTTTCTCATGGTCACTTTTTGAGAGAAGGTGGAAGGAGGTTCTGGTGAACAAAGTGGCAATTGCAAATAGGACTGTAACTTCTGTCTCTGCATTAAGTGTTCCCATCTGTTGGATCTTTAATACTTCTCTTGTTTCACTTAGTGTAGGTTTTTCTGGATAATACATGTCATGCACATTTATTGTTGCTCTTAGAGCACTTACATGCAAGTGTAAAAACTCTGAGCTGTGGTGTATTAGAGGTACTTGTGTAAAGCAGTATTTGAGTGTACACAAATGCAAAGTAAAGGCACGCTCTGTTGTGGAACATTTAAATGTGCCACTTAGGCAAGATCTCAAGTGTTGTAGAAAATACATGTGGAAATGTTTTAAGAGTTCATTACATAACTAGGGCATCTGATTATTGTTATTCAAATCTCTTCTCACAATAAAAGCCAAAAACTTGTAGAGGAGTTGTCCTTGTATGTTATCATCATCCCACTGTTTCATAGTGCTGTGTAAATTCAGAGCAGCACTGATGCAGCATTAAGGTGCTTCACTCTTAGTGGAAAGTTATTATTTAATTTAGTTTCACTATGCTTTTCATTTTATTTAATGATATGAACATAGGAAATTTTCCTTTTTTTTCCCTTTTAGTAAGGAAATTCAGATTTGAAAATCTGGGATAGATGTGTACATAAGGAAGCAGTCACTCCAAATATCATTCTGCCTTGTTGGTTATACTGCAGGATGATTTCCCTGGGCTTTCCCTTCTGTTTGTTACCTACTGTAGCTTGATAAGGAGAACCAAAATGGACTTCAGCGGGCTCCTTCCTTGAGCTCTGTTTGTACCCTGCAACCGCAAGGACCATGAAGAGGCCAGCTGGACACTTAGAAATGTAGGAAAGGATATTGGAACATAATCAACAGAGTTTCTTAAATCTGCTAAGATTACTCACCACTGCTAAAGTTAGCTTTTGTCTAAGGTTTTGGAAACCAGGTGCTCTGAGGAAATGAAACTGCTGACCAGCTAAAAGAGCAGTGTCAAGCAGTGGCTACAGCTGTCCCAGGCTGATGTCAGCTGGCACTGGTGATGTGGGAATGTATTCTCACAACAGCTGTAGTGTTACTGGGGTCCCTTGGTGTGGAGTGAATTGCATGTGGCAGTGCCTGCTGGGAAAGATCACTTTCCTTACTGGGGTTCCTTCTGTGGTGTTGGAGGACATAGTAATGATAGGAGAAGTAGAAGATAAGGGCTCTGCTCTAGTGTGCTGGTTATTTTTGTTTTCTTCAGCACTGGTGACTCATATGTTGATCAAAGCTTTAGTTCTGCTAAGTGCCGAGTGTGCAAAATTAATGCTTAAGTTTTACATCTAGATCATTGTCATATGATCTAGTGGCTGCAGAACAGATCAGCAAGAGAGTAGCGAGGTACAAATGACACGTCTGCTCTTTTAATTCAAAGTACTTGATCATTAGGACTCCTAAGTTCCAAATCTTTGTGTAGTAATAATACTGCTTTTTCATGATGTTTCCAGTTAGATTCAGTAACTTCTTGCAGAATGAAATAGAAAATCCTGTCTGCGTTAATCATGCTTAGTTTGTTTAGAGGAGCATCCTTTCAGAAAAAAATTTGGTGAGTTTTAGTTCTGTGTTATATGAAGTGACTGTCTTGGTGGCAGATTCTCCATCTGCTGGCAGGCGACACTGATAATTGTACTGGTGTCACTGTTGGTTTGACAGCTCTCTCAGCTGAAATGGTAAAATAATATAGGTTGTAAATGTATTGTTATGTCTTATTTTGTTTCCTTTGAAAATGACATAATTCATGGTTCCAGTTTAGAGAACAGCTAAAGAAAGTAGTGTCTTGAGGAGGAAGCAACCTCTGTGCCAGGGTGGAGGAGGAATGAGCATTGCAGGGAAGATCTGAGGCTTAAGAACTGTTGCTGATAAAAGGCTACTTGAATAGGCACAGACCAAACCCTGCCAGAAAGCACATCAGTATGTGCCCACATATTCCTGGAAAGGAAATCAGCATCAACTATAAGATAATGTAGTGGAGGTTCTCTGTGGTGCTGTCAGTTTTCTGATTGCAGGCTAAATGCGGTGGTGCAGTGAATTTGAAATGGGAGGAACTTAGAAAGATTGCTTTTGCGTGCAGATGTCAAACATCACGCAGTTATCACAAGTTTATTGAAGATTGTTTTTAATGGGAGTATTAAATCTGTTATGCTTTGCTTGCTTTTTAGCTACCTGTATTTCAGGCTTGTCCTCACTTTTTTTTTTCCTCTCCATTTAATGCAAGTTGCTCAGTGCAGGACTAAATAATTATTTTTTACTCTCAAGTAAATTGCTGTGTATTAGTAGTTATATAGTGAGATTTATTTTATTCCTTGCTTCATTCCAGTGTATCATCCGTTCTTATGCCATGTAAACCCCTGCATTTCAGCTTTGTTTTTCAATCTGCTTTGACCTTTTTTTAAATGCAACTGGCATTTTTACCTTGTATCTTAGAGAGTTGAGTGATTAACCTGCAGAATAGCAAGTGTGATTTGGGTTATTTAGACACAAAATTTTTGAGATACCTTTTTTAGGATTTCACTAGTGCGTGATTTTTCTTTTTCTTTTGCTTGCACAGTAGCTAGTGCATGCATACTGCATGGGATAGGACAGGAAGGTTCTCTTACTTTTAGATCAGATTCTCCTCAGCAGAATTGCGGGGAAGAGGGAATTGGTGCTTTAAATTTGCTGCAGTGTGGATGACTTTACTGACATGTAGCCATGATCATGAATTAAGTGCATGAACATTGCCAAGAGAGAGGTTGTGTGGCTGCTGTGCTGCCCTTTCACTTTCATTGTCTCTTGGTGGCACCCCAACCTACTGCTGGGGACAGGTGATGTTTGTGTTCTACCTTCACTTTGAACCTGGAGTGGTTGGTGTTCATCTGTGTTCACTCATTCTCTTCTAGTGCTTCCTTAATTAGCTGAGAACACTGCATTCCTGTCCTTTTCCTAGGGATATGCTTTTCCTGCAAGGAAGTTAAATTAAATGCAACCCTATGCTCCTGAAGCAACAGATGGAAAACTGCCTGTTGCAGAGGTGCTTTTGCTATTAGCTGATGCATGAATTTCGGTTTCTCTTCAGGTATGGTTAGGTGTACTCCTGTTGCCCTCACTAGCCACTCCTAGCTGCTCATGCTTTCAGCAGAGCTCAAGGAAAGAAGCAGCACTGTTGGGGAGTGATGTGATGGAACTTGTTTTTAATATTCAAGAGCAGCAGAGTTACCTGCATATGAAAAGGGTTTTACAGTGAATGGGTTTTTCTCATCAGCTGGAGTGAGACTTTATCTTAACATTTTCTCCCAGAAGCTGTACTTCTGAGTTTGCTAGAAGTTGCTTTATTGTGTGAGATGTATTGGCACTGATGCTATTGAAAGCCTATTTTACATGACAGTATAACAGTAAATTTAGGTGAATGCTTTTGAAACCTTTCACAAGAGCTGAGATTTAACACTGTAATTTTTTCTTGGGTTGTGTTTCAAAGTAATTATTTTCTACCTTCTTTATATAATCTGTAGGGAAACAAAGCAATTTAAAGATTAACAAACAGAAGCTCATCAAAATACATCTATCGGAGCTAGTGATAAATAATCCTTTTAACAACGGATTTGTTGCTGAATGCAAGTATTGTTCCCTGGTATTCAATTACTTGAGCTGATTTTGTTCATATACTAGAAATATTGCTGTGCCCCAGTCCTGTGGTTATTGATGAAGTTGGAGTGTCTGTATCAGCCCTGAGATGGAGCTTTTAATACAGAAGTCATGCAGCATCCATTTCCTGATTGTCATGAGTGGAGCTGCCCCAAGCTGGCAGTCCTCAGACTTGCAGCTGCTTTGCTGTATTGTGCCAGCATTGGCTGGGGAGAGGCAGCAGGCAGGGAAATAAGCTTTCCCAAGGGGAGGTTAATTTAAAATATTTCAGAAATTACATGTTTCCAGAAAGGGATTAACATGAGGAGACTTAGCAGAGGTGTTTGAAGGAAGATGTGCCAGTTTGCAGATGATCAATCTTGTCTCTGGGGTTTTGTGTGTGGAGTTTTTTTGCCTTGAAACTGAGCAGATCATGGCAGGTGGAATTATTTCAGCCCTTAGGTTACAGAACTGTAAAATATTTGACATATCTGTTTAGTACAGTTCTTAAGATGTAACACTGTGGAGCAGTGCTGGATGTGCAGTCATTCTCACAGTCTACTCCCCAGCTTCAATACTATTGATGGAATCATAAACACTTACATATAATTAGTTTGGATGATGAAACCCTGCCTGGTTAATTTGCCATTAGGTATTTTAAAGAGCTCTAACGAGAGAATGCAGAAGGTTGAGGAGGATTAAGAAAATTTCCACAGCTTTTGCCTTTCACTTTTCTTACTATTTGTGTGGTGAAGCCAAACACTTACAAGCTTATTTGGATCTGGAAGGACAGAAAGAATTGATGGAGATTTGCCAGAAGCATTTTTTAACAGAGTAGATTTTCTGATAGGAAACTGATCAGTCGGTCCAGGCCATGCTGCCCAATGCTAGGAAGTAAATGGTCTCTTGGGGCCAAGTGTCCCAGTGCTTTAGCCAGGCTGATTAAATTGGGCTGATACTGGGGGATTGCCATGAGGGAGCACATCTGCACAGCCTGGAGTCAGGGAAGGGTAGAAGAGCCTCTCTGTGGGTCTCTTTGCTATCCAGCTCTATATTTGGCTCTGCAGGACTTGCTGGACTGAGCAGTAAGTGTGGGGTGAGCGCTGTGTGGGCCTGTGCCACATGCTGCCCCAGTCACGGAATCTATAGCGTGTTGGGTCAATCAGGCTTGGATGGAAAGCGCCGCAGGTGGCTTGAGGGGAGCCTTGCTCACCCGCCTGTGACAGGCTCAGGGCCCAGGCAGCTCGTGCTCTGGCCTTGAGCTATGCCCTGCTAATTTCCTTTTTGTTCCTGCTGGACAAAAATGGCCTAAGTGCTGTTGCCACACACTGTCCTTCCTTCTCAGCTGGGTGGAGTGCTACTTCTAAAAATACTTATCACAGAATTAGGGAGTTGAAAGGGACCCACAAGAATCATGGAGCCCTGCTCTTAAGTGGATGGCCTATGTGAGGATGGAACCCACAAGCTTATCAGCACCACCTGTGTGGCTACACAAAGTGCTGTGTACCTCTCACATCTGAAGCTGGTGACTTGCAGCAATAGTTCTCCCCAGTAGTGGCTAGCATGTGTGGATCTGTACAGAATACCTTTTGTAAATCTTACCTAAAGGCTCCAGTCTTTGACTGTTGTTTCTTCTCATTTAGATAATTTTGGTGCATTGCACATCTTTTGTTTCAAGCCTTGTAGCCAATTTTCTGTAAGAGGCTTAAATTTGCAGGACTTGTTAGCAGTTCTAACATGTTAATGGTTCAAGTATAGTGCCAAGTCAACAGTTTGTTCAATTTTTAATTAGGATTATTTTATATCTGACAGTTTTTTGTAATTGCATGTCATTCTACAATTTTTTTAAAAAAGAAATCAGATCACTTTGGTTGTCCAATTCCTGATCTAATTGTTCCTTCTGTGAGCAGTTGGAAAGAGAGGCAGTCCACTTCAGCTAATTGTGTTGTAACTGTCCTAGTGGCTATGACAAATTGTATTAACTCTTCTGTACTTAAGGGAAAAAATGAAATGGAAACATAGACTTGATGCAAAGGGCTGGCTTTATTTGGTAAAATGTGTTTTGGTTTAAACTTTCACTTGTTTTCAGCAGTACTGTTAGCTTGAGGTTTTGATGCATAGTTGTTTCTGAGGGTTCTTGAGTTGAGAGCCTTTACAGGTATGGGTAAAGGATTCTGTTTCATGTTTCATATTGTATGTAATCTTGCTTCTGGAGAGCTCTACTGGGTCTTCCATGCAGTTCCTCAGTTCAGGAATTTTGTTTTGTCTTGTTTTGAGTTTGTTGGGTTTTATTTGTTTGGGCTTTTAAATTTTTGTTATACTGATATCTCAAAATGTGAATAGCCAGAATAATTTGTGACTAATTTTTGAGGGAGAAGAGGAATGTATTGACTTTTGCAAAGTCTTGTTCCTGTACCATGGCCTATCAGTGGACTGAAAGATGGCATTGCTATCTGACAATTCTTGTAGCACCACTCTTCAAACTTCTGGTGACCTCTTGTCAAGAACACAGGGAAAGTAAGGTGCTAAATGTGTTATCCCCTCCTCCTTCCTCTGTAATAATTCTGAAGCCCTTTGGCACACATCTGCAATATTTATTGGAAGGAAGATGAATATATGCCTTTGATCCTATCCAAAAACCTTATCCAAGAGATGGGGTAGGAGCCTGCTGCAGAGGACCCTGTTTTATTGACAGGAACTCTGAGCAGGTAAAGTTCTGAGTTGTCCTCTTCCTGAACTTGGAAGAGGAGGGAAAAATAAAAAAACTAAGAATAACTGAAATATCCCTTAATATTCGTATCCTAGCTCTGTTGCCAAAGGAAAGCTGCAGCAAAGAAAGAGGCTAAGCTTTGTATGATGAGTTAGTGCAACCCTTGAGTTACCTTCAAGTTACTAGTTGAGCATGGGAGAAGAAGGTGTGGCTTTCCAAAGGAACTGCAGAGCACTATTTGGTATTTGGCCCTGACATATTCCCAGTGATATGAATAGATTTCTTATGTTGCAGCACGTAAGCAGGATCAGAATGTGAGTCTACTACAGCAGTTGGTGAAAACAGCATATGTTTAATTTTATGAAGACTTAAAGACAGATGGTGTCGCATAGAATAATTATATAACAGCCAAAATTCCCTTAATAAATCTTTTTATAATAGCTGTGATAATTACTCATAAATAGCCAGTCATTTCAGTATTTTTCTGTTACATAAATAGTACAGGGATCTAGTTTAGCCCCTCTTAAACTCTTGCGTGAATTTGTTCTTTAGTCCACTTGTCATTTCTAGTCTTCCCTTTCTTTTGACAAAAAGCCCAAGTGATGTGCACTTCTGTCCAATCAAGTGAAATAAATCTGAAAATGTCACCTCTCCCTTACATCTGTCTCTTTTAGGCTTTTTTCTTTGCCTTCATGGACTCCCTGTGTTTTACTCCTCCTAGTCTCTGTCCAAAGAGATTAAAGTTCCCCTAAGAAATTGGTTACTGTGTGTTCCCCTGTAATCAGCCTTGGAGGAATGGAGTATTGAATTAAGATCTGTTTTCTGGGAACTGCTGGCTTTCATCCAAGATTTTTATACCCATTTCTTCAGCTGTTATCTTGGATGTTTCTTGCATGACTCTTGAGTAGACTGGCAAGTTGTGTAGATGGCTGGAAAAGAGTTGTTAGAAATGGGTATGAGCTGGGCAACTATTTCTGAGGCATCAGCATAACAGCCTTTGGAGCACCAGTGGCCCTGATTGATCTGACATCAAGATGAACTACCTGCTAGCAAAAGACAGTTGTCTTTTGAAGAGGATTTTAAGGAATGGATTTAACAAACAATGTCCTTTCTTACCTAAGTCTAAGCCTTTCAGTATCCAGTAGCTCATAACCCATCTGCTTTCTGTATCCAAAGGGCAACTTGCCAATTCCTTGTAAGCCACAGGTCACTCCTCGACTGGCATCATCTTGGGGGAAGGGATAGAGAAAAGCTCTTTTCTAGCTCTTTGCCTGTATCATCTTTATGCTGATTTCTACTTTTTCTGGCAAAGGTAGTACACAGGGCAGGGATTCAGATACAGGTCATGATAAGTAGGCTGGCCAAGGCTAGGGAGATGGTAAACTTACGAGGGACAGAATTCTGCTAACACAACATTTTAAATAATGCCAATCAAAAGTAGAAGCATATATTGAGCACTGGCCAGTTTGTCTGCAAAATGTGCTTCTTATTTGAAGGCCTCTTTGTGTAAGCCATATCCCTGCTTATCCCAACGGAAGCCTTGCTAGCTTCCTTGCTAGCTATGGACCTTTAGCAATCGAAACAGATGAGGGTTTGAAGTAGTAATTATAGGAAATACAGCAGCAAAAGTACTTCAGTAAATGCCACTACAGTTTCTCAGCTGGAGAAGTACTAACAGTGATTTCTTTTGGGATATCACACTTTATTCTCTGTGGTAGATGCAATCTGGCCATTGACAATTCTACTTGAGCAAGTTATAAGTTCCTCACAGCAAGAGCAATGCAGGACTGCAAAGCAGTAGAGGCTGCTTGTGTTAGCCAGGTCATTACTGTGAAAATGCATGTCTTATGTGCCCCTATGCACAGCACTACTTACTGTCATGCTGGTTTACAGTAGTGTCAGCCCTAAACAAATATCCTTCAGCAGTGACCTGGAAGCTGAGCAAAGGCTTCTGCTTGCTGGGGCTGTATCTGTCCAGGCAAGGATCCTGGAAACTGGGCATTCACCTGTGAAAGCACAGATGGGGGAAATATTTGGAAGTTTTGGGGTGTGGGGGAAGAGGCTCTTTGCTAACCTTTATATGTTACCAAATTAAACCATTTCCAGTAATAATAAGTAAAGGAAAATCTCCCTTTCTGAGGTCAACCAACTTCCTGAGAATCTATAAAAAAAGAAATACAAATTTGTTAAAATATAACCAAGAGAGCATCTTCATTTTTTACTGTTATTTATTTTTTAGGGGGAAGCATTCTAAATTTCTTGTTTCAATATGGAATTGTTTGTCTGGCTGGTAGTGTGGTTAATTCATCTGTTTTCAGAAGATATTCAGATCAGATTCAGCCCATGGCTCAGACAAGTTGAGAAATTAAACAGGACAATGTCTTTAGCAGACGTGATCTTGTATTTGTCTTAAACAAATTTCCAAGCAGCTGGACTCTTGATTACTCTTTGGTGATAACTTTCATGATTATCCATCTGAGAAATCCAGTGATTTCTTGGTCTGGATGTTGTTAGGACCCTTGCAGGACAGTTAAATGTCTTATTTTCCAGGTCTAATATGGTTTTTATTTTAAAACTTTTAAAATGTTCTTTCACATTAAGTATTTGCATTATACTGAACATGTCATTTGGTGTGGCATATCCCTTGGGTGAGTCGGGGTCAGCTGTCCCAGCTATTTCCTCTCCCATCTCCATGTGCACTCCCAGCCTCCTCGCTGGCGGGATGGGATGAGGAGTGGAAAAGGCCTTGACTGTGCAAGTGCTGCTCAGGTGAAATGAAAACATTGCTGTGTTGTCAACACTGCTTCCAGCACAAATCCAAAATATAGTCCATACTAACTACTGTGAAGACAATTAACTCCATCCCAGCCAAAACCAGCATGCTGATGGAAATGGGGAATGCATGCAAAAGAAGGGGGTTAAGGGATAGAGCAGTGAAATGTTGCAAATAAAGTTCATTGCTAATGTTGGTGTTTCTTATGTGGTCCTTAAAAATGACTATATTCAGTTTTTTCTTTTGGGGGGAATGGCTAGAGAGAGTTAGAATTTGATGTTCATATTATGATGATGAATGTGACAGTTCCCAGCATTTTGCCATAGAATATTCTCTCAGATTTCTCCAATTGGTACAGCTTCTGTGCCTCTTTTCAGCAGTAGGAGTCAGATTTAAAAAAAAAATAAATCTGTGCTGCTGCAAGGCAAACTGCACTAATAATTCATCTGTTCTAGACCGTGGTATTGTGTGGAAGGTACAAGGTTCATGAGAAAAAGTTTATAAGCAGCAGTTAGTTGGCATGTGATTTATGCACCATGAAACTCCATTTAACTATTTTAGGCCTTTTGTGCCCATGATTCTAAAGTGGAAGTATTGTCTGTCACAGTCGGAGGACGGAGGCACTTACATGCTCAGCAAGATGCTAGTTTGGAGGAGTGAATTAGCTCCCTTTCCAGCCTGGGGATAAAGAAAGGTAGGATTGTCAGATTTCTCCAAGTGATCATTTGCAGCATGTATGAAGTCTTTCATAGTGACCTGTAATATGCAACTTTAAACAATAACACCGAGTGTTGAGGTATAGGGGATTATTCTCTTTAGTGTATACTGCCAGATCTGGAGTCTACACTAGTCTCTTCAGTTTGCAATTTTTGTCACTCACAGAACCTTTCAATACATTCAACATGTTCTTGTCCTAGAAGTAAAAGCTTTCAGTTTAAAAGCAAAGAATGTATTCATTGAAGGCGTGGGACATGGCAACATAATTACAATGAGAGCTCATAAGTTAGTCTGTGCTAGCTGTAGTTACATCTTACTTTGACAAGTTTTTGTTGTTTTGCAGTATTTGACTTTCTGGAAATTTTAACACCACCTTGTAACCTGTTTGTTGAATCTCAGATGAAAAAAAAAAAAAAGATTTGAAGCCAAATCAGCTTCTTTTATTGATACTTGACAACAGAAAACTGCTAATAGTTTGTTTTGATTGAGGTCTTTAAGAAAGGCTTATTAAGGGGTTGAGAACAAATAATCTTAGTGTGTAGGGTGCCAAGAATGTCAGAAGAAGGGATGTTGAGCTAAGCAAGGAGTTTTAATGAATTCAAATGTTAGAAAAAGAGCATAGAAGAAACATGAGCAAAGACAGGCAGAGGATATGTGCAGACATCCTTGGGCACTAGGGGTGCCACCCAGCAGGCCAAAGCCTGGTTGCAGTTCAGGCTGTCTTGGGACATTAAAAATTGCTAACAAGGACCTCTACAAGTATACCAGTAGCAAAAGAAAGTTCTTTGAAGAGACAGGTGTGTTGTTGAATAGTAAGATGGCTTAATAATGGATCATACAAGGAAGGCTCAAGTATTCAATGTTTTTGGCTCAAGAAGGCAGTAGAATGGGGACTTACCAGAGAAGCTGATGTCTTGCACTGTCCTCCTATATCTCATCTGACTCATCTTTGATTAAATGTCAGTCTATTGCTGTTTCTGTTGTGAACAGAGAGTACAGGTTATTCTTTTTTCCTTATGCAGTGGTTAGAGTCTATTACCAGTTTGCTGTCCTTTGTGTTGTAAATAAAGATTCTAAGCCTGTTGGGGTTTTTTAGGCCAACAATCACTTCTTTGCTTTCTTAGGTACTCTAAGCAATCCATGTCTTTGTAAAAGTTAAGTTCCCAAAACTAGATGTAATATCCAGCTAAGCTTTACAGGGACTAAATAGAACATAAGGATTACTGTCTGTATTTTGCAGGATATATGGCTTCAGTTTTAAGCTCCCGTATGGAGTAGAGTTTTTGTGCAATGGCTTTTTCTTGTTGACTCAACTTAGAATTTACCTTAGCTCTTTAAAACACTTACTATTTTTAATATTTATTTTTTTAAATGATGCCCACTCAATAAGGAAGTAGTGTGTGACTGGATTTGCCAGAGAAGCACATAGTTATTGTGGCTGAAATTACAGCAGTGCTTTAGTCTTGCTGTTGGAGGGAGGAAAAGGGTGGGAAGTGGGGGATCATCCTAAGAAGGCTACATGCTATATATGTATATATAGCTGGGATCTTGAAGTCTGGGCAGAATTTACTTGCACTGAGAGTCTTAACAAGCATCAGAGATTTGAATAATCCTGTATTAGATTCTTTTCTGTGAGGACCTGACACACACTGCTCTCTGCACTGCACTTCTGCACTTGGCTGTGTCAGCTTTTGAGTAGCTCCTTGTGTGTTGCCTCTGCTGAATGGATGGTTTCATTCTGTCTAGATCTCTGGACTTGGTTAAAATAAACATGAGGTCTCATTCTGACTGCTATAGGAAGACCTATTAAATGTGCTGTTTTCTTTTATCCTGTTGGTAAGAAAAATATTGAATGATAGAGGATAGGTACCTTGAAATTTCTTGTCATGTCTTTCCATTTTGGTAGGGACATATTGGTAATTATTTGCTTACTCAGCCTGTTCTCCCCATTCTCACTGTCGTGTCCTTGTAAACTCACTAGGACTATTTACCCAAATTTGATAACAAGAACCTTTTATTTCAAATTCCCTCAAAATACTCAAGACTAGTTAGTCTTGTTGAAGGTAATGGGGCCCAAAACAGGCATCAGAGAACTTGTGGGTGGATATTGCTGTTAAAATAAGGTTTTTACTTTGTACGTTGACATTAATCAAAATAAATTAAACAGCACAATGCATAGCTGCAGTGTCAGTGTCCCCTGGGAAACATTTTTGATCTAAATACAGTGGGTGTCATTAAGAGCACTTGAAGTGCAGAGGGGGAAGTGCAGTCTTGTGGCATGAAATAATAATAGTCTTCCCAACACAGAATCACAGAATGGTTTGTGTTGGAAGGGACCTTAAAGATCATCTAGTTCCGCCCCCCTTGCCATGGGCAGGGACACCATTTGTCAGGTTGTATTTTCTAAAGATTACAGAGACAACTGCCAGCCTATTTTTTTTTTTTTTTTTTTTTTTTTGGTAGTTGTTTTTCCTTCTCTGAACGGAGGAAAAGAAACTTCCATTCATTATTTGATTTGCTTCAGAGTCATTATTAATTTTGGAAATCAGTAAATATCTGAGTTAATGGTTACTCAGTTGCTTTTCCAAGTGGAGCCGGGCTTGGCAGAAGTTTGTCTTGGCAAACATGACAAAGCAGGAACCTGTGTTTTCATTCTGTAAACTGTAAAGCAGCAACAGCAGCTTGAAGTCCTTTTGCCATTGATTCCTAAAAATATTTTAAAGGATGCTCTCATGAGACTCCACCTGAGTACTGCATCCAGGTCTGGGGTCCTCAGGACCCCAGGAAGGAAGGAAGGATGGACATAGAACTGTTGGAGCAAGTCCAGAGGAGGCCATGAATGTGGATCAGAGGAATGGAGCTCCTGTGCAGACAGTCTGAGAACTGCTCAGCCAGGGGAAGGGGCGGACTGTGGGGAGACCTTCCAGCACCTTCCAATACCTAAAGAGGGCCTAGAGGAACAAACATTTTAGGAGCTCCTGTTGTGATAGAACAAAGGGTAACATTTTCAAACTGAAGAGGGTCGATTTGAATTAGATGTAAGGAAGAGCACAGAAGAACTTTGGTAAGGAAGAACTTTTGCAAGAGTGTGGTAAAACACTTGAACTTGTTCTGTGGTTTAAGGAGATGCTACCTTGTGAAGCTTCCAAGCTTTTAAGAATTCCGTGTTATTTTGTGTCTCTGATACGCTGTTGTGGTTTAACCTCAGCCACCAACTCAGCGCTGCACAGCTGCTCATTCGCTTTGACTACTCTGCCAGTTTTGATGGAGAGTTTAGTTTGTCTTGTCATTGCTGACAGTCTGTGGGAAGAAATAAGTGTTTGAATGAACAGAGTTAACATTTTGGACAAAAACATGAATCTCCTAGAAATCCTGCTATTTGTAAGTGTAATTTACTTTTTTCTTACTAAATCAAACAAAAAAACCCTATCCCAACAAAAACAAAAAAATAAGCAAAAGCAACTCAGCCTTCAACATTCTAATTTGAAATTATTCTTTAAATATCTTTGGGACTGCACAGCTAGTATTCAGTTGAAGTTACATTTAATTAGTAGTAGTTGCTTAAAGTTGGTAATTCATATGGAAAACTAGATAGATCTGTTTTGCAGTCTTTATTGCTAATAACACGGTCAGGGAACATTAAAGAATGAACATTTTGTCACTGAACAGTAAACTTATGTCATGTTTCAGCACATGGGATGGTTATTATGTGGGGTTTGGATTTTTTTGTTTCTCTGGAGGAGCTGATTAAAGCTGGTTGTTGCCTACAGGCATGTTGGAACAAGTTTCTGTTCTTGTTTCTTAGGATTTCTGTTTGTTTTTAAAATCTAATGCAATGAATGCAATCTGCAGTGCAAATGAAATGGAAGATATCTGCCTTGTTTCACAGGGGAATTTCTCCTCTTCTGAGAGCTGGGTGGATATGCAGAACAGATGAAGAATTTTGGAACAGACAAAATAGGAGGTAGCTAGTACTGCCACAGAGAGAAATGTTATCACAATTTTTGTTTCCTTTTCTTTTGTTTTCATGTTTTTGTTTGTATCTTTTCATTGACTTGCCTGGGGTCCATCTGTGATTTGGCCATTACTAGCTTGGTATTTCCTGAATTGTATTTTTGATGTCCTAGAGTGGCAAAAAATATCAAAGGAACAGGTTTCAATCTGGTCAGCACTTCATATTGTTCTGGCAAGGGCAGGGACATGCAGCTTGTAGCAAACAAGCTTAGTGCCCTTGCTCTCTTAGTATCCTCTGTGGCATTATTAGACTTAATTATGTTGATCCCGAATGCACTTTAATTAGGACAGGCAAGGAGAAAATGAACTAGACAGCACAAGTCACATGGACCCCTTCTATCCTGCTTTTTATGTTCTTTGCTTTATTTTCCCTTTCTTCCTTCTTTGACTCTTCAGGCTTTTAATGGAAAAAAAAAGTATGGTTTTGTCACACAAGGTAATTGCATCTTTTAAAGTATAGCTGCCTGCTGTGACTAAAGGGTACCAAAACAGCCTTTAATATCCTGGTGCTGATGAAAGTTTGTCAGAACTTTCTGAATGATTGATAAAGCTGCTCTTACATTTCTTTTCTACTGGCATTTAGGGCAGGCCTCTAGAAAAGGCCTGTCTGCATTTCTGTTTTGTCTCTTCTGGGATTTTCCTAGATACTTTTATCAAATGTCCATAGAGCCATTCCTTTACACCTACATTTATCTCCCTTTTCCCTACCTTCCCTTTCTTTAGACTTTAAATCTATCAAATAGTGGATTTGTAACCCACTGTAACAGTGTATGGCCAAAACCAGTGAGCGTTGTCAGTATTGCTAAAACGAAACCTTTGCTAAATGTTTTTTCACATGCTGTGTTCTTTGTGTGTTCAGTATGTTAAAGTGGAAGTGAACCAGCAATAATCTGTCACAATCCCCCAGATTCAGTCCCATTTAACTGAACAATGAGAAACCAATGTTTCATCAACACTTTACCCTTCCTGAGCCTGAGAAACTACTGAGGTTTTTTGCTTCTACAACAGGGATGGCATTGTACTCAATCACCAGCTTTGAGGCAGGCCTTGTCCTGAAGAATTCAGTCTATTTGGACAAGACAAAAGATGATAGGGAAAACTGAGGCATGGAAGGGACGTGACCTGTGTAGGGTCTTGCTGCAGGTCAGTGGCAAAACCATGGTGAGAACTCGGGTGCTGTAGCTGCTGTCTCATTGCTGGGTCAGCCCCTGCTCACTGTGGGCAACCACTTCCCAGGCACTCCTGATAATCAACTTGTAACATGTGTACTGCAGGTCAAGCTGCTCATTAACTCTGGTGGTGCTGCTGTCATCTCTTCTTTCAGTTCATTGTCTGATTTATAGCTTCAGGTCTCTCACTCTTGTTTCTAAGCTTCTTCATTCTCAAGGTCTTCCAAGATTATTTTGGAATGAGAAAATGTTAATTTCTAGAAGTATCTTACACCAGATTATAATAAGCAGGTCATTAAGCTGTCATGGTCTATCGTGTCTGTGGGACTTGGGAGACCTTTAATCAGCAGATTATTGACAATACATGGCAAACAGTCTGATATGTAAATAAAAGTTCATGACCTTAGGAATTGCTAATAAAAGGTCCCCATTCCAGTTCCTACTGCTAAAAAAGAAGAAAGGTCTATATATGTTTTTGAAGTAGTTTTTATTGTAAGGTTAGTGAAAGGTAAAGAGCCTTGTAGTTCAGGCCCAAGGCTTTTTATCAGCAACTGTAACATTGCACTGCTGCTAATGTTCAATTTTGCTAAGCATACAACAGTTTCCATATGTTGTGTTGTAATCCTATTTTTGGTGATTTTGTCTTCCGAAGTTATTTCAAGTTCCTTCAGCATAATGAGGATTTAAGCAGCATGAGTGTAGTTTTAGGCATTTGTTTGTTTTGTGGTAGTAAACTCGCATGCTTTTTTCATGTACAGTATAAATACAGAAGTTGCCATTTAACTCCCGGTGTCTTTGCACGTGTAAAACTGATTAGCACTCTCTCTGTGTAAGGTATTAGATGGTCTTCAACAGGAAACAGAGAAATCTTCCTCTATACACCAAGACAAAATGCATTTTGCTTGTCAGCCCTCTCCCAGTTAAAGGTGTGGGAGCTAAACCAGAGATATTAAAGAGCCCTTCTCTAAAAACAGCTGTGTGGTCTCCCCTGCCCCAAGCTCAGTGCTCTGGGCCCAAGGTAGGTTGTGATAAGCACACCAGAGCTGGAAGGAGCTCCTGGGTTCTGTGTGAAGTGCAGTACCTTTGGTGCAGAATGCAAGTACAGATGGCCACAGTTACTTTAGCTCCCCTGGAATTTCCACTGCAGCCTCTTGTCCTTATACAGTTGGCCTTTTCTGTGTTTCATACCACAGTGCAAATTAAAACTAGTGTTTGAGAAAAACAGTTCTCAAAAACAAGCTGCAGCCTTAGTCCTGGGTGTCTGTAATTGACCATGTAAAGTGAGTAAGCCTAACAGAACTGACAATGCTCCTTTGTGCTAAATAAATTCTCTTACTATGGATGTACACAAGAAATTGATAATAGCTGGAAGTACATTCTTCTCATATTGTTTAGACTTGCTGCAATTCTACTGCCTGTATTACTCTTATTTTGGAGGGAAATAGATTTACAGTTAATTGGCCTAATCCCCAGTTAACTGAATTTGTAGACAGATCAAATTTTAATAATGAAAAGCATTACAAATTAAATAGATAAAAGTTTTGGATATTGCATAAAGCATTCTAAATGTTAAATTGAACATGGGGCTACAAAAAAAGGCTTGCTTTTAGTTCTTCATTCGGCCAAACAGATCAATTAGATGCTGTACTCTTTGTCTTAGTGGTTTTGTCTTTCATATAAGTTTTACCAGGATCTTAATTGACAGTTTGTAAAAAGGCTTGTCAGAGTTACCAATTTCAGTGATATAATAAAAACAATGATATAAAATGAAATATATATTAAATATTAGCTGTTAGATTTCTGAGGAGAAATACTGCACTCGTTAGGTGACTTTGACTTCTAAAATAAAAGTTAAAGAGGTCTTTGCCCTAACTTAGAGCTGGTTTCTCTTTTCTTTATCTGTGCTGCAGATATCAATCTCAATTTATTGCTCTCAATCACTTTCTGATTTTTAAAAACATATTATACAGTTTCACTGAAGTATGCCCTATTTTTTGTAATTTGATGTAAGAATATATAATATTCACTCAGTAATAATTGAGTGGAGAATTCCCCTTGCTAATTGAATAAACACTTCTTGATCCTTCTTATTGTTGAAGTTGCAGCTTTGCTTTTGTGGAGTGGAATTGAGCAATTGGTGGGAAAAGTCAATGGAAATGCATTTATCTGTGCTGTAGGACACGTGGCTTGTTCAAAGAGGACTCACTGAAAAGTAGATCAGATGTCTTGTGTAAAAACTGCTGTTCATACACATGCTTCTAGCAAAGCTCTTGCTCTTGTGTAAATGGAGAGGTGATAGGGACATGAGGTTGTTTCTGTATAAACATTTTTTGGCAGCTCTTTTGCAGTAGAAGAATACAGGTGATGACAACTCTTGGGGTGAAAGAAATTTTACTTCCATAAGGAGTTTTTTTCCTATGCAAAATCAGTAGCAATGGCCTTACGCAAAAGTATTAAAAATAGGTGTCTGTCTACAATTTGACTGATAAAAATGATACATTTTAGTTAGAAGGTGTTCCTCAGTGCTTTTTTGTGAAGGCATAACAGAGTTAGATGAAGGACTACTGGTTAGATTATATCACCTTTGATAAGATGTCAGTGTTACTGGATTGTTATCTTTTTACAGTGAATCAAAGAAGTTTCTAAGGTGCACATTCAGGTTAAAAAATCTAAAGTGAAAATTTTCATGTAAGGATGCATTTAAAAATATTTCTAAATAATGGAGTGGACTGTGCTGCATTGATTACTTACTCAAGACTACTGAAGTGCACCATCTCTGAAAATGAAGCACAGCCAAGATACTGCTTTGGGACTGGCAGATGTCATGCAGGACTCCAGGCAGATCATTGAGCACAGCTCACCTCCTCAGCTTTTACAAACAGATATTGTGTTTTTCAGGGTTTCTTTATTAAATTTTTGTTTTGTTTTGCAAGCTATGGCAGGGTGGTATGTTAATATTCCTTATGAAGTGAGGATTTTTGCAAATTAAGACTTACCTGGATGCTTACAATGCAGGTCACCATACTGTGCATTGTACATGCTAAGAATAGCAGGAGTTTTGGTGTAATTCCAAGGGGATTTCTTCACACAGGCAATTTTCAGCATAATTGAACAAAGGAATAAAAATCTCAATTTGTAATATTAACTGCAGAACAATTATTAGGAAGGACTCAGAGCCACACAGTCTAAACTCAAGAAAGGAAAAATGGGAAGGGTAGAAGAATCTGAGATCCAGGTAGTATTTTTGTTAGTGTCTGATCATATTTTGCCTTTTGAAGCCAGAAAAATATTCTGATTAATATGAATTTTTTTTTTTATTATAAAAATGTATCAAAGTTCTGATTTTGCATTTAATAGTATCTCTCATTACCCTACAAGACCATGCATCATGGCAGAGATCTTCTGTCCAAAGCTCTAAATGCTTGCCTGGGGCCAGTATACTATGTACGTGTATTTGGGGTGATTTTATCAGCTGTCTTACTGCCTTCCTTGTGTGCGCCTGGAGTCCTGGGGTGGCTGGATTCCTCAGAAAGCCCTTGGTGATGGGATTTGGAAGAGTGAATTAAGTAGAAAGTATAAGAGCTTAAGCTGAGCTCTTAATTGCACTGCTTCTGTCAGTGGAGATTGACTCACAGAGTGGTTGTCTCCTCACTTTGGTACAAACCTCCAGTCTTTTCACTCTGGGCTTATGGGAAGGCTGCATAGAAATATACGGGAAGTAGCCAAAAAAGACTCCTGTGCATAGGACACAGTATCAGGCAGCTTAGGGTCTTTGGTTTTGCTCCCATTTGTTGCTGATTCATGTGGCAGAAATAGGAAGGATCGTTTTGTGTTACACTGATTAGTGAGATCTGTTGAGAAAGAAATGGGTGTTTTTTATAAGCATGTATGAATATCTTAGGATTCAAACTGGATTAAGTTATTTCATATTTACTGGGAGCCAAGAATTGAGGGAATCCTTCAATTGATGAAAAGAATGGAATCTGTGTTTGTGGAACCTCTTTTTATTTTCTCCAGGGAATCTGTGATCTATAAGATGCCCTAATTTTGGAAGGGGGATAACTATTTAAAAAAATAAACTGTGGGACAATACAAAAATACAGGTAGCTATTCTCAAATGAAGAGGTAAAACAATTTCATTTGTAAAATTGATTGCATGCAATTTTAAGGAACAGAAAATCTGGTAAAGCTGGTGGACACTCATTAAATTTTTTCTTTCTAAAATAAAAATACATTTTAAGAGGAGATGGAGCAGGTGGCTTCAAAGACAGTGGTACTATTTTTGGCCTTCTAATTCTGTGATGTGAACTAATGTCAATAGAATTAAGGAGAGTTTACTGGTTTCTCATTATGCTTTTTTGGTCCACTTCTCAGTTTTAACAAGTTAATGGTAATAAATTGTTTCTCTTAAGTTAGGCACTGTGGACATTAGCAATTATTATGGAGAGAATTTTCAAAAGCTTCTAGTAGTTCTTGGCTATGTTAAAGTCAGAAGGGAAACTAGAGGGAATTGTGCCACAGTTTGGTATGCTTGTACATCCTGATTGTTGTGCATCTTTTGCCTGAAGAACTAAAACAGTGTAATTTTTTCAAACCTTAAAAAAAAAATTATCTGTGTTTCATGCCTTTAGATAGATAATAGATGCAGTGTCTTATGGGGACAGACAGCTCAGCCAGCAGCCAAATCTAATCTCTCTTAGTCACTGGAAGGCTGTGGAGTGTGGGCTTTCTCCTGCTGCTTCTTTTGCAGCTCCAGCCTCCACACGGTCTAATGGCTGATGAGAAGCTCTTTGTGCAGAAATGTGATTATGTTGGTTGAGAGTGCAGGGGCTTGTACATGTTACAAATTGGGGCTGGTAAGTTCCTGTAGCACAGCCTCAAACATCCGTATCTTGTAGGAATTGTGTAGGAGAGGCAGGAGTAGGAGCTCCAAGCAAGTCGGTGATAGACCACACTGACAGTGTAGCAAACTATGGATGGATTTGTTATCCTGCATTTTACATAAAAATCATATATATTGACTGTAATGGCAGACAGGGCAGCAACCCCGTTGGTTAATTTGGGACATATAATTTCAACTCATACAGGGTTTATCCTTTTGCTCTGCTTGAGGCAAAAGCTGGTAGTGCTAATTACCGGATTAAGTGAAGGAGAGACAAAAAGCAGTCCGTGGTGTCTCAGTCTTCACACACTCTGTTTCCCTTGCTCGCTCTTTTCAATGCCCTGAGGGTGCCTGCTGTAGAGTCTAATTGCTCGATTTGGTGCATCGAGAGAGAGGATGTGACACGCCACCCTGCACTTGTTTGTGCTCTGCCCGTTTGGTAGTGACAGAAACCAAGCAGAGGTCATGTGAGGGCAGCCAGAAGAGCGCGGCCGTGCCGGGAACGCAGTTCCAGTACACTGGGCTCCTTTCATGCCTTCCGTGTGAATAGGGGTCAGCGCTGTACCAAATGTCATGAAATTAGGTGGTGATTTTATGCAGACACATTTAATGGGACGAACTGAGGAACCCCACCCCACTCTGGAAACAGTGTATTGTGCTTTCAGGGCAGGTTGGAAGGGCTAATCGTGGGTGGTTGAATGAATGAGACTTTGGAGTAAAGCAATTACAGGCCTGATCCTAGAAAACCCTCTTACTTGCTGTCTGTGTGACACAAGCCTGATGATTTACTAGAGAGACCAGGAGTTCAGCAGTCAGAGATGGAGCTGTTGGAAGACATGTTCCTTAATAAAAAAACCCTGTCACTCTAAGGAGTTCGGGGCTGTAATCTTGTATGCTTCTGTTTGTGGGCTTGCATTTAAGTCTACACTCTCTGGGCTGCCTTGTCTCCCTAGCATTGTTTAGGTTGAAATGTAGTTAATGAAGGTGCGGTTTTATACTGACATGCCCAGCCACTTACGAAGTGTTACAGGTCCATTTACAAAATTCTTGAGAACCCAGTTTCATTGGTGAGTGTTATTGGGGTCTCCTATGGGAGTTGTAACTCATATGCTTTAACTCCTACAGCTGGGCACTGCCAGTGGCAATGTGACACCTGAAAGAAAAGCCCACAAACATGTAGCAAACTACAGCTGTATGGGTAGTGCTGGCCATTTTACATTTTTGCAGAGATAGTGGAAGTGAGGGAAATCTTTAGAAAGCAGTTACATTCTTTCTGAGAATGTTGTATTAAATGTCAAGTATTTTATCTTTCTGTATTCCATCAGCTTGCTAGCTCACAGATTGATGCATGTAATTTCAAGGCTGTCTTCTGTTGTGTTTCCAGTGAATAAATTTTCAGCTTATAGCAGTTATTTTCTTAATCTGTAAGTATATGACACTGTGTTTAGATTGTTAGATTTCATTCCATCTGTATGTCCCATATGTTCTGCCCTTCTGCTGTTCCAATTTGTTTGTGGTCACCTTTTTTCACTATGTGAGGGAAAGGATGTGAGTAGCTGGAAAGGATTCTTGCTGATAGCTCCACAGTCATAGTTACAGCTGTTACAGCTGTGTGTTGTTGAAGACCTACCTTGTCTCTGGGTAGCCCAGTGCAGGGTTAATTGCAGTGTTTGTGCAGCAGGGAAGGACCAGATTTAAAGATCTCTTTCTGTTTCCTGATGTTTCAGCTCAAAGAAATATCTAAAAGTATGCAAATACAGTTAAAGGAAAACAATTAATGCTTTGAAAAGTTTCTAATGTCCTTGTAGCGATGAACAACAGCACAGGTTAGTGAGGAAATTTTTTAGGCTTTTTTGAAAGGAAGAGAAGTTAGGCAGAGCTTTCTGGACTTTCCTGGGCATGTTTGTCAATATACAAATAGTTGCTTCAAAGAGGATCAGTAAATAGAATTATTGAAAAACAGAAAAAATGTGTTTGATATTGTTTTTTCATGCTCAGTCAAACTTTATTTTGTTCTGTTTGCATTTACTTCTTAAATTTAGAATCAGCTCCAAATATACTTGCTCTTAAACAAAAGCAAGGCTGAAAACCAGGAGAAGCTATCTTAAGAGCAGTTTCCTTTCCAAATGCTTCTCTGGGAAAACATGGCTTTCAAGCTGGATCCTTTCCTGTTGCTTCTGTTTGTCTGTTAGTGACTGAAAAGTTTGAAAAGTGAAATTCTGACACTATTAACTTTGGGTGAAACTTAAGCATTCTTTTTCAGATAAGGGAAAATCCAAATTAGTTGTTTTTCTCTGTAGTGTTGTGCTTGCACTTTTGTGTTGCAAAATGTTTCTTTTCTCTTCTAGCATAGATTGAAGTTGCAGTGTAGGTAGAGAGTTGTCAGGATTGGTTTAGCAGTTTGATGCTGTGCATGTTCTCCTTTACACTCAAGTTTTTACCCTTCCTCTACCAGGGTACCCTCTTGTCATTGGTGTTTTTAACAGGAATTAACTTTCACCAGTTAGCAGCTGAGATACACCTTCTTTGGAGCATAATTAGAATTATCTGTTAGCTAATTATCTGTAGTGTGGAGTTGTACTTCTTTAGAACATGAAGCCTTTTAAGCAAAGTTGAAGAAATGTCCTGGCTGGTGCTTTTGCCCTGATTTCTATCACAGGTTTGTCAGAACATACATTCCTTGATCTCTTTCTATCCTTGACTGTTTTATTGGTGCTGAGAAGTCTTCTATCAGGGGTGGTCAGGAGGCTTTCTGAGCACCTCAGTGTGATAGAGGTCTGCATGCCCTAACACATTGCTATTGTGTAACGTGCCCAAAGCATCACTATTCCAATAAGATTCAGTGGGATTCTTAAAGGCAGTACTCTAGAAAATCGTGTTATCTTCCAACTGATCAAGCCGAGTGTAGTGGGTTTAGCCTGGAAGGCTGGAGTTGAGAGTATGGATTGAAGATGTCCCTTTTGAGATCCTGTGCAGGATGATTGTTCCATGGGGAACAGCTGAAGTTTTTAAATGAGTTTTACTGTTGACACTCAATAGTAAAAAATAAGCGCTTTTATTCACTTTTATAACAATGTCCAGCTGGGCACAGAAACTTACCTAGCATTAATTTAATTTTTATAATTAAACGGCTGCTTTGTGTTGCTCATATACCTGGTGCCTTGAAACCCTTCTGGGGCTGAGCAGAAAGAGAGAAAGAAGCTTTTCCTATGTGGAGTAGCAATTGCTGGACTAACTTGAAGTGATGGGTGAGTGCGTGAAGTCAAACTGAATCCAGTCCTTTGTGCACAGTTATTGGGGATTTTTTTTTGTTGGGGTGTTGTTTTGAAAAAGTGGTAGGCAAAGACTGACTGACTGCAAGTGCACAGCTCTGCAGCACAAGGGTCTTAGACACTTGCTTTTTATAGCTTTTCTCTTAGGGAGCCATCTGCATGTACTACAGTTTCCAGATCCCTTAAAGATGTTTTCTAGTCCTTTAGAGTCCTGTTTTACTGCTAGGTATTGGTGGAAGAATCAGCTATTAGTGTTTGTGCAAACAGTAAGTAAGCTGGTGGATTCATCAGGAACTATAGTTGATGGAAATAATGTGGCAATAAAATTGGGAATAAAAGTTTGCACTTGCAAGCAAATGAGCATTTTATATGATGTAGGTGATACTGCTCATACTGTTGGCTAAGCTGAAATTATATGAGAAAAGTAGGCTCTGTCATAGTGAACTGGAAATCTTCCAGTGTAGTTCTGTTTTTTCAATGCATTTATTCTTAAAGCAAGTTTAACCCTCAATTTAAATTGCAGTGATAGCGTTGTATTTGTATCCTCAGCACGAGTCCAGCAAAGGTGTTGGCAGCAAAGCCACCCCAGGCTGTTAAACAGTTGTGATCTGAAGGGGCATCTTAACAGAAGTGAAGAGGATTTTGTTTGCATGTTTAGTCAAGCCCCCAACACCTCATTTGAGAATGACAAATAATAGAGGTGCTTTTGGTGCTGTCTGCAAACCAGACAAAGGGTCAGCAGTCTGTTTCATTTAGATAAGCAGCTGGTTTATAGCTACCTTTCCCCCCCCCTTTTTTCTACTGCCAAACTGTGGAACTTTCGCCTAGGAACAAACCTCTCAGGTAAACGGCACTGTGACTATTTGTTGCCGCCAGTTGTTTGTTCTGTGTGGCTTGTGTTTGAAAAGAAATTCAAATCACAGTTTTGTTTACTTTGCCCTTGCGAAGTGTGCTGTTGCAGAAAGGACAAATTGATGTCAATCCCTGAATATTTTACTTTTGTTGGAAATCAGAAAGCTATAGTATAAATATAGATACTAAAGCATGGATTAATGTCAACATAATTTAAAATATAGCTTGATTTGGTGAATAGTCTTGTTTAATCTAGGTACAGTAACCTCTAGAATTAGTAAGAAGCAACATATGGCAAGATAAAATGCAGAGCTGAATTACCTTCTGGAAAAGAATTTTTCAAAGCTCTGCTCAGCAGACATCTAGTGTCTCTGGAAGCTGCACTCAGAGGTTCATAGAACCATTTCTAATACATAATCTGCATTTTTTAGTTCTGGGCAGTTAGTATAACACACAGGAAATCTTGATATTGGCTAAAAATACTTCTCTGTTTGAGACATTTCCCTCTCTTGCAATGACTACAAAGTGCAAAGCGATGAAGAATTTTGGTCAGTATTTATGCAATATGTGTCTTGTAATTTGGCTTTGTGTGTTCACAAATTGCTGATAGCAATTGTGCATGGGTATTAGAAAATAATTTCGATACCTGCCTATTTAGCATTTGGCTTTACTTTTTTCCCCCCTACATCTCTGAAAAATGAAGTTGTGCATGGGTGTGGCTTTTGAGGTTCTGCTTTTGCTTATGTTGACAAAGTACTGTTGGCCTTTGTACATCTTGGTGCACCTTTGTAAAGTGAAGTGTTGATAGGCTGTCAACTCTTGATAAACCTACCACAGCCCTTCTGGTGTCTCCTCCTCTCCTGCATCACCCCACACTTGGTGTAAGGTGATTTATTTCATGTATTAACATATCCCATACATTTGGGCATTTGCCATTAGGGAATTTGTAACTCTGAGTCAGGTAAGAAGTGTGATAAGCTATACCAGCAGGGCCAGGATTTTGGGCACCTGACTTTGGTTTTTGGCATGTTATTAAATTGCATTGACTCCTGTCCTACCTTTTCAAGCTATGATTTCTTCATAAATGTGGTACCAGTTTCTTTCTAAATGGTTTTGAACATCTTATTGTAGAAGACTCCAGAAAGAGAAAAAGGAATGAGCGTTTGGTAGAGGGAAGAGGCAATAAAGCTATTGAGAAAGTTGCTAGGACAAGTTCTGTGTGTATTTGCATTTTGGGGGTGTGTTCACCATTTGCTTGATGCTCACTCTTTTCTGTGCTGGTTGTTTTTTTCTTTTTTTTTTTTTTTTTTTTAATAGAAAGAGAACAAAGTTAAATTGTTTGCCTTAAGTTTTTCTGTAAAGCTGCTGGTGTTCACTTGCCTCTGTCCAGACTGCTTCAGTCTTCTCATTCCTCCCTCATCCTCCACACGTGTTTGCTTCTCTGCAAAGCGAAGAGAATGAATCTCTGACACTTGAATCTCCAATGAAATCTCTGAGAAACAATCTCCTATGAAAGAACCTGGGATGTGGCAGCTTGTGTAGCTGAGATAGAAGATTCTGGTACTCCCTCTCTGCAGCCTACAAGCACAGCTAGGAGCTGAGACTGCTTTCCCAAAAGGAAATGCTGAGTATTCAGAGTATCCTGCTGCGTTGACAAGCCAACCTGTTTGTGTTTCCTGGCTCTGCACTCTTGATGTTCTCAGCTGTTCAATCAATTGGGCAGGCGAAGTAATTGCCCATTTGTTACTAGGGAAAAAGACTAGCTCAGATTATTTCTGTTTGCTGTATCAAATGCCTGAAGTAGATGTTACAACTTTACTGCTTGCAACTGGAATAAGTGAGCACTTGTGTATCAGTTTCCTAATGAGAATGAATGTATTCTGTTTTTTTATGGGTGTGTTGCTATTTTTCAAAATTCTAGTGGAACAGCGGCTTCAGAAAAAGAATGTGAAGACTCATGGTGGAGATGCACCTAAATAGTCTGAAGCTCAGGTCGAGGAGTTTGGGATGAATGAAATTGGCACAGCAGCAGGAAGAAGACAGACAGAAGAGGCCTAGCTGCCCTCAGGGGCTGGAAGCTGCTAACCCTTGGCAGCAAAACAAACCTGGAAAATGACCCATTTGCAGTTCTCCTTCCAGACCTTTTTCCTTCACCCTGGCTTGAAGCAAAAGATGCTTTCTTTGCCCTTATACCTCTTCTTATAACTGACTTGTATGCCAGAATGAGAAGACTTTGCATTGTCAACCTGCCTAAGATAAATGATGAGTGTAATGATAGAGGATGCCAAATTCAGGTTTAGGGTTTTTTCCCAATTTTCTTATTTTATTTTACACTTTTCTACTGTGTGTGTTTGTATTTTAAGCCCATACTGTTTATTTATGCTGCTACAGTACCACTTACATATTTTTGGAAAGTTTTGCAAATAGCAAATGACTTCAGTCATGGATGTTGCAGTGGTGAGGACTGAGCTAGAGATGGGCTGGTATTGTTGAGGACAAGGCTGGATAGGAAAAGCAGAAGGACATGTAGCATGTAGTGTAGTTCAGAAGCAAAGGCAGGGAAGAGATCTTTGGAAAGGTGTGTACAGCAGAATTTCTCAGTCTTTCTGCAAAGTCTTTTGGGCTCAAGGAGAGCCCAAAGAGAGAGAGTGTGATGAAATAAATTCCAGTAGAGAGCAGAAAGAAGAGAAAGGATGGGATCGATGTGAGATGAGTGTACCAAAGTGACTGTGAATGGAGATGTCTCATTATTTCAGCTCTAGGCTTTTTGAATGTTTCTGTGTGGCAGTGGTGAGATATTTACCTTAATGATATTTGATTTTTGTTTGGGGGGAAAAAGGTACTAGTTTTAGGAAATGAGCTAGATCTCACAGAAACGAAAATGTTAAACTCCCAAAAGCTTTTATTGAAGAATTTTACAAAGAGACTGGTATGTTAAAGTTTTTTATTCTTTAAAATAAATCTGCTCCAAATGAAGTATTTTCTTTAGGCATCAGGACCTGAGTTTGAAGAGTCTCAGTATGCATTTGAAAAGAGTTAAATTTATTTTGTCTAGGCTTGAGAGGAGTTGTTCAAAAGTTGGAGCAGGGGAAATAGGGCATAATTCATTCTTCTTTTTGTGTTTTCCAGAATATTGAGTTCTATGGACAAGAGGAAAGGGACTTTAGTCTTAAGGGACTCTTGCTTCAACCTGATTGGCAGTACATATAATTGCACCACCAGAAAGCAATAAAATAAATACGTAGAGCAACAGTAACAGAAAGCAGATGACTTGCTTTTACAATTCAAGAGCTGGAAAAGACAGAAACTGATGGCAATTGACTCTGCAATGGGGGGAGTATATATATCTTGCTTTCTTGTCAGACAATGCGGAAAACCCCATACTGGTGAAAACAAAACATACATTAACAGCCATAGTGTCTTGCTCTGAAAATTGTCATCATGTGTGCTTAATTTTTCATTAGAAAACATTGTGCAAAGGATCTTTGCAGGCAGCTTTTCCCATTGTGTTCTCAGGTCTGTTTTTCTCCTTTGGATAATTCTATAAAAATCAGTCAAGTCTCTGATTTAGCTGAGAAAAATGTGTGGAAACTGCGAAATCTTTTTTTTTAATTCCACGTGTGTGGGTTTTGTGTCGGGAAGGAAAAGATTTTATCAAGACACTTACCTGTGAAATATAGTATAATGTTTTTTAGAGACTGCACATAAAATGGAAATAGATTTGACATCTTGTATTCTATGTCTGAATGTCGCCATGAACTAAAATGGTAATTAGTCACCTATGCAGCATCTTCATCAGCACCTTCATTCACTGACTGTAGTACATGGAGTTTTCTTGCTGCTAATCTCAAGGCAAACAAGAAATGGGCTTTAGAAGAAAGCATTCTTTGTAAGCATTAGCATAGATATGTGAATGTACAGGTGTGCTTTGAGCAGTTTGCCTCTCCTTTCATCAGCACACTTTTTTAGCCATGTGAAAATAAAATGCTTTAACCATTTATGTGGAGAATGGAAAAGTCATTGAAACTGGGGCATATGGAAAAAGAAATAAGAGCAGACTCCTGGTACTTCCCTTCCATGTGATACTGGTCCAGGTGAAAGCTGTAGAGTTGCGAGGATGTTCTATCTGTTCTGCTTGAGAGAATGCTAAGTGGCATATTTTAAGCAGAGTGCACATCAGTGGCATGAACAAGAGAAGAAAACTATGTGAAACTTTGATTTCTACTTCGGTGCTTTCTCTCTGTCAGAGCTACTTAAAAGCATACAAGTGATAAAACCAGCAACTAAATCCTTTTTTGACACAGACAAAAACTGACATGTACATTAAGCTCATTTTTTGCCCCGACTTAAAAAGTAAAAGGACTTATTTAGCATAAAGTACTTTAAAGAAGCAGTGAGTATTGCAGCTAAAGTAATTTTGAGTGAGTCTGAGCACAGACTGCTGCAGAGGAAGTTCTTTGGGAAAAATTGTCCATTTGGGGTTTTGGAGTTCAATTAGGAACTTGTCAGCACTGCTTTATATATGTACAAAGCTCAGGAGCCGTGTGTTTTCCTGACTGTATTTCAGGTGTGAAATGCTATACTTCATGTTGTCCTGATCACTGCTGTGTTGTTGGTAAAATACTTGTACCTTGTGTTCTGTGCTGTGCTGCTTGAATCACTGCAGGAAGTCTTGCTCAGTGAATGACCTACAGCATAGAGGAACACTGGAGTGCCCGTAGGAATCCTGGTACTCTCCATGCTAACACCATGCACAAAGTTCTTGTGGCACCTCAAAGGGAAAGGCAAGTGGGAGTTTTTCACACTGCCAAAATACAGGACTTAAACACCCCCCCAGGCCCCCCCACTCCAACAAACCAGAAAAGCTCTAGCCAGAAAGCTCTGGTTCTGAACTCTGACAGCTTTGGCAGGCTTCGGCTGCTGTGTTTGTGTTGTCACAAGGAAGGTGAAATGAGGTGCCTGCACAAGACTTCCACCTCTGTTTATGCAACAAATGTTTAATGTAACCACACTTGAATGTATATTGGTTTATGCATGTGGCACGTTAACCAACCTCTTACTGCTTGGCCTGCTGCTGTCGTCCTTTTAGTTGAAAACTGGTGCCAAGTTATTTAAGGATGTCAGCTGAAATGAAAAATTCCCTATGTTCAGTAATGGCTGGTCACTCTATGGTTAAGTGCCTCTCAAAGGTGTTCTGGCCTTTTTTGTTAGTGTTTGCCCCAATAGCCTTTAAATGCAGTGCTGTGCTCTGTGATGCTGCATCCTTACCAAAAAAAAGAATAATTTTCCTCCAGGCAGGCAAGACTGAGAATAAAATATGTATAGTTTGAAATGCTGGTCAATTCACTTCGGAAAACAGCATGTAAGTTTCACAAGCACACTTACAGTGCAAGTACTGCTACACCTTCTACTTTTAAATACATGAAGTCTTTATAGAAAAGAAATATGAAAACATTTGGGGTTTGTTTGTGAATAGAAAACTTGGGGCTGGGAAAATACTGCTATGCAAGTGTTTTTTGTAAGGCTAATGCTCCAGAGAAATACTTTAATATTCCCCTGAAAACTATTGTATAAAAAAGGAAAGAAAAAAAGGAAATCAAGATTTGACATGCTCTGCAGCAGTGACCATATATAGTTAGGCCAGATGGTATTATTAGATGTCTGTAGAGAATTGAGGCTTTTTCTCTGTAAAATGATTTGTTGATACTGAGGTAAACTTCCACCTTTTAATTGCTCATTGGAATTACTTCCAAATAATTTTAGGCTATGCAGGACTATCTTTCATAATTGTCAAGAAAATCCGAAGTTAATCCTGGTGAGAGGTGTAAGGCTTCTCATGAACATCTGTTTTCTGCCAGTGTGGGTTACAGAGAGCATTCCTATGTGCTTTCTCCCCATAGCAGGCTGTGTGTATGCCAAGGTGGGCCTTTCCTAGGGCGTGACTGCAGGGGCTTAGGTGAGTGGTCTGCCTACCTCTGTATTTTGCCTCAAGTACAGCAAGTAAAGTTTCTGCAAGGCAAGAGGCATTTAACCAACAATACATGCATGCGAGCAATCTTTTCCTGATTTCAGTCTCCCAGTGAGTGTCAGTGTAAAAACTTTGAGCCAGAAGCTGCATCAGAATCACATTTCAATAGCTATGGACTATCTGTTAATTACCTATTTTTTTTTCTGAATGCCCTTAAGCTTTTGATTTCCACAGCATCCTGTGATAGAGTTTATGATTCCATTCTGAATATTTTTTCTCCTAATGGATCTTGCTCATTGTTCTTCATCTGCTCAAAAAAGCATTTCTGAGTTAGGATATGGAGAGGACAGAGCAGCATGTAATTCTCTTATCCTTTTAAAAACTCTGAGAACTGAGTTTTCTGTTTTTTTCTTGACAGAAGCTAGAGCATCTTGTTTTTTAGGTGCTTCAGTTTAGCACAGTATGGTCTGATTGCCCAGTCTGTAAACAGGGATGAGCTCAGCCTGGCTTGAGACCTGTGTAGTTTACTCTAAGTCACCTTTTGCAACTCATGAGGTAATCTTATGCTTAAGTCTCAAGTTCTGGTGAAGGATCAGGACACCTGACTGGATTAAATTTATATAAAGTCAGTGAAGCTGGGTCAGACCTGCAGCTGATACGTATGACTGTAAAGTTACATTCATATGCACTGATCAAATACTTCCATTCTAGTTTTCCATGCTTGTTCTGTTCAAAACCATATTAACCTGTTCACAAAACATAATGTTTTGTGCCCCTTTACAAATAACAATTTGCCACTTCCAAATGTAACTTACGGATTTTTATAATATAGAACTACCCCCGCCCCCTTCCTTCAGCTGTGGTGCATTTGGCTGTGTAAGAAAGAAGGAAAGGAGCCTGTTACTGCAAAGAAAAAAACTGCATTTGACTGAGAGAGATTTGGACACTTGAACAGCTTTATCTCAAGTTTCAAATAATCACTGCAGTCAGGAAGATTACACACAATCTTTTGGCAAGCTTTATAACCATAAAAAAAGCAGTTTTGATACAGGTAAGATGACCTTTTTTTAGCTTTTTTGTGGTGTATTAGAAAAGGCTGACTTTCTCAAATCCACATCTTGTACTTTATAAATAATTAAGGCTATTGAAATAAGACTTTCTTGACCAGCAGTCCTGCTTTCCATCTAAGAAAAAATTCCATTTATCTTTTGTTAAAATGCAGCCAAGCCTGCAACAGTTTCCTTTGAAGAATGCTGACTTCTAGTATTGTTCAAATTTACAGTCATGACTCTTCAAGTCAAAAAGGAAAAGTTTCATTCCCAGTATGCATGGTCCTTTGGGTAGCTGGCACAGCACACTTGGAGGAGAAAGTTACAGAAATGCAAAGGGTGTTTGGGAACTTCAGGGCATTGTAGTGAGTGTATTCTGCTTGATAATGAGTTACAGATATCCTTGTCATACAGAGCTAAAATTGCCCCTTCAATAAAAGTGCATTTAAGGAAGGAGTCTTTGTTTGAAACTGTTGAAATCACTTCTGGGAAAGGTTTTAAAGTTTATATTCCTGCCTCCTCCCACTTTTCAAAAGAAAAACACTTTTGTTCTGTTTGCAAAAGAGAAATCATTAGGATTCTTCACTGTTTACACAGATCTTAAGAGAAAGGGTATTTATGTGCCAAAATAAGTCTGTACACTGCAGTGTGGAGAAATGACAAAGAAAATAATTTTTATGTTTGAGCAACATTCTATTGCATGCCCTTAAACTACAGTGAAAATAGTTTTCTTTTTAGTTGGCACTTGTAAAATAAGATATGCAAGTTGGACAGATGGACTTAAACATTTACTTTACTGTATTGTGCCAAATAGACACTAATGATGTTGGGAAATGGAGTGCTTATTCTGCCTATTTTGCTTGTTTCACTGATCATTAGTGTAGCTTTTGTATGGAATCCCTTTAGATTTGGAGGGAAATGGTGCGTTTTAAATTATTCAGTGGAATGGACAACACAGATGTAACAAAATCAAAGATGGTGTTCCCTTTTTCATCATGGAAGAAAGACTATCTCTTGAGTATGGTGCTGTTGAATCCTTTGGATGAGAAAGGAAATTGAACTTCCCTTATGAAACAGTCAGTATCAGAAAAGTTATCAAATATTAGCTGCAGGACTTTTAAAAATTCTTAGTCTTTCAGACCAGTATTATTATTTTTTTTCCCTCAGAAATTGTGGGTTATTTTATATGGACAGCATTGCCAAAACTGATAATAAATATGTATTTAGAATTTTTTTAAAATCACTTTCTCACTGTGAGAGTGCTCAGAGGGTAATTGCTTTGTGCAGGCAGTGGTGATGCAATAGTAAAATAGTAAACAAAAGTTTTGTTTGACTGTGTAGTTTGCTTTGAGTCTTACAAACCCAAAAAGAACGTTGCTTGCTCAGTACTGATAAAGTGACACCTATTGCACCTACTGTTCCTATGTGGGATGTCCCTGAGTTGTGCAAGTTTTAAATTCTTCAACTGAAAGTACTTGAATTGTAAAATAAGCAAGATACATATTGTAAAACTCTCACTGAGCGCCCCTCAGTCCTGATAAAATTGTTATCCAACAGAGGATGAGTCAATATATATATTTAAAAAAACAACAGACAAAAACCACCACAAATTTCTAATTCCTGCTCTTTTTTTTTCATTTTCCTTTAGTTCCTTGGCATAGCATTTCTTGGGATTGGATTGTGGGCATGGAATGAAAAGGTAAGTTGAACATAGCACCAAACTTTCTTTTTCCTCTTTATCTCTTTCTGATGAAATGTTGAAACAGTAATATTTTGTGTTCAGACACTGTTTCTTCAGTATTGCGGCTTGGTGTTCCCTGGGGGTCCGTCTGGCCCCTGGGGCAGCAGCCGCTGTAGGTGTCCCGGATAGCGCTGTGCTGATGAGGCGCAGCCTGCCTGGGCCCTCCGGCTAGCTCCGAGCTGCTGGCTACCTTGTGAGCACTTCTGGAGTGATTTCAGCTCTTCATGATTTCAGCTCTTCGTGATTTCAGCTCTTCGTGACTTCAGCTCTGTGGTCGCAAAGTGCCTCAGCAGACGCAGGGAAGGAGAGAGGTGAAGGCTGTGTGGAGTTCTGCGGAGATGTCTTTATTGGCAGCTTCTGCAAAGGGTTCCAGTGACAGCTCTTCCACTGAACTGGGCAATGGTATGGGTTTATATAGGCTGTTGAGGGATCAGGATTTGTCCTATGGCTGAGGTCGAGGAGCATACGACCTATAGCCTTACAGAGAGATAACAGGGGTCTGATGTGTGGAAGAGGAGTAGCTCTGTTCCACTCATCATGACTCTGCATTTCTTATCTTAGGCTAGTGACCGCCATGGAGGCCTTGCAGGGCCTCTGACTGCTACACTTCAGGATCAAAATCGAGCCTCTCTGTCAGATAAAAACCTTAGCTTGGATTGCTTACAGGAACATGGTTGCAATCTTTCCCAAGAATACCTTGGCAAGAAATGGTGGCTGACACTTGCCCATAAACTAATCATTTCAATCCTTGCACACTGACTGCAGCTCAGACAACACTCTGCTGGAGCAGTATGGGCAGTGTGTCCCCAGGAATGGAATGGGAGCCTACATGTCTTAGAAGGCAGCTTCCTGAAAAATACCCAACTAGGCTTTACCTTAAAGCAGCATGTTAATTGCTGTTCCTCTTAAAAAAACAAACCCAAAAAACTGAAAATCAAGATGAGTCCTGAAAACCAATGCAAACCTGAGGCAGAATAGCTGTTGTTTTTTCTTGTGCAAATGAAACTGGCCACTAGAACACCCTTTGTTGCAAGACTCTAAAATCAGCTTTGAAACGGGAAGTACTTGTGTGCGGGAGGTGAGTGGGCAGGGAAGGAGAAAACATTTCTGAACCAGAGCCTAATTTTCAGTTTGCTTGCTGCAGAAGTTGGGAAGAAGTTAAAATGTCAAGGCATGATTTACAAATGTCTTGGGTTACTGGATGAAGAGTTTGGCTTGCTAAAAGACAACAGCTGAAATGAAAGGCCTTCATTTGAAATGAAAGCCTTTTCTTCTTTGTTTAAAAGTTTAAAAATAATAAAACTGTTAACAATGCTGTGTTATTCAGTTACCTAATAAGTTTTTGTTCTTTTAATGGAAAACACTGAGTAAGTTATAATTGATCTTCATTTAAGGCAAAATAACTGGTGCTTGCAACAGAACAAATAACAGGTTTGGAAGCTCTGGAGTTTTGCCTCTACAAAATTCAGGACAAATTTTAAGTTGTTAACTTATATTCTAATTGCTCTGTGTGTGTGCTTTGGAAGGAGATCATCACAAACAGTAATGGGATATTAATTACTGCACACTATGTACACCTATATGGGTGTGTATGTATATTTACATGCCATATGATGCTGATGTTGGATATCTCAGATAGGAGGTGCTGTGACTTTTTTTATTCAGCAAAGATGTAAAATACTCAACATACTCTCAGAACTTGTACCTGTGTCTAAGTTCCAGAGAGTGGCTTTACAGAAGAGATTTGAACATTTTTGTATCATTACAGTAGGTAACACAAATGATTCCTCTTTAGAGTGAATGAGCAGGTAAAGGGAAAACAACTATAGTATTTGAAGTCTAAACTATGCCCATCTTAAGAGCTAGAAGGTGTTCTGGTTTGTTAGGGTTTACATGTTTTCTGTGTGGGAAAGTATGCACCCTTTCCTAGGGAAAATACATTCAATTCATAATTGCTAATAGCCAGAAGTCAAAGCTCTTGTTTTTATGTGAGATTTGGATATCTGTTATCAAGTCATCTTAAACCATTTTAAATCAGATTCTGAAAGTGGGAGAAAATACCATGTTGTTTTAAGACAAGCAAGTAAAGCCACCACAGTTTAATATGCATTAACTCAGGCTTTTTAACATGTTGTTTTTTTTTTTTTTCTAAATTAACAAGTAAAATAAAATAGTGTTTGTTGGTTTGAAACATGGGTTTTTTCTTGAAAAATGATCATGTTTCCACAGCTTCTTTAACTGTTTTATTCTGAAGTGCTTAGTATGGAGTGTTTCAGTTCATGGTTCTAACAATCAAAATGCTGTATAGGTATAGCTGAACTGCAGAGCTCTTGAGCACAGACAAATTTGAGTTTGGTAAAACTATGAAAAGATTTACTTGTGTCAAACCAATTTGAGTCTTTTATTGCACTCAGCTCTTCAGAGGACAGGCAGTGGCCAAAAGCTGCTGTCAGCAAGCTCAAATTCCAGCTATTCATGGGCCCTCTGTTATTTAGTGGGAGGCAGATCAGTTAGATCCCAGACAGTTTTCATACTGCTGGTGAGGAGTTGAAGATGCAAGCCAAGGAGGTGAAGCCTGGGGCTTGAGAGATCTGTAACATAACTGAAAAGCAGCACTTCTCTAGCTAGGCTGCTGCTTGCCTAAGGCTAGGATGGATATCCCTTAGGCATTATGGGCTGGTGTAATGGTACACTGTACAACAACAAAGCAGCTTGTCAGAGAAGGACCGGGGGTACACAAAGTCAAATTGTGAGCCAGCACTGTGTCCTTGTGACAAAGAAGGCGAGTGTGGCTTAGGCTGTACTAGGAATGTTGCCAACAAGTTGAGCACTGGTGAGGCCGAGGCCACAGCTAGGCCAGTTCTGGGCTCTCCAGTCCAAGATGGATGCTGACATACTATAGAATTCAGCAAAGGGCTGAGTAGATGATTAAGGTACTGGAGCGTCTCTCCTACAGGGAAGGCTGAGAGAGCTAAGACTGTTTAGTCCAGGGAAGAGTAGGCTCGAGGAATCTTAATGTATGGAAACACCTAAAGGAAGAACACAAAGAGAATGGAGCCAGGCTGTTTTCAGTGGTGCTCAGTGACAAAGGCAATGGGCACAAAATGAAACACAGGTGGTGTTTCCCCTGAACATCAGGGAGCGCCCTTTTTTTTTTATAATGTGAGGATGACTGGGTGCTGGCACAGTTTGCCTGGACAGGATTTGAATGCAGTCTCTGTCTTTAGAGATTTTTCCAAAGCAATCAGGACATGGTTCTATGCAGCCAGAGCTAGGTGGCCAGATGACTTCAGCCATTCTGTGAAGACTTGCTGCTGTTCCAATGAACTTGACTTTATCAAACTTGAACTTGACACTGCTGTTGTGTAATGTGTAAATTTGTAAGGGGGTTTTGCAGGTCTAGTACTGTAAACTTCATTTAGTGGTGGGGAGGATTTTGATTAACTTCTATTTTGAATTGTGTGGCTTTATGTTCAAGCTGTGTGATTTTTATAGCCCGGCCATCAACTTGTATATACTTTGTATATACTTTTTTTGCTTCACAGAATCTTTTCAAGGTAAAAAGATAGTGTTCCAGGTCACATTAAAACTGTAGGATGTAAAAAAATAATCCAGAGTTTACGGGAGTCTTATTGGCTGCTGGTTAAAACAAATTTGGGACAGATTGGTGGACTTGGTGCCTAGTTTCTCTTTTTTTGCTAAGTTGGCTTGAATTCTTCCCTTTAAACTTTCTTGTGAAAAAGAAAAGCACAATATCTAGTCTTGTGGCCTTCCTTATGGCCTTTGCAGGGAGGCAAAAGAGCTCATTTGTCAAGTAGGCAATAGAATTGGCTTGACAGCCAGTGAGCCAGCCCTAGACAAAAGCTGGGCAATTAGCATTCTGAGCCATGAACCTGAAAGAGAGCTGGGGGTGGGGTGGGGGCAGTAAACTCTGGGGATGAATAAAGCTATCTATACATGGTGGCACTGTATAGGTCACAGTCTCGCAGTGTTTTCAGGCATGCCAGGCTTGGGCTTGCACCATTAAATAGTTCATCCATAGCAGCCGATTTCCACCCTCCTCCCTGCAACAGTGGCATAAACATTGTTAACATACAAAGAGTCTATGTAAAACCTCAGCAACCTACAGCACTTTTGCTCAGCAGCAGGGGAAAATGTTTATATTTCATTGTTTTTCTTAACCACTTCAAGTCATGTCTTCTGTTGACTCTTTAAAAATAAACCAGACTTGTACAAAATGTCGATTTCCCTCCTTGGTTGTATGTATTAGATATTGCAGTCTTATGGCTGTTTGTGGTGTGATACCAACAGGTGCTTGGGAAAATAAGCTTCCTGGCTACCTGCAGGAGATTTATGCTCAAGAGTAGTGAGCCTAAGCGATGAATTGCTGTTAGATCTTCTGAGACCTTCTAAGATTGTCCATGGAGAGGGACTTTTTAGAAGGAAAGCACTGTGGTTTTGGGGTAAACTCTTAAGTAGGAGGTAGAAAAAGTAAGAGATACTAAAGTAGGGAAGAAATCTTTCAAATTTTGTTGATTAAATTTAGTTTGTGTATGAAGTTGACTGAAATGAAGAGGGAGAAATGGAAGAAGTGGACAGTGTGCATGAGTTTGGCTTCTTAGCTTTTCCAGTTAAATCAGCATAACAATAAGTTGCTTCAGCTCAGAAGTCGAGTTGTGTGCAGTTTGGAGTACCACTATGGTACCTCTGGGTGCCAGCATCGTATTTTTATTGAGCAGGAGCTCTAAATCTGGTTCTGAAGTTTTAAGATAGACTTTTACTTGTCTCAGGTGATTTAGGTCAGCTTTGGTGTTCTTGGACAAGCTAAACTCTGTGTATGGAAACAATCACAATTTGTTAGATCCAACTTGTCTCTCCTTGCCCTGAAGTGAAAACTAAAGTTGTTTTCAAGAAAAAATTCTCACTTCTCTTATTGTCCCAGTGGGTGGCTGACATCAGGAAGGAGTGATGCACTAATCACTCCATAATTGTTGTGCATAGATTTCTATTACACAGTTCTTCCAAAAATTATTGCCAACAAGGAAATTGCACATATTCTATGTACCTTATAGGTTGAAGGATACCCAAAGCCTATATCTTGCCCCTAAGACAGGGTTCTGTGTGGATTTTATAGGACTGGAGAAGAGAGGAGGGGATCCACTATTACACTTCATTTAAATTTCAGTTTTAAAGATGCATAATCTAAACAGGCTCTTAAATGATTTACTAGTGTTCCAACACTTTGTAGTCATTAATCCTGAAAAGTCTAAAAATCTGTATCTTGTATGTATTTATGCTAGTTATTCACCTTTTGAACTCTGTCAGCACAAGAAAGCTAGACTAGTTCTTCTCCTCTGTTAGACACTTGGAAAAATAAAGTTCTGCTGCTATTACTGTTTGCTGTGGGAAATGCAAAACCAACAAAAATCAAAGAAATAAGATTTGTAAACATCCCCCACCTAGTTTCTTGCTTGCAGAGACAAAATTCTGGAGTAGAATTAATTTGGCATGTTTCAATGAGTATTGTTCTGTTCCCTTTGTTCATTCAGATGCGCAGCATGGAGGCACTGCATGGAGTTTATGACTAACAAAGCGGAGAGGCATTTTTCTGTTTTAAAATCATGCATTTGAAAATACTTTTATTTACCATCAAACCCCAGATGTTACTTTCTGCCAGTGATACTAAGTCCTGCAGAGAAGCCTGTGAAAAGGCTAAACCTCTGTTTGCAAAAATGGATGTTTCAGAAGATCTGGTATTGATGTATCTTTTTCTGATCTTCTGCATTTCTTGGATGTATGGTGTGGGGTGCTTTTTTGTTTGTTTGTTGTTTGTTCGATTTTGTTTGTTTTGTTTTTGTTTTGTCCTCCTAGTAATGAGATATTGCAGCAGAGAAGGTTTTTTTGGGTTTTTTTTTTTTTTTTTTCCATCTTGGAGAAAATGGAAAATAAGAAATAGTGGATTTCTCCCATCCTCCTGTAGTGTTGAGTTCCCTTCTTTTACATGCTTCCTGTGGGCCAAATTCCATATACACTCATTATATCACCTCTTAGGCTGATGATTCTCTTAAGTTGTCTCTGACTCATTATGCCTTGAATTTTCATTACTGGATCAGCTTTTCAAAATTACTGCTGCCTGGAGTGCTTTCAGTTGGAGCCATTCTTCCTTGTCCTGCAGTTTGCAACTGTGCCTGTTACAGCAGCAGATGATCTGGAAGTGTCACTGGTTGGTTAGTGCATTTATGACTAACTCCCTTAGGAACCCAGGAATGCATCAGATTGTGTAGGTGTGACAACACTGGGTCACTGCTGCAGCCAAGATGTGTCTGGCTTTGGGCTCAGCCTGTGAGGACTGTTACTGCTAAATGCAGGCAATGGGGGACCAACAGGAGAGGAAGTGGTGCTGAAGATCCAGCTTGCACACTGCATGTTTTGAAAGGTTTGAGTTCTTTTCTACCTAGTTCTAGTGTGATCTTGTGGACTGAATGCTTGCTAGTGTTTAGAGCATGAGCGGTGTTCCAGGGCCACATCCTCATTTATAAGTAATCCAGTCTGTGTGCTCTGAGATTGTTCCAGGTGTGAGCTGAAGCACAACTTGTGTGTGATCATTTCAAAAGGACTGCTGGATCTGACCTGAAATATTAATGTAGATGCGCACCAAAGGCAGGAGCTGGAGTCAGGGCTCTGTCTCTGGAAATTAGTAAAAACTGTTCTCATGATCTTAAAGAGTACAAGATGGAGAAGGGGTGAGGTGTGCACCCTTATTGCTTTTGTATGTAACTGTTACTTCCTTATTCTTTATTGATGGGATAAAGGCAAGCTATTGCGCAGCTATAACATCAGGAGGGGCATTCACGGGCTCCTGTGTTCAAGACCAGCATTTTCCCTTTGCCTTGTTCTCCCTTGAGCTATAAATGAGATAAATGCTTGTAGTGTGGAGGGCTCTGGCCATGAGGAAAACATGACAACAGAGGACCTATCAGGCTTTTTTTCCTACCTGTGCTCACATACCAGGAGGCGAATACTCCAGTTCTGCGGGAGTTTTTGTTCTGCCTGGCTTGATTGTCTCACATTTCTTGGTGGGTGGAATGCACCCTTCTGCTGAAGAAAAGAGCCAGGTCCTAACCATTTCATTTGACTCTCCTGAATTTGGGATAGGGTAGAAATGTGGGATCAGTCTTTCCTGTTCCATCCATGCATCATTGTATCCTAATGATACTTCATTGTATCCTAATGAAGTACATTTCATAAATAAAGGAACTTTTTTCACAACTTTACTGTTGCTTATTTTAGTTCACTTATGGATGATGCTTTTGTTTTTTCACTACACCAAATAAATTGTGGCTTGCATTGGATTAAAATATTAAATAGCAGCTCATGGACTGTAATGTACAACAGGCTATGGAGGGTGGAGGAACAGAGCAAACAGATGAACTGGAGATCACCCAGGGAACATGTCCTGCTGGCTCTCCCTTGTGGGACTACAGCAGAGCCCTGGGTTGACACCATAGTGAGAAGTAAATTACTTGAGTATGTAGCTTTGTACAAACAAAGCATTTTGTGCCAATACAGATTACACACATGCCTAAACTACCGAGGAAGCGATGTGCGTGTACCTCAAAAATAACCATACTTCAAAACCAGAATATATGTTGAGGAAAAAATTGCTCCTCCTTTTAGATGTTGAAGTATCAGAGTACTCGCAACAATTTAACAGTCATGGTTGTAGTGGGCAACTGCAGCAATGTTGCTGAGGAAAAATGCCTTGCATTTGTAGAAAGCTTTACTTTAAAGTATGTACAGGTGGTTTGTTTAGTCTTAGTTTTGTCTTGCATTGATGCATGAGAGAAGTAGATAGTCACCATATATTCCATGACTGACTGTTCAGCCTGAGGATTCAGAGCACACTGTGGAGGGTGCACTGTTAGAATATGAGATTACTGATCAAGCACCTCTGGAAATGTTTCCTTCTGCTTTTGGCTAAAGATGGGTTGAAGACAGAATTGGTTACTACCAGATGTTTGTACATCTGTGTCAAACTTTTCCCAGGAGTAGCTGTTGCAGCCAAAAAAAATTTGATATTGTGGTAGTAGGTATTATAGAAACTTGTAGTCAATAGGAAGAGTGTGTGCCTAGAGGACTATACATTTAGATCTTCTTAACAATATAAAATGCGATATTCCCCAGTTGTTGCCCTGCTGCTTGAAGCAAAATATGCATTTCTTCAGGGTATTGCACTGCTGCATCTTCAGAGAGCTTATTTGTAAGTGTCCAGAATACAAGGCTGGAAAACTGTATTCTAAGGAGGAAGCAGTAATCTTCTATTAGACTACTTCTGCGTATCTTGAGCTGTAATCACAGAGCATTGTCTGTGTTTCTCATTCCCACTGCTAGCTATTGTTCTATTGACAAAACCTCTCTGAAGATTGTGTATCCTAAGATGTCTCTACAGAATACTGATAACTTGAGGTTTATATGCAGAGAGCATATGGAGTAAAACAAGAATTAAGCAGTACGTGATTTGCATTGTCAGGATGTGTTATTTGGGATTTATCCAAGTTAGGCTTATGAATGCCATATGTGGACTAGCAACAGATGCACATAAAGGTGCTTTCCAAGGACAGCAAACAATGGCAGATAAAGCCTCTGTTGATCTATGCAGTTTTTGTTGGAACACAGCTACCCTGAGGAATGACCAGCCAACATGTGGCATTGCAGGCTGCTAAGAGCCTGGCAGTTCTAGAAAATCAAGTAAAGGGAAAAAGGGCAGGAGTGGAAAAACAGTATAAAACTGGCTCAATAAATTTTGTGGCCATTGAATTTAATGTGACTGTAACAAAATACAAAGTGGTATGTTTCTTACCAGCACTTTTGTATTATGACTGTCTTCTCTAACAGTATTGTCCACAATTGCGAGCTGAATTTTACTTGGATTTCTTTTTGTTTGAATTTTACTACTTTCATATGGAAAGTTGATTTAGTGTAGTAATTTGCTTTGAGTTTTTTTGTTGATTTATTTGATTTTGTTTGCTTTGTTTTTAAGGAAAGACACAGTGTCTTATGAAGAGAGACTTAAATCTTCATCTTTTTGTGTAAGGCCAAGGCCTTGATTTTTTCAAAGGTTTTGTGTTGTTAGATTATTGTGTTTATATTACTTGTTATTCTTAGCCAGAAAAGTGGCTTGGATTTCTTTTCTGTAACAAATGTAATGAAACAAAAGTAGTGGAAAAACTTTTGCACCAGTTGATGTAAGTGTTAATGATAGGTAGGTGTTCATTTCATCTTGGTGTGTATCATGTCTTTACTGAGATGGTACCAGAAGAAGGGACAGGCCAACTGCTCCGCTTTGATAGCTGGCTCCAAGTTGTGTTACTTTGTTCCTTACATCTCTTTTTGCTTTTTTAATGAATGTCAGTAAGGCTAGTACTGTATGTGATGTAGGAGGAAAGTGATGAATGTAATTTTTTTTTTCCATCCCTCTCAGGCAATAACCTTCTCTAGTAGGAGGGAAAATAATATACTTAGCGAATGCAATTCATGCTGTTGGATTATTGTTTGTATTTTAGAATTGGGTTGTAGTCAGATTTTTCTTTGGGTTTTCTTTTCTAAGAAATCACTCCTTGATGTGTGCATTGGTGAAATTCACATGTATATTTTATTTTCTCTGTCCTTTTCTGCAGAATTAAAAGCTTTGAGTACTGTCTATATTTACTGCTTGCTCAAGTTTTGCTTAGGAAACTCTCTGAAGTGGTTGCAGACTACATGAAGTAATGTGTTAGAGATATTGGTTATGTGACAATTGATATGTTTTGCATGATCCAAAATGGGTATGTGTGTGTGTATATACATATATAATCACAGGTCTAAAGCCACGGTTATGAACAGTCATCATAAACTTACTTTAAATTCTGGAAATGAGGTTATGGTAACATCCTCTTGCTGTTTCGGGACTATTTCAAAGAAACAAAGGGATATGAACAGGAATAAGAAAAACGATGAACTGTGGAGTTTTGCAAATGAGGAGCTGAAGATGTAGAGATCTCTGTTGCTGCTTCTCAAGCCACAGCATAGTGCAGGAGTTAGAGGAAGCAGTAGTCCAAAGCACTCTGCCTGAGTTCAGGGTTCTTTGAGGAAACACAGCAGTGTGCTTTGCATTGACCTACAGCACTGGGGAGGGGAATGAAGAAATAGCGAAACTCAGCTTTTTTTTTTCTGCTGAAAAGCCTTAGGAAACTGTAATTGTTTCTATGCAAACACACTGGAATTGGGTAAACTTTGTACTTGCTTCTTGATATGACCCATCTGTTCAACATCAGCCAAACTCTGCCTCAAATGTGTTCAAAAAATTAAAATAGTTCCTCAGGATTACTGGTGTCGCAACCCAAGCTTTGCTTCCAAGGCAGAAATGGCATTACAAGCAGACTGTGCTGACTGTCATATCTAAAACACAGCATATGTGGTGTAACATATGATAGGTCTATTCTAAGTTAGTGTAAACCATGTCCCAAGACAAGTTCTTAAATTGTCTTTCATCCTACTAAGAGACTTTCATATTTTCAAATTCTTCTTGCTAACTAATTAGTCAGTAGCCATACTTCATTTCTAGAATGAGGTTTTAGTACTGTAGGTACCTGAAGTTGAATTGGCCAGATTATGCAGTTTGTCAAAATTTGTTGAAAAACTTTTGTTGCAAGATACTGCAATCTAGGAGCTCACTTCTAATTTCTGACTATTGCTGTAAATACTGAGAATAAATGCTAAATTCAAGGTGGTTTTGTTGCTTTTAACATTTTTTCCATAGAACATGTAACTGTGTGTTTACATAGATGATGTATATGTATATAAAATGTGTCTCAGGGTAATAAGAGTGAGATAAGTTTTGTTCAAATATCTGTTCTGAGTTTCTGGCACACTGCTTCTTAATAGCTACATAAGCAGAAAATGCCCTGTGGTTTTCTCACAGAGAATTCTTCAAGAATTTGTTTACTTTTTTTTTTTACAATTTTGTTACTCACTCACATGTTGATTCAGCAACATTGCACTTTTGATCTCTTTTGGGATACAAAGATTTTCTTAATTGTGTTTTCTTGCTGTACTGCAGAACATTTATTTTGCTGTAGTCTTCTTCCTTTTTAAGAAGAAAAATGCAGGCAGAATTTGTACAACAGAAACCTGAACATACTTTTTATCCCTTGGCATTGTCTCTTTCTCAGGGAGTGCTGTCCAATATCTCCTCCATCACTGACCTGGGAGGCTTTGATCCTGTTTGGCTCTTCCTAGTGGTAGGAGGAGTTATGTTCATTTTGGGATTTGCAGGATGCATTGGAGCTTTACGAGAAAACACTTTTCTTCTCAAATTTGTAAGTAGCTTTTGCAACTGTGACATTCCTCATTTATGTAGTGTGCCATGTTGTCTGTTCTCTTTAACTGTGTTAAGCTTTTAAAATGTATTTTGGTGAGGAAGGCGTCACAGTACCAGGAAAGCACTTAGCTTTTAACACATTACAGCTCTTCAGTCTGTGGTACTCACTGGTTGTGTATTCTTAAAGCTCAAAACTATTGATGGTAAATACCATAACATGGAAGTACTGCTTTTCATGTGGATATAGCCTAACATTTTGCTTCCCTGTCACAAAAAGAGAGAAATTTCTTGTGAGAATCTGTGTTGAATTTGGAGTCCATAAGAAGATGCCTATGAAATATGAGGGATGTAGATGCAGCAGTGAATGTGACCCATGTGACTTGTGCTGTGCAAGGGCCCCTCATGGTACAGAGGAGATAGGACTGTTACAATATCCTCAGTCTGTCTGATACCCTCAGTCCCTGCCATTCAGCTAATTGGAAAAGGCTTCATTGCTTTCAGTGCTGGGGCCTGGGAAAGTGAAGGGGAGGAGAATGTGTCCAGGATGCAGAAAGAAAATGGAAGTTTTCTTGAACTCTGGGCTGGATTGTTGGTTAGGGAAGGAGTTGCTAGTATACAAATGTACCTCAGTATGCAGAACTTCTTCAACTAAGTAGCTGGGTTCTGTATTTTTAAAGACTTCCTCCTGTGACTTTTGAAAATGAAGAGAGCAGTCTCATGGTCACTTTTAGATAAATGGAAGATTTATAGCAAAGAAGATTCTTTGCTCCACCATTCCCATTTCCAGAGGTGGGCACTGTCTGTGAACACAGTTGTGTCTTCATAACCATTAAGTGTTAATATATACATGAAAAAGCAACCAGTGAAATAACTACCTCCAAGTGACACACTTGGCTCCCACAGACATGTTGTATAAGGGGAGGAGGCAGTTGAGAGTCACAGTTCTCGAGGCATTTATAAAGCAGCTTGTAAGAATTTTTTCTTCTTCCTTGCTTCTCTTAGCTTGCCTAAAATGAACCCATCTGCTGTACTAGAAATAGCTTTCCATACAGCAGCTGCAGGAGAAATTAAAAATGTATCTGAACACACACAGAGAGCATATTAAAATGAAACTCAAAGGCACAGTTGCAAATGGGATGGACTTCCAGTATACTAGGACCCCTGTGTGGTTTAAAACAGTGTAGACTCAGTGGAAATGCTTAGGGAAAGTGGCAGATCATTAGTAATGCCTTTGGCATCCATTGCATTTGAATTAATCATAGCAGTCTCATTTAGTTTTAACGTGGATGTGAGTAATTTCATAGGCATTCCACTCCAACATAGTCATTAATTAATTTCTGCTGTTACCAATTTCTTCTTTGTCTGCTTAGGCAAAGCTTTGCCAGTGAGATGATCTAAAGCAAAGTCATGTAGAAAGCATTTTACTGGCACATTTTACATTGGCTGTTTATGCCTTCTGAAATGTAAGTGCCTATGTTGAAATTTAAGACCGGTTTTCAAGGGCCCTACATGTGGTGATGACTAGCTGTGTCTTGAAATTTACAGTGAATTCTCTTGGCTGTCTTTGAAAATCTCAGTGAAATGTCCAAGGTTTGGCCATTTTGTTGTTTGTTAGAATAGAATTAAGATTTCTGTGCTACACCTCCAATAAGAATGATGTGGTTTTAATTTAAAATTTCCTATGTGCCAAAATGGCTTGAACTTGCACTGAAACAGATAAAGCCTTATCCCTGGATATAACTGTGAGCTTTGGAAGAGTTTTGGTCATAAAGGAAAATAATTTTAGCCTTTTTTATTTTCTTCACAGTTCTCTGTATTTCTTGGAATTATTTTCTTCTTGGAGCTCACTGCTGGTGTTCTAGCATTTGTTTTCAAAGACTGGATAAAGGACCAGCTGTATTTCTTTATAAACAACAACATCAGAGCATACAGAGATGACATTGATTTACAAAACCTCATAGACTTCACACAGGAATATGTAAGTTGGACTGTTTATTTTTTTGTAAAGCTTACTTTTAAGAAATACCTGCTCTTATTTTTTACTTTCCATCTGTTCTGTTTCTTCAAGAAGCAACAGAAATATTCTAGCATATAATGCCTTTGAATATATTTATATTTGTTTTTACAGAACTGCAAACATACAGCACTTATGTAAAATGGCTTTATTGATGTATGACTGCATAAAACAAGATGGAGAGTTGGGGTGGTTTTTCTTGAAGACTTAGAGATAATGTGTCAAAGTTTAAATACTTTATTGTAGAAGTTATCTCATCTGTTTAAGAAATTACTCATTTTCTAAGCTTCATTTGGTCCTAAGATGAATGTTGGTGTAGTTTTAGCAACATTAGAAGTACTACACCACATTGCAGAGTGGCAGAGGTATTTAGTTGGTCCAAGTAAAACTACAATTTTATTTCTTCTGAATTAGACTTAATGGAATAAGCCTAATGAAATGGGCCACTTGTAGAGTTCTTGTAAGACACCTCTAAGTGATGCCACATCTGCACTTGGGAGGGAAGGGTGAAACCAGTGGTGCACCTGTTTGTGCAGGTTAAGCTCTGTAATTTATCAGTGTGTGTAAAGAAGTCTTGGACTGACTTTTGCACACAAGATCTGCCAGTACCTTCCCTCCCCAGTACTCAGTTCTGGCCAGTGTTGATGAAGTCCTCTTTGAATCTGGCACTGTGTGGCTAATATGACTGACTGTTGGTTGAATTAATGTTTACCAATTTTTTACATTCTGCAATTAAAATAGTCTCAATGCTTGATTTGTTTCTCTGTGCCTGGGGGAAAAATGGTAAGTAAGAGGATGTGGATACTTGCACTGTTTTGAATCTTTTGCAAGGAGGTCAGAGGTCACTACAAACTGAAAGTAGTGGTCCACTTGTATGCAGCCAAAGGCTACAGTCCAAATTTGCAGTGACTTCCTAAGGCTTTCTCTCCTAACTGGATTAGCACTCAGCTAGGGGCAGCACGAGTTGTGAGAATGAGTTACTTTTTCAACCAGCAGAGATAGTGCATAAAGACAACATGTCAGGTATTGCGAAGAGAACTGCTACATCTAGAAGGAGAGAATGGCTATTCCAATGCTTTTAAAAATGTTGGGTTTTTTAAGTTGACATAGATGAGTTCATTGGTCTAGCTCCTTAAATGCTGTAAGCCATCAGTGTTTCACTGGTCTCCAATCCATTCTTTGTATGTTCAGCAAAACACATCAATTCCCTGTGTGTTCAACATGTTTTTCCAGACTCAGCCTGCCTTTAGCAGATTTACAATTTTGAAGGATTCACTAAAGGTCTTCATTGTTCAATGTGGGATGCTCAGGGAACAATGTGCCTGTTGTACAGCCAGGCAAAGTTCCCCCAAACTGGCAAAAGGAGTAGCTATGCCAGTGTAGCCCTTGGAGCTTGTTTTTTTGAAAATCCAGGGCTCATTAGACTGGACAGAATATTGTACTCTTGGCTCTACCGTCCCTTGGGCCTGAGCTTGTAGGCCTGTGCAACTCTGTGGTATTGTGTAGGCTTACCAGATCACCCATGGGTGTCTCTCCAGAGAGCAGCATAGCTGGGTATGAACGTAACTTTAATCACATGATAACTTTGGAACAACTTACCCATTTGGAATGGTATTTAAAAAAAATTACAAAAATCCCCAACCAAACAAAAAAAGACAGTTTCAATAAAAGCAGTGGGAGTCTCAGATTTTGTTTTGAAAGCTAGAGGGAAACTGGCAGCAGCGATGCATGTTACTAATGCTGAGATTTTCATTCTGAAATTTAAGCTGTTCTTTTTTTTGTTCTAGTGGCAGTGCTGTGGGGCTTTTGGAGCCGATGACTGGAACCTTAATATTTACTTCAATTGTACAGATTCCAACGCGAGCCGAGAGCGCTGTGGTGTGCCATTCTCTTGCTGTACTAAAGACCCTGCTGTAAGTGACTGTCTAGAGGGTAGGATGGGTGTGTTGTTCCAGTCGTAAATAACGCTTCAAGATTTTCCTTTTTTATTTCTGGAAATTTAGCCTAATTATTAACTTCTCACCAACCTGTATATTTTTTTTTTTTTTTTGCTTTTGCAGCTCAGCTTAATCACTAACTTTTCTGTGGTCAGCAAAACTCATAAGATAACTTAAGTCTTCATTGTTTGTGGCTTTTATTAGAAGGAGAGAACCATGAGCTTGGCTGAGCATACATATTAATTTTAGCAAGTATAAAAAGGAGAAGCACTTAATGAGTTGAAGGATGTGAGCTTTCAATTGCAATTCATCAGAACAGGAACCTTTATGATCAGACACTTTAAAGGAGGTATTATTCATTATTTAATGCAGGATCATGGCTGAAGCCAGTTTGACCCAGTTTGTGCCAGGTATGGTAATGAATGACAGTCTGTGCCCTGTGGAACTGACTTGCTTGCATTAGAATCTTCAGTTGGGTATGGGTATCTTTACATACTCTTTTTTAACCTTTAAAATTACTACCTGTCCTACAGTCACCTGAAATCAGACTTGAAAGGTCAAAAATTGTTTGTAGGAGCAGCTTTTAGGTAAATTTTCTTGTCTTTTAAAATATTTATAGTTCTGGAACATCAATGCATGTTGGAGTCATGCATTGCTAATATGAATATGATAAAGAAGAGTAAAGTGTAGGGAATCAGTTCACTAACAGGGAAGGGCTTGGAGCAGGGATGGGTGTGTGCATGGAAACTGTTACGTGCCTAGCACTGGATAAATTTGACTTTATATAGCTTGAAATAATCTGGCTTTGAGTACTTTTGTTATCTAGCAATTCAGCTGTGGCTTTGTCTTCACCTGGAATGACTTACAGTTCCTTGAATGTATTAGTCTAGCACAGACTGAAGTTAGGCAAGTCGCCAAAAGGCACCTCAGGTGCTTCCTGCCTTGCTAATAATGCAGTGCATTCGCTGCTCCAGGCATCCAGTTGCTGCTGCTCTCCCCCTCTCCTGATAAGGCACTGCCACTTGCGCAAGATGGTTCTGGTTCCTCTGCAGTGAACGTGACTTCACAGTAGTTTGAATTTTTCTCACATACATAGCTGAAAATATTCTAATGGGATATTAAAACAAAATGTAGGTTGGGCTCAAACAATACCTTATGCTTAGGATTCCCTCTGCTGTTTGCCTATCTGCCCACCCACCCACACAGAGGTCATCACAACCCAGTTTTAAAAATATAGTTGTTATAAAACCAAACCAGTGACAGCAGTACAAGGTAATCCTATAAATATATAATCCATCCTAAAGTTCTCTCTTTCAGTTGTGTAAATGGCTATGCAGTTCATTAGGGTGTAATGCAGCAACCAGAAATTTAAAGACAAATCTCATTCACTGTAAGGAAACAACTTAATGGCCTTTAAAACCAGAAAACATTAGAAGTTATGCATACAGGTAAAATAATTGTAACCAAGCTGTGATTGGTTCAGTTGCAGTGATAAACACAGGTTTATTCTTTGGGAAAGCAAATTTGTCCCTTTTAGAATTAGGTTTCAGTGTTGGACTGATGCAGACAGTTACATGGATGACTTACTGTTTTTAGTCTAGCTTGAATCAGAAAGTGGTAAGTTTAAGGCAGGCTAAAATAAGTTTCTTGAAACAAATTTTGACTACCATAGTTCATTTTGATGTTGTTAAGGAGGTTGAAGTGTTCCAAATGCTTGCACAGGCAAGTCTAGAAAACTTACTTATTTCCATTGCATTTTTCATTTTTTGGTTAACAAATTCCAAGGTTAAAGGCAGAAGACATTAGTCATGAAGCAAGTAGGCATTTAGTACAAGGAAGGAAACATAAAATCCCTCTGTCAGAATCTTAGGTGCTTTTGCATCCTTGTAGTCTGTGGCATGTAGGTCCCAGAAGAGAAGCATTCATCTCATTAGGAGTTGCTTGAATTTTGAAGGTCCATTAAAGGAATCCAGTTTTGGCAGCTGACAGAATGCGACCTGTTGGACATCCTGCAAAGTGAGGAAACAGAGGAGCTTTCCATGCTGATAGGAGATACTTTTTTCCATATGGCTGCTTTTTAAAATTGATCCAAAGACACTGCTTGTCTTTCTCACTTCCCACAATTTGATTAAATTGTGGTGGTTGGTACACCTAGCTAAGATTGGCTGATTTTCTCACTTTATTGAGTACTCCTCCTTCTACTCACTGTCATTATATGGTCAGTAACTTAATATTTTGCTGCCATTGTGGCTGATGCCAAAAGTTTCATGTTTCATTTTATTACCATGAAGTAAGTTTATACAAAATAAAAATACAGCTTCAGCTGCCAATGGAAAGCACTTGTTCACTAGGGAAAGTCTGCCAGAGCCTATTTTATTACCTGAGCTTTGGGAGTACTAAAGGAAAGGGAGTAGGAAAAACCCCTCCTTTCCCATTGGTATCAAGCTCCTCTAAGAAAGAACAGGCAGTAAGAACACATTACTCCATCTGTTACTTTTTCTTTCAGGATTTTGGTAAGGAACTGTACATATTTCTAGAGACATTTTCAGAAAGAACTTGCAGCTTTTGCAACAGAACTGCCCCATGTCACCTCTTCATTCTGCACATTCTTGAACCCTGAAAATGACAACAATACTCTTGGCATATTTTTTAGTACAGACAGAACCTTTTCAGCAGAAGGTTCTTTCACTTACCATAGATGTTCCCTAGTCCTTTTACTTTACTAAATGCTTGTATCTGGAACATGGAGTTCACCCAGGTGGAGGGCTGGTTTTCCCAGCTTGCTGACTTGAGAGATAATTTTTTTTTTTACTGCATGCTCTTGTTTGCTGCAAATAATTAATAGTGCAGAGTGAAGGAGGAAGGTTTTTATTAAAGCAATATGCTAACCAATGTTTGGGTGATTTGTCTTATTACATACAGGACTTACTCCAGGGAATCGGGAGAAGGTGTTTGGGAGACATTTTACTGATTGCCTCTCTTCTCTCTCTCTTTCTTTCTCTCTCTCTCTCTCTCTCCTCTAGGAAGATGTTATTAATACTCAGTGTGGCTACGATGCAAGGCAAAAACCAGTAAGCTTTTTTTTTTCCTTCTTAATGTGGTATGTTAAGGATCTGAATCCCTATTGCAAGAGGAGATTGTTCTGCTGATGGTGTAGTTGAATGTAATTATCTCTGTTTTCTTCCCTCTTCTCCTTGGCAGGAAGTTGATCAGCAGATTGTTATCTACACTAAAGGCTGTGTCCCTCAGTTTGAGAAATGGTTGCAGGACAACCTTACCATAGTTGCTGGTATATTCATTGGGATAGCATTACTGCAGGTAAACATCATGTTCCCTGGAATGAGTTGCATGGAGGAATAATAGATAAAGTGAATATATGAGAGGGGAAACTGTATATGAGAATGGGAAATGCAGTGCCAATTGCCTGTTTGTGGATTTTAGCAGTGGGAACTAAACGTATGAGGCTTGCTTTGTGTTAAGGAATATTTAATTTTTATCTATAGGGATACATTTTTTTTTCTTTTCAACTCTCAGCAGGTTGAAACTAACACTGTTAGATAAACGTTATGTAGAGACCTTCAAGTCTGTACAGACCTACTGTTTCCAGTGGTGCTTAAATGAGCAGTAGAGAGCCTTTAGGGTTGCTTTGAAAGAAGACTAGAACTGTTAATCTACTAGAAACCAGTGCCACCATAAAAATATTTGGGTTACAGGAGTTCTGCAATATTCTTTCTTCTTCCAACACTTACTGTTAATTTAATTTCTACCTCAGTTGTTTCTTTCTTATCTAAGTTCTGTATAACTTAAGGAGTTTGCCTGTGTGAAAAGTTACCTAATGCTCCAAGTGAATAAACTGTTGTCTCTTCCAGATATTTGGGATATGCTTAGCCCAGAATTTGGTTAGCGACATTGAGGCTGTCAGAGCCAGCTGGTAAAACTGCTGAAGTAACCACAACAAGACACTGGACAACCGAAACCCTCTGAAACCTCCAGTGTGTCACTCCGACACCAAGCTGTATGGACATGGGTGACAGGGAAGCCTTCTCTCCCAAGTAGTCTCAAGTTTAAGTTCCTGATATTGCAGTGAACTTGTGTTTCTTTGGGGTGGGGGAGAGAAGAGTGGGCTATTGAAAATCTGCTGCTCACTGACAATTTTTTTTCTTTTAAACCAACACTTTGAAAGCTGTTGAGCCGTGAATCTCTACTGTATTCTTGATTTTGAGTAACAAGTGGACACTTTTTTAAATTGGTGTATTCAGTGAGACAGAGTTGCATTGTTGTAGTCTGTGGATATGCTGTTTATTCTTCATGTCATGAGCTCTTTGATAGCTGCCAAATATTCCTGAGATGGTCTATCTCCTCACCACTCTGTAAAGGAACAATCTTCTTGTTTTCACAGCTAAACATAACTACAGGCCTAAACCCATGAAGCAGGAAGCAACTTTCTATGCATCTATTGTACAGTAAAAGAAATTGTTTTTAAAACAAGGGAAATTATTTTTATGCAAGCTTCCAACTATCTCCCTGTAGTACTTTGAGGTTGGAATCAGCAGAAGGGAGAATTACTTAATTTTGTCAAGATCTTTCTTCCTTCTCCACTCTTGTATGAAGGGAAAGGAGTTTTATATTTGACGAACAAGGGTTGCTGCCATACCTTTGGATATCAGTCTCTTAAGGCAAGGATGGGATATAACTGTATAAATGTATGAAAGCAGTGTGGATATTGGGTCCAAGTGAAGAATAATATTCAAAGAATGAATTATATATTAACTTAAAAGAAATCAAAACTTATGTATCTGATACGGCAAAATCTTTTGTTTCTCTGAAATTTAGTGTAACCTAATGTATTTAGGGATCCCACTGATACTAATGCTTTGACATACTTATGCAAAGCTTGTTTCTCTGGTCTGTTCCTAGTTGGGGCTCTGGTCTTTCTTTTTTTCTTTTTCTTTTCTTTAATTCTTTTTACATGCATGAGCTGTGGAATAAGAATCTGTGACACTCCAGTGCTTTAAATATGTGCATATGTTTTTATACAGCCTAATTCAAACTTATTTATTGATAAATGCATGTGATTATGGAAAGATCATTTCCCATTGTCTTGGAAGTTGGAGAGAACAGTTTTTTCAGAGTAAATGCTTACCTCCAGTGAAAAAAATCCATGCTATGGAGATGCATCTCCTTTTCTTGCTCTAAAGGCAACAAAGAGCTTTCTTGAAGCAACAGAATAAAAGTCTTAAAATAGAAGCATTTATTAGGATCAGCTAAGACAGACCCTTTTGAATTGGACACAAGAAAGCAGAATGTGGGGAAAAGCACAAATAGTGGAGAAGACTTAAATCAGGCTCCATCCAGCTTAGTGCTTTTGATTTGTTCTTCTTCACTAATAATAGTGAACTTTAAGATCTGACCATGGCTTTGGATAGTTTATTGCACTTTGTATAAATTTAGTGTGTTTTATGACCCTTCTCAGTATCTCCATACCAGTCCTGAAAGCTGTGGTCGTGCTTTGGTCAGACAGTGGCAAAGGGTGTGTAGCACCTCCTTGTAAGAATGTAACATCTTTCTGAGTTGAGTTTCCTAAACCAGGAGGTATATGGAGTAGAAGAGAGGAACACATTGCTTTCAGAGCTTCCCTGTTCTGGGGGATAGATAGAAGGCTGATCTGGTGACTTGATAAGGCCCTTTTTGGTCCTGTGACACTTAAACAAATGAATATACATACCCTTGCACATTTTGCTTTTATGTGCTTTAGTTGGCTGTGGTTTTTTTCCCCCCTGAAGGCTAGTGATGGGCACGCTGGTGCTTCACAGATGCCTCAGACAGACCCATTGTCCTCCCATCTTTGAGTATTACCTCATCCTCTTCTGGTTAACTCCCACTGACTGGCTCTGAATCAGGCAGCCTCCATATCCCTTGGTATCTGCTGTTAAAGGCTAGCCCTGACTCAGAATATTTTTAAAGCCTTTCAAAGCAATTATAATTCATTGTCCTTAATAAAGTTGGTTCCACCTCAGCACAGCGTTATGTTTTTCTTAGCCACTCCTCGACTTGAGGAGTTACTGGTTGTTTTCCCCCAGAGGGACATACCATTTTGCCGGATAGGACAGACAGATCATCAGCACCAGTGTTGTTGCACTGAGACAAAATGGTGCAGGGAGGAATCAGGGAAGTGGGGTTGAGGAAATAACCCCTCTACCAAAGAGCCTTGATTGTGATCCTGGGCTTTGGTTTGGAGGGAAAACAAAAAGCCTAATTACAGAAACATTCCTTGTTGCCACTGATCTTGAATACTGCTGTTGCTGCTCTGAGTTTCTGAAGATAACTTCATTTTTCTACTTGAATCTCTGCAGTTGTACTGTATTGGCCTTCTGTCTTGTCATGCTGTTCTCCGAGTTCCAGTCTGCTGGCTGTGCAGTTGGCAGTATCAGACTGATAGGAGGGTAAATGCTCCAAGCCGAGCAATTCTTGTTCTCACAACTTGCACGTCTACACACAAATGTGCAACACTTCTGCTGAATCCCAGAATGACTGACTGTTCTTAAAAAAACCACTAGATAACTTACTTTTCTAGAGCTTGTCTTTTGCTGTGGATGTTGATCCTTCTTGCTCCCTCATTCCCAAGAGATACTAATTTACTCATTTTTACATTGTTTGATGCACTGAATGTTTAAGATTAGCTGTCTGTTACACATTTAAATCCCACATATTTTTGTCTACAGACGAGGTAGGATGTCCTAGAAATGTCCCATCAACAGCTACTCAGCAGCTTAGGTGTCCAGTTTGGAAAGCTTGTGGGAGGCCTTGGAAATCAATGTACTATTGTCAGAGCCCACCAAATACAAGCAAACTTTTTTCCAGGAAACTTTGAAAAGTTCACGTGAACTGCAACTAAAGCACAACTGCTGGCTATGTGAGCTCAGTGTCTAAAGCAATAAGATGTGGTAGCCACTAGGACTCCATGGCAATTTCTAGCCTGCCTGGTGTGGTGGTGGGGTACATATGAGTTCAGAGATCAATCTAATTATCTTTAATGTGCAGTAGTTTTTCAGAGATTTGTTGTCAGGTTTATGGAGTGGGAAACAGCTCTGTTTGCTGGGTGATTCCAGTGGAGTAGTGGCATTGCTAACGAGGACTCTGGTAGCTCAGCAGCAGCACTGGCTTTAAAGCTATTTCCATATATCCCATTGAGCCCTGCCAGAGGGCATCACAGTCCTTGCTCCTCTGCTTTCTAAATACCCTTTGTATTCACAGGCCTTTCTGTTGTTTGGGTTTTTTTTTTTTTTTTTGATTAATAGCCTAATGGACAAATGTTTGATTCATCTTTGTGTCTATTTTGGTAGCAGTAGGATCTCTTTGCTTAAAATGCATAATTTTGATTGTACCCCTTAGAGTTTGAAGTCGTCGGGGTGCTTGCTCAAGTGTACTCTGTCCCGAAAGCCTTCTTCTCTCCCCTTTGAGAGAGATGCTCATTGTAGTTCTGGTGTGTAAATAGTGTTTGAAATGTAAATAGTAGCATGCAGATTAAATGATTCTTGCACATCACTGCTTTTCACCCTGAAAGTGTTTATAATGGAGAGGAAAGGTGTCCATCAGGAGAGTCCCGAGTGTTTGTCTGGGCTGTCCCTTGCCCTGATGGAGCAGCAGGAGCGCCTCAGCTGCCCGTGCTCAGTGTCTGCCCAGTGGGTGGGGTGGCTGCCCCTGAGGAAGGTGAAGCCCTGGCCAGCCCTTCGGGCCCTGGTTAGTGGCAGGGCCTCCCTTTGCTTTCACCTTTGCTGCTTGGCATTAGAACAGCATTCGACTGTAAAGTGGAGAGTTGGTGGCAGCACCTCCTACAAGTTATGGGAGGTTGCCATCACTTGTGGCAGGACTAAACATGGTGCTATAAGAACTGTCCTGGACGTCAATCTGTGTTTTTACTACTTTAGAGATGCCCTTGTTAAAATTAGTCTTGGTTAATATGGTTGGTTATGAGAGAAACTATTGTCTGAATTTTTGATTCTGTTTCCCTTCTTGCTGTGTATGTCTTTTGGGTGCATTGAAATAGCAGTTCTGCAAATAGCTGGGAAGGAGATTAGACCTCAAAAGGCGTCAAGCACTGATGAATGTTCCAGTTCCTCCCATTTTTGTTTTTTCTCTGAATCTTTTCCAAATACCCATAACAAATGATGAAACTGTCTAAAACAAATGAAATATTACTACCCTGATCCATTCGCTACCAAATTTTGCCCCTTGAGAAAAAGAAATAAAACATCTGTCTCCCTTAACATGCAGTATACGAAGAAGTACTACTAGCGTGCACAAGGCCGCACTGCTAGCTGTCTTTTGTGTTTTGGCAATATAAGTGTGTTAATAAAAAGCTCCATCTGTATGTGTGTTCATGTTCACGCTGTGTACATAGTAGAGATGGACCTAGAGCTCTGGGAGGATTGTGATGTGGGTTTGTGACTCAGATCCATTTCTGATACATATATTCCAGATTAGTTCCATCTGAATCTTTCTCTCTTGTTCATCTGAAGGTGTACAGCAAGGTGTCAATATTTACCCTTCGTGTATCATTCCTTTTTATACGAATGTATTCTCGTGTTCCTTTTTTATCAGTTGTAAAATTGATTGTAAAAGCCAACTACACTTACCGATTGAAAGTATTGCTATAACAGAACTGCATGCCCAGTAGAGTTTGACTTGAGCTTTAGTTTTCTGATTTCAGACTGGTTCCCTTCAGTTAGGAAAAAAGCATAGATCAGGTGCATAATGTATTACTTGTCATCTTTAGCATTAGACTGTGGTATTGTATCACATGCTGATCTCAATGGATGTAACTGGAGTCTACTTAGGAAGTTAATGCAACTTCCTGGTAATTCATTTTAAGCTATTGAAAATGGTCTTGGTCATGCTACTTGTGTTCTTGGGTTTTTGTTTTTTAATAGAGGCATTTTTTTAGGAATGTTTTAATACACTTATGATGGACAATACAATAGTTTTAATAGTCGTGCAGTATTCTGTATTTACTTGAAGTAAATCATTTTATATGCAATTTGTTAGATAATTACAATTTTATAAATAAAATTGTGTGAAATATGATGTTGTGAACGTGTATGCACTCTTATGTAGCACATAATATAAACAATAGAGACATTCATGGAAAGTTCCTCCAGGAAAAGATCACTACCTTCTTTCTTCCAAACTAACAGGGGAAATAAATCCCCATCTGTCATATGTGTTGTAGAATACTGTGTTCTGATTAAATCACAAAACATGCTCATGCCTCCAGTGGCTGCCCTTAGGTGAATAATAAGCTAAGAAATGAAGAACATGTCCCCACATAAAGAGATCCCTTATTTGCTGTCAGCTGTTGTTGGAGTCTCTGGCTAATGAAAACGCTCTGCTTCTTTCCAACAGGTTGCTGATGTTCCTCAGGCTGCAATGGCTGTGCTCTCCCCAGAATTATTCTGGTAACACTGGTGGGTTCAGAAGTTGATGCTTTGCAAGACTTAGACAAATGAAATTCCCACCTCCCTTCTCAAAAGTTTAAATAAGTGCTACATGTCCTTAAACAGAAGTAGTGAGAACTGGCTCACATTATTGTGCAGGTAAAAATAGGTAATGATGTCCTGTGCTACTTTGGATAGAGGAGCAAGCAGATTTTTTTTTAAAGTATTTCAGAACCTCTAGGTTTTATACACAAAATGGCACTGTGATCAATTTAAAAGCATATCTATATCCAGATTGAAGTCTAATGCCTTTTGCATATTTCAGGCATATGACATTTATCTGAATGTGTGGAAATGATTTGGCAAAATAAACATCTAAATTGGGGACAGACGGACACACAAACACAGGAATGACGAAAAGTTAACAAAAAAGAAGAAAAGCCAAGGGCATTGCCTAATAGATGTGACAAACTTGGGTAAGTGCTTTCATGATGGAGAGGGAGACGAGGAGTGGCTACCTGCCATCTGTCAAACTCTTAACAGACTTGTACACTGATTCTCGAAGTCAAGGCTGGTTACCATTTTAAATCAAATGAGCTTTTCCAATGGGGGCTCTGGATGCAAGGCCAGTATTGTTGTGGTTTCTGCCTTATCCAGAGTGAAGCTTCTCCTTGTAATAAGGACACTGAAATGTTAAAACATGTGGATGTGTTCACCTTCCCAACAGTGAGATGCTGGGCCTTGCCAAGTTTGTACAGATGCCAATGAATGTGACACTCGAGGGAGGTACTGCCTGCCCAGTGGCGTGGCTGTAGGGATTGTTCTGGGTTGGCTGTGGTGGCACTAAGACAAAGACAAGGCCCGATGTCTGGCATTGCTGTCATAGAAACAGTCTGAGCAGCAGATGTCAAGGTTTGCTTAGATGTCATCTAGCTAGTAAACATCTAATTGGAATTACTGTCAGCGTTTTCACTTCACTCAACTTTAGTCCAGTTAGTAGTGAAATGCATTTGATAGTAAGGTCCTTAGATCCCATTTGTTTTTTTAAACGTGCTCAGAAGATAAATTATTTACTAACTACACAGAAGTAACCTGCAGACTGCAGCACACCTCAGGACAGCACAGCATTTGTGTGGCTAGATAGTCTCTTCAATTACCTCCTTCTACTTCAACAAACACCCATCTTTGCCCTTATGTGGGCTTTCCTTCCTAGGCTCAGCACAGATTTTATCTAGGAAAGTCATTTGTTATTCCATCCAGGGAAACCCTCTGAAAGTAGGATATCACCATTGCCCTGTGTTTATGCTTGCTGTGACAGTGGTATTCCTGATAAACATTTGGTGATGAGAATAGAGCTAATGCTTAACCACGGCTCCAGTTAGACAGCCAAATGGGAATTCTGTCAACGTCACAACCAGTTTGTGTGAGCACTTGCAGTTTATACCAATGTCAAAAGGAATGGTATCTTTTGAGAACCAGGCAGGTTGTTGATAACTGGCCTTTCAAATGCTATTTTGGGTTCTGTTTAAGTCAATAGTTTCTGTACCTGAGAGAACTTGGGCTTGTGAGGGCCTGTGAGCTGTGATTGTAAACATGCTGGTTATGTTCAGCAGTAGTGCAGAGGTTCTCTGTTATATGGAGCCTGATGTCAGGAGCTCCTGGTCTGTGTTGACAGTTCTGCATTCTGTCAGTGGCTTTATTGCACTAGTACTAGTAAATGCCTTTTTGAATGTGTGTTTTGTTGTTTTGTTTTTTTGCTGTTGTGCAGTTTGGTATTGGAGGCTTTTTCTGCATCTTTCTAGCACTGGATTAAATGGATGTGGAATCTCTGCAGTGTGAAAATTCCTGTAGCATCTGCTGTGTTTTGGTACAATCTGAGACCTTAAGCTAGCTATTGAACGCAAGTTTCTTTTCATACCCAGCTTGTGTAAACAATCCTTTTACCCTCATGACTGGCATCTTCCCATCACAGAGATAAGCAGTGGTTTCATGGAGCTGGGGAGTGAATTTGTGAAGGTCAAAAGCAGTGGTTTGCAATTACCTGGCATGGGATCTCATAGGTGCTTGGACTTTGGGTTTGCTGCCTCTGCTGGTAAGAAAAGGAAACTTCACTTCAGTGAAGGCTGGCACTTCAGCACTGGGAATGCTGAATTCACTTTAAAATGTTATAGATCTTGTGACCTTCATGCATGGTGGGCTTGATCAAGCTAGGCAATGCTATCACACAGTCCAAAATAACATCTGCTGGCTTGTTGGAAACCGCTATCCCAACTGGCTCCTTGTTTTGCCAAAGTGCTGTCTGCTGTTTTGCTCGCTGGCATGTTATAGACCTACAAAAGAGCAGCTGTGAGATAAGATGCTCAGATTGGCAGGGTTCCATCTCCCTTACCTAGGAAAGGAGCAAAAGGAAGTCTCTTGCATCTTCCATTTCTCACTCAATGGGCTTCTGTTGAACAGCTGCTGCAAGATACTCCTTTAAAAATCCATCTATAAAAACCCCCCAGTAAACAAAGAAGCAATCCCAAGCAAGCCCAGGAGCACTTATATGCACGTGGCTTTATAGGATAAGGATTGTATCATTGCATGATTGTTATGCCACACAGTGCCTCTGTGTGAGCACACACAGTGAAAGTGGTTGAAATAGCTTCTTTTGTATCTGCTCAGCTGAAAGGCAGTGATCGCGTCAGGCCAGAGCCAGGAACAAAAAGAACTCACCAGTGCATGGTGGTGCAGTCATGGCTTCTGTGTGGGATTAGAAAAAAGGACAAACCACAGGGTAAAGTGAGAGGACTGGAATTTTTATTTGTTACCTCTAGGTACCACGAGTTTGACATTAATAGGCAAGACCAGTGAATGAGCAGCAGTACATTGCATTCAAACCTGAATCTCCAAAGCACCAAAAATTGAGCTAGATTTACTTATTAATCCTATAGTTAGCACACTAGTCTGGACCTGCTGCATCTCATATTGTCCCTAATTTAGTAGTACATTTTTATGCAGTTAGGGGGCATGAGGAAAGAGTCAGTTGTGTAGTACCACTTCTACATCATCATAGGACTACAACATGCACATTCTACTATGTGGCCCAAGCAACAAGAATACAATAGAACAGTTACGGGTGGAGACAGGTTCATGTTAACACCACCTATGAATTTGTAGAAACCTTTCTGGACAGGTACCTACAGCAGTTCATCAATTCGTGTGGGAATGTTACACGCATGCACAAGTGATACAGTGGAAAACATAGCAGGAGCGGCAGCAGGACAGAGGACAAAGGTGAAATCTGTGATGGGATGCACTGGAAACAAGACCTTCCTCAGCTTTCTACAGCAAGTCTCTGCTCTGTTAGCGAGGCCTGCTGGGCAACAGTTTTGTTCTCATGGCTGCGGAGTTTTGATATGACTTCTAGAAACGCCATGCTCTGCACTTCCTTTTGAAGAGGTTCTGGAAAAGGAAATATTAAAAGAAACAGTGCTTTGTATGAGATAGGCAGAAGAAAACTGTGAGGAACTTTTCTACTAAACCCTGTACACACAAGCATGCAGCTGTGAATGGTTATTGTTTACTTTTTTGAATTGCTTTTGATGATGGAGAGACAACTTTTCAGAGCCTCTAGCATACACAAACTCCATGGATTTCAGGTGATGATGAATGATGAAGCTGCTGCATAGCAGTTAAGAATATCCACCTGGATTGCCTTCCAAAACAGATGCTTAGGAAGTATTTTTAATGAAAACATTTTTTTGGTTTATTCTTTAAACAAGGCTGACTAAGTGAGCTGGCTGTGACAGACTCACTGCATCATTTGTGTGTGTCAAGTCTCACTAGTTGTGTGGGGGTGTGAGATGGGTCCTTAATGGATGTGTCACCACCTGGTCACTGTTTGCTGTTCCTTTACAGCTCAGCTCTGAAGTTAATGCAAACAACATAATGCAGAGCACTGCCCAGTGCTGTGCATATGGATGCAGTGTTCATGTTCTACTCAAAAGTAGATGATTCTGATGATGAGTCTGATGATTCTGATCCTGGATTGCATGTTACTTACTTTTTGTATTATTTAAAAGAGGTAGGCAGCAACTCAAAAAATTGAGCAGAAATTGTAAGAAATTTGACAAGTTTTCTCAAAGCCTGGTACACTGAACATCTCACAGTTTTGATCTAAAATGGTTGGTTTTGTTATATGCCTCTCTTGTGAAATCCCACTCAGCAACAAATACATATTATTTTGCTTTCCACATGTTGCTGGGGGCCTAATCTCTGAATTTCCCAGGAGAAAACCTACCTGTTTCAGATAGCTATGCTTTATGCTATTTACTTTTTTTTTTTTAATTTAAAAGCAAGCTTTGGCATTTGTTCCCATCCCTACCTACTTTCTTGTTCACATGTTTTTAGTTCTCATGCAGTTTAACCCCTACCATGTAAGAACTGGCACCTCTCGTGCTGCTGTGCACCTGGGAAGATGTATGTACAGACTGATGTCAGTGAAGCTGTTGGGGTGTTCATGCTATGTATGCACTTTCTGCTTTCTGCTGAGATATCAACATGTTTAAGCAAGGTATTTCACTGTGCTTTACCATGGCTGGCAACATCCAGTTTCATGGAGACTCTTGCCTACAGAAGACTGTGCTAGCTAAGAATGCTCTGCTTTGGATGATCCATTTTCCATTCCCCTAATTTTTCTTTCCCTATCCATTCACTCAGTTGCAAGAGGAACTTCCAGATGGAAAGAATCACATAAAAATAGGTATCTGTTAACTGCTTAACACCATTTGAAGTTCAACAAAGGCAAATGCAGAGTTCTTTACCTGGGGAAGAATAACCCCAGGCACCAGCACAGGCTGGGGGCTGATATGGGGAAAGCATCTCTGTGGAGGACCTGGATGTCCTAGTAGAAGAGTAGCTGTCCATGAGCCAGCAGTATGTCCTTGTAGCCATGAAGGCCACTGGAAGGCCTAGGAAGGCCTAGGAAGAACATGGGCAGCAGGTCAAGAGACTCTCTGCTCAGTTCTGATAAACTAACATCTGCAGTGCTTTTGTCCAGTTCTGGGCTTCTCAGTACAAGAGAGACATGGAGCTCCTGGAGTGGAGCCAGTGGAGTGCGACAAAGATGATTTAGGGACTGGAGCATTTCTCAGAAGGAGAGGCTGAGGGAGCTGGGTCTGTTCGGCCTCAAGAAGAGATGAGAAAGGAGGAAACTCATTAGTGTCTGTGAGTATCTGGAGGGAGCGTGTGAAGAGGACAGAACCAGGCTCTGCTCAGTGATGTCCAGCAATAGGACAAGAGGCAACAGGCAGAAACTGATGCAGAGGAAGTTCCACCTGAACATGAGGAAGAAGAACTGCTTTACTGTGCAGATGATTGAACACCAGAACAGATTGCCCAGAGAGGTTCTGGAATCTCCCTCACTGGAACTTTCTGGATGCAATCCTGTGCCATGTGCTCTAGGATGGCTCTGCTTGAGCAGGGAAGCTGGACCACTGTAGTCCCTTCCAACTTGACCCATTCTGTGAACACACAGATGTTGGCAACATCAGGTTAAATGTGATGCCAGATACCCCATAACAAAGCATAGTAACAACAGCAGCCACTGGAGAATTAAACAAAATCAATAGTTAAACCAGTGGAGCTGCTTCTAGTCTTTATTGAACTATATTGGGGTATACTTTAAAAATAACTACACATGTCTGTTCACAGTAGAACAAGGAAACGTGGCTCATGATGTGGAGATGGTAATGCAAACTGTTTAGAGGCAACAGAGCTGTAAGAGGTGTATGTTAGTATTTTCCCATGTAAAGAGCAATCAGCTCCTTGATTCTCCTCTCCTTGGTTAAAATAGTAACCCCCAAATCCCCCCCCCCCCCCAACTTAGAAGTTAATACCAGGGTTGCTCAGTTATTTTTGTGTCCTTGCTGATTTTACACAGGTCTGTTCATCAGGAAGCAAGGTCAGTCAAATACTGGGCCTTAACTTCACAGCTGCATAATGCAGTGACAAGCTGCTGTCTGTTCTCTGGGAGCAGGGTAAGGAGCCTTATGCCTAGGCAAAGCTTACAGTGCAGTGGCAGACTGAATTCTGCCACTCAGATAACCCTAAAATGCCTCCCCTAAGATAAGACTGCTCTGTACTCTGGTGGACAAGAGAGACAGCTATTTGACTTTAACTTGGTGAGTCTTGCAGCTAACAACATTCAGGAAGGGAAAATGCAACTGTCAGGCAGATTTTCTGAAGATGATTATTTTAGTTGTAAGCAGTGGAAATAAAGATCAAGACAGTGAGGCTGACTGTGAACCTTTGGCAAAAGGCTTCTGCTCTAAAATGCATGGATAGTCCGAAGCATGAAATGGCTCAAGAAGGTTGTAGCAACTAAGTTTACATGTCTTAGCATTAAAGTGAGTGCCTACTGTGAGCTGAGGCTTGTTAGCAAATTTTGAGCACAATCTTTGCGCACTGAGATGTGTATATTCTCTATACTAAAACCAAGTATTTGTTCCTATAAGATGGCAAGAATACAATATTCACTTGCATGGATGTACAGGTCTCCAAAATTACACTTGCAGTAGGCATGGTGAACTCTGTTTAAGTTAAAAAGCATCCTTGTTTACAGAGACAGCACACGTTTAACTGTAGTAACTTTTTATCTATTAATTGAATTGCTCTAAACTAATCTCTAGAGAACCTTCATATGTTTCACACTTGGCAAATTGTGCAGACAGGCTCTGACTTTCCAGCTTTCTGTAATTATTCCAGTTCTTTGTCATCTTAGTTGACTGTAAATGCCTAGACCTTTATGGAATGAAATTTGTTCTTTCTCCACAGATTCAATCTTTCTTAAAGAACTGAATGAAAGAAACAGCAACTTCTTGAAACCTTGTATGAAATTTCTCCATGACACCTTGCTCTTTTTTGTTTTGTGGTTTTTGTCTGTTTGCCCACACTCAGGTGGGAAGTTGTAATATCAAACCACAGCCTGTTTGAAGAGCCTGTAAACAGTGTGACCTTTAGCAGAGGGTGAGCTCAGAGAGATGAGGGTTTACAGTGTCCAGCACTGATGAGTCTTAGTGCATTTTGTGCCTGGTGGGCTGTTGAGGGAAGGAGTCTTCCTAGTGATAAGGATCCTTCCTAAAGTACCATCACACATCAATTACAGAGAACTTGCAGTTAGAAATGAAAATGAAATTCTTGTGATCGGTGTATTTGCAAAGACAACTTGATATTGTACAGCTGTAAATGCTTTCATTTCTTTTCTGTCAAAGTTTGAGCTAACTGCATCCTAGAAAAATCATGGTCACGTTTCTGTAGTTAGTATCCAAAATTGAGTTAACAGCTTCATCCTTGACACTATAGATAGACACTACAGAGTCATAGTAAATTGAACCTTTTTGTTTATATCCATTGTGAACAGAGAACCAGTCACAGTGTATTTGTACATGCTCTGTGTTCAGCTGTAGGAGAGAACTATATTGCATACATAAATCTTGGGAAGTAGCCTCTCCTGAATACTCACCAGATCCTATAAGAGCACAGATCAGCACCATGGAGTTATATTTTATTTCTGGAGCACTCCTGTCATCTGAGAGCAGTCTGTGTAGAATCTGAACAAGCTGAGCATTTTCAAGATCCTTTTCAGCAGTGACTGAAATACAAGTGAAAATTTGTAAGTCTGGAAGTGCCACTTTCTTTGATGTTATATGTGTTATCCCTTTATTGAAACATGATCTCTCACCAGAGTGAAAGTGAGGCTGTGGTATATAACTCATTGGTATAAAACTCGAGCGCATATTTGATGGTATGACAAGAATCACAGCTCTTGCTATAAAATTGTGAAGTTGTCTAACTGCTTGAAAGGACAGTCACAGAGTTTAATGATGAAATCCAGTCTTAATGTTCTGTAAGCTGATGGAAAAGCCATGAGGCTTTCTAGCTGTTTAGGCCAACACCTGAAATATTTCAGCTTTCAACACTTCCATTGCCTGAATTTGCTTTTGGAAATTCTGAGTAAATATAGATTGCGTAGTTCTTGATTCCGTGGTAGAGGGAGCTCAGGGTCCATTATAAAGCCTGTGGAAAACTTTTCAAGATCTCCATTTGAGTTACTGCCTCTGTAGTTTTCTAAGATACATGTATTGAATTTGGGCTCAACCTTTAAATGCCTGAAGACAAGACAAAGAGATGATTCATGTGAATAGGAATATCCTTCCTTTTATTTAAAACAATTCCTTGATGTATTGGCAGTGATTCGAAAGTTGAACAGAGCATTCCTGTAGTACACAATGGCAAGAGATGAAATTAAGAACAAAAATATGTAAGGTTGTTTATCTAGTTCCTTAGTTAAAAATTAAGTAAACAGGATAAACAAAACCTCTGTTGAGCATTTACTTTCCTGTTTCAAAAGCTGAGGTACTACAAATGCAGGTGAAGATATGTAATCATGTCTGCCTTCACATGGTAATTCTTGCACTTAATCCTGGGTAATTTAATGAAAACATACTGGGGGCATTAACCACCTCCGTGTATTCTCTAGTTCTCACTTATTAGGTAAGTGCACTCTTCACTTTGGAAAGCTTTCTCAAAAGTGGATTAACATTCTAGTGTCGGAATGTGGTCAGGTCATATAGTCTCTAGTCTAAGGTATGTTTGCTTTCTGAGTTTTACCCCGAATATGAAAGTTAAACTGGAGAGCCTTTCTAGATCACTCCACCACCTACCAGAATGATGGAGCAGATCCCGTGTAACCAGCACTCTCCAGTTTCCTGCATAACGTGATGGCTTGCCTGTGTCTGCATGAACCACCATGGAAATACTGAAAGGCAGGTGGAAGGAGGAGGCTATTCTACATTGCATTCTCCCTCTATGGCTTCTCTTGGGCAGACTGGAAAGGAGACAAGTTGAGTGAACTCCTGGGATACTCACCTAACTCTAGAGCTGCTATCAATGCCAGTGCAACGAGAGCTTCGTTTTGCATTATTACGTGTTCGCTGGTCGCCATGGTTACTAAATGCTTGATGCCACCGCTCTGTACAATGGTCCTAATTACATCCTAAAATACATAAAGCAAAGATAACAAAATTCTGCACTGCATACAAACTGTATTAAATAAGGGAACTGTCAGGGATGCTGTGTTATCTTTGGGTAAGGGTACTCGTTGGCTTTGTGCACACAGAATCACTTTATACATCAATGTACAGACATGCAGGCCTACATATTATCTCTTACTTCTCTGCAATTGCAAGGTACAGGGTGTTAAACCAAGGCAGGTAACCCCATAACTAAGTTAAGACACACATAATGAACTCTTTTCCTGGCTATACAGTGTAACTCAAGTTCTCATGCTGTGCCATCAATCATCAAATAATTAGGGGTTCAAAGTATCCAACAAAATATATACTTGGGGTAAGGAAACACACAAAAATAGTTATAATAAAGTTATTAAATGCTTCATCTCTCTCCATGAATTTTCAGAGCTTCTTCAAAATGTTCAGAGAGGTGAGATCACAAATATGAGACCTTGTTATGTAACAGAAATACCTTACTATGTAACAGAAATACCAGAAATGGTGTACTTGAAAAGCTGTTTAGACATAAGACAGGAAAACAAGCAGTGGTATCTTGTGGAATTTTTCTTCAAATACAAAGGAGGTAAGGAAAAGGTATGTATGGGACACCAATGTGTTGGTTTCTGTTCTAAAGCCAGCTGTTAAAATGAACTGTTGTGCAGTACTGCTGCCTAGTATCTAGGAACTTAAAATGTTATTTAACTGGATTAAATGTGTCTAAAGTAGATAAAAAATACACAGCTAGGATTCTGTTTTCGAGTCCAAAATTTGATCCAACTTATGTGACAAGAGATAAAGATTATAGTAGACTAATACTCTACAGGTTCTATTTATAATTTCAAAAGTGGTTGTGCACCTCACGTTTTCACCATCTTATATCCCAAAAATACTTGCAAAAAGTTTGCCTGAAAAATCAGGTAACTTGACATGCTGAAAGGAAACTGTTCAAGGAAATGTGGATTTATTTTTTATTATTTTTTATTTGTCCTGTGAGTGCACAAAGGTTTGAAGTAGCATTTATTTCTTGAAACAAGAATATTTAAATTTTTCATCTATATCTTAAATTTCCATTTAAAACACATCCCCCTTTCTTACACCAGCCACAAGCCAAAATAGTGAGATGTACAGTCTCACTACTGTGAAACTATAACATTAAAAAAAAAAAAAATCTAAACCCAAACAATCTCAAATACTTTAAATCCCAACCTCATAAAAAAAAAAAAAACCAAAAAAAAACAAAACAAAAAAACCCCAGAAAACCAAAAAACAACACTCCAAAGTATTTTTCAGACTGAGACAATCTGGAATTGCTAAGTTCTATTTGAACTGATGTGGAATTTTGGGTATATAAGTCTTAAGAGCCAATCAGCATCTTTGACATCAACATTTTTTATATTGTAGGTGAACATCACCCTTTAAAAGGCAGTACCAAATAGATGACAGCCATCAGGTTTGGTGCTAGTGTGGCTGAAATCACAGGCTGAAAAACTCCAGTCTTGTAGAATGACTAAAACTGACTGTTGCCTTTGTAAATATTACCCCAAAGCATTTAAAATTAAAAGCCAAATTCAAACCTGATGTCAAGAGCCATACAGCTGTACTCATATTCAAACCTAGAGGGCAGCAAAAGCTTAAAAAACCCCACTCTCTCAGCTTTGTTATCCTCTTCATGTCAAATTTCCTCTGTGAGTACATGCACCCCACAAAAATTAATTCACCTGTGATAATGATGTTAATTTCTGCCTTAATATCTATTTGATGTTATCAGTAGTGTCTCCATATTTAGAATTGAGTTCTGTTGTCCTATAGAGAATATTTATTAAGTCTCCCATCTGTGGTGGTGGTTGCCATCCATACATGCATGTTGGGGACTTTGGGGAGGGGGGCAGAAGAAGTCAGAACCAGGAAAATGAACCCTCATCAGTTTTAGAGGCTGAACATAAAATGGAGAAAGGGTATTAGACAGAGACAGTGATATTAGCAATCAGCAAAGACTTAAATCCCTGTGAGGCCTGTAGATTTGTTCTTGGAGACGCTCAGTACACATCAGGCCCCTACTATATTTTTCACTACATAAATGCCATGGATGAATGAAGAGGTCAGTGGTACAGTCCGAGCTCTCCAAATCACACTTGCTATTTAAGTTCAGTTATGCAGCCTGTGTTCATATCAGTGAACATGCTAAAGGAAATCTGAGCCTGAAATAGCCTGTCTCCAGAGGAGATGTGTTTATCCTTTATAAGGCTGCTTTGTCTAATATTCAGCTGAACATAAGAATGATGGACTTGGACTGCTTAGGTAAAGATATTTGATTGATGTGAAGGTGATGAGAGGGGCAGATGAATTTTTCCTAACGTTATACCTTTTGCCATATACAATTTTGTTAGAATTTGGTATAAATTATCATTTCTAACGATCCATCAGAATCTTAAAACTCTGAAATACCCTGTATGAAGAGTAGGGAGACAGACTATTTCTGGATCTCAGTTTTATATAAATATATAGCAAGATCCTAACAACTGAATTCACTGATTGTTCATATATAGCATCATTAAAACATAGAGAATACAGCATGCTGAAGTTCTGCAGGATACATTTAAAATAAAAGTAAGTCAACCTTGGGCAGAGGAGATGTAACACATGAATACCCAAGCTGGCTTGCTAGAAGGATTGCACGGTGGAGGGCTGGTTACCAACAGCAAGTGCACAGGTAACTCTTGGTTCTGACAAGCTGACCTTTTTCTCCACTAACTTACTTTTGATTTGCTGTGTCGTATAAGTGCAGAAAGTAGTCTGTTGGACTCTCCCATCACACCTGCGTGATCCTTGGCTTCACACCACTCCACCAATCGTTCCACCAGTTTTATGTTTTTGCCCAGCTGTTCAGCTGCTTCTGCTACATGATGCCGGAGCCAACAACACAACAAAAAGGTTGTCATTTTTTTAAGCAAGTACTAGGAAAACAAGCTGAAAGTTACTAACTTGGAGGAGTTAGAAGAACTTCACTAGCCTGCATTACCAAAGGGAAAAGTCTAGATTGCATTTAAGCAAGTAAAGCTAGTCAAAATGAAAAAAAATTAAAAAAATCCAGAAAAACATTCATAATCCAGTTTTTGAAACAACTTATCAGCCCAGTTAATGAAGCTTGTGCACTGATGAAGAGCAGGGAAAATACAGGTGATATCACACTCCCAGCTGAGCTGTGAGCCAGCTCAAGAATTAAAAACCAGGAGGGACTGCTGCCAGAAGGGAGCACTGTGGTCAGTTAGATCAGGTTTGATAGACAGTAAGTCATGTAAGTTTCTTAAAAAATGTCTATTTCACATCCAATAGCTTTGCTAGAACGAGAACGGATCTTTTGAAAATATCTGTAGGACTGAGTCAAAAAATACGCAGCTAATTTACCTCATGAACTATTTCTGTTTTTCAGCAGACTTCTGATTTTATAAATCCTCATCCTGGAACAAGCTGGTAACTAAAAGGTGCCTTTTCTTTTTGGAATTGCAGTCTATCAATTAATAGAGTATTATCCTGTTCCAAGGACAGAGGTACAGCCAGGGAATACAGTAAGTGAACAGCAAAACAGGAGTGGTAGCTCAAAACACTCACACCTCAATACACACTTGTAATGTGACAGTGTAAAGAAAGAAGTTCAAAAGTAAATAAGCATTTGACACCTATTTGAAGGGTCCCTGGTAATCAGTTTAGGAGTTCTGAAAAAAAAATCAACTCATATTCCTTTCCTTTTGCACATGTATTAGATTTATTCCATGACTTCAGGAATGAAATTTAGAAAAACTCTGCTTCTCTCTTTTAAGAATCTTGGCAGCGTATCACAGAGTGAACCAAAGAGAATCACTTAACATAGAGAACAGTTTATTTTTACCTTGTGCATCTATTAACATTCTTAATGTTCCCAGCAGCTTGAACTGAACAGGGGGCATCTCCGATCTGAGAAATTTCAATACAGCTTCTGCAACGCCAGCTGATAGCATCTTAGCCTTATTTACAACTGCATGAATAAAGAACAGAAATTGATCTCAAAAACATTTGTGGAAGATGCAGTTTATTTCAGAGCTGGTCTTGAAGCAAATTTTGAGACGTTGTTTGAAAAAGAGGTTGTGAGCACAGATTGCAGGAACAGTGTGCGCTGGTGGTACTGTGTTGTGGGAAAATGTCACGATTCCTGTGAAATTAAGTGCTTTTTCCTCGCATGCACATCTAACTTTCTGTATTCAGCTTGAGCACCACCAAAGGGGTAGACTCTTCCCTTTGGTCTAGGAAAGGCATCTTCCACAAAATACATCAGGCAGAAGCCCAGGCTAATACTTGCACCCCCAAATATGAGGAAACTTCTCTGAGTCCCAAACACACTCTTCTATTTCTCACAGACAAAGGAACTGAAGCATTCAGTTAGCAGAATAACCTCTTATCCAGTTCCAGTACTTCATACAAACAACACTCTGGCCTGACATGCCTGGAGTCTGTAGTCTTTTATTGCCTTCTTCCCCTCACCAACCTCTCTTTCATTCCTTTCACTAGTCCATGTTCTCCATTTTCACAGAGCTCTCTGAAATGCATTTAAGGTACAAACCTTGCCCAGTAGTGTACTTGGAAAAAAATACTTATTAGGAATTTGAAATAGCGTTTTGACAAAGAGCTCGTACTGAGGTCAGTTATTACTTGTTTGTTTCTTTCTAACAATGTACAGGGATGGTTATGTAGGTCTCTGGCAGACACCCTTCAGCATAGGCTACTGGGAAGCTGCTTGATAGAAGTGAAAAGAATGACTCACCTGAGAAAGGAAAGCAAATGGAATACTGCTGAACCTCAGTGGGTTTAGTTATGTATGCATGATCATTTCTAAAAGTTATGATTTGTCAAAACCAAAAATAGTAAAATAAGGTTATATGGATGAAAGAGTTATTTTTGGCTTGACACAAGAAACCATTCACAAGTGTTATGGATTTGCTTTGTTGTTTTGTGTGTGTGCTGTACCTTTATGCTTGGGTAATCAAAACTCATACAAATTAAGTTACTAAAAATGACAAAATTAGCATTCAGCTTACTGCCAACAAACAGTAACTAACTGCAATAGGCTGGCTATTCTGCCAGTCTACCTCCAACTCTAATTTGGCAATTTTCAGTGTCTTAAGTAACATGCAGTGTTTTAACAAAGTGGGCACTGTTCTGTGGTGGGGACCCTCAGCTGTGAGACAGATTGTAAATGAAGCAAGCAGAAAGAAAAATAAATATGCAGTGCTCTGGACAAAAAGGGTTGAGAAATCATATTCAAGGCCTCCTCAGCTTCTCACCAATTACAAGGCTGCCCTTTCTTTGTGGGGGATACTGTGGGATCAAAGTGGCAAGGGACAGTCACTATGCCTGTGATGTATTCAGAACTGCTTCTCTGAACTGCTGTGCAACAGACACAAAAGCAGTGATGGGCCAGAATGAAAAGCAGCAGTCTGACCTGCCTCTAGGACTGTCAGTCAGTGCTCCCACCCACATTCTCTGGGGGGTACAGTGGGAGAACAGAATTTCACCTTTGTGTAGTTAGCAGTGCAAAGAGAGGCTTACCAGGAATAGCCAGGTTTCTGAGAGCACTCAGTGCAGCGTGCTGCACAGTTACATTTCCATCCTCCACATGTCTGTCTAGCAGATCCATCAGCTTTTGAACTATGCCATTATCCACCATATGGATGCAGTTTCCGTCTGTGCGAGATGTAACAAGTCATTTGTGAAGGGAAGATTATTACTAAGATTTTTACAATAGCTTCTTATGAATAGAAGTGTTATTTCCTTGCTCCTTTTTAGATTTCATTGTTGAGAATTTGACCACCATCACCCGTGAGAACTGCAGTGCTCATGACAAACTTAGAAGAGTGATAGAAGAAATACTGAAGAAGGTAGAAATCCTCTTATACCCCTCTACAAATGCAAAATAATATTTTTTAAAGTAGGTTTAATGTTTTTGAGGATTGTAAAGTTTAAAACTAGTGATGTTGCTGTTTAACGGAACAGCAGCTTTACTGCAACACAGTTCTTATTTGCAGCTGTACAGACAGAGCATGATAGAGGAGAACACATAAATTTACATAAGCTATTATGGCATGTTCTTACCATTTCTGGCAAAATTTGCAATAGCCAGTGCTCCTGCAAGCTGTAGCTGATGACTATTGGAAGGAATCCATGAAAGTACTCTTTGGAACACACTGCCTTTTCCTCCTTCAAATAACTTTTGCATGGATTCATCTGGGGTAAAAAGCACAGAGAGTCGGCAAGCCAAAGGGTTTGTTAGGGAGACTTCTCTTTATATCTGAGAAGCTCTGCTGGTTCCACTACAATTAATCCAGGCCTGCAATGAGGGACAAAATCTGACCTGTTAAATGTTTGTCTGATGGACAGTAGGTCATCCAGGTTATTTAGAAAATTAATAAATAATGAAAATCAGCAGCCAAATAGTGTATCTGTTTGGCTACAAGTATATCTATCTACAAGTATCTGCTGTTGCTTTGCAGAACATAGTGACAGCCCATGCTTACCTCCAAGCAATAACAGAACCATAAGATCAGAAGCTGTTTTAAGCTCTGCAATATCATCCTCTTTGTCGCTGTCCACAGTCTTCTGGACGATCTCAAGTAAGCACTCCACCAAACCTGCTTCAACCAGCTGCAGTTTAATGACATCTGGAAAATAGCATGGATAATAGGAGTCAGAATCAGGATTTTAAATGCATCTATCACACACACATATGCAGGATGGACTGTAAGAAACAGTGATGTCAGTGTTTTCACAGACAACTTCTGTACATAAAACCACAAGTTCTTTATTTGAAATTCTTATGGCAAACTTCTGTTATTATTCATTTAACAGGCTCTCCCTGGCTCTGGACTGCTTTTAGAGCACAGTGATAAGCTGAAGGTGTATGGAGCTCTTCACTTCTAAAAATGAGGCTATTTCTCTACAGCAAACTTGTGGCACCTCAGTCACGGCAAAGCAGACTCATAAAGACTGTGCTGTGTTCACGCTTTCCAAAGACAGACAGTATATTCTGCCATTTGTTGAAAGGGCTGCAGGAGTGCAGAAAGGCCAAATCCAAAAGGTTGGCTTGGCAGAGAAGTTTGCTCTGGAAACTGATGGGGAAAACTCATTTCTTAGTTGTTATTCAAAACAAGGCTTGAGAAGGTAATAAATATTTTTTTCAGGTGACATAGAATCTGGGAACAATATTTTTTCTCTTGTTTCTAAAATAACAAAATATTGAACAGATATTTCCCTTGGAATCTACATGCCTAAACTCCCTTTTTGTTAAGAGGGAATAGCAGGCTGTCTTACGCTATATTAGGTCATTTCATACATGGAAGTGATTCTGGTAGTTTTTGCAGGCCGACTTTGAAAAATAGTCACAAAGCTCTGCAGAAGTGTGGAAAAGAAGTGGATTTCTCTGAGTTTTCTATATGAAATGCTATTTTTAAAAAGGTGTTTAACCTAAGTTAAAATATTTTTAGGCCAGTGTTTTGGAAATATTTTTTTCATACAGTTTACAAGCCACAAATGTGTTCTACCTCTGGTGAAGGATGTGTCTGACTCTCAGTTTCCTGATGTCACTAGGCTTTTTGCCTCAGTGAAATTCATTGTTCCTTTAAGAGCGGCCGACCTTCTCATGAACTTTGTAAGGAAATGCAAAATCTCCAGTCGGGATTTTTTTTTTTAAATAGGCTCTTTTGCACTGAGGTGCTTTAAAAAATGGAGAATTCCCTTAGCTATAGAATACAGGGTTGCAGATGTTCTGTGATTTGAAATTGAAATTGCTACACCAGCATGCTTAATCAACAAGTAAATTAGAAAAAAAACCTTCAAACACCCCAACCACCAAAATCTAGACTCTGCAAATACTTCATTGAGATGTTTTTCCCTTCTGACCTATTGCTAATTATCTACAACCAAAAGCACCTAAACAGTACAAGCAAAGTGGACTCATTTAAGTATGCCTGGAATCCACAGTGGAAATGTTTTTCTGACTACCTCTCAACATCTGAGCATCTGAGTTAGGGTCAGCAGCAGTGAATTTCTCAAATCTTACTGCAATTAAAAAACATGCTTTAAGAAAAATTAAGCATTTGAACTGACATATATCAAACACACAAAAAGTTCAACCCTATTTTGTGTCATTCTGAGGATGGAACTATCTTAGAGCAGATTTTAAATTATTATATAATAAATTATATATTTTGGAAAATATGTGCATTTTTAGAGCTGAAAAAAGGAATTGATTTTCCCTGCCACTTAAAAGTCAAAATACCTTTTTAAATTGAAGTGAAAGTTTATCCTGACTTATACTTTGTAAAACAGACACACACAGAGTAGAGTGAAACATAAATCTGAGTTTGTAGTTCTATCTAACAATCTAGTCAATTAAAAAAAGCTTTAATGCTGAAGACGAGGTTAGAGAGCCATCAAATACTGTGATGTCTTCCCTACACAGAACTGCTTCCCACATCAGTCCATCTCTACCTGTTAACTCATTTCTTTATTTCCATTAAGGGCAGATGATACATTGTACAAGCAACCTTTATCTGATCCTTTGTTCCTCTGGAGGAACATCCTGGAGGGATGATCAGGGCTGCACATCAATTCCTGCTCTTGCTTGAGCAGTGAGTCAAACTCCCAGGGGCTGCCTCGGGCTATGCAAGATATTCCACCAAACACCCAAATTAAGTTCATATCATCTCTCAATGAACAGTAAGGGCAGAGTGTCCAGCCCTTAGCTCTGCAATTGGCATGCCCCTAGCAAAAATAATGTTATAGGAAATGGAACTGCCAGTGGCTCTGCGATTCCAGGAAATGGTGTCCTAGTGCTCCGATGGTCTATGAACACTTGAGCCAATGTTTGCAGACAAATGTTGTGAAGCTCCCTAAAAAGCAGCTTTTGATATTCCCACTGTGGGCATAGGGCAATAAAATATAACATAATTGTATAGAGAGTGAATCAGTGATGGAATTAGCATCAACAATGTGCTGGCTGCTGTCATATGCTCAACAATTAAGACCCATTCACTTTTCATGACACTACAATCACAAGGATCAGTTGTGGTAGCTTTGGAAGGAGACAGCCCATGACTCTGCATTTAGTGCCTGAAAAACACACTGATATACTGAAATAAAAAATACACATAAAAGAATGAGTAAAAGAGTAAGAAAAAAAAATTCTCACCATTTTCTGCCAGAGGGGCCAAAACTTCAAAAATCATCTCTTTTTTATCATGCTCTATTTGCTTCTTGAACAGTTTCACAAGCTCTTCAGCGATGTTTGTGTAGGCAAACTGCTCCTTACTTGACTCTGTGAAGCAAAAGGAGAAAATCAGTATAAAGTAAACAAACCACATAAGAAGGCATAACTACTTTTTCTCTTTGTTAGCAGGTTTATTCAGTGAGATTACTAACTGCTCTTCACAGACAAGAGCAATAGACTCATGCTTGTCACAAAATGAAAAGATAAATGTCTAACACTTTAAATGTGCTGACCTGAATTAGTTATAGTTAAAAGGCTGTTAAAAATATATAAATATAAAATTCAAGGCTGTTTGGTCTGGTTTTGCCCACCAATATGTAAGCTAGCTATAGAAACAGTAATAGTACAAAAATAAGTCTTTGATTTCCCTCATCTTAATAGAAAGACGAGCAGGTTATATACTGCATTTTCTATGGGAGAGATGAAGATTTGCACCAAATCCTTAATATTTACATGGTCTCATGACGGTAACATTTCTTTTGAAATTTGTGTGTGGCTGTTGCTTGGCCATCTCATACTGCACAGATACAGCCTAAAGCAGTTTTACAGATGGGTGAGGTTCCTACCAGATTAGCCAGCAAGTCTTCAAATGTACATTGAACAAAAGCATCTCTTATTCCATTGCCTGTATCATATTCCTCCTCACTGGCAGTATTACAAGGGATGCAGGTGGTAGGGCTGGTGTTCTGCATTCTCCAGTGGCCACCTCCTGAGGGCCATCTGTAGTTAGAGAACCTTCCAGCACCTTTGCTATTGCTCTGTCGGATGCTTAGGGATTACTTTACTGTAGAACTGACCCCAAGGACTTGGGAAAAGCATGACTTGCAGTCCTAGACACATTTCGTACACATCTCATCATTTTCTCTCACTATGGATGATTGCATAGTATATTCTATGTGGATTTTTGATCTTTCCAGTATTTTAGCAGATCTTTCACTGGTTTGTGTCCTGCTTTGACACAGAATTGTCATATAATCCTTTTCAAGGGATTCGTGCAATGCTGTTGTCTCGTAAGTGATGAAAAATGACAAGCAAAAAAAAAAATCCCTGAAGTTACAGGGCAAAAATAAAATAATAGTTACAATGTGATTGACTATTGCTTAAGGGAGAATAAAGTATTACAAAGTAAATTAATTTTGTGCCAGTCTTAAAAAATGACTTTTCAATGTGTATGAACTGGAAGAGAAGTAGCTGCTGTGAAGTTTCTTTTCCATGGTTCTCATTACTCAACAAGACAGAGCTGGATCTTTCCACAGAGGGAAAGGAAATTCTCAGTGAGTCTACCATTTATTATATTTAATATCATTATGGTTTTGGTTGCATTTCAGCACTAGAACTTTCAGTGTATGACTCTTATACTTTCTGCTGTGCAGGCACAGTACACAGTCCCCATCCTGCAGACCTCTGATTTGTTAATTTCTTTAGTGCTGCCTTGATGGTTTTTTCTGCTGTTGATTTGTTAAGAAGAACTGTCTACTGTAAATAAATTTATTATGTGTATGATCAAACTAAACTAGGTAACATGATACTTTCTCTGGCCTTGAAATCTATGAACTCAGGCCTCCAAGTGCTACAAACTCAGAGATATATTTTTCATATTTTGAACTGCTGAATGTTCTTAGACGATATCATAACTGCTATGTATTATTTACTCCAGTGTAAAAAAACCCAACTCACAAAACTAGAATTTCCCCAAATACGTTAGCAAAAGAACAATATAAACCACAAATGTTAATAAAACACAGGCCTTAACAACCCATTGATTTACACATGGTTGAATTCCAATGAAAACTGATCTGCTTGCAAAGATATCAGATGAAAGCAGGGCCACAAACTTCAATTTAAATGAAGTTGTAACTAAAATTAACATCTATTAATGACTTATACATGGAGGTATTCAGACTAGAATATATTAAAATTCTGCACCTAAAATAATACTGAATATGCAGATTAATGAACTGTGTCTGTCTCAATTTCATTCAGAGATTTTCATGAGCCAAATTTAATCTCGATAAAACTTTGTGGAGCTACACTAGGATACAATGTTTATATTATTAATAAATAATTCACATTTAGTAGCAGTGCTATGGAAATATTGTTTAGATGATTTAAAATGTGCTTAGTTGCACTGAAGCACAGTAACATAAAACATAAGGTTGAATTAAGTACCCAAATAAATTTCAGTTACTGAAGGGGGAAAAAAAAAGAGACAACTATATATTCTAGAGAAAACAAGCAAAAATTACTTGTCTATCATTGTTGAATGTACCAAAAAGACTTGAATGAGCTTTTGTCATTCTTTAACTAAGACTTAACATTATGAAAACTGGATGTAAATTTGAGATTAATATAGTGGACTTACCGAGTTCTGCTAAATTGCCAAATGCAACAAGGCACATTTCTGTCAGAGCTGCATTTTGGCAATGAATGCCCAACAATTTCACTAACGTAGGAATAACACCCATATTGATAAGCTGTGACTGCAAGGTATCTACATAAAAAGACAGTACAACAGTGAGTTAGTATTTCTCTTCATAGTACTGTTCTTTTAACCAAAAAAGCATTTTTCACACAAAACAACTTCTAGACTGAGCAGCATTAAAATGTCTGTCTCCTCTACTCTTCAGACTAGGATTCGGTTAAGATTTGAGATATGGAGTCATCATTTTTGTCCCTGGCAATGGAAAGTACTTCCAGAAATATTCCTTCCTGATCTGTTCATAGGGTATACTGAATTATGCAGCTACTGACAATTTTGTGGTTATCAGGTTCCTAATAAATGTCAGGTTTGATTCTGGGCTCACTGAGACTAGCTGACTGAAATTGACCTGAACTAGGCCAATGAAACAGTGATTTATCTGAGAGCTTTTCCTATCTACTTCTTTTAAAATTAAAGATAAAAACTGGAAAATTAAAATTAGAATGAATATAAACTGGCACTGAAATAAACATGAAAAGTTTTATAAACACAGGAAGTCACAATGTAGATTATGAAGAGCTTGAGAAAAAAGGAAGTTTAATAAAGACAAAAAATGGAAGGTTTAAGAAAAGTCCTTAGAAGCCAGTCTGATAATTTCTTGCATAGGATGAAAGTTTATAGTATTTACAAGTAAGAAAAGTATTGTTCCTAGGTGTCTGCAAATAGAAAGATGCGTTGATGGTTAGGCAGAAACATGATTGGTTTAAAAGATTATTTATAACAGTATTTCCTCTTACACATTTTACCTATAACATAGCAAAGAAGAAAAACATTGTTTCACAGTTGAATAGAATGAAGCAGACATAAACGCACCAGATGTTTTTTAGTAATTTTCCTAAGAATCTTTTTTTCCTTTGTTTCTAAAGCATTTCAACTATGTTTAAATGTTACAGACTCAAAAGACAAGGATCCAAAGGCCAGTGACATCAAGAGAATTGTATTACTTAATTTAGCTTTTGGTCAAGCCCTACTAGGGAATTCTGGGGTGGTTTTTTTTTTTTGTTGTTGTTGTTGTTTGTTTCTTTTTTCATTTGTTTGGTTGTTGGAGTTTTTTAGTGTGGTTTTCTTGTTAAGGAATTAATTCTAGGCAACTGAAATCAGTTGGAGTTCTTATATCTGTGGCATCAGAGCCATAAAAAATTGCAGATTTTTACAGGGAGATAAAAACATGACATCTGAAGTTTAGCAAATTTAGAATCATCTCATGTTCTCAGAAAACTCTTTGAAATTTTCATATAATGAAAATTATGAAAGATTCCAGAATGTTTATCTCATTTGTATTCAGTATAAAATACTTTGATAATAATTATGAATTTGGTATACCAAGTAAGTAAATGGCATGGTTATTATAGGTTATTGGGGATGAGCAGGAATCCTTATGGCTTGACATCTTTAATAAAACTGTATTACTTACCAGTAACTGAATTTCCTTTTTTGGGGGGAGGGATTACCTCTTCCACAGATTCATAGTCTTTAGTGAAATTTATAAGAAAGCCATGTCAGACACCAAAGAGCTGTTGAAGTTGTCAAATTTCAGGTAAGTACAAATTGTACTAGCGCATGCATTGAATGCCATTTTACCTCTGGCAGATGTGTGAGTCACTACTACACCCTCCTACTTCATTCCAAACTGACTGGAAAAATCTGTCTTTCAATAGGAAACCTGGGAGAGAGGGAGATGGAATGGTTCTACAGAGAAAATTGTTGTGTAGGAGAACTCAAGTTACTGGTAAATAATCTCTTTTTGTCCTTAGTTTGTGATTGTCCCCTATAAACACTTAAAAATTCCGAAGGAAAACTGGTCGTCATGGAGAGTGGGAGAACAAAGACACAAACCACAAATGCCATAGAAAATTACTTGGAAAGAAATTATTTTGTTACTAGACTATATCTTTAGTCACTCTAAAAATCTCTTTATCCAACTGTAATGGATAAAGAGACAGTCTCTATGGACTTTATTCTAGCATCAGAAGCATAAACTCTCATTTTGAGCAGGTTTTTAGTTCTGCTGTCTCTTTCTTAATACAAAATATATAAAAAGCATGGAGGGAAACCACATTTGAAAGAAAATAGGAATCTTAAGAGTCAGATAGAAAGATATATCATTGTTCAAGAGAGGATGGAGTGCACTGACTAAAGGACCTGTAGAACTTCCAAACTAAAAAAATGAAAAAAACCCATATATTAAAAAAAAAAACAATTGTATTGGGTCAAAAGTCAGGTATTATACCAGACTCCATACCAGTCTGATTTTCCCAGAGTAGAAGGATGGCACCTGAGTACAGGAAATATCTACAGTGATAAGAATGGCATTACAAGAATTGACAATAAGGTTAACATTGCCTTAACAGCAGTAAGTGTTAATTTAAAACTTATAAATTTTCTCCTTTGACAAAGACAGGGCAACCCTGTGAGTCACAAAGGTGCACAGGAAGCAAGACCTTTGAAAATAAAAGGCTGCCAGCAGCTATTTGCTATGTTTATACTTAAGCCTGGGCTTGCCATACAAATTCTGGTCCTGACCTTTACATCTGTCATTATCAGCAACAGGAGGCTCTTTCTCTAGCCAAGTCTATTAAGCATTTTAAGAGAAAAGTATCAGGCATCTGTATCATTGGGATGGAGACCTACAGCATTTTTTAGTTCAGATAAATTAAAAATATCTCAGTGGTTCAGTCTCAGCTGGAGGGACTGCCAGCAGTTCTCTCTCTTCCCTAGGAAAACCTCAGACTGGGTAACTTGGACTAACTGTGTATCTTGGCCTTTCACTGCAGGAAGTGTTAATGCCCAGCTAGAGCGGGAGACCATTTTGGGGAAACATGCACCCATCCTACAATCAGTTGCCTGACACAGGACTAAAGTGAGCTGTGACACCAGGCAACATTGTCTTTCAGGATGAAACAGTGCTTCTGTCCACTTCCTAAGCAGAACTTTATGCATAGAAAGCAGGAAGAATGAAAAACTGAATGCCTCTCCTGAATTTATGACTTTAAACCACAATTTACATTGCTATCACATGTTGCACTAGGTCTGTGTGTTCTTTTTGGGTGAAAAGCACTGACAGTGATGCTGTACAGATGCATATACAGGTAGATAAGAGGCAATCAATACATGCGCCAGCACAAAGAATTACCTACCTAAAACTTGAATTTCAATGGCTCCATGTCCTTCGGTGACACACATGGAAACTCCAAAGAGTAAGATCTGAGGAGAATATCCCAAATTGAGAACTTTATTGGGGGCATTTTAGTTAAAAATGCTGATTTAGGCTAATTCATGATTTTGAAAAGAATTTCAGAAAACAATTCATCATTTGTGTCCCATCAATAACTGTGATAATAATGCTGAAGGAAAAGTAGTTTTGTACAAACTGATGGCATAATTTCATACCCTAGAGAAACCTGCTTGCAATCCCCGCAGCTATGTTAAATCATGACAGAACATAAAAGTGATTGTATGGATTGTCTCACTGTGGTAAGGAACATACTTTTTATCTGCTTTTGCATACTTTAGGTTACTTTGCAATTAGGTATATTTAGGTCTTGCTAGGCATCTCTATCTGTGATGTAAATGAAACAAAATGACAAGCATGAAAATTAGCAAAGGTAAGTCTTAGGAGGAAGCGTTACTGAAATATTGCTGTCAGACTATAATAATGGTGCCATAAATCTCCCTTTCATTTCTTGTATATTTGCATAGCTTCTGCAGATGGTAAACAGTGCACATCAGACCCCAACATTCATTCCAGTTGCTAAGAGTTTTGTAAGAATAAAAAAGGCTCAGCAGTTGTATGATTTAACATCAGGACGTCACATTTTACAATAGTGCTGAAGGAAAGACAATCTTGACAGACTGAAGTTTGCTATGAAATGAAATGAGGCAGCAATCTATAAAGATAATTATTTTTATCTACATATATATGCTCACATACATAAATGTACATATTCTTTCACACATGCATACTGTATCCAGTTAACTTCTGATCTCTAATTTGACTAGCTAATAAGCCAATTGGCCTAGTTTTTCCATTATTTCTATATTTCTTTAGAAAGCCTTCATGGTTTGTTTCAGAGATCTAGAGAGACAATTTGTTACCTTACGGACTGATCCCATTTACTTGCAAATAGCCTTACCTCATAGGATTATGGGATCTTTAGAATAACCATTCTTATTTCTAACTCTTTTATATGAGTGTTTGCATATGATTGTTAGTTTTATTAGATTAGTTATTAGTTTCCCCCTCTTTATCCGAGCCTGCTTTGCTTCTTGCTCTCAAGCAGATTAATGGCTACACAGAAGTTAATAACTGAAAGCAGGGATGAGCTATTTGTGTCTGATTGAATTTGGGTAGTAAAATACAATTATGACAAGAGGATCAAGATAACCTGGGCTGAAGGCAAAGGGAAGTTTACCATCGGGAAAAAAACCCTCTAATTTCTAGCAGTGCAATTAAAATATCAACAATTTTTTTAAAGCTTAGAAGAACTGCAAGAAATGCCAAAGTTTGAGTTTGTTGTCTTAACAATTGTTGTTACTAATGAAATGGTAAGATACCAAGGAAGCAAAGAAAGAACTGAAAGACAGTAAGCAAAAATAATTCCTGAACATAAGCAGATGACACAAGAACCTTGTAAAAGGAATCCTATTTTTAAAGCTTAGACAACACTGTTATGACTGGGGTTACAATTGCAAGCTGAGTGTCCAGAATCAGGATGAGATACAAGAATCCAACATTAATTTGCACTGTTTAGGAAAAGGAAGTCTTACTTGTAGCTGCTCCTTAGTTGCCTTTTTCGTAAAACTCATGTGTGATAAATCCCTTAAAGTACTCAAGACTGAGTCTCTCATGTTTAAAAAAAATAAGGCAGTTTAAAAAATAAGGCATTATTAGTTACTAATAATGAAGTAGTAGCTATTGGAAAAAGAGGGCAGTTAGTTGACTAGGAATGACAAACTGTTTGGAATCAAATAAGACCATTTATATACTCTTTTGCTCATAAAATGCTGATGATTAGAAAATATTAGGGTGTTCACAGATAATCAGATGCAACTAAGAACCAACTGTGCTGTAATGGTCCTTATTTGGAGAGCTAGTACAAATTAAAAGAGTGAAAGTTATTAAGAGCAGTTAAAGAAATCTTCCAAGTCCCCACCTGTAACTTTTTAACACAGCATGCTAAACTGGAAAAGATTATAGAAACATAAAAGGTGAATGTAGAAGTGCTATTTCAAAGACTGAAACACTTCCTCCTTACCTAGTATTTTTTCTTTTATTTTTGTCCAATTGGTTTCCATAACTAAGGACAAAGAAATCTATGACTCTAGGCTGCAATCCGTTACTGCTCATCCTTCAGCAAAACCAATGCAGTGTTTTATCTTCTTTGTAAGTAGCTGGGATCAAACCTTTGCAAGTAATCCCAAAAACTATATTCACTAACTTGTGAGCATAATTAACTGCCAGGGCAATCTCAGTTTTGATGTTTAACAGGTCAGCAAAGAACTGCATTTAGTCAGAATATTATTCACCTGCTGCTGCAATGCATGGAAGTTATGTGGTTGACTCGGGCTCCTAGTCGACATTGACTGCTGTCCTGAAAATTCACGATGGCCCACAGGTGATATTTTTAGACCAGCTCACAATTACGGTCCAATTGTACTCGTGACTCTTAAAACTAGCAAGACAGGTCAACTACCCATTTCTCTATTCACATGCTACAGGTATGGTCACTAAATTTTCTTCTAAAAATTTAGTCCTCTAAATCACTTTTTTTTTTTTTAATATTGATTTATCATATTATTTGGGCTTTAATTTAATGGTTGCCCCAGTCAGTAAGCAAATTCACAATGCAACTAGAGGACACAAATCTTACACAATCTACCTACCCATGAGTGTTGGGCCAAACATGAGCTGGGTTCCTCCAAAAGGGACCCTTCCTCATGGAGACAACCAAGTGTGTGGGGTAAGGTGGAGGTTTGGTAAACTCCCAGCACTCCTCTCTGATGTGATGGTAGAACACGGGGCTGGTGAGCACCCTGATCCAAGAGCTTGGAATACTCCTGCATTTCTCACTTCTGACACTGCTTCAGTGGCTCCTGTGAATAGTGTGTGTGAGATGAAAGATGTCCTTTAGCAGAGAGGAGAGTAGCTAGTGAATCCTCCTGGCTGTCACTGAACCACACAACTGCTTTATTGATTGCATCAGAATAAGCTCTCTTACTAGATGGAATGAGTCATTTATTCAATGTTCCTAACAGTTAAGCTGTTCAGAAGCTGCTTGTTTGGGAGATTTATCTTGTAATTAGTTTTCCTAGAGAAGATCTGCTGGGAGCTTGGTCACTGAAGCAAAACTGATAACAGTATCTCTACACATTGCTTTTGGATTCATTGGTCTTGAGCTACCAAATCTACTGTATGCTCATTAGTCTTAATTAATAGAGAGCATTCTGGTAGTTTAGAGGTGAGAATATCTATTTCCTTCAAATATTGTAACAAAGAAAAGTACTGAGTTACCACTATGAAATATAATAAATGTGATACCCATGCAAAGTGGTCAAGCAAAACAGTGCCTGGAAACTATATGAAATGAAGGAACTAGAAAGTTGTTATTTAGAGAAGATGGAAGATGTACTGTAAACAATAATTCTTAGATAATACAAAGAAAAGAGGAGGAAAAAAACCCAATGTAAGAACAAGTGAAAGAGATGAGACACATGCAACAGTTATATTTGGAGCTGGATGAGTAACACAAAGAGCTGAGATCTCCAGAGAGATGGCACAGAAAACACACATGGAAACTATGCTAGAAGAGATGATAAAGCAGATTAAAAATGTATACAATAAAGCCTATGGACCATCCTGAAATGTAAAAAAGTTTTGGGGACATAGAATTGGAAAGTGAGTTACAGCAAGTGCTATCTTTCAGGAAATGGTGAGTAACTAATAAAGAAGATATTTCTTCCCAAGATGAAACACTGCAATTCAGGAAATGGGCATGACTGAAAACAATGTAATTACTAACTGTATTTGTAATCTGTGCCATTGCAAGTCAGGAGAACGCCCTCTGTGTAGCCTTCCTAATGCATTCCAATTTTTTTGCATTTTGAAAACTTGAAAATGGGTGAAAGCTGTAAATATATTTTGGCACATTAAAAACACTTGTGTGCAGAAGCAAGCTAGGTACTAGTTTGTACAACTAATGTAGAATGCTATTGTGTTACTCTCAGTGGTCAAAGGTTTCTCATTTAATATACTCTCATGTTTTTGTCCCAGTCCCTAAACATCTCCAATTAATGGGATAACGAACATAAACTTATAATTTGTAGGCACAGAACAGTGTTGAACATACCTATACATGATTCCCTATTTATCTTAGAACAATGTAACATATGGTTTTATATACATTTCACAAGGAGAAAAATTATTAACTGTTTGGCATACATACCCTTAAATAATTAACAACACTGTACATCTGCAACAAATTAGTCTTATGATGTTGATAGTATTTGAGAGAGTACTTAATGTAGCCTTCTAATTAGCTTCTGTAAATCTGTGTGATACATCTTTATGCTTTGCTTTTAGACAAAGAAGTAAATTCCAGATGCTCATCTTAAAACTCCACACAATTTATGTTATATGGAATTGTGTCAGAATATATCTAGTATTTTTGGGAACATAATTTTACTGAAACAGAAAATTGTATATGTGAATTGAGGTCTCTGATCTCTTCAGAGTAATTTAGTGTTAAGCATCCACAATGTAAACCTACAGATGATTTTATCTTTTTATCTTTTTTTGTTGGGGTTGTTCTCCTGGTAGACATAAAGCAAATTTCAGTGTTGTTTACCATTCTCATTGCTATAGTTCATCAGCATGCCACAAAAGACAGTCAAGAGCTTCTCACTGGCTGGATCTGTTTTACTGCACAGTGACCTTAAATGGTCTACTACAATATGTGCACCACCTGCATGGTCAACTGCGTTCCTGCCCTCATCTGTAAAACAAAGAGTTACATTAAAAAAAAATGAAACCAAACCCCACCGTCGAATCCCGAACGTAACAGTAATCATACAAAATGAAGCTTTTAAACAGAGTGAAGTCATTCCTCCAGTGTTGTCAAATTCATCTAGAGAGATACCTGAGGCCCAATTTTTAGTGCAACAGAGCTAGGAAAGTGAAAACACCTTCAACAAAAAGGCTTAACCACCTGGCACTAATATCTCTGTAAAGAAGTTCAGTGTTTGAGGCAGAGCTGCTGGAGCTGATAAATAATATTTTGAAGATGCACTGAGTTTTGCCAGAGGGAGGTTCTGAGCACTTGACACAGAACCAAGTCCATATACAGGTAAATTACTCTTGCTGTTACACAGATCAAGAAATTGAAATACTGAAAATAAATTGCTTGGATTACTTAAAAATAAAAAGGGGAATAAAATGGACAAAGCAGACAGAGGTGCTGGTTCCTAGTGGCAACTGTTCATGCACTCAGTCTGCCACACAGCATGTTCTCTGCACTTCTATAGCTGAAATTTAATACCACTACCAGATACTTTATGTATGGCTACAAGAAAAATTTACTCTACATCTATAAAAGACTACAATGTTCTGAAGGGCTGTAAATAACACATCATAATCTTTGTATGGAACTCTTCCTATATAACAAATCAGATTTGACACAATAGTGTAGGAATAAGGAAAAATAGGCCTTCTATTACAGTAATCATCAATACTGCTTCCTTCCCCAGCAGTAAGCAATAAGCAATAGACAACAGTCAATACATTAAATTCCAGGGCTTCTAAAAAGAGAGATTTTCATGTGAGCTACCACTGGAATCAGCTGGGAAATCTGGATGAAAACAAAACCTTGGGTGGGGGGGAAGGAGGAGGGAGTCTCTAAAGTTTTGCAATATAAGAAAAACAAAACCCCCCCTCCTCAATTTCTTCATGGTCCCAAAGCAAATCTCCTCTTTTCCTTGTTATTCACCACTCTACCACCCCTCCTCTCTCTCCCCATCATATGTGCAGGTGAAGCTACCAAGTTTTCATCATTCTGCAACATATTCAGCATGAAACCCAAGGCTATACACATTTATAATATGATCTTCTCACTGTAAAGTGTTCCAGAGCTCTGCAAAAGAAGCTTCTAAATCTTCCAATTCTTGTTAATACTATTCATGAACTTTATATACCCCTTATACTATATATAAAAAACAGGATTCTAAGTATTGCATATAGGGACTTAAGAAAATTTGCTGAATGGAACTGAAGGAAGGGTAATTCTTGGCAGGTCTTAAATTATTACCAAAGTAGCAAGAATTTTGCAGAATAAATTCACTGCCATGACTGTTTCCATCTTGGACAGGATCAGGATGTCAGAAAACTGCATTTTGCTGCTGGGATGTCTATTTCATTTTGACAAAGGAGAAACTGTAATCTACTAAACAGTTAAATTCAAGGTAGGACTCTGTGTCAAAAGAACAACTATTAAAAAAAGGACAAACAGAAAAGAAATTTCTCAGATCTTTGATGCCATAACAAATATAGCTCTAATGCTGAAACAAAAGGAAGTCCTACAATAAAATACAGTGAAATAATACAGGCAGGTTTTTAGACTCAGTGCTTACATCTACCAAATCAGTAGAGAATAAAAAGTAATTTGGGTTGGAATATTCAAGCAGTCTGCTTTGTTTATCCTCTTCTGGTATTTTTTACTTGAAAATTTATCTAAATACATGATTCTGTATTTAACTCATCTGCCTGTGAATCAAAACAGGTATGCAAAATGAAACCGAATCACTGATTCTGGATCAGATGGACTGAATGTGGTCCTCAAATTACTATCATGCAACTTAAATCAACAAACAAGGATGATAAATTCAGGTAAGAATCACATACCAAGCTCTACTGTGTCTTGATGTTGGTGAACTACATGTAAAATATGTAAGCAAAGTATAATAGAAAAGTAGAGGTCGGTGAGTGTCTGGAAACAAGTGTTAAAACACACACACAAAAAAACCCAAAAACTTATAAGTGAAGTTCCTTACCTGGACAGAATTTGGCAGAACTCTACTGAAAATAACTGTGTGACAATATTTTACAAAAAATCTAAGTCATATATTCTTTAAATTCAGATATTTCTGGTTTATTAAAAACTGCTGTACAGTCTCTCACTTCAAATATATGACAAAATTCTTATCCACACAATGTTTTTGTTAAGTAAACAGATCACCAGCTTCTGCTGTACAGACAGCAAAAGTAAAGCAGGAAGATTCAGAAATCTCACTCCAAGAAATGTCTGTCCTTATGGTATACTCAAAAAGTTAGGTACAAATGAACCTCAGAAGGTGGCAGGCTGTAAGAGCCAGCCTTTGGCAGGACTAAAAATGCTGGTAGACTTGTAAAGGAGATGCTATAACTGAGTTTGTTGCTCTCTCTCTTTCCCATGCTGAAGCTTACCCTGCATGGCTGCTGCTCTGCCCCAGGCAGCTGAGTGAACAGACCTGGGTAAGTGCTATAATTAGGATCTCCTGGTGCCGCCTTCTTTGCCCAAGAGGATTAACTCAGCTCATTAGTGCAGGGCCACAAAGAATCCTGCGCCAGATGTCAGAGGAAAACCCTGAAGGTCCTGCCTACCCACTGCCAGCGCTGCTGTGACACTCCACAGCATCCCCAAGCAGAAAGTGTAGACTTGACTCAGAATGCTTCGTGTGCGTTTCACCAACTCGCTTCTCACTACTGCTCTGTCGCTAAGGAACAGATTTTGCACACAAGAATACTCATCAAACTCCAAATCATTTACAGTCAAAACAAGCCCACAGCCACATGTTGCTGAGTCTTGTTCTCAATCCAACTATTACCTGGCAGTTCAGCAGTTCTATGAACTCCCACACTTAACGTGCTTCCAAGCCTCCCAGAAGCTGTGTTGAATTTTTTTCCCCGTGACCTTTTTAAATAAAATTTACTATTCCTAAGAGAACAGTGATTGAACAGTTTAATGACAGCATTCACATTTCTGCTTAAAAATGCTTCATTGTAGCTCACAAAGGGCAGTGCTGTTGTATAGCTTTCTTTTAAGTACATGTAATATGGTCTAAAGATGCCAGAATGAAAACCTAAGAAACCAGACATATTCTTTTCCCTGTAAAATGTACAGTAAGATTTATTACAGAATGAGTGATTACTTCACAATGTTCTTTAGCCCAATTTAACACAACTGTCTCTAAGAATTAATACATTCCCCTTTTCTATCCTGAGTTGCTCAAAGGAGTTGCAAAAAAAAAAAAAAGGTTTTAAGTGGATTATCAAATTACTATAACTGTTCACATTCCCTCTACGAACAGTCTTGTCAAATCTTCCTGTTGCTCAACCATGCCCGAAGTCAACAACCACTTTTTTAATGTACAGGACTGTTAAATCTTTACAATGTAGCACTTAGAGTGGTTTCAATTGGCTTTTCCCCAGCCGTTTGCATCACTTTCCCTTGAGTTTTTTTCCCTAATTCACCAAGCCCTAAAACAAATCATTAAGTCACAAAATGGTCAGCTAGAAAATAATTTGATGGCATTTCTTAAAAATAAGCTTTTGGGCCTTAAGTATGAGATTTATACTTTGAAATGTTCTAGTTTTGCAACTGGATACCTCAATTGTCCTTTCCCCAATTCATGTTCTGCACAAGCTTATTGGTTTAAATAGTTGCATAGGTATAAATGGTGCAAGTCAGGGAGGGAAAGGACTGTCTGCATGATCAAGGTCCCTGATTTGCATAAACCAAATTGCCAAGACAGCAAATTTGGGTGACATTGGAAAAATATAGTATTTATTTTAATTTTTTTTTTACTTGTGTAATGTGTAATGATCAAATTATTTAAGTGACATACTGCCATTTTAATTACTTCATCATTATTGCTTTTGGCTACAATCCTGCATTTTTGGACCAAAATATTGCTTAGATTGGACAGTGCTTTACAGATAACTCTTTCTTGCTTTTCTTAATTAAAAAAGATGAACTAATCTACATTAGCCCAAATTGGGGGTGGGAGAGACTGTTCTTTCTACATGTTCTATTTCTACTTTCCCCCATTTTCTAATTAGGTCCGCTCTGCAAGACTTTTGTGGCGAGGCAGTCATTTGCTCCTGCCGCTTATTCTTTCACCTGAAACCAAAATAGTCTGTGATAACAAACTGGCTGCTGCAAGGAAATTATCATGTGACAGAATATTATGAGCATGTATAAGGATAAAACTGCAGGAGTAGAGCTCCAAAGGAAAAAAATCCTGGTCACATGTGGAAAAAAAAGAAAGACAACATTCAAAAAGCAATGGCAAACCCTGAGCTAGGGTAAATGACATTATCTATGTAGACACTAGGAAAAATACTGCCACTTATATAAACTGGGACTTTACCTCTTCTTTTCCTGTCTGAACACTGTAAGATTAAAACTTTCCACCCAATGCTGTCATTCAGTTTTAACACTTGACTCTACTTTTTATCCTCAGTCTGGTTTGTGTATACTTTTTGGTCACTGCCCCTGTCAGGTCTCTGCATCACTACAGACTATAACCCTGTTACACAACACACAGTAGCATTACATTAATTTTATTTTTCAAGGAAGGTAAGCTTCATGTGATTATACTGTTCTACCGTTGTTTGCTGCTTCTTCCATGTCTTCTGTGCAATTGTCTAAAAGGGACATTATGCAGGAATACTGTATTTTGAGATTCATATTTTAATAATTTGAAAGATAATTTTTGGGATTGCTCTGTCTTGCACTGAAACTTCCCTTTCCTTTATTAATTCTTTTAGGAATTTTAAGGCTGATTACTAGAAGTACAGTTTTGTTTTATTTGCTTACTGGTTAAAATCAATCAACATAATCTTAAAAGTTTTGGTTTAAAAAGAAAAAGACAATCTCGAATTAGTTTTGCTTGCTTCAGAGATAAACAGAATTGTCCCATAGTCAGTTCATCTCAAAATGCTGGCAGTTATCCTTAGCCCTAAAGGTAAGCATTGAGGGTACTGTTTGATAAGTTATTCCTTTAGAATAATTGCTAAAATAATAAATATGTAAACAGTAAACTAGGAGAACACTATCTTTTAATACAGCCCCTTCAAGGACTGAAAATAGGCAGAGTTGATCTTTTTGGATAAAACCGTTGCCAGCAATTTTTTTTGGCTAATGACAACTGATGGAGCAGTGTGTTGGCCCTCTTATGCAACTAGTTTATACTAACAAACAAATACAATTTTTAAATGTATCCAAACAGAGATCTAGGAATATTTTTGGTAGACTCTTCATAATATGTTCAATGTGTGGACCACGGGATATCAATGCTAACAAGCCCTAATCTCTTTCATGATTTCTTTTGTCTACAGAGCCAGGAGCTTGGCAGAACATTTGAGGGGAAAGGTAAGTGTGCAGGTATTGAGATCTCCCTAATGCTATGCTGAGGTAGCAGTCAAATGCAAGCTGCATTCAAGACCACAATTTAATTTCAATAACATTTGCTTATTTGTCAAATTCCTCTTATGTCATATCAATACAAGAAAAAACATGTGTTTCTGATTTCAGACAAAAGAACAGTGATGAATTTAATGCTCAAGACTTCAATACTTTACTTCCAGTCAAATGCTACTAGTGGATCTGATATTCTAGTATAGCAGCAGAAATGGTTTTATCAGCAACAAGACATACAACACTACTAGACTCAGTATTGGCAAGTAATTTGTTCTGGATTCCAAGGATACTTCAGTGTGTAATTAAAATGTAGTAATTACTCTACTGAATTCTGTTTGAAATTAAAGAAGCCAGCTTAGAGAAGAGAATGTTCTACATAGATATACTAAAGTCAGGTAAAGGTCCTCAAAGCTGATTGTAGCTTTGCCTTCCTTTTCATATACAATATGCTTACCGCAGACTCTTCAGTTGATTTTATAACTCTATGAAACTCCTTAGCAATTCCATTGCAGTCAAACAAATTACTCTAGGTTTATGAGAGTGTAAGTCAGAGCTGAAGACAGCTTAGTATTTCATACAGCACAAAATAAATCATGGAACCCAATTACACAGTAAAACAGCAGGCAGTTTTTCTACACTGGTGAATAGGCATTTATAGAATCTCATGCTATTAACAGAATAGACCTGCACAGCACAATTAATTTAGAGTTCCTACTCCCAGGCCTGCAGTACAATGTTGTCTCTCAGCTTCAAACTCTCCAAGAGGAAGGGTGTGAAGTGAGCATGGCACGGTCACAGTCTGATGCAGAACAGGGGTGTGCCGCGAGCTGCTACTGACAGGAGCCCAAATGAGCTGTGGATCCCCACCAAAGCAGCCAGAGGAGCAGTCTCAGAAAGCGTGAAACCCATGGCCATTTGGAATAGGTTGGGAAATGCCCAAGAAGGAAAAAGTAAAACAAAATCAAAATAATCCACCATAAAGCATATTTGTGGATTCTACCAGGGTACGTTTCTTTCCCTGCTAGAAAAAGAAAGACAATTATTCCAAGAATTGAAAAAGTAATAAGTGGACCTGGGAACTACAAACAGCTGAGGCAAGTCTTGGGTTTGGGGTCAGTGCTATTTGTCCCAAATCATGAAGCCTAGGAGGAGCCTAGCCTGAGAACTCATGGGTTTTGCATCACCTCTCAAATGCCTGATGATCTAGAAAGATTTCCTCATCATTCTGATACCATTTAAGCCAGCTGTAAAATAAGAAGTTAGAATAATCTTGTTTAACAGCTTCCTAAGAACATTCATGATTAATTGCGAGTAAGAACTCAATATTACTGCGGAAGTATATGTTGGCATACATACATTCTGGTTTCTAGCTGATGCAATACTTGTGTGCAGAGCCTTGGAGAAAAACCTGCACTATCAAGGACCTCTAAGTAAAAATGCTATGGTTTTCTAAGACTGTGGCATGCCTTAGAGAGGACAGATCTAAAGCCTATATTATTACTGTACAGTCAAAACCTTGAATTTGAATTATCTGCAAGCAAACCACTCAGTTTTCAAGCAACAACTTAGGGACTCTGGTCTTGATTTCTTGGTATTTCTTGGGAAACAGCTTAGTAGGTGGCATATGCATTTGGTAGGATCTAGTTGATAAGTGAAAAATCGTGGTAAGATGCTGCCTAGCTGCATGAATCAGGGTGACCTTCATAAAAGTGATTAGCCAGTAGTGTACCATTATCAACATCAGTTGTGTTCTAGGATTCTGCTGGTTTTCCATATGGTAATGAAAAAGGTTATGCCATTTTTTTAAGAAAATGGAATTTGACTTCTTTCCAGTATATTTTATTTTAAAGTGTCTGATTTTCTCCTGTAGATCTGAAATTAATCATATCTCCTGTGAAAACATAACTATACAATTGAGCTGTTTCTTATTTTTGTACTTAGCCTTTCGTAGCAGATCCCTGCAAGAGATCTGTACATTCTTATAAGATAGGCAGCTGAGTTTACAGAATTTATAGCATGTATAAGATCTTTTTAACAAGAAATGATAAAATGTTCATGTTCTGGAGTTGAGGCTGAGATGAAGAGGGATCTGGTTTTATGTGAAAGGCCTGAAATTCAGCTGAAATTCAGCTAGGAGGCTTGCCGTCAATACAAGTAAGACTGCATAGATAACAAAGAAATATACAGCTTGGGAAATGAGAAAAGGACCCAAAAAATCTCCTGCTGAGAAAGGTAGATAAGCAGCTGCCAGAGGAGATATAGAATGAGCTGGCATTTTTAGCTTCTTTCCAACTCTATAAGATGCTACATACCAAGTATGGTTGCTAAGAACATGTACCCAAGCTGGCAGTTTTGTGAAGAAACAAGGCTGTAGTACAAAAAGAAGTAACTTCTGGATTACACAAGGTCTCTAAACACTGCCTTTAATATGTATATTATGGAAGGGCAGAATGGGAAATTTTTCAATTCCACTACAAAACATATGAAGAGCTTAATTCCCTTTGCTAGCTTTCAGAATATGTGAATGCTCTAAACAGCAAGAAGGAAATATTTTCTAATGGGTAAGAGCCTAATCTAATCTCAACTGAAGTCAATCAGAATGTCTCCCTCTAGTTTGTATGGCTTCCGAATCAGGCTCTAAATATCCCAGCATTTCGCTTTCTCTTAGAATTATCACTTTTATAGCATAAGTATGGCAGCCTCTATCATATGCACAGTGCTATATAAAAACACAGAAAAGTAGTTTGTCAATCACTTCAGAACTGAAGTATTTAACAAGTTACCTGTGCAAAGATCACTGAGATTAAAATAGCATGTGCATTGCAAACTTCATGATAAAAAATATTGTGAGGCTATTATTTGCTAAGAAAATAATACTAATTTAATATAGCATCATTGTCCATTAAAATTCTTGATAAAATTTATTTGATTGGCCTGATCTTTCACCTAGACAAACTGCACTGGTGTGGGGGGTGTCAGAGTAGGAGAGAGACCTGGCTACAGACAGGTTTTGTCTTTCTGCCACATTGTCTTGTTTGTCTTGCAAGAAAGTAGGCCTAAGTTGAAAACTAGTCTCAGTTTCCCTGTCCCTCATGCACTTGATCAACCACATGAGACCAGCCACCAGACTCTTCCCAGCCTACTGTGAAAAAAGCCACCAGAGAGAGCCAAAGGGTGTGCTAATCACCAGGGTGCTCATTACGTGATCAAGAGGTGCAATTTGGATAATGCTTTGCTTTAACTTAATACCCCAATGGCCAGATCTGATGGTAGCAAATAATTCTTAGGCTTTATCTACAGCAGAATTAGCCATTCTGCACTGACTTAACACATTGCTTTTTGCAGCAAGAACCATATTAAACATAACCTTTTCAAAAAATGGAGATGAGATCTTTACATTGCATGTAGAGCCAAGGTGCAGGGAGAACTTAGAAGAGTTTGGGAGGTATCCCTTATTTGTAACATCTGTACCTCTGTAATATCTCTTAAAGAACAAACTTCCTAAAGAAACAGCACCGGGAGGAATGACAGGAGGGGATGGACAGACAGACAGTAGAAAGGTGCCTACAGTTTGACTCATGGATAAAGAGTGGTAAAGCAGCTAGGATAGCTGTTATGCTCTGACTGGACAATTCCTAAGAATTGAGCTTTGATTATAAGCAAAACCACAAAACTGGTGGTTAAAAGGAAAGAATGGGCTAGGAGCTTTGCACCTAATAATATAGGTCTGATAAAATTCTGCCCATGAGTGTGGCCAAGGACTCTGTTGTCTGGGACTTTGGAAGTATAAGCAGCTGTACTTGGTACAGGCTGTAGATACAATGGGGGCGAAAACAGGAGGGAGGAGAGATCATGTCTCCATTTATTTACTTTGCACTTTCTGCTTTGATGAAAATCTGGGGGCTGAGGTGTATGTGGTAGTTACTAGACAAAGTGTGTAGAACAATTGCAGGCTGTACAGGAACATGCAGTAATGTGTCTGCTCTTAAACTGTAGGGCTGCACTGAACAATCTGCATACAGTTGCTTCTGACAGTCTGTAATTCATTACTTCTGGCTTAAAATCTTTTTATCTACCTCAGTTGTTTCTTGTATCTCTGCAAACAAGAGGAAGGCTGGGAGACCAGAAACTCATCAGAACTAACAAAGCTTCCTTCTACCCTGCTTTGCAATTATATTTGCCTGTATTCTTGATGTTCAGAGATTCACATAACACAGATTTCTTTGAAACAAATACTTTAAAAAGGATGCTCTCAAGACTGCTTGGTATAAGTTTGACCTATTTTTTCCTCTTTAACTGTTTATGCAATGCATTTAATTCTCTGTATTTTCTCCCATGTTCAAATAGGTAATTAAGTCATGTTTTCGAGGGCTAACACGTATGAGCACCCAGACAATAACATGTCTACCTCAAAAATAATACACAAGAAAATTTATCAGTAAGTCAACAGGTTTTCATGTCATGTTTTCTGTGAGGAAATGGATCTGTTCAGTGAGGTCTTTGGCCAGATGTAATTCCCCTTTAACTTGTGGGAGGTACTGTATCTCTTTCAGCATTGGGACGTAGTAATGAATTACTTTTCCATAGTAGCTGTTTTCCAGGAGTAGCCACTCCGGAACTTACGGGGAAATGGTCTTGCCTTCATGCAGCAGCTCTGGGATCTCTGAACACTGAGGAACCACTGCCATTTTCCTTTGGAAAAACAATTCAGGTAATCCTTTTCCTCTTCAAGGCTAGTTTTAAGGGGCTTTCCCTGCAGAAGCAGCTGTTTGTCCCACAACTTTCATCCTGCACCATGCCAACGTCTCTCAGAAACAGTGCTCTGATTAACTCACTTTGGCACAAGCTGTCACTAAACAAAATGATGCATGCTATACAGAACAATATAAAGAAATATTCAGTATAAAGAAATATTGCTATGAGCCATCCAGTATGGGCTTTATAGCATAGGCTCAGCCTAACATTGATTTAGGACTTAGAGACACTCCTCATTGCTGCATGTTACAGTTACATGGCCAGTAGAAGTGCAAAAAAAAGCTCATGTAATTGGAAAAATATAGTTACTGATGTATTTCAAGTTCGTATACAAATTACAATTACCAGAAGGGTAACAGATGCTTTTGTCTCAATTGGAAAAAAACCCAAAAACTATTGATATGTAACTTTTTAAATTAGAACTACTGGCTTCCACATCTTGTCTTTGTTAAACTTTATATCTCCTTGTTAGGGAAAATCAATAGTAAAAAACTGAAATAAATTAAATTTTATAGTAATAAGCATAGTGAAAGTATTTGTCCTAAAGAAGAATTTAGGATAGAGTGCATAACTATTTAATAATTACACATTAAGTTAACAGAAAATGTCAGATAGGATGGATGTGACAACTAAGCACTGTAAATAGTCTTTTCCACTCAAATTCAATATGCTAACCTTGATTTTTGTCACATTTTATTACACTTTACTCATTAATTTTATTCACATACACAGGGAAGATAGTGACTGTCCTCCCACAGGAGCACGACAACACATGGCACACAGAACACATCACTGCCTACTGTAGATTTTATCAGTGCTAGCTTTGCTCCACAGAAGGACAATATGAGGTGAGTAATACAGTTTTCTGTACAGGATAAATTCTGCAATGCAAAAGCCAGCAGCAGTCCACAAAACCTCACACTACAAAACCATTTCTATGTGCCCTTATTGTATTTCATGAAAAAATGTGGGATGAAAAATAATGACATGAACAGTTACATAGATTTTACTTATATGAAATAAACCAGTGCACCTTGATCTCATACATAATCCTGAAACAGAATATAGTAAATAAATTATATTATAGGAAGCTTTACAGCTTCTTTGTGAAGTTTCCATTGGGAAGCAGCTGTTCAGTTGATTGGTCACCTTAAAGAAAACCCTAAATGAAAGAATTATACATTAACATCCTCAAGCAGTAGTTGTCTGTAACTGGAAATGACAATATATGATTAACTTCCCTGAGGTCAAAGGCACGGTAATTTAAAACAACATAAAATGTAAATTTTCAAACTCAGATGAAAACAAGTAGCAAGGAGAAAGGCTACAGTCAGTATTCATGCAGCAGAACTTTTGGTAAATGCAACACAGTATGCAGAAAAATTCTCACCATAAAAATAAGTCACTAACTCTCAGGATAACAAAATGATTTTACAATTTCATTTCTCTTCCCATTTGCAGACATCCATAATTCCTTCATGTGCAACATATTCCTGGTGTCTCTGCTTCTGCACCATATTTATTGTGCACTAGCTGTTTTCAAAATTTTGAAGTAAGGGATAATGAGGCTACAGTTTCAAAACACTGCAACTGCTAGTTTGGTTTTGCAGCTGACACACCCATGCATGTAATCAGCACATGCAGTCACAATTGCATTTCAAAACCCAATTGCTTCTTATTGTAAAAATTTATTGTGCCCATAAAAAGCTAAAAAGCCTCACCAACGTTCTCCCCTCCCCCCCCCCACCCTTGACTACCAAAAATACAAATATGTCATCCTGGAGTAACTGATTTGCCACATAAGAATTTTGAGAATCGGCAACATAACTCAGGCATCATTTCAGCCACATACGCAGCTCTGCACAGATTTGAGACTGGTTAGAATATGAGTGTTCCATTCTGACTCTGTTCCATTCCAACACATTCTGTCTGAGGAAAAATTAACTGTTCAGTGCCTATGCATATGTAGCATCTGCTCCTTAAAAACCTAGTTCATTATGTTTGAAAAAAACCCCCAAAAACCAAACCCAGGGTCAGAAAACCTTTCTATTTTATATCCAGTTATATTACAATATTGAAAACGTGTTTTAATCCTTCTGTCACAAAAGCATTATGCAAGTGTGATGTTCAATTTTCTCATCTAATCAGAAGAATCGTGGGGTAAATAAAAACCAAGAAAAGCGGAAAATGACCCCGCAGCACACAGCATACAGAACACCAAAACACTCCCCTCCCTTCCACAAGAGCAAGTACAAAATACAGCAGATTTCAACACTCACGGCTATCGTAGCATATATTGCCCAGGGCACGTCCTGTTTGAAGCAATACTTCCTGGTCTTTACAGTTTAACAGCTGAACCAAGGGAGGGATCAACCCAGCATCTACACAGGGGTTCCGCATGAATTCTGCAAAGAAAGAAAAACCTCTTAACACCAAGCCAGCTATTCCCAATTTCATCCATTCCAGTTACACTGGCCTGGCAACTGGGCCTTCTGTGTGCCCTAAACACGTGCACAGACAGTGTAAATTCTCATGCAAGTTTCTAGAGAATAAGCCCAAGTCAGGATTTGGGCTTAATTCTTTCCATCATTTGCTAATTTAGAAGGAATTAAGGGCATTTAATTGACTTCCATGGAAACTAATTTAACATAGATCAGACTAAGCATATTTTTAGTATCACAAAGAAGTGCTGAAAAGAACAGTGAATTCACAACAAATTCAACATAAACTAGAATTTCTAAATAACACAAAAGATTACTTAAAATTAGTATTCTAGAGCAGCATTTTTTACTCTCTATTGCCTTAATTAGAATTCCAGAAAAGCTTTTGCTTTGAGAGAACTAAAAAAAAAAAAAAAAAAAAAAAAAAGCTTAGTAACAGGATTTTATTTGGAAGGTAAAGAAAAGAACAGAAAAAGAGAATGAGAAATACAAGAGTTTATGTGAGCCCAAAGGCCTGTAGCTTTCCACAGTCTGAGGCCCACCATGGGAACAAAGCTAGAGGACCCATCCATGGAGAAGCACTCTGCCCTTCCTTCCTGCAATACCTCAGAGAACCAAAGAATTATTTTACATCTGTGCAAGTCATAGAGAACTATCCTGTTTGTGTCAGAGACACAAAGGGCTGTTCTACAGAAAGAGATATAGCTAAGCAGGCACTGTGCTGCACATTTTAAAAAGGTGTTTTATGGAAGGAACCACCTGATAACACCAGTGTTATTTCACAGCTTACTACAGAGCACCCTTTAGAGATGTAGTATTGTAAGGCAAATTGTCAATATGTTTTTGATGCGTTCTGAACTGCAAATTATCACAGAATCACAGAGTGGGTAAGATTAGAAGGGACTGCAATGGCTCACCTGGTCCAACCTTTCTGCTTAAGCAGGGTGATCCTAGCACAGGGCATAAGATTGCATCCAGATGGTTCTTGGATATCTGCAGTGAAAGAGACTCCACAACCCCTCTGGCCAATCTGCTGCAGTGCTTGGTCACCCATACAATAAAGAAGTTCTTCCTCATACATTGGTAAGGTCCCCTCTCTGTCATCTCTTCTCAAGGCTGAACAGACCCAGCTCCCTTAGCCTTTCCTTGTAACAGATGCTCCAGTTCCCTCTCACCCTTGTAGCCTCTGCTGGACCTGCTCCAGGAGCTCCACATCTCTCTTGTACAGAGGAGCCCAAAACCAGACACTAATCAGGATGCAGCCTCACCAGGGCTGAGTAGAGGGGCAAGTTATGTCTCTTCCTGATCCTAGACAATATTGGATCTTTCAGAGTCAGTTTACCTTTGTGTTACTTAATCATTTATAAGACAGAATGAAACAGGGTGTACAATCCCCCTAAAAACAGATGAGAAAATTTTCCTGATTCTGAATCAACAGAATTCCTCATGCCAATAACTCAAAGACTTCATACAATGCTTGAAGTACAAATACATCTTCTCAAATACTCCATTTGTTGCATCTATTACAATTGGTAGCTACCAGTTGATTTTGATAGCTACAAAATCTAGTCTCTTTTGTATTTAATCCTGCAGTGTTATTTTAGCTAAAGAATTGTCAGAGGTAAGCAATTATCATGTGATGATATAACTCTGATACATCAACACACAGATGAAGAATAAGCAATATCTATACACTTGCACAGGTCCAAGAAAAGATAGATGTGAGCACAATTAACCCACCTTCCCAGGGTACTGTAACATTTTAGAACTGTAGCTAGATGCTATAGTGTGATAGATAGTGATAGTATCCATTGTAATGAACATAACAGATATCAGATACATCTGGTCTTTAAAACTGGTCTTGCCATGTCCTTGTAACATTGAGTATATTTCTTTATTGCCCACTTTCAACTTCATTGCAATGTTTATTTATCAGATGTATTTAGTTTCTTCTTCTGTCTTCTCTGTCCCCTCAGCTTCTTCCTCTCAATTGCTTGTAAAAACTCTTCCTTGTTCCTCAGCTATTCCTGCATCACTTTCCTTTACACCCACTAACTTACCATAGTCTCTATATCATCAAAGTCAGGTGGATTTTTTTCTCCTAGTCTCTATCAGGAAATGAAACTTGTTCTCTCCTAAAAGACGGAGGTCTCAAGTCTGTTCTGCTGTTTGTTTAGGTTCTTCTTCGCGTGGTGAAAAGAAGTAAGAAACCCTTCCTCCACCCTCCCTCCATTTGGAGTGAACAGAAGCTTTTTCAGCAACAGAATCATTGGTCAATATGCTGAGCAAACTTGTATTTATCAAGGTCACATAAGAGCAAGAAGTAAAAGAAATGGTGCCATATATATCAAAATACATCTGTGAAACAAGAACAAAGATGTGGTAACTGCAACTACTTTTGCAGCTGATACTACACAGAAGTAATAGAAGGATGAAAAGGTAATTGAGAACAGAGTCTTTAAAAGGTTTCCACTAAACTGGGAGAGAAATGAAGCAGATCCTTTGAAGAAAACAGCAAAGAATCGCTTAAGAAGTTAGGAGAAGAACCACTGAGGACAGAGTAACATAAACAAAAGAAGGACAAGCTTTTGACCATGAAATGTAATTGTATAGTAGTATTACAGACTGTGAAGATGATGTTCTCTCATTCCTGAACCTGGCAAAGAAGACGATACTAAAAGCCTTGGAAGAGGGTTTAAAAGGTCCACAGCAGAGAGAGAAACTCCATGTAACAAGTCCATCTGAGTCTTCATGATGCTCACAGTTGAAAGGCAAATGGCTGTAGTTGGAGAGACATGAAGGGAGTTTTGTATGTTTGGGTGTTTAAAATAGGAGAAACAAATATGAGCTCGAGCTCAAGCTGGGAGGAAGAAGAGTCACGTGAGCAGAAGAGGTGAAACAGCAAGAGCATGAAGAGGTGAAAAGATGAAACACGACAAAGCCACCAAGGCAAGTAGAGAGATTTGATGTGATGTGTGTGTGTATGATGAGATGAGGGGAATGTAAGAGGAAAACAAGAAGTGTGGAAGGAAAAGATGCTCTTTGTATCAGATATATCAGTAACACCCAAAATCACATTCTCTGCTCCAAGTTCTGCCAGTACTGCATGGCATGACCACTCAGGGAATGGGTTTAATGCCCACCAGCCATTGAATGTTGATAACATAAATTTCTCGAAGTGCCCTGAAGTTTGTTGAAAACAGGTACAATATAAGCATTAAACTCTTGTATTTTTATGCAATAAAACAAAGAAAACAACAGAATTCAACTGACGTATTCCCTCCTATTGTGCTTAAGCAACTATTTCAATGGAGTTAGAATCCAATGAGAAATACCCAGATGATCTCAGTCTTGAAAGCACTGCGACCTTAAATAATTTCTGCATATCTTCACTTTAACCTTGGCTGACAGAGGTCCCAGTTACACCTGCTAATGACTCCAAGGAAAAGGCAAAAACTATTTTGTATGATGAACCAGGCAGGTAAAGTGCCAGCTTTTCTGGGAGTGTACATTATGCATCAGTTTAAAAGCTGTCAGGAAAAAGGACACATTAGAAACTATTCAGACATTTCATATGTGATTTCAGATACTGGCTAAAATGCTCTGTAAGGGAATCTTTGAGGAAACAATACATAGTAATCATTTTAGCTATTGTGAACATTGATTTTATTCTTAACTTTTTCCTTCTTGGGTAGGAGCTAAAAGGACCAACTGTGAGGACACACGGTTGACAGTGCTGTTCTAAAAATACTTATTATGAATTCACCAAGTACAGAAAAAAACCCATGATATATTAACCTAAATTTCTATCATTCTGAAACATTTCTAAATTTAAATTTCTATGTATACATCTTTTATTGGCTCTTTATCTAAATAATTTCAACACTTCAAAATGAAACATATCTCTTTTCTTTTCTCATTAGTGTTGTTTCTGAATATCCATATATTCATATATACCTCTGTCTTAAAAACAGTAAATTGGGTGGAGGTCACCATGGGGTATCAGTAAGAAGATGTAGTTTGTGATTCCTCAGAAAAGGTGGAATAGAATGTAAAAAGAGTCAGCAAAAATGTAGCCCTTTCCCTGAAGAGGCATCAGCATGAGAGTTTACAAAGGGAGAGGGATGAGGCTGCCAGGACAGCAGTTAAGCATTCTACTTTTCTCTGTCTGGCCTGTGGGGAAGGAAAGCCCAAAATGGAATATGTGCCTCTTCAGCTGTGACAGCAACAAGTCCAGGAGTGAGAAAAGCCACAAATGTCCTCTACCCTCATCACAGGGTCTGCCCATAGTGTCTGCTTGCAGGTATGAGGCCATTCCTCTGGGCTTAAGATATGCAGGTATTGGGTGAGCTTTAAGATAATCCTGTCTAAAGAAAAATCTAAGTAATTTTTTTACTATTTCCGATGTTATATTATATATTGTATATATATAATACATACCAAAATGGAGCTGATTCTTATTTGGGACTTTGGCTCTTACTCTAACACATATAATGCTCTTTAGGTAATTTGTTTCAGTGTGGCATCAAAGGACTCATAATGGTTATAATCTTAGGACAAATCTCAGACCAAAGAAATTATCTACTATCCCATAACCACCTGTATAGATGCTACTGCTATAACAATGGGCTCTATGCACAATTGGCTGCACACTTTGTGCATGTCTTTTTTTCTACATGCTTTTCATATAGGAATGCATTTCATCAGTGGTGGGCTATTTCCGCCCAATAAATTACATTACTGTCTTAAAAACTAAACAGAATGAAAGTAAGAGAAATTCCAGCAGCTAACTGCCTTTTTGATTGTATTAAAAAGTACAGAAAAAAATTAGACAAAACAAAAAGAGTGAAAGGGAGGGACATGAAAGGTGTCTAATCTATAAAATGAAAACATAAATGAAGTAAAACATACTGACAAGTGAGGTGAAAAACTGAAGATGTTCCAGCAGAAAAGTTCTTGTAGAAAACCTCACCATTTCTGGCTACTTCTGCTATGATGTTAGCTACTTTTGCTGTGCAGGAAGATTGTGGCGCCAACAGACTCGCGAACACCTGAAGAACTCCACTTTTCTGGATTTTTTCACTTGTCTCCATATCTGAAAAACACATCATACAAAAATGACTTGTGCATCAAACTGCTCTGGGGAAGAACTGAAAGAAAAGCAGAAGGGAAGTCTTCTCAAAAGTAATTATGATAGTCATAATTTCCCATATAAGAAGCCAACTGTTAGTTGAGTTACCTACCATACTTATTTTATCTGATGTACTCATAGAACTTAATACTTTGCCATTTCTAATCAATTGACCTTTAAAAGGTGACTGCTATGTAAGTATATACAGATACATACTCATGTTTACATGGGGAAAATACTGGAGAGACTGTAAGAGTAAAGGTCATAAAGTGATATGCAGCAGGTAAAGGTATTATGTAAAAGTCAAGGAATCATTGTTTCAAGAGATGAATTATTGTAAATGTTCAAGGAATGATGGGGAAAGTTCTTACAGTTTAGGGTACAGCTTAATGCAGTGTAGGAATCAGAAACTGGTGAAGAGAGCTAAGATGATCCTGGTTGTAGACTCCTCTCACACTCACTTAGATATCTTCTATGTTACTCTGTTACTGAGTAGCTCCAGTATAGACTCAGTAGAAAGAAAAGGGATTTCCTGTAGTAGATATCAAAGATTTGTGACAAAGCTTTCCCCTTTCTGTATGTGGTAAGAGGAATTGTGCAGCTGCTCCCTAACAGGGCCCCACCTAACATTGCTGGCCAACAGCAATGCTCTGTAACAAACCAAAAACCAACTTTGATCCAACTGCAGTTAAATATAAGGTACTAGATGCTTTGACATATTTTGCTAACGCTTTGAAAAATGGCCTATTTGAGATGAATATTAGTGTGACACACAGTACAACTAGATGGCAGCTATCATTTTAGAAAGCAGCATGACTTCTTAAACCATTTATAAGGGAAGTTATTCGCATTCTTCAGAGTTTACTGTGAGATGCTCCAATTGATGACTTTTGCAAAGCAAAACAAATCCATCTGAATTCAGTTTGCAACCACTCTTTGTCTGTGCTTCACCTGTAAATTGATAATAACATTCTACCCTCTCTCTTCTCTTCCTCCTTCCTTTCCCCACTCTCAGGGCTGCAATTCAATTTGATTTGTGGCAGCCCCAGGACCACTCTGCTGCCTCTGAGAGTGGGAGAGATCCACTCAAGCTGCCCCTGAACAGAAGCCAGCACAAGCCTGGCAGAAGTGACTCCCTTGGGTTTTGTGGCTTGCACAGAGTATGTACATGCTTCAGTGTCTGAGAGCTGGTTATGTCTACATAACAGAAAGCAGACTGAAAACAGAGAACTTCAAGTCTGGACTGCAGTTATGCCTCCCATTTCTGTATATAATTCCAATTTGGGATGTTGGTATTTGGCTAGGACCACTCAGCTACAGTATGTAAGTGATGACATCTGATTACAAACATATTAGGCATCAGTAAAGAGTAATCTCAGCATCTCATGGATAATGTAAGTGCTAATTATTATTAACCTGTTTGCAATCTAATTCACTGCAATTTTTGAAATACACTGAAAAAACCTCTCAGAAGATATAACGTAAAAGATCTTATGGCTTATTTCAAAGCTTTTATAAACTCTGACATAGAGCATATACTTAGTAGCAATATTTTCCAATGGACATAGGCATGCAAAATGAAAGTCTGAATTTAGAGAAAATCATATCAGGACTAAAGACTAGTCCAGACATCTTAGATGTCTGTTAAGGAAGAGCTTCTCTCTCCCTTAAGTTCAAAACTCAAAGTACTGAATTCAAAATGCAAAATATGGATATGTGTGAACATGTATTAGTAGGCAGGAGACATTAATGCATTTTGTCCTGTCACGTTGCTGAGATATACAGTATCCAGTCCTATTTTTTTGGTCTGTAGTTGATGGACTCATTACTGTGCAAAGCATAAATTACATAAGTAGAACTATATATATCCAGCAAGAAGTGGGAAAATAAAATTAAATACTTCTCCAGGCAGGTTGTGTGCAGCAGATATACCCTGATTTATTCTATTAAGAAAAGCGAGTGAGCACCATAAAAGCACAGCCCTAACAGACCTCTCAGAAACTGGGAAATCAGTTACCTGGGACCACACAGATGAAAACTGACCAGTGACTTGTTGCTACTCTGAAGCAGTAGAGGAGGCATACCTACATATATTCACTCATCCCTTCAAACCAAAATCCTAATGTTTCTTGTTTGCCAGTTGGGAACTAATGTCAAACTTTTGCTAGTCAAACAAAAAAAGGGAAGACGGATTAATTTGACCAGCAGTGAGTGGAGAACGCCCCTACCTCTACTCTACCCTGGGTGAGTGCTCAAGCATCATTATTTTGGGGAAAGGCACATTACTCTAGCATCAGGCAGAATTACTACTATCAGCCCACAGTGCTCTCTGAGGCATTTTTGCCAGGAATTGCCTTAGGTGTAAAAAATGCCACAGGGTGCTTCAGCTTGTCTACTCCAAGTCTAAGTAAGAACTGTTCTTCCTCTGCAGAACACATACAATTTACACTTGGGGTAATATACAAATTAATTCAGTTTCAAAATAGAGAGATGACAGTATGACACTAAATCTTTGCAAGTAGTTTATATTAGATCCTCCATATAAGGCATCCTAAGAGAATGTGCCAGGAAAATTACTCTTCCATCCTCATGTACATTACTCTGTTTAGTATCTGAAAGGGATTCTGTGTTCAGCATATGAAAGTTCTAATAAAGAAGGTGAGAAAAAAAGAATGTGCTGCAATATACAAATTAATTTAATAAGTCACATGTTATTAGCAGATATTTTTGTTACAGGAAACCACTCTTTCTGGAGTTTTGAAATGCTTAAACAAGGAAGGGTATTTTAATTGGAACAAGATGTCTTATTCATAAACCTAAAATTGCCTTTTTAAACATAGCATTATTGCTCAGTATTTTTTATATTCTTTTAAAGGAGGAAGACTGAACAGGCAAATGATGCACAGGGCTGTCCTGCGAAGTCCAAATGAAGATCTTCAACCACCCTCTACTTGTCTGCAGAGTCAGCTGTACACTCAGTTCAGGTACTAAGTGTTAAAATGCATGTCTGTAGAAGAGCATATCAAGCTGGAAGTCTTGAAGATGATTTCAGTACAGCTGTAGGTATATAAGCATTTCTTATAGAGCCCAAATGGGACAATTGCTTCACTTACAAAACATGAGCGAACAGTCCTGTGTGTGACTCCTTTGTGCTCAGCTTCACATAACGTGTCCTGTAAAATATGTAAAACATACAGGGACACAGGAACAGAAATGAAGGGAAGTATGTGTGGTGTTATTCTTTGGAGTGGACAATAGATTGTCATGTTTATGTAGCAGTATTTTCACTATGATTGTAAAAACCATCAGTTGTTTTTGATTCTGCAGAACCTGAGACCGGGAGACCACACATCAATGCTGCCACAGGGCTGGTACCCCTGACTCTAGGAGAAATAAGGTAGGCTTTGCTGAGAATTAGAAACTGCTACTGGCTTTAGCATAGGCAACCCTCAACTCTTGCCTTTATTTGTTCTCTTCAGAGGCTGGAGAAAGCCCGCCTGGCTTCCTGTCTCTCTGTGTGTATGCACTAAAGAGTTATTATTTATTAAGGATATCAATCTTCTGCATGCTAGTTTCATTCTGGGCTTCCTAATAAATTATTAGAGAGTAAACTATTTTGAAAACTTATTTTAGCTGTCATCTTTTAAATTGCTATTTCAATTGTACTTGGAGCATGTAAACTGAAAAAAATTCTCCAGGAGCAAGAAAGACCTAGGCAAATCTCTACCACATATTCTCCTCCTGTGTTTCTATACTGGCCAAAAAGCAAATCACAGCCACCATGCCTTTAGCAGAACTGCATCCCCTTTAAAATCCATTAAATTTGTGTCTGAAAGAAACCTAGCAATGTATATAGCCTGACATTAGGGTGCCACACCTCATAATCCTTTTGCTATCTGTGATGTATCTGTGGTTTCAAATGCTTTCTTTTAAAGGCTGATTTTCAGTCTGCTTACAACAGCCCACACCTAGAGCTGTCCTGTCTTAAAGCAAAGAAACTGTAGGACTGTAATAATGCTGCATTAAAAGCAGCCCTTTTGCACACAGTCTAACACAGCATAATTGTAGGTGAAAACCCTCTAAGGTTAAGCCTGCTGCTTTAGATGCTTCCTCGTATCACTTGATATCAAGACAAAAGGTATGTTAGATCATGTAGTGTCAAAATCTTGTTCATGTCATAGCTGAGTGATTAAAATGTCAATATGCTTGCTTTTTGTGGTTTTTGCAGTGCCTGAAGTCAGAGTAGTTAAGGGTGTGGGCAGAAAAATCTTTAATGCCACAGATCAGAGCTGGAGAGCTGAGCACCGTGGCTATCAGACTGATTAATTAAGTAGCAGAAATCATAGGAGAAAAATCTAATGTGTTTCAAATTAAAATTCTACACTCTTTTCCCTCTCAGCTCTCTTTGCTCTGAAATCTCACTTCTCTCTATTCACTCCTCTCTCCTCTCTGTATTATTTTGTACACACCTTCAAGTGAAATAAAAGGCAGAAAGGGGGAAGGGAAAGGCAAGGCATATATCTCAGCAGTGCCCTGCTAGCAGAAGAAAGCTGTAGACTCACCATTCCTTAACCCCTTTGAACAATGAGTCTAAGTTACACTGTTTTTAGTAACCCTACAGTTGTGGTGGCTAGCACTGCAATAATTCCCATGTTGTGGAGCTTCAAGCCACAGAATTTTGAATAAACAGCTTTGTGAGGGTCCTTTTTATTAAACAAACCATGTTTGCCATATACTCTTTTGCAAAATGTATATCTTTCTAGCTGCAAAGATGTTTTATAAACCCACTGGAACTACTGCAGAAATTTACCTTGGCTTGATAATGTTCCTCCTACATGCAGTCTCATCAGAAAGAGAAAGATGAACACACGAATAAATAAAAATGAAACCACATATATCATGAAAGGAATCTTCCATCTGCTCTTTCAGAAGGCAGAAGGGAAGAGAATGAAGGGAACAAGGGATATCTTTTGGACTGACACATGCTCCTAACCACCACAGTAAGAAGGTTCATGTGACAAAGCATAAGCACTGATGCTCTCTCCATATACAGCCTCTCTCAAGAAACATTGTCCCTCTCTCCACAGCCTCCCACTGTATTTTTTAAACCACTAAATGAAGATTTTAGTCTGGCTACAAAAGCCAGTGAATTTTAAGAAGCTCAGAAAAACAAATTATATGCTCTCATGATGCACCAATGATAAGAAGGTTTTGCTTAACAAACCTTAACCAAAGAGTCTGTTCCAATTACCAAGAGTTATTTAAACAGGGGAAAAGAAGTCTTTTAATAATAATAATTTATGTATAAAAAATAACTCTAGACATTTGATTTCTTTTTGGCATGCTCCTCCTCACATGGGGAAATCCCCAAAATCTGCCTGTTCAGTTACCCTTGAAATTAGACACCTATTAGGCAAGGAGGGAGGATTCTCCTTTAGCTGTACAAATGTTTCCATCATGGTGTTTGCTCTGTTTTGTCTCTGTCACCAGCTACAGGGCAACTTCACTTCCTATTTTTAATGAAGAAAGAGACAGTACACAGATGTTTGTAATTAAAATCTCAGCTCTAACAAGGAAGGAAGGACATATGGAGAGACAGATTTATCAATCAACTAGCTGCATGAGTCCCTATGATTAAATTCTGCAAAAGCTACACCCAAAGTATAAAAGTGAATTTCAGGATGAGATTCTCCCTGTTGAATAGCCTATTGCAGGTACCAATGAAGTAAAAAAATATGTGACATCTTTGCCTTCAATGAAGAGACATGCACATATACTTCCATGAATAGGTCACAGCACAAGGCAGAATACTAAAGTTAGGCAGCTTGGCACCCCTGAGTTCCTGAACTGCATCCAGTATCGAGCCCTGGCACATAGCTGGTGGATTTATCCGAGCTGTTCCCCCTTTCTGACTCACCCTCTCCAGGATGTAACCATTTCAGTAGTAAGGTTGCTGAAAGAGTTTGATGTCCATGCCTCAGCTGCCAAGTTTGTTGTCTGGCATCTTAGTACAAATGTCATACACTCACATCTTTGTGTTCTGTATTCAGCCTCTGTGGACATTTTCCCCTGCCTCCTCTCTTACTTGTACTGACTGAACTTAGTACAGGTTGCAGGGTAAAGGGTATCCTCATGCTTTAGGTCTTCAAAATGTATAACAAATGCTGGTCCCTTTCCTGGAGTAAAATCCCTCCTCCAAATTTGATTTAGCTTATTAACTTATATTTAGCTTATATTGATTTTTATCAAATAAAATTTGAAAGCTGATCATTTTATATGCAGGAAATGTTTCATGTTCCTTTCAAGCAATCTCTTAGGAGTGCATTTAAGTGAGCTGAAATGCCTGCTGTGATATTCCACCCTTTGCTTCTTGAAAGAGTACATCTACACGTAAAGGAATTTATTAATCTGCTGGTATTTTTAGTGAGCTGTGCTATCAGAGTAGCTTAAAGTAAACCTAATCTTAAAAAGATCACATTTTTAGGTTATAAGGGACTGGGGCAAAGCTAAGAATGAAACTGCAGACCTGAAATTGTGAATTACATGATCACTAAATATAATTTTTTTTGTAAAAGGTAGACGTTTTTCTTTGCATTTTTGAAATGCAATACAGAAGCAAAAGAAAAGGCCTGCCTTTTGAAAATGCAATACAGAGGCAATCTAAAAAAAAAAAATGTGTCAATTCTATTATCTGGAACTGCTATTCACTGATGCCTTCTGCAAAGAAAAAAATATAATAGTTAATCTTTATTTGGCACATTGTGTATTCAATGAATAGCACTTGGAATTTAACACTTGGATAAACATTTAACTATCTGGCACTAACTAAATACATCACTATTAAGGGGAATTTATGTAAAATATAATCCCACTAAGCAGCAGTGATTACCATTCAGTATCATTAGGGTAAGCCAGTTTACTGGGAGACAGTCCAATAAAAAGCAGTCACCTTGATTTAGTATAGTTATACTGTAAAAATATATTATATACAGCTCTTAATGAGGAAACATTTCTGGATTATGTGTGTACAATATCATGACAAGGCAACAGCCCATGAGCTAAGATGCAACAAACATCCTTTCTCAGCAAAAAGAAGGAACACTTTATAACAGAGTATTTGAGCCAAAACTCCCTCTTAAAAAATATTCATCAGGATCCCCAAATTTTAGCAGGACATTTGACTAGAAATCTTTGCAGGTAAGATTAATGGCTTGATTGGCTGAGCTGGCCCAATTAAATTTGAACCCCTGCCTCTGTTAGAAGAGATTATCTGTGTCAGAAGCAGATTAGAAATTCTTGCTATGAGATGTGGGGTTTTGGTTTGACTGCTTCCTACCAGCCACTCAGGTACATGCATTCAGCGTGTTGTTTTTTTTTTTTTTTTTTTTTTTTTTTTACAAAATCTTATCTTTATATCTGTTTCTCCCTTCTGCCATTTCTCTTCTTCCACTAAAATAAAAATCTTATGTTCCACTGTATTCCTTGTAACTCATCCATTTAGTTTCATTTCTTCCTTTTTTATTTCTACTCCTTCTCCCCGCCCTGTTTTGAATAGATGTTAAATGCATTATGCCCACTCCACTGAATTCCAAAGATGCTGAATCAAGGTTTAGAAGTAGCTAAACAGACACTAGTTCATGTCTTCAATATGTAAAAAAAACCAAGTCCTACAAGATACTATGATGCCTTAATGCTGCTCTTAATATTTTTGTAACTTCCAAGACAAACCAGGAATAATAATAAAGTCCTAGAATCTTTGTTATAGGCTAAGGACACCATCTACCTAAAGAATACTTTAATCTCAGCAGATAACTACATTTCAGGAGACAGTTAGCAATAATACTGTTTAGTTTTAGTCTTATTCAAGGAGGACATTCAAGCTTTCATCTGTGTATTTCTTCTTCATGGATAACACCATAAATGTCTGTTGCTTGATTGAATGTTCAAGCTGAGACATTTACATGTCAGGACTAACATGCAGGTCCATGCCTGCTGAGTCTGAGTATACATCCATGGGTGTGATGCCTAGAGAGGCTGACCTAGAACAGAGGCTGGACAGAGCAGGTGTTTATTAAAAGGCCTGAAAGGATACACCTTGGACAGTACAAGAGCCTGGCCAGGGCTACACCCAAGATGGACCCAAAATGGTCACAAAATGGATGACCGATCACGAGGTCCCACACTTCTATAAATTTTGGTCCATTTAACATATTGGGGTTAATCGTCCAGTTACAGCTTCAGGTCATGAAGCCCCATCCTCCCTGCTTGCTCTCTTCAGTTCATTGTGGTTTATGCTTTTTGGGCTTAAGGCTTGCAACAGTTGTCCTTGGTTCTCAGGCTGGAAAAGGATTCTTTTGTCTACCTACCCTGTGAAGACAACTTACCAACACTTAACATGAAGTTCAGAGTTACACACCAAGACAGCACAGAATCTGAAAAATATGGAAGCTAAAATTTAAGGCACCAGGTGGCCTCCTACTCCTTCCAAGATCACAGCTGGGAGACATATACCAGGGATCACTGGAGGGCACACCCAAGGAGGATCAAAAATCCTCCTGGGAGACTGCTACTAAGAAGAAAGGGAGATGCTAAAGATCAAAGAGGAATAAGAAAGCAGGGAAATGCCATTTGTCAGTGAACTTAATTCTACTAGTTATCAGTTGTTTTAAGGCCACTAATCCAGTTAGTACCACTGCCTATTCCCTTAGTTGTGCTAAGCTCTCTTGATGTGCTTATGCACTGCCTTGTCACAGCTTACATGTAAAGTGTGCTAAATCTGCAGGGATGCTGAAAGCTCTGTTTTTATTTATACAAAACAACTGTGGTCAGAATAGGGCCTATAGACAGTTATTGTTTTAAGCTTTAATACTGTGCAAGCATTCACAATCAGGAAAGCATTGTTTGTTGGCCACAACTTGCATGAAACAACAGTATCATCATTTTACTCTTATTCTGCTCATAAAATTTCTTCAAAACAGAGAAAGATTAGTGTGCTGATGCTTAAGAATACGTTTTCTTGAGCATGCTCTGAAATGTGAAGCTTTTTCTCCATGCTCCATTCCACAAAAGGGAACAGAGAAAGCTTAAAATATTTAGCTAATAGGAAAAAATGAAAGTGATTTTAGTTGTTTGGGCCTTAGAATAACTCTGCTATGACAAAAGGTTCTACAACTTAATTTTTTCTATGTTTGGAGCAGGAGGATAGATATTTTCATGCAAATGTGAGAGGGCTGTGGAAACAATAGCTGAAATGACTGTTTCTTAATTCTCTGTGTACTAGAGAGGTACAAGGCTTCACTGAAATGAGATGGCACTTAGTGTTACAAGTTAACCAGACAGTTGCCTGCCTGACTCTGCAATGAATAAAAAAGAGTGCGTACACAAAATTATCAAGAATGTCAAAAAAAAAAAAAAAAAAGAAGAGGTAAATAGATAAAAATAGGTACATCTTGCATTTTTCTTTTAAAAATCAAAGATATTAATAGCAAGAATAATACATTTTAAAATGTCAGGTTTTTTTTTTTTTTTTTAGTTGAGCCCTGAATTACAGAATTATAAAATTGTCAATTCTTCATGATTTTTCTGCTCCAGTAGAGGAATTGTTCCATTTTCTATGGCCAGGGAAGATCAGAAAAACAAACATCAAGTATAGGAAGCACAAGTACTAACTAAATTCAACAACATATGGAAGCCATGGCTATGAAGAACAGAATAAAATGAATTTCCAACTGAAATATAACCTCTGTGTAAACATATGGTTGTGAGAACTGGAAATCCACCAAAATAATTAAAGAGAGAAAACTAGATGCCTGTTAAAGCAGGTGCCTACCAAAGTTTTAGGGCATTCAATGAGAAGTTTCACGACTGACAAAGGAATGTGAGAAATCTGCTGTGTCTCCAGATAGCCAAGATTTTCTTAAGCACTCCAGATGCTAACACATCCTCCTCTGGGATGCCATCAAATAGGAACAAACCCATTTCAGAAAACCCACTGACGTGTCCCAAGAGAAAACCTGAACAAGAAGCTTTAGGTAGGAGGGATAAGCCCATGGTCCCTACACGCTGGAACAGCAGGAAGTGATGGCAAAAGCTTACTAGAAATTGCTCAGGTAATTTGTAACAATGTTATTTTTCCTGATACAACACAGCCAGTATATTCTAAACAAAGCATGGCTCCAGCATATACATTCTGGGGCAAAGCAAAATACTATTATGAAACTGGGTGCATTATGGGAAGAAAAATGGCACTCTAAAGTAGCCTTTGAATAATGCTGAGATTTCCAGTTTCAAGCACGAATTAAAATTTTTCATGTGTCATGTGATGGTTCCTTGAGTTACTAGGTATCAGCAAAGCTCAACAAGTAGAAAATAAGGCATCTTAGTCAGCCACATCTTTAAGGTAAAGGGCATTATTTCAAATATTTCCAACGTTTTCAAAACTGGGGCCTTGCCCTCTCACGTAAGGTTATCTTTATTGCTATGATTTTGCTTAACCACTTTTTCACACAAACATATTCTTAATCTTCTTAAAAGTGTATGTAAAAAAATATTTCAAATGCATGTGTCAGCCTTTCCACTTCAGCTACATGTCAGACATTTTCAGAGCCAGGTGCTGAAAGCTGGGATTAGTGGGCATTTTCAGCTTCTTATGCTGAGTACAGCAGAGCCAAAAATAACATTCTCAGCAGATTTTTCAGATTTCTCATTTATCCAAAATGGGTTATTTATGTCTGCTGTAACTTCTTGTATCTGAAACACAGCATGTCTGGACTAGCAGTAACTTTTTTGTTGGTGTTACTGCAATAATTATGTCCCAGAGAGCCTGCTGTTTAAAAGAAAACCTCTATTTCCTTTTTGCTTCCTTTCTCTCAGGCAGTCCTTTCTTGTGGACATTTATTTAGAGATCTTAGGATAAATGCATTTTTTTGATAGGCACAGTATTTATGAAATGGCTCTTAACAACTATAAATTTGTATATGCTGACTGAATATAATGGCCAGTATTGTTTTCTCTTGTAATTCCTTATACAAGATGATTAACCATTTGTTCCCAATATCCAATAGTAGTACATACCCATATTTTCCTTGGGTGCGAGATACGGAATAAAGCAATTATTCTTCACTTACTTCATTCCAGAAATGTAAGCATATGATCTTTCAAACTAATTTTCTTCAGCACATGTTTTACTCATACTTTTGAGGAGGTTTGTGCCTCTCCTGATTGTTATGATCATTCTACACCCCATGTCACTGTAAATAGTCTACTTCCAGATCAGCAAAATTCTTTCTAGACAATAACACATCAATCCATGTCTGTATAGAACTAATCCAAATTATGTGGAGCAGACAATGGAGTAACGTGTTTTAATGTATAGTTGCTAAAAGAAAACACGTGTAATACATGACTTTCACCTCCTGGTTTAATATAAGTCAGTAATTCATTTAGTGCATGGCTGGCTCTGGTATTTTGCTGCTAACAATGCTTATGGATTGTGTACCTCAGCCTTTCCTTAAAAATCTGAATTATGGGAAGTTTAGCAGATGGTGAGTGCTTGCAGGTGGACAGGGATCAAATATTTGTGGTTTTCTTTCAGAAGCAAGGTAGACAGAATCTCAGTTTATGCGAATGAGGTAGATTCACGGAGCTGAAAGGTAATGTAAGAACGTTACCTGTGAATCTTGACTTATGTAACCGCAACTTTATGGCTGCCAAGTCCCCAGAAATGCTAGTTAACTTCACTGGGAATGCTGAAGGAACTCCACACAAAATGAGGTATGTCATTATTCTAATGCATATTTATGTCTCATTCTTCTGTCATTGTTGCCTCTTTCATCTTCAGAAAAAAACCCCTCAGTTTTCTCTAGTGCCACAAGCTAGACCATATATGACTGGCCTCAGACAGAAGTGCTGGTGACAGACAAGAACTAAAATATCTGCATAAATAGGAATATATATATATTTCAAAACAATGTCTCCTAAGGAAACCATCTGTGCAGGATTTTCAGACCCAGGTCCCAGATGTGAAGAGCTATGCAAGTTTCTCCTAGACAAACTGTTGTTAAAACAATTTGAATTTGGCTTGCCAAATATTTACCAGAAGTTATCAAATTCAGCTGAGTATTTGACTCATCCTTCTGTAGAATAGCATATGTGTGTGTGCATGGACCTTAATTTGACTGACAAATGGCAGAATAACTCCTAAAGTCAGGCAGGAGGTATCATGTTCCAGGGCATTACACTTGTCTAGGATTATCAACAGATCAGTTTTGATAAGGAGAGTGAAAAACAAAAGAATACACAGCAGATTACATAGAAAGAAATGAAAAGTTATGATATTCATCATAACTTTGTCTTCTCTTTCTATACAGCAGAAAGTATGAGAAGAAAGTAATGTTTTAGCATAATGAAAACATAAAGATTGTATGCAAAATAAATGGAACCACAATTTTCACTGTACTCTTAGACACTAGGGAATTTAACATTCTGCAGCAGCCACAAAGCTATGCTGCATGCAGATACCAATGGATAGTGGTGTAATGGTCACTAAAACATTCATGTGTACATGCACTATGCAAACTGAAGTTGTCCTTTATTGAAAATCTCAATTTGTTGCAGTATCATTGGGTTTAACTACTGATTGCGGCTGGCAGTAGATGGGAGTGGGTTGCATTAGCATATTAGTCATGTACTAAATTTTATATAAGATAAAATTATATTTTTATCTCCAAGTCTTAAAGCAGTGAATAAAACTTTAACTTCTGTGATTAACAATACTACCTTGAACTCCCAACAAAATCACAGTCCTATAAAATTCTCTTAAACTATTCATTGTATGGCTTGTTTCTCTCACATTAATATGATGATTTACTGAACTATAATATATATACTTCATTAATTTAATCATACACATGGAAATATACTAAAAGAGAGCAGAATAACTGTTTGCAAAATATTATTTAAATGATTTCTGCATTACAATTAATGTGTACTTTTATATAAACAATTTGATTTCTCATTGTGTAATAATTTATACACAGACACAAAGGTACAGTGTGTCTCTCATAACTAGGTATTGTATATATGATAATACACACTATAATTAAAAATCAATCAGCCAAATCCATATTAAGATGTTAAGTGGATGGATGGGAGCTATGAGAAAGTGTTTAGAAAGCTGATTCTCTATCTATTTGTTGAATCAGTCTATTATATGCAATTTACCTCAATCTCTGAAGCCTTTTGAATGTATTGCTGTTCTCATAAATTATCTCAATCCAGAAGTCTGTTCTCCAAATCATCAAACAACCCTGATAACTAAAGCCCATTGTCTAAAGAGGCTTGGCAAAACTTAGGTATGGAAGTGTCCAGTTCCCTTGAAACAGAATTGATATACTTACTGGTTCCTAAATTACCAGCAAGCTGTTTAAAAAACTTCTCCTATCTGACCCATCTAATTTTCAGTGCATTATTTCAGTTGCCCTCAATCTTGGGCAAATGCAAATATATGGAGATGTGTATCATAGGGCAGCTCAGCAGGGCTGTATCTATGTCACTGACTTACATACATAGAGCATGGGAAATTATGCAGAGAATAAATTTTCTAGAACTACCCCAAAGAGAGAGGTCAAAATCCTAACAATCTGTTTATCTGATCTGGCAGCTATGAATCTAGAAGAGAAAAGATTTTGGAAGGAAGAGCAAAGCCCTAGACTGAGACAGAAGAGTCTGGTTGCAAGGAAGCATCAGTATGTTTGCTGTACATTAGTAAAATTATTTTGCATCTGCCAGACTTGTTCTCTGACACAGCTATGTGATCTTCATAGGCAAAATAGCAAACTCTGTTATTTACACGAGTAAGTTGTCACTTTTCATATGATCTTCTTATTAGTACTTATTGTTTAAGTATTAGGCTTAAAAGTAGTGGAAGTAAATCCAATTGGAGGCTGGATTAAAGTATTGGATATACCTTATAAATAAATCCAGAATCTTCAAAAAAAGGATTGATCTATACCTTAAATATTTTATTACTTTCTGGCTGATAATCTCCTTCTAAAATAATGAGAATTGAAAACAGACTACTATTAAATGCAGACGCTGTTATAATCCATTTTTGACTTGATCTGGATGGTGCTTATATTCAGTTGTGAAAATCCTCATCAAGTATTTTACACCAAGTAATCCAAAAGGCTTTGATTTGTAGAATACCATCATGTGAAAAAAAACAAGACTTATCAATAGTTTGTACTTTTGAGTGCACTGATATTTCCAGAGGACTAACTCTTTTTTTAAATAAAGAAGTTTTAATCACAGCTTGTACCTATCCCGAGAAGTTTTTCAACCTGAAATTATACACATATTTTTCTTCTGCCACAATCTGAAGCACTAAGAAACTTAAACTAGGGAAAGTATTATAAACTGTCACCTTCATTAACTTTACCTTTCTGTCTACTGGGAGTGGGCCAAGCATTCTGAAGTTTTTGGTGAAAATGACATCTTGTTCCATTCTGATGTTATTTTTGTTACATACTACATATCAAATTTGGACTGTGTTTGCATATCCAACCTAGTTCTGCTAATTGAAAGTCCTAGAATTAAGAAATCTGTGATCAGAAGTGTGAGGAGAAATACATTACAAATGGAAAACTATGCTCTTTCAACCAGAATTTCAACCAGCAGCTCCCTTATGAGGAGCTTTTCTCCATGTTATGAGGCTTATTTCTCCATCTCTGTTCCTTTGTTTCTTGAATGATCAATTTAAAAAGTAAGTGTTCTATTTCATTGTGGAGAAAGGAATGGACTACAGCTGTTCCAAATATTCAGGTACTTACCTGTCACTGTCTTTGTTGCTACTGGAATGTTACAGACACATGGGTTAAAAACCCCCAAAACTCAATAGAGCCAATCTAGGCAGCCGACTGCTTGAGTCAGTCTTTCTGCCACATTTTAATTCACTGATCTCAAATGATTTAAAATGTGAAAGGTCCATATAACTTACTGTTTTGTGCCAGAGCTTGAAGCAGACAGTCCAAGCATCCCTCCAAGCTATCTGCTGTGCTGTCAGTGGATGTTATCTTCAGCTTTTTCAGGGCTTCACTTAAATTATCTGCTTGATAAACACAAAGGAAAAAGAAATCAGTGTCCTCATCAATTTGGAAACAGCACTATAGTCTTGAATGTAAATAGTTAGTATAAACAGTTCCTGTATCAATGAAGAAGAAGACACGCATGGTGTGTGTTCTGAGGATACAAAAACCCAGGAGTCAAAAGTTATAAATGAAATGAAACTTTTCAAATTCATATATATGTTTATCATTTTGCATCTGAAAAGAGGATGTCACAGCAGGTGCTTTATGAAATGCCACTGAGCAGCAATTTATCTATCAGTATTTTGTCAGCCTCGCCATTATAGAAAACCAGCAGCCGTTTCTTTGCTTCTCCCCATGTGTGTGGGAATAAAATAGAATAGAAATAAGCATAGCTTGATCTTCTTCATCAAAAGAGGTGAAGTAATTGAAAATGCCAATTTCTGCATGCTGTGTAGGCTTCCATCTTGACTGTTCACAGATGCCTAGTGCTAAGCTTAGAGTCTTTTAAGAATTATGCCACTTTCCACCACAATGTTACAAGCATCATTGTTTATGGGAATTGTGTTAACTCTTTAAATTAAACTGATCCATAAAAACAGATGGCATCTTCTTGAAATAAGAAAGTTCTGTTGTGGATTTCAGATAATTAACTCTTCCCTCTTTAAAAAACCCACCACCACCCAAGTGCAAATGAGATTTCATCATTCTCAAAAGACACCTATTTGCCCAGTAAAGGTTGGGGTAGTATGATTGTTACCATTTTGAGGGTTCTTTTGATGAGCAAGGTTTAAGGCTGCAGCTGCAGCCTGAACCTCTGGTAAGCCCACTGATGACTAACCTCATTCTGAATGGGCTATTCTTTTCAAAAGGAGTGCTGATTCAGTTTCCATGCCAACTCTGACAGCAAGCAGAAAGTGTTACTCAAAACAAATAATATTAAATAGTGTCTCACTGTCTCTTGTTCCCAGTGGCTGATCAAGAGCCTTGACCCAAGCCCGACACAGCCATAGGTGCAGTTTCTTTTCAGTGCATCACTGGTATCTTCTGAGCCTGATTAGCAGCCAGTGCTGCTTAGAGCTTCCCACCAGCGTAGGAAGCCTCCTTGGCAGGTGAGTTGACACCTGCTGTGCTTTGCCTCCTCTTCACTTGCCTATGTATGGGATGGTGCAAAGGAAAAGAGTGAAGACTAAGCAGGCATCCCATGAAAAGGGTGGAATCTCACTCCTTGAGTGCTTTGCTTCTCAGCCAAAGCTGTGGCTTTTGTTCCACCTCCAATTTTTATTAGCATATGCTTTTGTAGTTCAATATTCCATACAGATAAAGGTGAGATACTTAACTTTCTAAAGTGCTCAGTATTTATATATGAAATTGCTTATATGTTTCTACGATCAGGCAGTTATTTTGTCTATTTTGTAATGAACACGTTCTTAGCAACACTATAGTGAGGAATGTCAGTACTCCTTAATGCAACCACACTTGGTTGTGGCTTCTCAAGATCTTAAAAACCTCCCTCCCTACCACCTCCTCACTATGCTGAACTGCCACCTTCTGGAACAAGCTAACTGGGAAAAAAACCCTAAATTTGATTTCCCCTCATACTCACATTACTCTCTAGCAGGCTTACCACAGCACTTTTCTTGAATCACCTTTAGCCAACAGTAAAGTTGAACATGCACTGCAAAGTCTCATTGCTTAAATACATTATTCAGGATGTACCACTAGAATTTGTCAAAAGACACAACTTGTCAATGACCACCCCCAGTACTACAATTTTACATTGTGCACTCCACCTCCTCTCATACCTTCTTCACCTGCCTCCTTCTCATATTCTTCTCTTCAGTTTTCTGCTAACATAGCACTAATTCTCTTCCTTCCTTACAGGCGTCTCATCTCCTTGTATATTCACACACTTAACTTTGAAGCTATAGCAACATTTACAGTAAGAAGACTCAATCTACTATATATATGAAAAGCAAGGGTTCCTATAATCTGGGGAAGAAGAAAATGCAAAGGTAAGAAATTCACTGTCATGCTAGATTTCGCAAACTATTGTCAGAGAGCACACTCAGATTTTATTTCTCTTTTACAGCCTCTCCTATTTCACTTGTGCTCAATAAATCACAAGATACCACTTATTATTTCATTTTTCTGTGTAGAGATGAGTGCTTTATATAAAATACTTGTTATTTCTTTCACTCCATTCCATATCAGAACCTGCAATAGAGTTAGAAGTCTCCCCAGTCTATTTTCTTACCACTCCTTTCTGCTCAGTGCCATGTAAAGTTTTTCTGGGAAAAGTCCACTATTTTAATAATAGAGAATTACAGATTATATGCAAAATTTTGCATTTTGGGCAAAATTGTTCAAATGTGACTATCCAAATATTTCATTCCCTAGGACAAAGAACTCAATTTTTCATGGTACCAAGCATGTGCACATCCTGCTAACATACATGGACATTTAACTGCAACTTTAGACAAACTTCAAGAATCAATGGGCACTTGTGAAAATGGTATTTTTGACCATACTGCTTTTAAAATATCTTATGAAATAATGTTGGACTGTGTGCCAAATTGCCCTTCCACTAGGTATACTTGGATGCTGTATTTTTAAAATAACGTAACATAATAGGAGAGATAAATTTAGAAACCATATGCATAAAGTGTGCTTCGAAAATAAATTACAATAATCCTTGATTTTCTAATAAGCCTACAACTCTAAACTTCTTGCAACTTGACACTTAACCACTCTGTATAAAGAAGAAAATATAACAGGAATACTGTAGAGACAACAGATCTCTTGACACAATGCCAGAAGGCCAAGAGCCCAGAGGGAAGAAACCATCCTTCAAGAAAGAACTCATTTGTTTACCTTGGTTCTTTCTGTCCTAGTCCATCTCCTTTCAAAACTGAGTTGATACCTTGAAAGAGACAGTTACTTTTGAAACCCAAGAATCTTGGACATGTGGAAACAGATCTTCAACAGATTCAGATGTTTTTTTATCTTTTAATTTTTTTTTCTTTTGTTGTCCTGAAAAGAACAAACCCCTATAGTCTGAGATGACACTGACAGGGGTATTCAGAGAGAAGTGCTGTAATGTTCCAGAGGGCTCTCTGGAGCCATATAATCACACAAGGCTTCCCAACTCCTGCTGTTTCACCATTGCCCTAAACCCCTTGTTTAGGGAAGAAGCTGCAAATGCTTCTTTTCCAAGTACAAAACCCCTGTTGTTTTCTTGTGATCATCTCCTGCTTACTTTTGTGTCTCCTCCTCTCCTTCTGTAGAAGCTGTTTCCGATAAGACTTGTTGCTGCACAGGCTGATCAGATTGTCAGCAATAAAATCCCATCAAATAAAAGCAATATAAGGAATCTTTTTGGCTTAGTATCAGAGAAACATGAGTCGATGCATTGTGTCAATATGCAAGTCGTGTGAGGCTCACATTAGGAAGATCTAAGGGCGCAAGATTAGGATGGCTAAGGTAAAAATTGGCTAGTAATGTTCCCGTGGTACAGTTGGTCAACAATGTGGTATCATGTTGTGAATATGTGTGGCATGAAGTTTGAAATTTAATACAAGTATCGACTATTTTGTTGATGACCTTAAGCACAGGAAGTCTCTCATATCTGGCTTACTGTATTGCTTTCAGAAAGATTAGTTATCTTATCTGGACAAGAAGCTCTGAATTCCACACACCTTAATCCTACATATCCTAATGTTACAAACTGGTAAATTAGCAAGTGGAGTCTGCCAAGAACTGTCAGACCTGTCTGGCCCATTCCACCTACGGTTACATTTTGTTTTCCCCAATAACTACTCCTGCACAAACACTCATAAAAAATGAGGCTGTTTAAATTTTTTCATTGCCCACATTGCTTTTTGGTAGCACAGTATTACTACTATCTCTTGCAACCTTTTGCTATCTCTTGTGCAGGCATTTTTACGGAGAAAATTAGTCAAAAACTAACATCAGTGAATGTTTTAATATTCCATTTCACTTGACTGTACGCTTTTTCCTAAGAGCTTTTCTGTGACTCATTCCTATTTGCGGTCACTGACTTGTTTTATATAAAATAACTGTTCTTTCATCTAGTAAAATTTTGGTAGTTCATCAACTTTGTTTAGGGTCAGGGCCACAGTAGTGCTGGTTAGACTGTAAAAAGTTTGAAAAGGTACTCAATACTCTTTTATTAATGCAGCTTCTGAGGGTAACTTGCCAATTTTGCTCTGAGTCCACAGCATCTTCACCCAAATCACAGGAAAAACCCTGTTCCAAGACTGATATTAATAAAGTATGTAGAATGTCTTAGCTGAGTACTTAGATGGTCAGCTTTTGTCTGGACTATTTTTCATATATCTTATAACATTTTATCCAGTATAGATATTTTTTCTACAAAATAAGGATTTTGACATATCATTAATATTGACTGTATCTTTTGACTGACACTTCTTAGATGTAGACATGTTGTTATTAAACAGATTACTGCATTATACATGCAAGTTAACAGATAAGGAATTCAAAATTAATAGATATTGAAATGGGACACACTGAAACACGCTGATCAGATAAAAAAAGAAGTTCCAGCAGTTCTGCTATTATAGGGATGGTGGCTGTATTAACATCAGAGTCTTTTGAGTCTGTTCCACTGCCTCTCAGGAAACAATGAGACATCAAAGTAGAGCAGAAGGAATGGTGCCATTTTATGGGTCTCCTTGTGTTATACCAGCATAAATCTCTTAAAAATATAAGTACATACATGCACATGGGCTAGACTGCAGAACTGACTTCGTTTTCTTGTACAGACTTGAACTTACTAGACTTTCAGACCAAACTAACCCATATGAGAAATCCAACCCAGGCTCACCACAGTTTTTGATGCATAGTGTATTCTGATGTGATATTATCTGAGAACTTGACACAAAGATCAGATATGTAATCCATTTGGGTGAGATTTATATATTTGGCCTGAATGACTTCTTGCAGCAGAAATCCCAGCAGCTGGTGAGATCTGTAGCACAACTTTGGTCTTTAATGAACCCAGATGCCACTTCCCCAAAGAATACGGAAGACTGTTGCAAAATCCTGAGAACCTTTTAGCTCCCAGGACATTGAATAAGTTTGCAGAAATGTACAGCAAGGGTCCTTTTTGAACCTATATAAACTGAGACACATCCTTGTGGTAATTTTTCAGAAGATACCTAGTTCCATACAGATGTTCACATTGACATGCAAAATTCTTCAAATACAGAGTTTACTGAGGACAGAAGAATCTTTTTCTCACATTCCATTGCCAAAAAATACTCTATCCCTTTTTTCTTTATAGCAGCTGCCCTCAAGCACTCCCAAGTGTACAATATTTTCTGCCAAACCACTCAAACCCATCATTAGAGACAACTCTGCTTCTAGCCCATCCACAAAATTTTTAAACCTGGCATCTAATCACGAGGTACCAATATGCTGTCAGAGGGCAGCAGTGGAGAATTGTTTTTTTATTAGTAATGCCAGAAGACCTGTATAGACATACAAGACCAACATCTTAATTAGGAAATACCTTTTTTTTTTCAATAGAAGCCCTGTTTGTTTCTGTCCTACCATGTTCATTGAGGTGGGTTAATGCTTTTTTCCCAACAAATTTTCTAGTTCCAGGGATATAATGATGGATCATTAACTGCAGGGCTTCTTCTGCAAGCTGTTTTTTACTTAGGTACATTTGCTCTACTTTTCTAGCATAGTAACTAATTTTAATGAGAGTGTCTATTTTTTACAGCAGTTCAGCTGCTTCATTCTTAAACACTTTCTGAATCTTAGATATATGCCATCTGGTCTTAGAGACTTGCTACTCTTTCATTTATCCTCTTGCTTCTGCATCTGTTCCTCTGACATGGGGCTTCATTTTTATTACCTGAAAATACTGACATGCCACGACTCACTGCCACCTGAGTACTAAGCTACCTAATTAGTTTTTGTAATTATCAGGTCAGCTTATACACGCTAACAGCTACTTAGTCAATCTGTATTCAAAATTAGGATAAAAACCTACAACAAGTGGCATCAAGCAGCAGTCAGTACATTTGGAATCTCTTGCCAATGCATATTTTCTGTTTGCTTCCCCCCTCACCCCTCGGAGGACACTTGATATCTTTGAAAATAATTTCATGTATTATTTTTACTGTAGCCACAGATAAACAATAGATTCTTATATAAAAACATTTACACTATGCCAAGGTATATGGATCGATAGCTGCTGTAATAGGTTTCTGCAGATTAATGATCCTCTATTACTTAAATCATGACTTCCAAAGGCTATAAGAATAACATTTCAGAAGATTTTGCAGAACCTTGGAAAATTCTTTTTCTCTTTCCTAGGAAAACATAGTACAGATTTAGGTATCTTTATATCTCATAATTAAACACTGCAGATCTGGAATTATTTCAAGGTCTAAAGAAATCGATCAAAATTCAGTGAAATCAACATAACTCTACTGCTTTACAAAAAGCCTTAAAAGATTTTGCTTAAAACCAGTTCTAGAAGAAGAATGAAATAGATTTTTTTCATTTAATAGAAAGCTGCTGGATAAAGGGAGTCTGTAGTGGATAAATTTTATTTAAAAATCAGCTAATGATAGAAAAAGTAATTGTTCAAAATAATTTCGTTCTCAGTTTATGGAAAGAGCCTTTCTGGTACTCTATTACTAGCAGTAGTTGAAAAAACTATCAAGATGGCTTCCAATTTGTAAAGAATTACAATTTAATTGACAAGACTGCATTTGTATTTCCGTATTTTCTTTTCATATAGCTTTTTTTCTCCATGTGCCTGATCTTCACTGAGTCATATTATCAAAATGGTTTTAAACACACAAAGTTCCAAAATTATATCAACCCACATATATTTCATCATGTAAAATATTTACCATACAATACAGTGCATGCCAAGATGTACACATGAAGAATATTGTTTTATACAAGGGACACCTCTCTCTTTCAGGAGAAATGTTCTGTCTAAGAACAGCTGAATGTCTTTCCATACCCTCCTTCTTGGCAAGTGGTTCTCCTTTTATTTACCAGGTATTACTAAAAGATGAAGGATCATTTCCTTTCTCACTGGCCATTATAAAGTTACTATCATTACATTATGTTATCATGATTCAAAGATATGAACGTGCTAGCTTTCAGAAGGTATTTATAAAGTAACGAGGGAAGCAATGCACTGTGTAAGTGAATGGGAGAACTAGAAATTTAGGGTTAAAAGTATCTGTGTGGGAAATGGGGTTTTCAACATGAGATTTTCAGGTTCCAGAATTCCTGCACACTCTAGATGCTGCAGGAGTCTTCAGATGCCGATCCAGATTACACCCAGCACAGACCACAACAATAAAGCAGACCACAACACATTATGGGCAGGTATGAAGAGAGCGTCAGGTCATGGGGCAGAAGGGGCTCCCGCTCTTTGTGGGAACATTCATCTGTAAATGTTTCTCTATACATGCCACCCCTCCTTAGTTTATGACATGGCTTCAAAGTACTGCAACATAAAAGGCAAGAGAAGGTCTCCTCCACCAGATTATTCCAGATTACTGCCCACCCTATACAGAATGAAAAAAAAATAGTGGGGGAAAAACAACAGGACCAAAATAGTACCTTAAATGACTACTGTTACTTCAGAGAGTAGTCCAAACCTGTTTCTTGCTCATGCAAGAACTCATCAAGCAAATTAAAATGGACAGCCTCAAGTAGACAGTTGGAAAAGAATATAGCTCTTCCTGAAGAATCAGTAAATGACTGAAACAGGATCTTGGAAAAAAAAGGAGTAACCTTAATGCTAATCAAATCTATCATTCCCTACAATGCTGTACTACATATAATCATATGGAGCAGTGTAGAAGAGACAAGCTGCATGTCTGCATGTGTCTATGCACAGGCACACACACAAGCAGCTATCAGGGCTTGCATCTCTCTACTGGCTCTTTTCAAATTTATTTTAGGTGGTTTATTATGTTCTGTTGTCTTCTTTCTTTTTCTTTTCTGCTCCTCCAGATGATTTCTGCCTGAAGCACTTTTAATCTAGCAAGCAAGAGTCACTTTGTCAAGTCACGACAGCAAGAACAGAGAACAGGTGCTAGAAAACAAACAGAAGGAAATTAAACTACTGAAACAGTGCAGTCTAGAAACAGCATATTTAAAACTAAATGTATCAAGCTTTTTCAGCTTTATCTTTTCTTTGAGATGATCTTTGCCTACACTACTATGTCCAACTTTTTCTGACTGTACCTGCTCTAAAAGTCTTGATCCTAATATGACTCAAGTTAGCAGACTACAAATGCCAGCCTAGACATTACTGAAACAAGTAAGAGGAAAACACTTTCCTAAAGAGCTTTTAATTTTTTGTTAAATTATTTCCCCTACTATATTAGAACACTGATTTCTTTTGTGGCATAATTTAACGAGGCTGCCAATCCTCTGTACTTTTTCCAAGTTCTATACAAAATATGGCTTATTAATCAACAAAATAACACATATGGAATGCTACAAGTTAGTCTGAGTGAACTTCTGTAGGATGTTGTAACGTGGGACAACAATTTAGACTTGAAGTATACATTACTAATCAATTTAACCAGCTTACTCTAGTGTTAGCTTTTTAGATAAACAAGTTAAAAAGACTTTTTCTTCTTACTGAGCCTAAAAACAAAACAAACAAACAGATAAATAAAAACCAGGTAATACAAAGTTCCAGAACTTTGTATTCCAGCTCATTGACTTCAATAAGCTCTGGTTCAGGTCTTTGGCCTACCCTCTGCAAATCCATATCCACTGTACAAGTACATGGTGCAGTATCTGTCAGAACTATACTTATACCTGCTTGAGTTACTGAACAAATACAGGATTTGATTCTGTATAAAGCCCTCAGGCACATCTTTCACCAGCAAGAGTGAGGATTGTGTCTGGGTAAGATACCTAGGTTCAAAATTGGTACTGCTAGCTCTAATTGTATGTCACATCAGTGTTCTTCTGTCAGATGTTATGAAATACTAATCTCTGACTAGACAGCTGTTTTCTAGCTATCATGAGTTCCCTGAAAACCTTAAATATGGAAAGGAAGCACCTGAAAGGAACAGGCTGAACCATGAGTCCACAGAGTGTTACAGATTTTGTTTTTGTTTCTTTTCTTTTAGGCTGTCTGGTTTGAAGGTCATAGAGTCATGGGCTCTTTAAGGCTAGAGAAAACCTCCAAGATCATTATCTAAGATAATGATAACCTCCAAGTTAATGATAAGATAATGATAAAACCTCCAAGATCATTTAACTAAACACCACCATGCCCACTAAAACATATTGAGAAGTGCTATATTCACCCATTTTTTGAACATTTCCAGGGACAGTGACTTTACCACTTCTCTGGGAAGCCTTTTCCTGCTTTCGGTGAAGAAATTTTTCTTAATATCCAACCTGAGCCTCCCCAGCACAACGTGACAACAACTTATTGTCCCTTGACTGGGACAACATTTCCACTTGTCCCAGTTATCTGGAGGAAGAGGCTGACACCCACCTTGCTACAACCTTCTTTCAGGGAGTTGTAGAGTGATATGATCACCTCTTACCATTCTTTTCTCCAGACCTCAGGTGCCTCAGCTGCTCCCTGGAGGGGTAATCATCATCCTGTCATTTACTGAAGACTATGGAGATTCTCAGTTTTCAGGTATTTCTTACTGACAATAAGTAAATCCATGATGATGCCAGAAAAAGAGGAGTCATATAAATTGTCACGGTCTTAATGTTTACCAGAATCCTTAAATGGAAATCTGACATCACTATTACCATTGCTTACTGATATCAGAAATCAAGTCTTTTTAATACTTAGGTATTTTTTATTCTTTTTTATAAAATACATTCTTTAAGTCTATTAATTAGAAAGTTCTGCTTTTAATATGACCACAAATTGTGCATATAGAAACACCTTTCTGAAATTCACTAAAAAGTAGTGATACCTAAATTACCATACATCTCATAACTCTCTTCTTATCTACCTTACAGAAATGACAACCTCTGAAGCAGTCTTCATCTTTGCATTAAGGGAAGGTATATGTGTAATTTTGCGTAGTATGAAAGTACATCAAGCTTTCTGACACATCCTCTACAAGTGTTTCAAAAATAGTAAGTTAAGAAACAAAATCTCAGCCCTTGTCCTGTTGGCTGTTAATAAAATTCCATCTGGTCACTTAGGAACTGTGCCAACATTACCACACAAAGAGCTTTTTAAGCTGTTTGAATGTTCAAGAGTCATTTGACAGCTTTTTTATTTACCTTTTTTTTTTGTCAAATATGCACCTAATACTATACAGATGGCTAGGTTCTAACAAGTTTACTTGTATGCAATCTTGAAACTAACCTTGAAAGTAAACTGCTGAGGTTTTGCTTTGGGGTGTTGCTTGGGTTATAAGTTTTTTTCTAACATTTAGGATTGTTCAGTCTACTGCTGCTCCAAGTTCCTTATTAGGCAAATAAAAAGTGAAAGTGAAAACTTGGTGCCTGGTTTTTCTAAAACTGCAAACATAGTAAGAATCTGCTCAACCTGCTCAGAGCCAACAGAATGGGAGCAGGAGAAAGGGAGCTGAAGTCTCGGTGGACAGCAAGTTAAAGAAATGTTCACTGACAAAAATCTTCAAAGGGAGAGAAATCCAAAGAACCACTCTGGGCAATGAGAAAAACTTCAGCAGCAGATGGAGACTATTCTCAGTGTATATTATCCTTATATCTTCTAGTGCCAAAATCAGTTCTAGATTTATTCTGTTGACGCTGTGATAAAAGATGTGTATTTAATACAGAAAAATAATTTTCACAGTGTAATTTATATTTAAATTTGTATCAGAAAAATCAAAATTGCTTTGCCAAAAAAAACCCCAGCCCCCATTAAAAAAAAAAAAAAAAAAAAAAATTCTGAGTGACCTGATCCAGCTTCAAAGTTACCCAGCTTGGCGCAGGAGGCTGTATTAGGTGATGCCATCGATGACTTCACTTTTTGTGTGAAGCTGTTAGTCCTTGTGATGAGGCTGTGTAAATCATTAACATATAACAGTGAATTTGCTTGGCCTGGTCTATTGCCTTCAACAATCATTAAAATATCAGAGTGGATTCAATATGTTACAAGTCTTGCAGAGGTAATGCTGGCCATCTACTTCTGCATGATACTGAGCCAAAAGGGACAGGTGAAACAACACTGAATGGTCCACCAGGCTCTCAGCTCGAGGATCAATTGTCTGGGATTCAAGAAATACAGTCAGACAAGAATGCTATTTCAGTTACTTGAAATGGTTTAGTAATGCTTTCTCCTCATTCATATCCCTCAACATCTTTTAACTGAATCAAGTATAAAATCTGTTAGTTAAGGGAATCAATTTGTATATTAAATTTCTGTAGGATAAGCACTCACTATACAGGTAAGGGTCTGATTCTGTCACTATTTATAGATGGGTAACTGAGTAGTCTTACACTTCTGCATACACTCTAAGGTCCTGACATACAATGAGATAATACAAGGGATAAATCTATAAAAACAGAGTATTTTTACTGTTGTTTTAATTAAATTGTGAGCATTGCAACCAAGTGAAGTTTTGGAAAGGATCTGAGTAGAAAGATCTTGGCTTTGATGTTCTCTTTCAATTCTTTAGTTTGGACTTAATTAAAACTAGCTACTCCAATCTTCAATGCTATAATATTTGATTAGAATCCAAAGAGCAATCTACTGCAGAAAATAAAATGGATCTCAGCAGTGGAAAATAGAGACTAATCTAGGAAAATCCATGAAGATTTAAGGAAAGACCAGTATAGATCCAATAACAGAACATAATGATGTTTCTACACATATTCTGTGTGTTATATTTGTGTTTTGTTTAGTGCTGTGTTTTAAAGGTATCTTGGCACCTTAAATGAAGACTTAATTGAAATAAATAATTTATGGAATCTGCCTTTGTACTCCTGGTCTGAGATCTTACATTTTTATAAATTAATAAATTGAATTTCCCAGTTCTTTTACAAACAAAGAAACTGTCTTGTTTGTTGGGTCTTCTAGCAGCTCATTTTAAATTCAAGGTTGATCAGAACACTCTAGCAACCCATTTTTTCCTGGTCCAGCTATCAACTTGAGTTTCTCTGTGGCAGCTGCTACCACAGTGTCTGGTGCTGAAAGAGTCCCCTTTGTATGTCCACTCTATGAGAAACATCTCTGACATCCGACACAGAACAGATACCAGATATTGAAAAGCCTGGGGGCTCACACAACACGGTTCAATGAAATGTCAGCAAGGAAAATAAGTATTTACCTTGATATAGGGGGTATATAAAGGGGGTGATATAAAGGTCATTTTATATTCTATTCTTTTACAGTTAACATAGAAATATAAATATGAAATAAAACAAAATTTAAAAGGTAGCAATTAAATTAGCTTAGCAGCTCCTAATTAAAAAGACATAAGGCATTCTGTTATGCAACACACTCATGCAAGTTCCATTTTCCTTCTTGACAAGATACATATCCTAAACCAGCTGATCTACTACACTCATCCCCGCAGCTATCTTTTTATGGAAACATACAGTTTTCCCCCAGTTCTCTATCCCAGCAGAAGGCTGAATTGCAGCCTCTGCATCTTGTCAGACTGGGGGACTTCACAATGATGTTCCAAAGGGTACATATTCCTTAGATACAAAGTCTTAATGGTGATCTATGGTGTACTCAGAGGACTTTAAAATTTGCATTTAATTTGGTTTAATTTATTTTTCCCCAAAATTACCCCAAAATTCCCTACTTTTAATTATGTGCTGCATGATAATTACAAACCATGCATGAAAGCTTTCAACTCTGAAAATACACTGTTTGAATTTGATGAGTGTGTACAAGTAAGTTCCTAATGGAAGTGACCTGCCATTTGTGTTATTGTTAGGTTTTCAGTGAAAGTTTCTTAGAAACGGATTAGTTACAAATCTAATAAGTGCCTCTAAACCCTTTTATTTACAAATGTCTGATAGTCAAACACTCTTATGGTTGTAAGTACTTGTTTGCCTGTATTATCCTACCTAATGTTACTTTCATCAAAGCGTTTTTGTCCCAAGGAGAAAATCTGAGAGGGAAAGATTAGCAAATAAAAATGCACTTTTCCACCTAAACACACAACTGTTAAGACCTGTAATTAAAAAATTCCCTTTGACCACAGAGGGGCCAAAAGATGTGTGACAGACTTCTCATGCCTTGGAGCAAAAGGCTTTTAGTATTCTCTAATGTCAGTGAAGGATACAGAGGAAATTAAGTCCGTTTTGGAAATCCCTGCTTCTTGGCTGGTGAAATGCCACTAATCTTCCAATTTAGCAGTTTAGTGAAAATTACTAAAATGGCCCAAAATCAACAATATGCACTTTGTAGGCAGATTGTGGTGCCCACATATCACAAATTGAAGGCTACGTTGTCAGCATCATTCGTCTATAAGCTTTTAGGGCCAAAATGTTCTCTAGAGTTCTTAGCTTGCTTTTATAGATATCATGTATGGCTTTAAACCTGGTATTATTAAGATTAGCAGACAACTGTGGTTAATCCATCTAGTGATAAATAGCTGCCTATTAATGCAGTTCTTTATTTTCACCTAGGAATTCATAGGATGTAGAGCATCAATAAAAACACTGCAGTGATGGGATCAGCTCAGATCCTCTCTAAAGGAAAAGGATTCAACTGAGTCTTCATGTAAGACTGACACAAAACTGCAGAATCAGATGGCAAAATTTAAATGGTGCACAAACTATTTAAATTTCAGTATTCAGTATTCAGTATAACCCTATTTAAAAAAAAAAATTGTCACAAAACCCACTAGTATTCTGCATGTCTGCTGTAGTTACAAGTGATCATTAACCTCTGGCCAGCCTTTAAGAGCTTTATTTAGTAAAATTCATAGAAGAGTGGCAATGCAGTAAACATGATACTGATGTTCTGATGCAGCACGTTACAGTACATGGGCACAGCTGGGTAAATCACAATCCAAATGTTACAGTCCTCAAGTATTGCTTCAAAAAACTGTGATGAGCATTTGAATGAGTGAGATGATGCAATAGGTATGCACTGAAAATATGGTTTTGGAGAGAGAAAATCTGACAGCACACATCAGGGGGGAAAATCTCCAAAAGAGAGGGCTACTTTCTGTCTTAAATCTCAGGACTCTTAATTAAACTATTAATCCCCTATTCAATCAACTGTGTTTGGGCAACATCCCAAAAACAAATGAAATGCTCCCAAGAGATACATATTTACAGGAAGCTCAATAAAAAAGGCAAGCAAGATTTCTTTTCTTTCCAAAAAGAAATGTACCTTTTAAAGACAAAAAATTTCTGCAAAATGCCACTCACTAGATTAAATTGCAAGTCATTTGCGTCCCCCACAAGCAGGATCTGACTGAGTGCAAAGTGGAGGAGTGCTTTGCTTTCTCTGCTTAATAACCATCTCTCAGAGTAGGTAAAGAGTCACATTGACAAAAACTGAAAGGGGTCAGGTTCTGCACACAATCTGCAGGTCTCAAGAATGAAGGGCAGATGGGAAGTACAAACATGTCCTTGGGATACATTTCACAAGGAATGCAAGGATCTGTGTCAACTCGATACAGTTGCACATGCTATGTCTCCAAATCAAGAATGCCCACTGTACTCTCAGAGACATTTATCCTTTTGATAACCATGAAGATCTTGACTGATCCTTAAATCACAGGGGAGGAAAAAAAAATCAAGTTTATATGCAGAGATGACTTTAGGAAGCCTACCTCCCATGGACTCTTTCATCAGGCACCAGATTCTGGAGAAATACTACCTTTTTTTCCTTTTAAGTTCCACATGCATATAGCTTAAGCCCAAATCCAGAACTCTCTTAGTTCTCTCAGGCAGCTTTTTAACTAAATACACATATTACTTTTATTGGTGTCTCTGAGGGTAAGGCTCTTCTAGGTCCTGCTTCCAATGTGTCCTTGTCAACACAGACAATAGAGGAATTCTTGGGAGAAATAATATCATGCACATGGCAACAATCTGAAAGTGCCTTTTGCACATTAGTGTGAACATGAAAAGAAACCAAATGCTATCCTCTACCTGAAAGGATTTAAAGCAAATTTCTCCAAAACATACTCAAATCAGATTTTTGTATTTTTCATGTGAGGACTGAAATACCTCTCACTTCTTCTGTTGAGACATATTTTATATTGGATGGGGCTTGAGCAACCTGTTCTAGTGAAAAGTGTCCCCTGCCCATGGCAGAGGGCTTGGGACTATATGACCTTTGATGTTCCTTCCAACCCAACCAATTCTATAATTCTATATTAAACAGTCATTGCATAAAACAAATGAGTAGTCACAGGGAAAAGTGCTGGAACTAAAACCCTTCACCTTTAAAAAATATGCCTTATCAAACACACTGTGAACACATATCATTATTATGTCTTATATCCTGATTGGTTTGAGGGTACAGCTTCAAATTTCAGGCAGAGGAAAAGCTTTGACTTTTGGAGCCCTTTCCTCCATAAAGATGTGCCTGTCCCAAGGAAGGCAAAGTTGGTAACCCACTTGTGCCTCTTCCTCCATTCACATTTGAAAAGAAGAAGGTTTCAAACTTCCTCAGAAAACATGCAGGCATCCAGCTCTAAGAAATATTTTCAAGCCCTGGGCATAAGGCAGAAATCATGCTGATCAGAAAATGGCATGCATATTAATTAAGGGTGATTTCCTGCTGAGCTTGGAAGTTCATCCTACTCTGGACTCTCCAAGCACTTTTTATTTACCAGAACTCTTGGCTCAGGTTTCTGAATGCCACATTGGAAATCAGCACCTAAAATTCACAGCATATGCAAAATGCAGTCTGCCCCTAACCAGGCATCTATAGAGAAACTACCACTGCAGTATTCCAGGATATTCATGGTATTTATTTTATACAGACTCTTAGGAGGACTGAGCTACTGATCAGCTGCCAGTCCTTTTGCCAATAAGAAGGAAAGAAGCAGTGATACTTCAGAAGGAAGACACAAACAACAGAAGTCAAAACCCAGCATGATTTTTGAGGCAATTCCTGACCAGCTTAACAAGGATGTAATAAGGATGTTGCAGCCTTTGGCATAACTGAGTGCCCTTATTTATGGACTGGTAAATAGTCAAGAGGCACTAAAAATCTTTGCAATGGTCTGTCAGAAGTCTGAAAAACTTTACCAATGTGCCCCAGGCCATCCTCCACTTGCATCTTGCACCAACATTAAGGAACAGCACAGTCCTTTCTATACCCTCTGTTTAGAGAGAAATTCCTCTCATTCAGCATATATAACTCCCACAGATGCCAGCCACAAAGGGACCACAGCTGAGAAAAGAATCTCTCTCCTAGTAAGTTTTGTGGTTGTTTCCTTTCTCCTGCATCTTTTTGTTCACTATTATAATTCCTCTGAAAGTGGAAGAAAGGGGAAGTAGAGAAAATAATAGTTCAGAAGTTGTCACACTTTATGGGGTAAAGCTTAGAGACATTTCATGGAGTAAATGTGTGGATTATGCACAAACCAAAAGCTGTTGTCAGTTTTAACTACTGTAGATATGCTGATATTTTAATGAAATTAATAAAAGAAAAGGATGTTTCTGTATCAGCAGGCACAGAGCAAAGTCGCTTTGTTGCTGGCCATATCCTATTCAGTCCCGGAAGCTGCATATAAGAATAAAAATTTAAAAGAACATTAGCAGGTGAAATATTCTTCCTCTTCATTTTATTAACACATAAAAACATCATACGGAATGTTATTGAATGTTATTAATTACTACAGTAAGCAATTGATCCTTAAAGCAGCATTTATCAGGAAAATTGATAATTCAGCTATAAGAACAAGATATAAAAAGTCTTTCTCCTTCCTCAAGTCCCTTTGAACCAAGCAGCTGGGCACAATGAATAGTAGCTTGGTTACTGCTGATAATTTCAAATCTGTTTTAAAGCCAGCACAAGGACACACTTATCTCCTTCTATTATTTTATCTAGGTATCAGACCTTCTCAGACTAAGTACTCCTCCACTCTGTGTCAGCACTGTCATATTTAACCAGAGCTAGACTCATCCACAGAAAAGGGTACAGGAAAGCCCAGAGAGAGGGAACTAAAAACTACTAGTGCTAAAAAATATAAAATATCCCAGGAAACACATCTGATCATCACTACCTTTTTAGACTGAAGTTTGTCTTCTGCAATGATCTCTTGCAAAACAGTCCAGTTACGTCCCACTAGAGAAGTATTAAATGCCTCTGTCTAAAGGAACTATCCTCTGATCTAGTTGAGCAGAACTTTCGATTGTTCTACAATCAACACCATAGGCACTCTAGAAGAATAAAAACTGGAAGATGCTACCAGGTAACTTTGCAAGGGTAGATTAATCTATTTTGGAAAAACTTCCTTTTCCTCCAGGTTGCCAAATTTTTTTTACCAAGCTAAAAATGTCAATTAGTGATATTACACAAGTAAAACCACAATGTGTTGGGATAAATTAACCTAATTTGTGTAGAAGCTTTTACCTCTCTAATTAACACAGATATGGCCCACAACAGACAGAGTGTAGATATGACTGAAGTGTGGGACTCAGGAGAGCTTGTAAGTACATGTTCTGGCTCATCGTATTTCACCTCAGAAAATGAAAGGCATGCGCTCTCCCCTGCTTAGCTGGAAAGGAACATGGTCATGTCATAGAATCATAGAAATAGCACTGAAAGCTGTACTAAAATCCAAAAAGATTACATCAATAGCATGTAGACGAGGCAGGAGCTCAGCAGGGCTTTCATGAGAATGACTGGGAGATCTGGTCCCACTGGTTTCCCATTAACTGCTGCTGCAAGTCAATCTGAATGCATTTCTCATCAGCTAAATAAGTAATGTAGAAAGAGCTGAAATCTGATTTAGGCTACACCTGATAATCCATCTTTCATCCCCAGTGTGATTTTGCAGAATAAAGTCTGTTGGGTGTGTACAGACAAAGATCTGCCATCCTCAATCCACTTGCATTAACTTGTGTTTACTTGTAACTCTGGTCAGTAGAAGGCACAGTTACTTTAGTAACCAACGAACACTCCTAGGCAATTTTTCAAGTATAGAGACTTTAACTATTCAAAATAAATAAATAGGTTTTGTAATTTATAGATAATAAATAAACTTTCGTTCTCCTGGAGTCACAGTTACGAAGGGTTCATCATTGCTTTACATACTATCAAGAAATCAAACATAAATCTGCCAGCCCTATTCAGACTGGCTGAACAGCAGGTTTTGAGTACACAGTTTTTGCTTGAAACCACTATAGCCTAAAGGCAGATACACATTTGTAATCTTTGCAAACAGCACTGAATTTGGAGAAACAACTGGCATGTCAAAGAGGAGTCCAGAGGCACTGTCCAGAAACCTGGGGACTGGATCAACAGAAGTCTCCTGAAGTTCAACAGGGGTAAGTGCCCAGTTCTGCACCAGGGCAGGCTGGGAACACACTGTTGTAAAGGGTTACAGGGGACGCCAAGTAAAACATGAGGCAGCAGCATGTTCCCAAAGTAAACAAAGCAAACCGTACATTGGTTACATCAGGAGCGTGACCAGCACATTGAGGCTCTGCTTGATGCCTGCAAGGATTTGTGTCTCCCACAGTTCTATGTCTGGGTCTCTATGTCCCAGATCAAGGACACTGCAAACTGGGCAGAACTATCAAAATGGTCATGTTCCCACAAGTCATGATGTGTAAGAGCTTGGGGGCCTCTGTAATCTGGCAAAGAGGAGGCTAAGGGGGAAGCCTGGAACTACCTGAAGGAATGTTACAGAACCTAGAGGTTTCAACCAGTAGCTGCACAGTCATAGTTCACCTGGTTCCACCGCTTCAAAATCCTTCCAAATTATGGTTCTGTATTTCTTCTATGATTCCATGAACCTGTTTCAAATTTCATCTCAAAACACTTTCACTGTTTCTACTGCAGTGTCTCCAAGTAGGACATGCAGGTATGCCTAAGTCTTGTTGTGTCACAAATATAACTGCTTGGTTCTTGCTAAAAATTAGCAGAGCATAGATGTGAAAATTCCTCATCTGACTATTCCTGCTATCTAACTTTCATTTAATAAATATTTTCCTTTTCTTTCCAAACAGGTTAAGTACTCTTTTGCTCTATAATACAGGTAGCAGTTTGAAGCTCATGAAGAAAAGGTCTCAAACACAAGTAAAAAGTACTCCTTTTACATCTAAAATAATTTCATTTCACTTGCTAACAATATGTTAATTTTTATTTTTATTATGAGATTTTTATTATGATTCATTTACTATGATATTTACTCAACAGTGTATGCAGTTTTGGTAATGCTTGAACTCCCATATATATGAAGATAGACTGTGATTGTGAAATACCATGCAAGCTAAGTCTTACTACTAGGAAAAAGCAACTTGGTGACTATGATGTAAAATTAGCTTGACTTGGTAAATCCTTCATATTATTCCAGAATGGTCTAAGCACAACTTTGAAAAACAAGGAAGATGGACTCTCTTTTACTGCAGTCTTCAGTTGTAAAGGCAAAACAAAAGGAGTTTGAATGAGGCTTGATTTCTGTTACAGTATTTCAATATTGAGGAAAGATTATTAATTATTTATATCTTTGAAGAGAAAAAGAATGCATTAAAAATGTGAATTCAGGTTTTAAAAAAATCCCACAGAATTTGTGAGATGACAGTTTACATGACACAAATGGAACATAATAACCATTTTTAACCATTTACTAGTTCTGCAGAACTGTTTACTAGAGCTGCAAAAGTATATTAACTCTCCACTTTCCTATTAAAGCAAGCAGTTAGGAACCTCACAGCGTATTAACTGTTAGGAGGTGATGCATATATAATGAAATAATACCTAGAAACTTTATATTTTGAAGTGAATAAGAAGTTTTGGTCTGAACATAACCCTTTGAAAATGCTGAGTTAACCTCCAGCTGTCATTGTGACACACGCTGTACCTTAAAATCTCTATTAATGATGCAATGCCACACTAGAAAACCACATTTTAGGAACAAATGTTTTCACAAGTATCAAACCAGTATTTCTTTTGCATGGCCTGCCTCTCATTTGTTATGCTGCTTGTTTGCTTTCACATTTCAGAGTTCAAGGTAAAAATCTAGTTTTCACTTAATTTCTATTTCCCCATCTGGGTCAAACACAACCTTTTGCAACATGTTAACTTTAAATCCTGCACGAGAATGGGAGGAGAAAGGAAGACAACTTTTTACAATCCACTGTCTTGGTCTTGTTTCCCCTTTTTTAAAGAAACAGATAGGAGTGGGATAAGTTTAAGCTTGGATTTATTTACCTGCTTCACTTTTTACACAATTAAACAATAACTTCACTCTTGCAATTAAAAGGTTATTTAGATGAATTAATGTTTATAGACACCTCTTCAGAGGACTTTTTTTTTTTAAGACAGAGCTGAGTTCTCTTTTCAGCAACTGTTTGTCACTCTTTACTGGCATGTCTACATTTTCTCTCTAACACATGAGAAGTCAAATTTTCTCATCTTTATCTGACAACATGATACACTGAACTGTCTTGTCATTTGAGAATACAACTAATTCCCCCGTGCCACAAATTCTCCAGGGTACTAAACATCTGCAACTTTTTCTGGCTTCCATAGATGTGAGTCACTGCAAAAAAAACCCAAAAAAACCCCCCAAAAAACCACAAACAAACAAACAAACAAAAAAAAAAACCCAAAAAAACAAACCTCTGCCTTTAGATCATAAAGCCATTAATTCTAGTAAACCATGATGAATATTTAAACATGAAACTTTGACAAGTCATCTCAAATATGAAGGTACTATGGGCATAGTTTTATTATGCATCACTTAATTACCCATTATCCTATGGTCATATATGTTCAGGCAGAATACACAGGCTACAATTTGGGCCCAAATACCATCTTAAGTGAAATCTGCAGCCTTTATGCATAATGCAGGGCAATGGGGAACTGAGGCTATAATCTGACTACACTGAAGTTTCAGCAGCAAAGCTGGTTTCAACAGATTACCTTTTCTAAATGCTCTGCAACCAGGTCATTTAAGGCATTGCAATACAGCATCCCTTAAGCCTACAACACACATGTAAACCTGTCATTTGATAGAGTTTTCTGTATTCAAGTTAAAGAAGTCGTGTCTCAGCACTGAATATAAGTTTTACTTTTATTAAATTAATGCCTCAATGCCTCTTGATAAGCTGTGTTGAGCATATAGACCTTTCATGTCAAAGCAAGGACACTTTTATTGTCTGATGGTTTTGCATTACCCTTAGATTACATTAGATGAAGCATCATTAGAAGAAACATCTAGAATGCATTACATTAGAAGAAACATCTAGAATTAAAAGATTCAGATGATATGCTGAATTCTGGGAACAAATTAGTTCCTCAGATACAAAGCAGAAGTGTATGCTCACCTAAACAAGCGGAACTGGGTTTCTAAACTTGAACAGAGCCTTGGAAAGTTAGAACTTATCCAAAGTCCAACACCAACACGTGCTACATGATCAAAGCCCGAGTGGTACAGAATCTCTTACAAAAACACAACACCACAGTGGACATCAAATCCCCACTCTGGTTGTTCTCTGAGATGCCGACAAGTGAGTGTTAAAACAAATATTGTTATAACATAAATATTTTCATTCCAAATTGTGACCCAGCTCAGAAGAGGCCTTTTAGTTATAAAGCTGCTTTTGCAATAAGTCAGAGAGCTAAAAGAAATTTAAAAATCAGGGGCTTGCAAGAATTTCTGAGTTTTCAATTTTGATATCTACTCCTTGATCTCAGATTTACATCTCCACCCAAAGACAGTGTAATCTTAATCTGGAAGCAGGCTCCTCAGCATATCTCAGATTGTAAAAAATAAACTTCTGGTGATGGGAAAAACCAATAGAATCATCTATATATTTTTTTAAAAATAAAAATGGTCAAGGAGAAGAGCCTTGTGTTTCAAAAAACCTGCCAAAACTAAGTAATTTTTAAAATGTGCCTATTGACCAGCTTTCAAAAATCCAGCAAGTCCTTTATATACAGCCAAAGACGCTGTTTTGTTGATAACAACTTCTGATTTTAGAAATAAAGTAGTTTAAGTAGTTGCTAGGTATGCTCACTTCCAAGAGATACCTCACTGTTGTGATCACTGAAGTACAGAAAACTGTTCATAAGTGGAAGAGCTAAAAGTAGGCTAAAAACAATCCAGTAGTCCACAGCTGTTGCTTTTTATCAGAAAGCCTATTTAGTATCAATTTAAAGAAAAAAAAGAAAACATAAAACAGGCCACTCCTTGCTTATTTGAAGTGCTGCATTATCTAGGGCATTTCTCTCTCCAGCCATCTGTTTTGAGCTGGGTGCCTGCACTGAACTCAAATTTTATGCTCACAAGAGAACTCTACCAGTTTCTTCCAGAGACTGCGTGAGAAGTCTCAAATTCTACCTTGTTCACAACAGCAGAAAAAAGAACTGTGATACCTTGTAAAGGGAGATGTTATGACCTCCATAAAGATAAGCAGACACTTCAGATCATGTCTGGGATGAAGCTGCATTCCAAAGAAATCTACTGAATTGCTTTTTGTTTGTTTCCACTGTTCTCGCCTTCAGATTAGTCCAGACTAATGTGTGTGTGATTAGAAGCATAACGTGTAAAAGTCTTGCAAAGAAAAATTCCTAACATTTTCTGACAATATCAGAAAACATCAAAAGCAATCACCTAATAGCTACAAAGTGAATTTCATTCTGAAAGCACAGTATTTTCTCCATGCTGCTACAAGATAGAACAAAGGTCACTGTATGTAAATTAATAGCTTATGGCACTGTGCTTACTGTTCCTTTTACAGGAGGATGTTCTAACATTATGATCTCCAGTTAAATTGGTTTCTTATTTGATATAACAAATTATATAAACTACATAATTCCATAAATTTGAAACAAAAAATCAAGTTTACCAAATAGTTTTCTCTATCATAAAATATAGCTCTTTCTTCATTTAGCAAGTTCCTTCAGAGGCTATGTATTAGTATAGCACCATTTCTAGGAACAGAAAAGTTCCTAGAAAAAAGTGCTTCTGATGATCAAAATCAGTCCAATGTCTGCATTCCTCCCCCAACTGCATCAACTGGGGAGCCAGTATTACTATGCCATGAAAGGGTGGAGTGACCCATGCCATTTTACATACTTTCACCAAAACAGGACAGTTGAAGCTGTAGCACAGCCAAGTGAATAAAGCAGGAACCCAATGACTTCAGTGGTGCTCAGTGTGGGCTTTGTGGGGGTACAAGAATGCTGTATAAATATCATTTACACAAATAGGGCTCAATTTTGTACAATTTCTTTCCTACAAGATGCATTCTTTTATATAATGTACCTATTGTACATTAGGCAGAACTGAAGCATGATTTTAAGCTGGTTGTAAATAACTTGATATTTAACCAAAGAAAAGAAGTTAAAAAAAAAAAACAACACAAAACACTTCAAAACTCTTGAAATTACAAAGCTGAGCATCAGTTTTTCAATTCTTTCCCTAACCATGATGGTGTAAAGGGTATATGGTAAAAGAAGCTGTCATGTCTTCAACTAATAAAGAAAGAACCTGATGAGGAGAGAATGTGAGATGGAAGGGAAGATGGAAAAGAATAGGTAACTGGAAGTAGATGATATAGAAAACTAGGCGATAAAATAAAGAAGTCTGAAGGAATAAGAAAGCTGTGAAAAGATAATACAAAGAGGAAAAAAGAGTATTAGGCAAACTAGAAAATAATTGAATAAATACATTGTAACATCAGATAGAGATACGCGGGTTTTGCCTGGAAAGTGTACACTGTATTTTGGGTACTACTGCACATAAATTGATTACTATCTTTGATTCAACTGAGGTACTATCTTGCTGTAAATGGGTGATGGGATTTTCACTGCAAAAGCTTAAAAAAAAGCCAACCCTCCTGCCCCCCCAAACCTGCTTAATTCCTGACAGCATCTCCTTACATACACATTCCTCCTATTTCTCTCAATCACCAGTGCTTCCCTGCTTTTCCTGTAATTCCATATGGCAGGAGCCAGCATGTCTATATGTTCTCCCCGAGCTTTGCAGAGAAATGGGTAAGAAAGGCTGACAAGCTTTGTAGGATGACAGCAAATTTGTATTTGTATAAAGTGTATTAGTGGATTTCTAAATTAATTTGATTGTACCAGACATTTTTACAACAAATGTGTTCACAGACTGGTTTTCTGTTCTGGTTGTCCTTTTTTTCCTCCCACAGAACACCACCCTGATCCTAAAATCATTCAACAGAAGTAAGGAAGATGAAGTAGGAAAAATTGTGGTTCCCAGTTACAAGAGGTAGAAGGGAAAAAAGAGGAAACAGTAAGTACAAAAGTGCCTCATAATTTTACACTGCTGCTGCTACTCCTCTTGAGGGTCACATTCACACACTGCATTGCCTCCTAACTTGCTCAGGCAGGTCAGGCAGGATGTCTCAGTTGTTTAAACAACAGAGTTCTACCATGACCAGTGATCCAGTGGTGCCCGAAGTGCACATGAAGGACTGCTGAAGGAAGTGGTCAGATACAGAAGATGCTATCATCAATAGAGCAGACCCAGAAGACTGACTTCAGTCAGTTCCTCCAAAGGCCCAGGAGGGGTAAGTTAAACATTCTGTGGACAGGGAAGATTTAGATAAGAAAGATGTGTACAATCTTGCTTTGGTTTTAAAACCCTTTTCTCTTCCCATGCTTTGTTCCTGCTGTCAAGATAAAACAGCATTTTGATTTAAGGAATCATTCCAAAGCCTTCATGTAACAAAAGCAGCTATTTGGCAGTACTGAACTCAAGCTTTGCCTGCAGGGTACTGGGTGCTATTGACAGTGAACATGATGCAATTTCTCCACAGGAAAGGGATATGGGAATGAACTCAGCAAGGAGAGGTAAGCTACTGGTCCTGTAAATAGTGGCATGTACTTGTAAGGCTGCATTTAAGGCTAGGAAAGTTAAAATTGTCTAATTAAAGTCACTGAACTGTCATATCCAACATCAAAGACAGGAAGCATTTCTAAATATGCTCCCAAGAGGAGTTCCCAGCTGCTAGAGAGCAAGGCACCCTCAGCAACAGGCAGAGCTCCCCAGCCAAACACTTCACTCACCCCTAAAGATTACCAAGACTTACACATATTCATGTTGTATGATTTTGGTATTTATGTAAAAGATCTAGGCTGACAGCATTTTCAGTTTTCATTCACAGAATTAATCCATATGGTATGATTTTAGTTCCTAGCCTGTGTATAATTAAGGGCAAAAGGGGTAGAACAGAGTTTGCCAAGTGCTGAGTATGAGAGCTCTCTTCCAAGTGTAGACCTCTAATGTACAGAGGATGAGAGAAAGGTGAGCACCCTGTTGTACATGGTGTTCTTTCTGGACGGATGCATTCTAAGGTGAACGCAATTACTGAAAGATAGAGAAGGCAGTAAGGACAGGATTTTCAACTGCAGGTTTTGTGCCTTGATGCTCCATGCTAGTACATCATGAAGGCCATAAGTGTACAGGCAGTGGACCACGAGATGCTGAGCTGTCACCTCCCCACGTCTCCCAAGCACAGGTCTGTTTCCCATAGGCTCACTAGCAGCCCTGACAAATTTCTAAAGGGTTTTGTTCAATCCTCATCACACCATCCATCCTATAACACTTAGCTGCTTTCCTCCTTCAATCTCAGTCTTCTCAATCTCCATTTCTCTGTCAAGTCTTACTCCCAAATACATTTGCAGAGCATAGACAGGAAATCTGAAAGAAAGGCTGTGATTCGCCATGTGAATTTAAGTACTTGATTAACTGGATTTAATCAGATACTGAAAAGACTTGTCAAACCTGAGTCAACTGATAGGAAGGGTCAACAAAAATTAAAATTATACATAAATTTTGTATATGTCTTTAAAATCATTGTGTCCTGTAAATCAAGCTGCTAAGTATCAGTGGATGGAACCAACTGATGAATTCAAACACAGATTAACTTCCATGAACCTCTCTGAGTTAGTGCTAACACAGTGAATAGCTCAGTGTTTTGACAAATGCCTCAGATGTTCCTATAATACACAACTAGGAGGCAGTAAGTTTGTAGAGCTGTTAAATGTGAAGGAAATGGGACCTACTGTTGAAGTAGATGACTAAAAAAAAATTCCTTTGCAAGAGTGATTTAAAAAAAAAATTTATTTCCCCTGATTTTTAAATGTGTAAGTGTAATTTTTATAATACATTTTTCTGATCTAGAAATAGAAATCATGAAAGCATTTCATTTATTTTAAACTGCAAAGTTTAACACAACTCTATACATGCATCCATGCTGTCAGTTTATGCCTACTGTTAACTTCAACTACTTCAGACATACACACATTTTTTCCCTGACAATTCTTATCATAATTTGTGGAGCTGTATCTGAAAGTGCTTCAGGTCAGAGATATTTCTAAGACACATGCCTTGCCTGTGCACACTTAACATTTGTACAGTTAAGGCATGCTGTACTTATTTGCAAGTCCTAAAGCATCATGCACGAAATTCTGTCCTCTACCTGGAGATAAAATCAACAGCAGTTATCTGGTTTATAGATTTGACAAATTCTTCTGGGCATCTGCCAACTTTGTAATCTACTTGAACTATAGCTTAAGAACCATATGAGATCACCAGGGTTTCTGCACAACTTCAAAGCTCCCTAAGCTAGAGCTGTGCAGTTCTCAGGCTGAACAAACATCGCCAGGCTCTGTGCATAGTTTTGAGGCTCCTTGAACCACAGCCACTTGTTCCAGAGGGTTTACAAATTCTATTAGGCATATCTGGAGCACACATAAATTCTAATACACATCAGCTATGTTTCTGCACTAAAAGGAACTTCAACATTCAGAAATACATGGCTTTTAACTACCATTTTACTCTACCAAAACAAATTTCATTTGGTTGCCATTATAATAAAATCTGTAAATAGAAAACAATTTCTATACCATATTTAACAAAAGGAGGCCCTGGGCGATAGTCCTTGCAGTGAAAGCTGTTACTTATAAAATCCTTTAGTAGGAAAAGCTCTTTGTCTAATTAAAATTCACACTGCCATTTGAAAAACTTCTCCATTAGCTGGAGAACACATATTAACATTTCAAGACACCTAATTTCCAGAAGCTTAGATGTAGTTTCTAATCTATTTTAATCTGGAAACGAGTTAGCATCTAAAATTTAATGCCTTCAATAGTATCAAGACAGCAGGAATGCTCATTTTCTCAAGCACAGCATATGAACAGACCCAGGTGGACCAGTCAGCAATGAAAAGTGGGTTTTCTCTTACATAAGTAACTAGGTCACTGTCTAATGTCCCTTTGTTATCCTACAACACGAACTTCATCCTGTGACAGAGTTAAGAAGGGATAACAACCAACCTCCTTGACAAATGCCACAGAACAATCTCCATAGCCTTCTCTCCTGTCAAACAGTAATGACATTATTTTCACTTTTTTTTGAACAAATACTTGTTCATGCTGATCTCTTCTTTTTGTTTTACATATTTGTATATAATTAAATTCTGAGAATTTCCAGAAATAATTCAGCTTTACTTGAGAAAAATTGAGAACTATAATGAGTCTTCTCAAGCACTGTCAGCAGCATACCATTGGTACTATAAAAAAAGAAAAATAAAGTAATAATTATCTTTTATTTTATTTACATTCTCCTAGCTATTGTCTTTATGTGGAGAGGAACATAGAGTAGACCTCCTTCTTTCTTCCTCCTATTTCTGTCCTCTGTTGTTCTATTCATCCATCTTTAGTTCTAGTATTTCTCTCCCTTCATGCATTTCCCTTAAGGGATTTCTGTTCTCTTCTATTCTTGTCTTGGTAGCTTTCTCATTTCCATTATTACAGCTTTTGTTTCCTTCAGGTTTCAGCTGTTCTTCTGCCCTTTCCTCTTTCAGTTTGATGCTACAGAAAGCCAGACGTTCCTCACAGACTTCTGAAACTAACTCTGATTCTTCTGTTCTCAGGAAACATACTTGTCAATGAAGCCTTTAACCTAAAGCTAAAGACAAAATTGGTTGGTTTCAGTCTGACATAGTAACAGAAGAATACAAATACTGGCCTGATCACAGGAACAGTTATTCATTGAGGAAGGTCAGTCAGAAGTAACCTAACCTTTCTGGCTGTTTTAAAAGCACACTTCAAGGAACATTACTGAAGCAAGAGATATAGTCTAAAAGCGGCTTCTTCTCTGTTTATGGGTAAAAGAGAAGACTTTTACCAAAAGCAACCTCATTTTTTCCAAAATGCTAACAACCCTTTATACTGGCTTAAACTGGTGTATTCTGGCTGGCTAGAACTAAAATGCTGATGGGTGTTAGAAGTGTCATTGTTTTAGCAAAAACTTTAAAAGAATTATAAATTATCTTTTTGTGCAATTGACATAACTGATGTCAGATTTGCATTTCATGAAAGAAAACTAGCAAAAGAGTCCAAGATGGAAGACTTTTTCCCATTAATTTTCATTTGTCTCATCTGAAGCTACTGATTACAATTTTTTGATCATAAGCAGGTTGGTCTACTCTATCTTCCCAAAAGAAATACTGGATACACCCACGCCTGAAGCTTTACATCCTCCTGCTTCCTCTATTTCATGAACCATCATCCTGAAGATAGGCGATGGTTTGTTACACCCTGCTCTATAGCTCAGTTTCAATTTAGTGTTTCACAACCACAAGACTGGTTGCATGTGCTAATTCTTCAGGGAAAGTGGGAGGGAAAATTGAGTATATCTGGCAGGTGAACAGTAATATAAATCTTTGTTCTGATAACTAAGTGGACAGTACTAAAATAAATCCATCTACATTATGGACTGGGAATCGTACATATTTTGTCACTGAGCCTTTATTGCTAGCTATTGTAAAGAGAGCCTAGCAGGCTGCTTATGCAGCTTGTTGCCCAAGTGAACACCTATGTCTGAGCAGAGGCTGCCTTCCATTTCCTGCTAACAAGAGCAGGGCTCTCAAAATGGAAGAATATTTTTATGAGCTTTCACTATTACAGACTGTAACTGACACTTCAAACAAAGTGATAAGTGACATGAAAACAACTGTATCCTGTACTTGTAATCTGCATACAAACTCTCATAAGTGGTGTTTTTCAATCTTCTGCTCAATGGATTACTGCTGAGTGGTTAAATTGTAACAGAGTTCCTAATTTTTATTTCATTAATTTACATCTGAGGAATAATTGCAGCCTGCTTACATTAACAGGTCACTGCTCTAAAATGGAAAGATTTTCTTGGATACAGTGTGATTGTACGAGTTTACCAGTTGTGTTTTTCGAGGTTAAAAAAAAGAATTGACTGAGGAAAGGGACCCTTCATGGTGAAACTGCAGGATTACATTAGTAACTGAAAAGTAAAAGCCTTGTAAATGTTTTTGTAACAACAGAATAAGGTAGTGGTGGTGCACATGTCACCTGAAGTATTCTAAGTTCTCTACTGCCAGCTCTACTTAAGGCCACCTACCTCTCAAAGCCAGAAGTTGAATACTGTTCAAACTCTACTCACACATGGCTTTACAAACTATAAATGCAAGCAACAGAAGTAACAATTTTGGAAAGAACGGGTGTTACTGAGAGGAAAGAGCAACCCTCCCGGAGGAAACAACTGCCATAGTAATGTCTTCAGAGGAACACACACACGGAAACAGTGTAGCAGAAGACTTATTTCTATACAGTGAAGAAAAGGCAGATCCTTGTATGCATAACAAGTATTTTTAACTACAGAAATCTTTTGGTTTGACCTAGAATATATCTGCTTGGGCTTCCACGTTATATCTTCAGTATAGAAACCAGTTAATACTATGCCAACCTGCATACATACCGAAAAGACTATATGCTTAAATGTAAGATATCACTGCACTTTTTGCCACAAACACTTGTTTGTTGAGCATGATTTCTGGAAAGATATAAAAGCCATTGGAAGAACAAATTCATCCTTGATTTAATTCTAAGGATTTTCAGCTTTTATGCTACGTGTTACCAAAAAGACAGCTGAATAACCTGAATGAGGGAATCTACTGCATTGACTGTGTAAGCTTAAACATAGATCTTAGACATTTAAAGTCACTACAGTTCTCAGCCAAGGTGAAACTGATTTCAATCTTTGCTGCTCACAAGAGCTGCTGCAGCGGCTACTTACAGTTTGCTTTGATTTTATAGTCAGTGGAATCAGACCCTGATATGTGAAGAACAGAAAAAGCCCCAAAAAACCCTTCCTTGGTATTTTCACAAGCAATCTCTCTGGGCAGTTATGGCCAGGTACTGACAGAGTCTACAGACAAGTTATTTCAATCTTCCTGAAAATAATTATAACTACTCTTACTTTTGCAGCAAGATTTTGTATCAGATTCTCAAGCTGTTTACAAACGTGTCTGCAACTGAAGTGTAGTTTCCTCCAAAAAGGAGTGATGTGCTCATTCTGCACCAGCTTTTCTGAGCATGTTTTTAGCTGATGCCCTGAAGTTACTATTTCTGGAAGGCAAAACAACTAGACTTTGACCAGAATGATGAGACTAATAGTCTTACTTTGTGAATGGAGACTGGAAGCATAGGCAAACTAAATTTTGGTATTTTGCCTTTTCAATCCTCATGAAAAAGAGATCTTCATGACATTGTTAGAGTTTAACCTAACTGATGAAATCTGACAGTTATTCCTCACGTCTGACCCTGGCAGCTTCTAGTTTGAGCGATTCTCCAAAGGTTTTCTACTGCTTTACAGGAGTTAAGTAAGTATTTAACCTCATTTCGCTACCAGAAAAACTGAGGCCCAGCAACAGCTTCCTTCCACGGAAACTTCTAGTTAAAAGTGAAAGATGCATGTGATCTGCAAAGAAACTACTGATATACCTAAGGCCACAGGAAGTGCTGATGTCAAATCCCCGAGCCGAGTTCAGGAGCTGCCACCTCCTTAAGTCTGGTTGTGAACCATAGTTCCTCGCCCTCTGGACCTGCAACCTTGAGCCCACCATCATGTTTGGCAGACTGGCTGGGTCTTCGGCAGCTCAGCGTGGCACCTCCTACCCATCCCTGGGATCTACATTACAGCCAGATTTCTGGAAAATCTGTTTTATGGTGGCTGTTTCATACCGGGAGAGCTGTAGCTTTGTGCGAGACGATGAGGTGGAGAAGGCAAGAGAAATTCACCAGCAGCTCTGTTAAGAAAACCCAAATGCTTCCTGGTCTCGTATGCCATTTGTTGGGCACTCCATACAAATGTCAATCAGAGTGAAACTACTTAATTTATAATCTTAAGACAAAAAAAGGGAGAGGTAACATGGCTGCATTTCAAGGCACGATTAACGCTCTAAAAGACGGAGAAATACGAAGACCCTTGCCTTCCTCAAACAATGAGCAGAGATTATAAAACAATCTAAACGTACTACCCCAACTTATCTCCATTACGCAAACAGTAACTGGGAAAGCGTCCTGGGGGTGCCTTACATAACTCCTTGCTCTGAGCCCCCCTTGGCACCCGGGGAGTTGATCTTTCCTCAGAACCCCGAACGCAGCCCCGGCTCCGCGAGTGCCGTGCGGAGTTCCCCGGGCTGGGCGCAGCCGGCAGGCAGAGGCAGCGCAGCGGCAGCCGCGGAAACTTTGCGCCGCAGGGGCCGGGCAGCGGCCGCGGCAGCGCCGGGGGAACCGGGGGGGCTCGGCAGAGCCCCGAGCCTCCTCCCCGGCGCTGCGAGGGAGGCGGCCGATGGGAAAGTTGCACCGGCCGCCTCTTCCCGCCCGCCGGAGACGAGAGGGCGGCGGCCTCCGGGGGCAGAGGGGCGGCGGCAGGGGCTGCACAGCGCGGGGCTGGGGCGACTTACCCATGGTGCCGCCGCGGCCTCCTCCGCCTCCTGCTGCTGCTGCTGCTGCTCCTGCAGCCGCCGCCTCTCCGCCGGCGCGGAGGGAGGCGCGGGAGGCGTGTGCGGGGAGTGAGGCGCGGCGCGGAGCCTGCGTGCGGCGGGCTATGAGTCAGGGCAGCACATCCGGGCACGGCCGGGAGACACCCCGCCCGACAGCCCGCCCGCCCGGCCGCACCGAGCCGCCGCCGGGGAAGGGCGGGAGCCGTGCAGGGAGAGAGGAGGCGGCGCGGGGCCGGCAGCAGCGCCCCCGGCTGGGGAGGAGGCGGCGGCGGGGCGGGTCCACTCGCAGCGCCGGCTGCCGCCCCTCGGGCCTCCTTTGTTACAGGAGCTGGGGTGGGGCCGTCCCGAGGGCGGCTGCCGGGGATGGAGGGATGGTGCACCCCGCACATCACCGCATCACCGTCGCTGTGCGCCGTTCCTCGGCCCGCAAGGAACGTGGTGTGGTTTAAACACGGCGCTCGCCGTTTTAAAGTTCATATTTAATGATACGGACTCAAAGGAGGAGTGTTTTCCAAGAAGGAGGGGATTACGCTGGATGGATAATGGGTTTTTTTTTGAGGTGGTCTGTGTGAGGAAAAGGATGAGTGGAGAAAGCGGCAGGTGATGTCCAAGTGCTGCACGTTTTGCTGAACCAACATGACAGGTTTTACACCCGAAACTGAGAGGCGCGAGGTAGTTCTGTGTGGAATGCATTTTTAACAAGAAAACGAATGTCTGTGTTCAGTGGTCCCTATTCCTTTCTGCCCTCGAGTTCAGTATCTGTAAAGTAAGGAACAAAAAGGAACTGTTTGCTGTTGCAGTTCTCATAGCATTTTCAGAAGGAAACATTTGAGGGGGAAGGAGATGAATTGAGTAGTTTCTGTGGTATTTTCCAAATCTTCTCATGGTTATGTATCCGTGGTTTTACCTGAGTAAATCCTAAAGTATGGTTAAATAGAGTAGGACCACAGAGCATGATAAGAGGGGTTTGCTTGTTGTGTGGAAATGGATAGGCCAGGGACAATTCTGATGAGTGATGCAAAAAGAAGTTTTAGTTGAATCATCCCCCACAGTGGCTTCACAAGTGACACCAGTAGTCCCTCTCACCAGCAGTCAGCAGCTGCCAGGGATTTCCTCTCTGGAACACATCCCAGGAGCTTTCATGCCTGGGATGATGGGCAGTGTGATGTGACAAGCAAAGAATAATTCATCAGTCTTTCTGCAGAGTCCAGACTGAACATGTTGGGGTTTATCCATTTACTTTGCTGTAGCCCTATGTTTCACCACCTCTTTCCTTAGGACACAGTGGAATTTTGTAGTTGACTTCAGCAGGGTTAACCACTGTCCCAGTATGCAGAACTTGACACTGAAGATATGTAAATTTATGATCAACTGATGCTGAAAATTAGTATCTTTTATAATGTTAGACAGCACAACCAGTTTTGTTACTGTTTTCATTGCACTGAGACTGCAGGAAATTCAAACCAGAACATGTTGGATTTTTAACTGCAGGGTTTATCTAATTCAGTACTTTAAAAAAACCACAGGTTTCTTAAATGAGCCTAAGTGGTGAAAAGCTGTATTTTTTTCTGCTTTCCTCTATTTTCAAACCTTTTTTGAAATTAATCTTTGTTCTATGTTTATACCTCCTTATGTTTTTCAATCAGCAATAAATTTTGCTTTGGCTTTATATCTGTGTCCCAAATATCTCCTCTACTTTTCTGGGGAAAAGGGCAGTGAAATTCTCTTCTTACTGATCTGTCTTTGAGAGGTCATAGAAGACATATTCCACATATTATTTCTTGTGGGATAAATCCCACGTAGGATATATTGGAGAAACTGTAAAATGCTCAGGTTTCTCTAGTTGACTTTACATGTCCTAACTGAAATGCACACGTATACCTTTGCAAGACCCAGAAAGGTAGGACCATTACCTGCTTCAAGAAAGGATTTTGAGGGCAGTGACTTCTAAAGAATTCTGTATCAAAAACACTGCCAGAAAGAGGCCATAGAATGTCTTTGGTTTTAATTCATTTCAGTGTATCGAAAAGAACCATGCAAAACTAGGGAGACCTTTTGTTCTTTTGACCGAATACTTATTAATTCTAGAACAGAAAGAGAAAGCTCCAAACAAGCTGATGACTCGATTTTTGTCAATCTCTTAATTAGGTACAAGATTACAACAGGAAAAAAGGGTATTGTTAAAAAAACCTCCAAGTGCTGCCATTCTTACAGTTGAATGCAAGATCCTGCATGTATGGTTACACATGGAATAGTTCAAAAGGGAGAAGAATCTTCATGAGAGGAATGTCCATCCCCAAGAGACTATATAGAAGAATTTTGGGCCCTTAGGCTTAGATAACATATATATAGAAGATAATACACAAAATCAGCGTGTTGATTTTTTTTTAAGTGATCAGCCACCTGTAAAGTGTGGTCATGTGATACCTGCAAGAATGTCTCATTAAAAACAATGAAATTAGGATGGTCCTGATTCATGAAGGAAAAAAAAAATAATTAAAACCCAGGTTTTTGAGAAAAACAGGCAATTAGAAACAATGCATTGTGTTACTGGTGAGGTTTGCAGTAGAAATTGGGAAGGAACCTGTACAAGTCTATTGTGTGGATTTCAGAAGTCGTTTCATTTCAGCAGTGGGGGAAAGACTGAAAAATTAGTTCATAAAAATATCCTTTAGAATAGCTTATCACTGCTTTTCTTTCTGCACTTCTAACACAGCTGTGAAAATTGAGTTGTAGACTACAGAAATTAGGAAGTTATTAATAAGTGCTTTCTCTGCAATCCGAGACATCGACTGTGTCTGATGTCCTGCAAGGAAATTGAGAATTTTCTTTGACCAAGTGACCTTCAGTGCTTACCACTTCATGAATGTTCTTTCTCAGATCTTGCACCAATTTCAAATTCTCAGCACATCTCCTTGAAAATCTTCACACATAGGTTATACCATTTAATTTGGCACAAAGGCACATGTAAGGAATATATTTTAAATTGCCTCTGTACAGATACTAGAGGGCTACAGGAGCAACAGGAGCATGCTGGGATTCTCAAATGCATAAGGAAAAATTATATGCTACTGTAATTTAGTGGAAGTCACGTCATCCAATGGGAATGGGCTGTCACAACTTATTCATTATCGAAGGGCAAAGAAAGCAAAAGTGTGGGTAGCACTTTACCCCTGTTAGAGGCATAGACAACCTTTTGAATCCAGGCACCTTGATAAATCTCAGTTCTTATAAAACTAGAGGTGAAAATGGTGCTTGCACATGGAAAATAGGACAAGCTACTTCTTGAGACCTTCCTGCAGTATGTGAATGGGGAGACAATAAAAGTGTGCAGAGGGATGGCTGGCTACTGGCTGGCAGCCTTCTCCCTGAAGGTAAGCTGCCTCAACATGGTCCATGGGATAAGAGCAGATATTGATTGAGAAGTGAACACCTTAACTTTTTCTATGATAACTCATTCACATTCCCATATCAACTGTGTAAGTATTCATGATAAAGCCTTTCTTGAAAGCTGAAATTAGAAAAAGGTACCTGTAGGTACACAGTTTGTGATAATTGGGGTGGGGCTGTGGCCAGCCTCATCCCCAGTGGGCTACAGCTGTGAAAAGCAGGTGAGCAGCATTGACAGCAATGAGCCATGGAGTGCCCAGGTGCACTGACCATCGCCAAAGGGAACAGAGGGCACACAGGTGCCATGCATGGACATGAGGGTATAAAAGGTTGGGCTGAAGAAGAAGAAGGGCAGATATTTGAAGCCTTCTGCAGTGGTGTGGTGTTACTCTCTATGGGTTGAAGCCTTCTGAAATTGTATGGTGATACTTCATATGTGGTGGCCATCTCAACTGCAACATATGCTGCAACAGGTGCCCTTTCTATCTGTGAGTGCAATTTAAATACTAGAATGGTTGACCTTAAAAAATCTGAGAAACTAATTGGTTTTTTAATCCTAAGCTTTCAAAAAACAATGCTTAGATCTGTCTGAAGAAAAAACTCATTTGTGAGTTTATATGTGTTGTGTGTTATGCTGTAAGACTGCAGTAACCCTTTCTGGCCTAAAAATTTGGGGCTTTTTCAATGACCATGTGTATTGGGAACAGTAAAAATGGGATATGGTGTTTGGTGTATACATAACTCATGAAATTACAGTAGGTGTAGGCTTAATTCACACTTTAGAGCTGAAAGCAATTTCCTGCATAGTCAAAAAGAAATTTCTTCTTCTTTGCTCTCAAATGTAACTGGACAGTTGTATTATGTTTTATTTTCTTGCTAGGGTTTTGTGTTTGTTATAGCTTTTCCTACAAACCTCAAGAAGAGCTAGGAGAGCAATTGGAGGGGAAAAGTGTTCTAAGATTATTTTGTCTGCTTGAAATATCTTTGAATGATCTAGTCATAAGATCTGGGCTTGGGAAGGACTTTGCTTCCAGGTGAGATTGGTAGGGGCCTTGCCAGTCTTTACCTTTCTTTTCACTATGGAGGTGGTTTGCCAGATGCACTCCCATCTGTAAGTCTCACCTAAACAGCATCCAGGTGTGCAGCTGTCTTGGGTAGGAGAATTTGGGCAGGTGATTGCTGTTCCTCGGTGATGGCACATAGCTGGATCTGACTAAATCCCAATAGGGTTCAGGTGAGTAAAGTCAGACTAATTATGAAACACCTAGGTTAAATTGTTGGCCCAATGGTCTCTGCTAGCATTGTGCTTGTGGAAGTTATTCACCACAACTGTGAGACAAAGTTGAAAAGGATGAAGGAGAGATCTGGAGAGTTTATATTCCTTCTCAAGGCTGGTGAGAACTTAAATACCATAAATACCATACTTAATAAGTATTTATGGTATTAAATAACTTAATACCATAAAATGAAAGGGGTTAAAGTATTCAGCAAAAATGAAGTTTGTTTGCAGATATCTCCAGCTTCTCTGTAAGTATATTCTTCCCCATATGGGCTGACTATCATCTCCTAATTTAAATAATTTTCCTACTTAAATCAGAGGTGTGCGAGATGAGTTGGAAAAATCCCTTTTATTGATTCACATTGCTGTTTCTGAGTAAGTGCTAATACACAAGCATGTTCTTGTGTAAAGGCTTATTTGGGGGTCGTTAGATGTACAAAGCAATTATACAGTGCTCTTTATTTTTAATTGTATACCTTTAGTACTTCTTCATTTGCAAATAAATGTTTTTAGACTTAGTGTAGTGAAGGGAATACAGCTGCAGCAGAGTTTGTTTTTCTGAGTTTTATTTTAGTAGTATGAAGCATTTTATACTTAAATATGTAGTTCAGCACAAATAATACTCCTCCATTAGGATAATTATGTTTTTTTTGTTTCTCTGCTTCCATTAATTTCTCTAATTAAAGGCAATTAAAAGTAAGCTCTGTAAGTAACTTTTAATTTGTGAAAACTACTTTAGACATGATAATACCAGTGGAAGTAATTTGGATTCTACCTGAGCAACAATAATTATAATAGCAAAGGTGTTGTTAGGTAGTGCTGCTGTGTTCAACCCTTAGTGATGCCTAAACCATAAGGTTGCAATACAAGGAAAATAACATTTTAAAGTAGAGTTACAAAAAAATCTGGTTTGAAATATCACCTTTATACTTCCTAGGCGGTATAGGCAAATTACTTTGGTCTGTGATTGTGTGGTCATGAGCATGCCCATTTCAACAATTGGTGGGTAATGAGCAAACTGCCTGTATTTTGCTAGGACCAAATAGCCAAAGCCCCCAAAAGTCCAGGAAAAATCCTACCATCCCTCAGTGCCAGACAAAATACTGCAGTATTTTAATAACATCACTAAGCTTTCAGAATTTAAATAAGACATTACAGATATTTTTACAGTGTTTTTTACTTAAATATTTCTGCCTTTTTTCAGCACTGCAATTCAATGAGCTTGGGCTTCCTTGGTGCTCTTTCCTTATTTTCACTCAATTTGCTTTGTACCTGTCGGGAAATAATTTTGCCACATGTGATGACTGGTTTAATTCTGATTGAAGTTAGGAAATGAATAGTGTGTATTCAGATCACTCTCTTCAGTGGAATTTGCAACTCTGAGGCAGTGACTTGCCTTGTTATTGTCCACAACATTATTGGCAGTGTTAATCTGGAGAAACAAAGATCCACATTAACACAAGCAATCTTCTTATGCCTGGACTGTGTCCTTTTAAAGCCTGTCTTCAGTTGAGGCAGGTAAAATAAAAACTCTGTAGTTTATTTTGGTTTTGGTTCCTTTGTATAGGAGTTCAGCCAAAGGTAGCAAAAATTCCTTAGTATGTTCATGTGTGAAGGACCCTGTATGTTCAGTGGTTCCTTAACTGTAAAACTGCCATAGATTTCATTGAATTTCATAACACTAACTTTCAATATATGCATCTATCTACCTATCTTCACAAATATTTAATGTATATGTCTATATGCATGCACACAAATATGCATTTGTATATAGCTATTTCTGGGATATCTTAAAAGTAGGAATTGCATATGAATGGGAAAAAAAGGGTGGATGTGGGAGCCTGAAATAATAACTTTGAATACCACAGACAAAATCCTTAGGCTTACATTTTTCTATGCTACAGAATTAGTCATTTCCCCAAAGAAGCTAGTCTTCACATTCCTGTTGAAGACAGCATTTTGCTGCAGCTGCATGCCTTCCTTCTTTCTTCCTTCTTTCTGTTTTTTTGTGTTTTTTTTTTTTTTTTTTCCTATGCCTTAAGCTGCTGCAAATCACATTTCTGACTGAATTCTAGAATGTAAATAATTAGTTGCATCTCATTTGTTCTGGGTCTTGGTGATAGAACCCCCTTTATAACCAGGCAACTATGCATACAACCTGGTGATCCAAGTAACTTTTTGAATTGTCATTTTTCCTGGGAAAGCTCTCAAAATCCATAATGTATTTGAGATACTGCAAGAAATGTAGCCTGCAATAGCATCTCTCATTTCTCTAGCTGAAATTGTGCAGTTGCGCAAATCTGAGAAGACTGAATTTTCAGATAGATGTTGAGTTCTGGTCTGCACTGCTGGTTCTCAAGTTTCTTTTTATTTTTTTTTTTCTTTAGTTTTCTTAGACCATACAGCTGAAGAAGTTGGGGTGGGAAGACACCTTATGCTGTGAAAGTGATTAATGTGCATTAGCAAAGGCAGGGGATGTGTCTATGTGTATATAAAATGTGCATGATGGAGCTATAGCTGTAAAAGTGCTGCTTTAGGCAACTAAGATGCTGGTCTCTATGAAGGGTTGGGTAAGTGCCTCATATTGTGAATTTTGAATTTGTTTTTTAATGTTGAAATCTATGTACCATCAATGATATTACCAATAAATCCACAACCATTATAGCATTAAGAATAAACTGTAGCATTTCTAAAGTAAGACAGTGTCTTCCAAAACTAGAATTAGGAAAAATCTGCACCTAGGCACCAGCAGTGAGGCCATTATCTTCTCTGAATATTTTAGCAAGTGCTTAGCAAGCTTGCCTGTTCACTGAGGTTGAGAATTTCAGAAGGGCAATATTGAGACATTCAAATGCCCACAAGAACTGCTCTCAAGATATTGAAGCATTTCACTGTTTTCCTGCTTGAAAAGTTAAATCTAGAGGTCTGAATCTGCAGATTTCTTGGGATTTGCATCCGCAGAGGGCTTTATATCTCAAAATGTTGGTATCAGTTTCTCCTTCCTTAATGCGTTTTGCTTTTCCCCAAAAGGGCATTAATCTACTTACACATATATAGTAGTAGAACATCTCAAAAGTTTTCAAATGTGTTAAACCAACTTCATTGAGCCAGATTTATCACTTCTTGTCTTTCTAAGGTTTGGTCCATGTTAAAAATTAAGCATAAGGATATTCCAGTGTCAAAAAATATTCTTATTTTCCCCAGTGGGAGTAGAAATACAAACCCAGTATTGTTAAAAATCATGCCTATGGGAACAGGTTCAGTTGCCTCTAAGTTCCTCAGGTTGTACATGGGACTTTAGTCTTGGGAAAGACAGAAATTTTAATACAACAAGCTGAAGAATAATACAGGGCATCAGGATTGAAGATGAATGTGAAAGAGGTGTTGCTTAGTCTAGAATCTTTAAGATGATACTTGAAAGGGCTGTGAGGATGGTTGAGCTTGATGGATGATGATTCCAAGTACATGACAGTGGCTTGATAGCTGATGCAGCAGTTGGACTATGAAAGGACTAGAGAATAAGACAGACCATGAAGAGTTTACAATTGTAGTGTAAACTTAAATTTGAGATCAAGAAAAAAGATTGTTATCTATTATACTCCAAGCTGTGGGAGAAGGCTGATCTGGCGCATCAGGATAAATTAATGTAATAGAGAAACTAAAAGAATCTGACGTTTATGAAGCAAGATGGAAAAGGATTTGTGGTCAGCAGTAGTGTTCTGACATGTGGGGAAAGCTACTAATCTAGAAGACATCTGGGATATAGCAGCATTAAGAGAGGATCAGATTATAGGCAGAAGTGAATGCCAGTGCAATTAGAAATGCAGAGAGTCTTCAATATTTCCATTAATTGCTGCATTGTCTCCTGGACAAGCTACCCAAACAAAATAGAAAAAAATTCAATTACAATTTATTCAAATCCATACTGTTGACTCATTTAAATATTATTTTCATCAGTGTTGTAGGCCAAAGTCTGGCTGACTCATGTAGAAACCTTAAAATTGACATAAGAAGGTGCAAGAATAGAAAGTTTCATTGTTCTTGTCGTTACTGAGGAGAATATTTTTTGACAGATTTGTATCCTGACTTCATGTGAAGGAACTTGAACCTTGTTTTCCAGGAACTGTATGGTGTGCTTGGGACCACTTCTAGGCAATGCTAAGCATGACCCTTTAACAGTATAGATGTAAGCTATGTACAGCTACACTTGTCTTCACAGTCACAGCTTTATTTCTAAAAACTGCTAGATACATCCTTTTCCTAATAACAGGTATTAATGTACTGATTTTACTCATCAGGCTTTCTAATTTTAAAGCCTGTAGCTGATTTGAAGCTGCCCTATTTTAGTGCTGTGTATCTCTGATAGCATGTTTTTCCCACCACTAGTGTTAATTTAACCTGTCAGGCATTGTGACACACTGCAAGACCATGCAGATACTTGTCATGCCTGAAAACACTATCCTGAGCACTGCAGTTGGGGGTGGAAGTTGCAGCAAGGGTAATTACCACATATCTTGATCTTCAGGCAGTGGAGATTGTGGTTAGGAGAGGTTTCCCCCTGGGGAGAAGGGGGAGGTAAGACTCAGCAGTGCTGACTCGGTGTACTCTCAGTGGTTTTTGGCATAGTGAGGAGAGCTGCAGCAGCACAGGAGCTGCCATCTGAAAGAGGACATACAACCCATCAGCAACGAGGGGGGACACACTGATGCTGGAGGGGAGGTGATGGGGAAGAGCCTATAAAGAAGGAGATTTAAAAATGAAAGTTTTATAAGAGGTGTGTTATATTTTAGCCTTTACAAAGAAAATTTTGATTTAAATGGCAGTTTCCCAGTGCTATCTACTACTGCCTTTCCTAGCTCTGCATTACAGCTCTGAGCTCCCAATAAGCTCAAATGGTACTGTGATTTGCTTGATGATTATTACTGTATAAAAAAGTTTATTTGATCCTAGTCTGCATACAGGGACACTTGTATATGTACCTATATCTGTGTATTTTTAGTTATAAGGACCTCTGGACTTGAAACAAAAACACTGTTGTCAACAACTAACTTGGAGGCCTTTGAAAAATTAGCTTTGAAGTCTTAAACTTCTTGCTGCAGGGCTGACTACAGCTGCACTTCCTGCAGTTCTTGATGGCAAGAACTGCAAGAATGTTTAATGAAAGAAGGGGTTTCAAGTAATGTTTTGTATTTGTATTTTGTAGTTCTGCATTGTATTGCTGGATTTTGAATTTTTTGATGTTTGAGGTTATGTCTTTTTTTCTTTGTGCATGAAGCTAGTAACTACCCAAGCTTTAAATTTTAAATTAGCTTTAAGGGCTCTTAATTAACAGCCCTTAAAACAATTTCTTTTTAAATAAACCTAGATACTAAATGAAAAATTAGCTGAAAAAAAAAATTATGAACCAGTGTAGTTAAAATGGCTGTTTGCTTCTCTGTTTACTTACTGATGCATTTGTCCTGTATGAGTCTTTACTGACTGTTTTATTAGAGGAAGTTTTCTAAGCTCCTGTGAATGTTATCGTAAGTGGAGGCCCCAGTGAGACTGCTCCTTAGTGAAAGCACATTTCCCTCTTTTCTTGGGTTTGCATTAGTGATAATGAGTTTCTGGAGCTTTCAGAGCTCTTGCCTGAAAGATAAGGCTATCATGTCTTTGCTGTTGTTGGTCATTATAGTCACTGCTGCTTGGTGATATGCCAGGAATAGTTCAGGGATTAGCTGGTGCTGGGCCTGTGGATACACCTGTGTGTTATGCTAATATTGTGAAAAGAGTGGACTTGGATGTGTAATTCACAAGTATATTCAAGGGAAGTATGTGCAAATAAAATGTTCAAATCTCACCTGCAAATTATATGGACATCTAGGTCTAAAAACACCTCTGTTGTAAAACTCTTAAAATTGCATAGTTGGAGAGCTGTGCCTACTTCACTGTGTAGAGAGACAACCTGATCTTTTTGTTCCCTTTTTATTCCTGCCCACCTGGCCCCTTGTACTGTCTTGTATACCTTGTAGTTTTGCTAGTTCGCCTCCTCTGCAGAGACTGTAGGGCTGTGTGTTGTGCAGGGAAGCCTCTTCTCTTCTTTGTGCTCTGACTCCAGGTGACCTCTTTGTCTCCTCTAGGACTAAAAGTGAGACCTGAGCCTTAATGGAAGCAGCTGTGTGTTCTGACAGCATCAACACTCACCTAAGTCTAAGCTGAGCCTCCTAGAGCCCACGTGGTCTTGTTCTCAGACTCCTGTGGAATCCAAGGCTATCAAAATTCAGCATCACAAAATTCAGCGGCTTATCTACATAAAGGATCTGGAAGTGAGAGCAAACAGTAACCAGTGAATGGCATAGCAATAGCTTATTACCCTGATAAATTGGAAAGCTTGCAAATAAAAAGTCCTTGGGTAATTTTACAGGAGGGAGCAAACATAAATAACTGTAGCCTTCAATAATTTTAACTCCTGCCTCAGAGTTTCAATAGAATATTTCATCTCCTTTCCCCTGATATCTTACTCTACCAAATCAGAAGCATTATTTATTAAGACGGTTGTCAGAGAGTCTAAAATAAGAGAGTAATGTACTGTAGTTCCTTGTAGGCTTTTGGACCCCTAAGTCTTTATTATGACTGAAAAATTCTGCTGTTCCTGAGATTGCTTATTTTAATGGATTTTTTTTCTTGTGCAAGGCAGATAGGATACAATCACTTCAATATAAACAAAAAAAGTAATAGACAATATTTTAGTGGAAGTTAAACATTTCCAAAGCTTCAAACTTTGGAGAGCTGAAACTGCCTCTCCAACAGCCCAGCTCTTTTCCACAGGGTCAGGCTTTTGTTCTCAGAAAAGATGAGTCAAACCCTGTTAACTGGTTTTATAGACCTCTGAGCTCTAGGAATTCTGCTGTTGTAGACTTTTTTTGCAGATTTTTTATATCCCAGGCAAAAACTCATTTGCATATGGTATTGTTATATGTTTTCCTTTGATCTCCTACTTTGGCTTTCTAAGATTGAGTGCTATTTTTTTACTTGCAAATCTGCGTTGCCCCAGGATATGAGAGGTTTGTTTGAGCTCTTAATTGGCCAGTGATGTAAAAAAATGATTGTTTTCTATATTGAAAATGAGCTCAAATAACCCCTTCATGGAGCCTTTGTAACCTACTCTAACTTTCTATGCATTTTTACTGACTCAGATTTATTTTGTCTGGAAGGAGAATGAACTCTTCTAATCTTTTCTCTGGTAGCAGCTATGATTTTTGGGTTTACAAGACATCATCATAAAATATAGAAAAAACAAAAGAAAATTAACCATGCTTTCTAGTGTTCTTATTTCAGTGAAAAAGATACAATTCCAGTTAAATCAAAGGAGGTAATCTGAATAGATATGATATGCCTAAGAATAAAATGGAGTTTGCTTTTTAAGATTTCTTGCATGCTGGTTTATATTGTAATTTTGAAGAGCTTACTTTTTATTTGCACTGAGACTATATTTTATATGGTGCTTTTGGACAAGAAGAAAAAAAATTCCTTTTTATTCTTTGAGAAGCCTGAATGCAAGAATCTAACCTGTAGTGTATAAAACCTCCATGGCTGGTCTTAAAGAGGCTTTATGGAGATATTTTTGTTAGCATTCATGGCATCTTAAAATTGCTTGTTGATTTTTAGAATCTTAGGAGGAAAGGAGAAGTGTATAAATTAAACTTGACATTTTCTACTGAAATTAGAAATACATTGAACTATGAACTGTTTCTTCTGTCAGCTTTATTAACACTTGTTGGTTCTCCTACCTTCTCTTTTTTCTTGCCCCACTGCAGAATCCTTGCCTGTGACGTTTTACTTTCTTCACAATTGCCAAGCCCTGCAGCCAGAGGTTGCACACATCCTTTGAATCCTATTTAGAGGAACTTGTCTCTGCCTTGTAGGTGGGAGAGTGTTATCTTGAGATTGAGAAAAATATGGCAATTTACTTGGCTGCCATGCTGTTCAGAGTCATTAGCTCCAGCTTTTCTTTTTCTTCCCACTCGTTCTCCACTCTGAACTTAAACCATGTACCAGAAATAAGCTGGGTTATACACATATTATTTTAAAAAAATAATCTTCAGGTATAGCTGCTCTATATGACCCTAAGTGGTTTAACCACTGTACTCAGGGAAGGCTGAATGCATAGGTTTGCTTTTGGGTCTTGTATCAGTTATTTAAATGGAGTTACTGCAGACTGAAACTTGTAATTGCTGAGTGAGAGGAACATTATAATGATACAAGTAGCTGTGTGCATTATGGTATGCCTGCTATTTTGATTTTTTTTTTTTTGGTGACTACTATGCCTTTGGAGTTGTGCTTGGTGTTGAAAATAATAGTTAATCTTACTTCCTACTCTTCAGTGCAGTTGCTGAATTATAGTAGTTTTGTTCAGTTGGGTAAGAACTGTGATAATCTTTCATCATGTAGGCTTAAATTTCTGTAAGGCGCATTAAATGAGCAAAATGGTGATGAACAATTCTGAGGAAAAAACTTATTCTTAACTCCTGAATATGTAGGGAACTTATGCTATTTCTCTGTGTCATGTAGAGCTAAATTAAGATGGATGGCCAATGTTTATTCTTCTAATTTTTGCCTTCTAAAACTTACCAAAGGAATGTCTGTGTATGTATTTGGTCAGTTGTAGGGCTTGGTGGCCTTGACTGCATTCTGCCAGCAAGGTGTGGGTGCTGCCTGGATGCCCTGCCAAGGCACACATCAAAGATGTTATTTTTGAGGGCTTTGCAAAGCGTTCAGCAGATGCTCTGTATAGCAGAATTAACTTGTCATGCTTGGGCTTTCTAAAGTGAAATTCCAGATTGAAACTGAGACTGTCACTTGTGTCTCATCACAGATAGCGCAAGAAAATAATTAGGAAGGAAAGAGAGCAGACAGACTGCGTTCCAGGCATTTTATACTGTCTGTCTCTATTTTAGGGTGAATGTGCACCACAGATAGAAGTATCCAGACTAGGAGGGATGTATGCAATGCCCTGTCTCCTTTTAATTTTCTTTGGAGGAAAAAATCCAGGCCTATAGATTTAGGTTATCAAATGATCATCTTTCATGTTGCACTTCTCAGAGTTTATTGAAGAAGTACTCCAGAAAGCAAGCACAAGAATTGTTGTGGTTTTGCTGGGTTTTTTTCTGTATTTGAAACAATCGAAAATAAATGGTTGCAAAAGATATATAGGAAGTTAGTCCTCAAGCTGTTCTAAGGATGGCCTCCTTGCAAATACTTGCAGCCTGTGAACTATCCTATATATCCAGAAACAGATTCAGCAAATGTTTTGCATGTAATCCCCAGTAAAACTTCTCAGCCTTTCATTTTAATAAGAGATTTCTGTACTGCTATAAGCATCTTTAACACCATAGGTTATATGTTTCAATTAAGTGTATCTGTGTTTTCACTTCTTTTGGTGTTCTGAATCTATTGAGCTTTAATCTGAACATATTGTTTTATTTTTTTTTATGTAAGTACTATATTTCCCCCCAATGTACCATATATAGTACCCTGTTAAAATCCAGAGCTAGACATAAATAAGACCTCAAATATGACTTCAAGTTGATAAAAACCAGAAAGATACTGATGGCTTTCATATTTCTCCTTTGTTAAAGAGGAAAAAGGATAAAAGAGCTACCACAGGATACCAGTTCAATGCAAGCTCCTGGTGTGGACAGGCTGCATTCACACCCTTGTGAGTTCTGGGATAGCTTCTCTTGGCAGGCAAACCCTCAGATCAGTTGGCAGGAATGATGTCTCATCAATGTATGTGTGTGTATCTTGATTAAGGGTGCACGTTGTTGGAGCTGACAGGAATGTCAGGCTCTTTAGATTCCCAGAAATTCTCTAAGCCTGACAGATATGAGGCTGGTGTTGGCTGAATACATTGAGATGATTTTTCACAAAAGATGAGTCATTCTTCTTCCTATATGAATTAATACCTCGTTCAGAATCTGAATTTACCATTCCTCTGTGAGATGATTTTTTAAAAAATTATTTACAATTCAGAGACAGAGCTGTATATATTATACTATCTAATAAACACTTAAATGCTAGAGTATGCCATACTTTTGAGTCATACAGAGAATTTTTTTCTTTTAGAAAAACCCTAGAAAAACTAAAGTCTTATTGAGTGTTACTGAGGACATATATTGAGATGCAAGTATATGCAGTGGAAGTAAGTCTGTTATTTTTCTGGGCAGAGACAGAAAAACTATCAAAGCATGACTAAACCTTGGAAAATGTTAAGTGTTCTGTAGCTGAGGGAAAGGGTGTTTATCCTTGTCTTTCTAATTGCTTCATTTAAGTTATCTTATCCAAAACTTTAAAGAGAAGATCCAAATATTGTGTGGTACTATGAGTTTAGTAAATAAAGATATGATTTTTTTACTTTAAATATAAAACTAACATACTGATAAAATCCTGAGTGTGGAAGCAATTTTATAAGGAAGGGATACTTAAATATATATATATTTATATATATATATTATATATATATATTTATATATATATAATGAGCAGAAGCTGTTACCTTTATGCAGATATCTGTGTGTCAGTAAAATAGGTATTGTTTAACTATATCAACTGCATATTAGGATGTAAACACACTTTTCTTTCTCAAACTTGGTTCAAGTAGTCATTTAGGTCAGATTTGCACTACAAAGTTTTGCTGGCATAGCTGTTGTTACTTTTATTGAATGGTTGATAGCCACTGATTTCCTTTAATCTTCTAATTATCCTTTTCTTTGTATACAGTTGTCAATAAAATAACCTCTCAAGTAAAAGACCCTGGAAGTCTGAGATCTACCTGCTGGAGTGGAAATAGATGGTAATGAGCTTGGTGAGGGAAGCAGACTTGTGCCTCATGAGAGACTGTCAGGGAATTTAAATGGACTGGGCACGAGGGTTTAGGCATGGGCTGAGCATAATTACGGCCCTCAGACAACATTGAGGAGATGCTTTGACTACTGCATCTTGGACAGAGAAGGAAAGGGATTTAAAAGATATCAAGCACTCTGGTACTGATGATAATGGAGGCAATTTTCATAGTACTTGGACAGTAATTGCTGAAATTCAGTATTTTGGTAGGAACAATGGTTGTAAGCTAAAGAGTTGTGCAATAGTTCAGTTGTGTCAGTACCAAGTAGAGTTTAATATTTACTAGTTCAGTGTAAATTTTCTGCCAATATTAATTTTGATTACAGGCATTAGAACTGGATGTTGCCCTGGCATAGATAGAATCCTTCTGTATGTGTGTTTTTGTATCTCTTTTGCTGCATCTGGTCCTTAATTAAAGCAGCACAAAAATCTGTGTGGACAAGCTAGAAAAGAAAAGTAAGTATAAACATCAAAAAAAAAGTATTTCAAAATGTAACTCGGTGTTCTTCCTGAGCCTACTTGCATTAACCTGATCCATGAGCAGCAAAGGGTTAAACATGCAGAAAGTGGCAAAACCCAGCTATTTTAGTTTTTTCAGACTCTCTAAACAAGGGAATAAATATGGGCTGCATCTTGCATTTCTTTCAGTCTAGCCTCTAATCAAGGATCTGCTTTTTCCTTTTGCAGTGGATAACATGGGGCTTAAGAGATTTCAGTTAAGAGGGACATGTTAATTAATCCAGGGCTTTATCTCCTCTTAGGTTGTCAAATATACAGATCCTTAATAATACCTCCTCTTTAGCATCTCACTGATGTCTTGATCTGTTTCCAGCATGAAACTTCAAGCTGTAAGTTGTCTCTTAGTGGTTAGATCTTATTTAGGATCGCTACATAACTATGATCGCCCATGTTCAGGAAAGGCAAATTTAAATTTGCTTTACAGGAGAATGGGGTCTCTGTATTAAAAGTGGAATATAACCTGCACTGTTGCAAATAGATGGCAACTGGCCAACACATCTCTTAATTTATTAGCATCAGGAAGGTGAGGTACTCAGTTTTTGAGTGATTTGGAGTTTGTAGTGTTATGGGAATGATAAGCAATTAGAATTCTATTAGTCTGATGTCTGATATCTTGTGGCACTGATCCAGACAAGAGCTAGTCCTTAGACTAGTGCAATTTTTCTTTGTCTGGGCATACTTAGTCTGATGTCATGTGGTTGTGGTGTGTGGGGTTTTGTTATTGTTTGTTTTAAGATTTATCTGACACCAAACAGGAATCCTGCCCTGCAGATGAGCAGTCTCTGCTTTGTGCCAGACAGGAGGCAGACCTACAGGTGTTTAAGCAGCAGCATCACAGCCCAGGCAGGATGCAGAGCTTATGGAATGACTTCTACATTCTCCAGCTAGCAGAAGAGAGGGAATTGGCAGGTAGAAAAGGTGTGGCTGTATCCCAGTAACTTTAGGCTGCTGGCTTTGCATGCTGATGCCCTCCACAGCCAGCCTGCTGCTCGGGTGCTGTGTTAGTGACAGACAGAAGCCAAGTATTTGGACAGGCAGATGGACTTGTCCACTTGGACAGTAGTGGGCCTTGCTCATCCTGTCCCTGTTCTTCAGTAACTTCTAAGGGCCATAAGATATAAGAAACAATGAAAGTGCTACCCAAGGCGTTCAACCTACACAAAGACACTAATTTTCTGTTAGAGGAAGGCTAAAATTTGGTGTGCTGAGGTCAAAGTAAGACAGTTTCCAAGAACAAAGTTACTGAGCTGATAGTCTCAGTAAACCCCAACAGAACTGTTAGAGATGCTAAACGCACTGAAAGGTAAAAAAAAGCTTAAAGGAGTTCAAGAAAATCTCTAGGAGACTAGAGATTTTGAAAATTAATTAAAATATTCTTTCCCAGTCTCTTCTGGGATACTTCCAATGTTTTGTCAGGGGAGATAAAAACTCTGTTGACCCTGTAATTTCAAGTGTCTGAGAGAATGTGGAAGCCAAATCACAGAGCTCTGTCTGTAAGAGCAAGACATATTGATGAGCTGCTCAGTGACCTGGCTGTCATGGCCCAGAAAGTTTTCCAGGAAATGACGGAGACGTGGAAGCCGCTGGTCAGCTTGAGATGAGATGCTGTAAGTAGTGCAGGAACTAAATAATTAGCTTGCAAACAAAGAAAAAGGTTTCAGCCTGCCTTCTGCATAAGATTTGCTGAACATCCAAAGGCTTAGGTAAGCAAGGGTGTAAAATAAGAGCAAGCTGGGCAAATATCCTATGTGCAGAAGGCAGAGCCAAGAAATTGGATTGCCTCAGTTTAAATGACTTTATCTTTAAAGAGAGAACTCCTTGTGATGATTATTTTACTGTAGTGGATGAAAAGAGGAATTTTGGTAGACAGCTGAAGTGACCCACCTCTGAGGATGCTGCAGAGTTTACCCGCAGGAAAAGAAACCTCATTATCCAAAGCTCAAACAAGTCTGTAATATGTGCCTTAGAACTACTCATCCATCAATGTTGGCCAAGAGACAGTTGAGAATTAGAAGGAAAGAAAAAAGAAATTCCATTTGAACTATTAAAGGTATGAAATGGTATTTGCTCCTTACCCAGCCAAAACCCTGTGAGGCATTCTAGAGTAAATTGGTAGCATGCCAGTTTCTTGTTCATTGGAATTTAAGGCTAAAGATGAAAAGCCCCAGCATAAAACAAAGCAAATGCTAGTGAGAATACTAAAGAGTGTTTTGTCTCTATGAATACTGATATGATATGGCCTTGCTTGTGAAAGTCTGAAAGTCAGCATTCTCTAATATCTGGGCTAAAAGAGTATTTTATAAAACAATTGGAAATTCTGCCATAAGGAGTCAAAAATATTGTTACACTACCTCAGGTGATCTTCACTGCACTTGAGATTCTGATTTACAAATATTTAGTTTAAGTAGGTTAAAAAAAAAACAAAAACATTGGAATATCAGCCATCCTAGCTCTTTCATCAAGTCAGCAGAGAAATAACAGGATGTGAATCTGTTAAGTACTGTTTCTATTGATGACATGCTCAACTGTCAGCAGTGTGGCAAACTATACTCTCTTGCACAGTCTGCTCTCAACTTCTGAGAGTAGCAAAGAAATAGTGTAACTTTGCAAATAAAAAAAGCCCTAGCTAATTCAGGTGTTGAAACACAGAGACCGAAGAATGTTGCAGAGATGGCCAAGAGCCAAAGCTTGAAATGTTGCCCAGGTTTCCTGTGGTTTCTCACCAGGAGCTGAGATGCATGAATATGACTTTCCTATTAATCAGATTTTTAAAAAGACCTGATAAACTTGGTTGCAGTGATGGATCTAAGGTGACTGCAGGCTTTTGCACTTCACTGCATATGTGAAGCTTTTGATACAGTATAGAGCCCCAAGGAATGGGCCACTTAAGCACATGGTAAGAAATTAGTCTGGAAAGAGCCAGATGTATGAGCTTTCATTCCATAATTGTTCTGCTGAATGCATGCCAACCTGGCAAAACACCTTCTCTAGAGTTCAGTTTCCATTTGGGACCAGGCTGAAGACTGATTTCATTTCTCTGATGAGATGGTAGCTTGCACAAGGAAGTGCTGGAAGCTTGATCTCTTGTGGTGATTTGGAGAGGGAGGAAGCTGGAAGGTGTTGCAGAGTGTGAGGACTCCCTGATTCACTCTGTGTAATGTCAAGGCCAAAGTAGCCTTTGGGTACTTGAGAGAATTCAGCAGCTAAAACTGCCCATGCAAGTTCTGGCTTGATATGATTACCACAGATGTTGTACACTGCTGATAGGGTGCCTGTCAGCCTCTGTGGTTTAGAGCACACAGTACGTAGCATTTGATGAATTGTGACACAACATGCATGGTTAATACACCAGCCTTTCAATTTCTAGAGGCCTTGCAAAAGGCCCAGTGAATCTAAGCAGAATGTACTTTACTGAGTTAGTTGTGAGCTAGAATTGCCAAGTGGGGATGAAACTGCATTATGTGGGAGAAGGCACTAGGAAGCAATTGTGGACTTAATTTAAGATAAATTCAAGTGTGTGGACATCCTCCCTAAAAGCTAAATGGAAGAGACAGTCCACATTATTGAATAAGATGGCTAAAACCTCAAAAGTCTTTGCCTGGGATCCTCTGTCATGAATGCTTATGTGAGAGGAATAGAAACAAACTTAGTCTGAGAAGAAGAAAACAGACTCCAGGACAGGCTAGCTGCCACTGTGCTTGTCCATGGTAAGTTAGGCACAGAAGGCAACCAGAAAGCAGAAAAAGTGAACAAGAAGTAGAGAAGAACTAAACATCAATGAATATTTAATCACTGGGACACTCATCTTCTCACCATGTTTAAAATTGCTCTATCTTATGCTTGAATTTGTAGAATTTTTATAAGTTTGGGATTTTCAAAATATATATAATAAAGTGGAACCAAGTAGGATATGTTTCTGAAGAGAATTACATATATTTTGCTGAAAACTAAATAACTGAAACAAATCCAACTGCTGAAGCTAGGGTTTGAGATCAAAATTGGAAGTATTCAGAAAAGCTTTTATCATATGAAGTCAGCCGCCTGGCAAAACATTTGTATTTTGTAAAAACCATCAATAATTCAGAAAATATTTGTAAAAGTTTGATCTCATGTCAGAGGAAATATTTACATAATATCTTTTTCCAAGTATAACAGTAGGAGTGCACAATTGTAAAACAGGAATGGAGCTGTAGAGCCTATAGTGCTTGCTGTGTAAAATGCCTACATTGCTTGCTACTGAGTTCACAATAGAGTTCATGAAGCTGAGCATTTTGGGAATGATCTTTTACTTCTGTAAAGTGCTGATTGGACTTACCAGTTACTACTCAGATTTTATACTTGAACTGTCTTTATGAGTGTGTTTAAAACAAAAGAAATACTTATTTTCCATCTCATCAGTAACCTTCAGGCATGTAGGCTGGATCTTAAATTCTGTGCCACTGCTGTGTCTTTATGTTTGTTTGCAAAGAAGGTATTTTAGCAGCATGTATAGACCTCAGCTAAGGTCTTTAATTCCCTGAAGAATTTACATTTTTAGAGATGTTAATATGGTGTGTCCTCCTTTCTGCGTACTTTTTTTTGTAAATGTATCAGTGGAATAACAGCGTATATTATTTGGCAAGTGTTCTGTTAGATCTAGTGCATTACTTTTATTTCTAAATTTATTAATATTGAACTGAGATTTGCTTGGGAGGGATCTGACTTAAACTGAAAGATAAAGGGAGGATTTACACTTTATTTTCCAGAGTAAGGAAAAGGATGGAAGTAAATAAATGCAGGCAAGGCAAAACCTAGGAGCTCAGAAGGACAAAGTCAGCCTTTTGCCATCCCACTGGATTGATTCACCCTAATGCTGTTTCTGCTTTGCTGTAACAGACTCTTTTGCTGTTAGATGTGCATGCGGCTACTAGCTGGAGCACACTGAAAGACTTTTGAGCCTCACACGCCCTCGTCCACAGTGATCAGGCAAGTTTTGCTGACTTGCTGTTTCTTGTTACTTTTCCAGAAAGGTAATTTCTAATGTAACTTTTGCCTGTACTTAAGGGCTCAATTACCAAATGGTGCTATGCATTCACAAATGGCAGTGAGAAGCTCATTTACAGATGAGGTGGAGGGGGGCTCATGCACAGGAAAAGGAGTCTCCTAAAGTGCTGTTTGGGTATTAGGGGGGAGAGAGGGGGAGTTATGGAATGCAGCTGTAGAGCCTATAGTGCTTGCTGTGTAAAATGCCTACATTGCTTGCCTCTGAATTCACAATACAGCTGGCATGCTATCAGATATCCCAAAGGGGATTAGCAGTGGGATTTTAGTAAAAGCCTCTCTGTAAAATAACTAGTGTTTTTTTGAAAATAAAAATGTGTCCAACACTAAGTCGAGGGGAAGAACCTAACAAAACCCCAATTGTGCAAGTCCTATTTCAGTTATGTACTTGTCTTTGCAGAACAAAGAACAAATATTGGATTTTGCTGATGCAAATGTTGCTTCTGGAGATGGGTCACAGCTCTCCACCTTATACTCCAATTAATTTTTCACTTTTGTGGTTTTAGTTTTTGATTTTTTTTCCCCTTCTTTTTCACCTTGTAATCACTTTTTGCTTAGCTTTGGACTTCTCCCTTTTCCCTTCACCCCTGACATGTTGATCTAACTTCGAAAGGCTTTGAGAAATATATATCCATGAAGTCCTTTCACCTTGACCCCTTGCTGCCTGCTGCTGGAAGTGCACTTCCACATGGAAACGGTGCATTCCACCTGGCTTTATTGTTACCATGGAAACAGGCCACAGGCTGCATAAAGCCACTGATGAGACAAGGAGGGAGGAAGAAGCCTTTTAGTTCCTAAAATAGAATAATAAGTGTAGGACTGAGAATAAATATCACTCTAATTGTCAAGGACACATAGAGAGCCAAGTATGAATTCTGGTGGTGCTGTGAAGTAGAGTTTGATGGTGTTTTAATAAGGGAAAGTCTTGGTCTCTTTTGCATTTGTGCAGGCTTGTGCAAGGGTCTCTTTTGGCTTGGTGAAAAAGATTGAATTCAGCTTGCTTCAGTTCTGAGAGAAAATCCAGTTTTTCCTTTGAAAGTGGGTGATCCTAAGTGTCCTGCAACTTTAGGGTATGGGTGATTGTTTTCAGCTGGGTGATGTGAATATTGAGCACAGGTATTTTGCACTGGTGGCAACTTGTAGAGGTGATGTGAGTGATCACATAACGTGTGAGTGGAAGACACAGGCTGAGAAAAGCTGCAGTCTGGCAAACCTGCAGCTGGGGAATGTAGCAGCAACTCAGACATCCCAAGCTCAGGCTCAGCAATCCGTGCTGCTTCTAAATGTGGGTGGGATCTTGGGTGGCACTGAAGCAATAGCTCTGCGTGCCCAGAACACTGAGGAGATGGAAGCTTGAGTCATTTTCCTTCTGTCTCTTGTCTTGCTCTTGGGTTCCTGTTTCTTCAGTGGTATGAGGTTACTTGGAGAAGGCCCACTTTGGATTTATTAAAGGCTCAGTTTGGTAAATTCAGTATTTAGCAGGAGACAGGTTTAGTTAGTGATCTAACTGTAGTCCAGGATTTTGTGGATGCCCATTTAGCAGAAGGTTTAATGAACGAAATGCTTTACTTAACTGATTTATTGATGGAAGGAGATAAAGGGTGTTCTAAGGTGCCATGCACCATATACACCCACAGGTGTGTTACAGGCAGCCATGGGCAAGCACAGCTTGCTCTTAAAGCCAACCAGAAGTGATGTGACAGTACCTCTATGGTCCTGAGCTAAGGCTGATGTTGAGACTTTAGGAGGGCTAGTTAGTTCAGGGCTGTTGTGAGGCTTACTGCAGCCATATGGCTTTGGCCACTGCAAAATAAGGACAGAACTGCTGAGACTGCTGGTTTGTCTTGCTGACAGTGTGTGATGCTGCTTTTTTTTCCAAGCCAGGCAGCTGTTCACTGGCAACTGGAGTAGGAACACTGTGCTCTCAGTTCCCGCCGGCTGCTGAGCAGCTGTCAAGGGGCAGCTGGCTTCTATTGAGACTTGTGACTGCAGCGGAATCAGGAGTGGCTTTGGATCTCATTACCTGCTCTTTGTAACTGCTGGTGCTAGATCCTGGTCTCATTCATAGTTAAGAGTCTGAAACTGTGCACTGATTTCATCGTGCTTGCTTTTCATCTCGTGGCATTATGAATGAGACAAGACTGACTTTCCCCTCCTCCCTGTACTATTCAACCTTCTTAAAGCCTTCAATATCATATTTGTGTAGCCTCCATGCTATGCTTTAGTGGGTCTTACTCAACCTAATAAAGCTCATTAGTAGCTATATTTTCCAGAATAGGTTTATTTTTCTTTTGGAATTACTATGATTCTAACATAATAAAGAAAAATTGCAACATCCTAGTGTTGAATACAGTGTTTATTAAACCCCACCATTTCAATACAGTTTATTTCTTTGGTAAGACTATGGAACTTAACTTGAAAAAGAAGTTTCTTAGCTATCGGGTGAAAAAATGCCACCAATTTATTAACAAAGGAAAGCTTACAGGTGAGATGAAATTACTCTGGTGACACATTTATAGTGTTATAATTGTCAGTGTTTGCTTTTCTGGTTCCTAATGAAAACAATAGAATGTACTAAATTCAACCAGCTGTGTAGATTATACAGTTTAAGCAGCTTCAATTAAAAAGTGTGGGCAATAAGCATCTTCTATTTGTTCTTCCTAATATGAATCCATTTCCAGTACTCCTTATGGGAAACTCCATGATTTATAGTAACAGATTTTTGATTCTATTAATGCTCATGTGATAAGAGAATAGCAAAACCCCCTGCAATTCTTTTTGACATGCATGGTTGAATACAAAGGGCATAGATACACAGATCCACACATTGCATGTGTTAATGGACAATACTAAGTGGTCAAAGGCAACCTCCAAAGCATTTTATATGTAATAATCACCCCTTTTGAGAGAATTACAATATGTAATGTGTTTATATTGCATTGTGTGAAAGCTAACATCTCCTGAACCACAGCTGTAATATAATGCTTTTTGTTTATAACATCTTTTTCTTTCATAGAATCATTGATTGGGAAAACAATCTTTAAACCAAGCAAACAATGAAAACTCAAACCCCACTTCTTTAGCTTTTTCCCCTACTCTAGAAATTGAATATTCAGCTTTAGCAAGTAACACAACATGGGACCTTTCACACCCTCCACAGCATGTCTTGGATGTTGTGTAATTGTCATTGACATATTGTGGCAGCATGAAGTGCAAATCTGGGACTGCACTCATCAAAGCAACTTGGTTTTAAATTTTTTTTTTTCTGGTGATGGCATTGACATTTTTCCATTTGCAGAAGTTTTTGTATTTTTCATGTATATGAACTGTACTTAACTGCATGGAGAATTTAATCCTGAGTTTGATGTTTTGGATGCAACCAAAATAAATATATATAAATGATAAATAGAAAAGCTGCATGAAAAAAATAGAAGACAGTATTGGAACTCGGGAAAACAATTGGAACAAGTATGTCTTTATACCAGACCTGTCCTCAACCAGAGCAGGAGCATCTTTTGTCCAGACAAACACTATGCATGCAATTTATCCATTCAGTAACCCAATAGGTAACATTGCTTTCAGCTGCAATGGGAAAAGAAAATGAATCAAAAAAATGAATCTCAGAGCAGATTGGAAGATGATAATGTGAGGAGAGCAAGGTCTGAGCTGCTGGAAGAATTTGGTGGAAAGCTATGTCTAGATATTTTCACATGACAAGCTTGAAAAATTAAACAGATGCTGAATTTGCAGCAGGATGTTGAAAGAAATGCTGGGGTAAGGAGAATCATCTCTTGGGAATATTCCCATCAATAAAAAAAAAATCTGGTCCAGGATTAGAAATCTGGAGTACTTCATCTGCAGTGTCTTAAAATAATTTATTCTCACAGTGATTTGATGATCTTCAGCTTCCCTGATCACTGTTCTTTTTGGAATAAGCCATTTTTCCTGTCTCCCTCCTCCCTTTTTTTAAAACTTTAAATGTACTCCTCTCTCACTGATACATTCTTTAATAAGGCTCTTTGTGTAGTAGATTAAATTCAAAGTCTACATGATCTTGGGTGCATCAGAAATAGTAATGCAGCATTACTAAAGCACCTTTTCACACTGCTTGGGCATCTTTTTAAAATACATTTAGTGCTTTATTTTTTAAATTGTTATTTTAAAGTATTTATTTACATTATTTTATTTCTGCAAGTTTCATAAAACACTCTTAACTAGGAAACTTTCCTTCATGTCCAATGACATGTGTCTGATACTGAATTTGAAGTCTAGGACTTCTTGTGTAAACCAGCCAAAATACAACTACTTTTTATTTCTTTATTCTGATATTTTGGCAGACTTTTTATCTGTTAGTTTCATCCTGTGAAATTGGTTTTCTATGAGGATGTCTGTGTGAATTGCGTAAAACTTTCACTGGAGACACAAAAATACTTCTATTTTTACTGACTTACTGTCTTTATGAGATTTTTATATTACAGCAGTTTCTTCCCAGCTTCAGGTGAATATATATGGCTACATCCAACTCAAATAAGGGTGATAGCAGAAAAAGGGAGGAGCAGAAGTCTGCAGTTTCTGTTGCACAAAGCCTTCTCCAGAAATGATTAGAGGAGCAGAGGTTTCCATACCCTGAATGCAGTTATTGGCACAAGGGCCGCTGGCTGTCCTGGATCAGAGGCCCACACTGGGTGAGCTCTGATCCACGTTTGAGACATTTTTCATGTGAGAGCTCCATTAGCATTTCACATATGTAACCCAAATAAAAATCACAAATACTTCACCTAAACGGGAAGAATATCACTTGGGAGAAGAGTTTCATTATTGAGTTCCACTTTTTAGAGTGATCCTTACTGTGTGTAGTTCTGGAACAGATGTTGATAGTGGGATTTCTTCAGGTGGGTGCCCTATGGATACGTGTATTCTTGGAGTTGCAGTAGCCTGAAGATACTATTTCTAAATCCCTTTTTCTTTTTTCCTGGAGGCACTGGAAAGGGCAAAGCTTTCTGCTGAATCATGTTTGCAATGGTGGAGTGGGCAGAATTCAGTTTGCCCACGTAGCCTGAGAAAAATTGGGGAAACGCGCCATCTATAGCCACCTCTGCAGTACTTATTTTCCTCCGGTTGTGTGCTACTTTTTCAGTCTTTTCTACAAATCTGTTGTTGAAAACTTTGGCGATAAATTCTGCTTCTTAGTACCAATGAAGGGCAGTGAATATTTTTAACCCTTTTTTTTTTTTTTTTTTTTTTTTTCTTCAAAACCCCTCCAACTCTAATGGTAAGGAAGAATAATTGTATGGAACATGAAATCCCTCTGAGTTTGAATTGAGTGTCAAAGGAGAAAATGTAGTCCTTTGTTTATCTTCCCCACATTTCTCTGTGGTTTGAAAAGATCTCCCCGGATGTGGTTTCAGGTGTCTTTAGGAAATAATCTGTACTCTTTAATGGCAGACCTTGTGCAAAAAACCAGCTCATCCAGCTTGTTCCTAGGGTGCAAGCAGGAAGAGGTCATATTTGAGTAGAGCACTGCGTTTTGAGAGCAAGCACTGAGGCAGCTGTCAGCAACTGGAAATCAGTGCTGGGCAGGCCTGGAAGTGTCCATGTAGCTCAGCCACCGTGGTGTGGGAGCAGCAAATGTCATGTAGTCAGCATTTGTCACTTCAGACTTCTTGGGAAATAAAGATGGAAGCAGAACATGTAATAATGGTAACTTATAACCAATTAGCAATAATCATTCCAGGTGATAGTTTAGCCTCTTTTGAGCTTTGTTGTATAGTGATAATTATCATAACGATCTATTTTTGTTGATCCCATTCACTTTTATTACTTTTAACATTTAGAAATAAAGTGACAAATTGACACTACAGCAGTTCTCACTGTTACCCAAGATAGTAACATGAGCACAACAAAATCTCAGCTGCAAATAAATTTGCAGTTAGGCATTGCTTTATTCAGAGAAACAGATTCAATCTTAAAATTATTCTCAGTATTTTTGATGATCTAACACTTTCTACTTATGGTGCCATATGTGATCAGTGATCCCAGTTTAACCTGTTGAAGTTCCCTTGCATTTTCAGGGATAAACAATAGTGGGGAGGTGGAAATTTAAGATTTGAAACCTTGTACTTAGAATGGCAAGAGTCATCAACATTCTTATAACAGATTTGATTAGAATATCCTCTTCTTTCAAATAAGTTGGCCAGCAATGGAAAGGATGTAGGAAGGAACTGTTTGCTACAATTATTTCTCATGTATCTTCTTTCCCTTGGTTTCTTTTATTTTTCTGTTGTAAGATTCTTATAATGCAGCACCTGAAGGTGATTGCTATCTGATGTTTAAAAATCAGTTTTGCATTTGTTGTTTTTGATGGCTGTCATATTTCCTAAATGATTTTTTTGCTACTTATCTGAAGTTATAGATTTTGCTGTAGCTAAAAATGTCCTTGTAGCCCAATAAAGTAACAAGAGAACAGTTTCTAAAGAAAGTTGTGCATTAGTTTTGTTAAATCCTTGTCTCTGAAAGAGAAGTAAATTCAAGTGCTGCTAAGAGACCTTTCCAAGGTACACAAGTTTTTACCACTTTATTTGATATATACCTCTTAAAAGTAATATTAACAGTATAACAAAGAACTTACAACCTAATTGTTTTAATGAAACTCACTTATGGAACTACCGACTTGAGTAACTATGGTATGCAAATTGTTACAATTTAGTAACAGGAAACGAGATGAGGATGTGTATGACACACATTTTGGAAGATTTTTCTGACAGAAACAAGTAATTTTGATTTAATTAATCTATAAACACTTTCAAAAAGACTTTGGTGTTATCAAATGAGTTTAAAGAAATTAAAGTTCTATGTATCAAGGTTTAGTAGTTGTCAACAAAATAGAAAACTATGAGAAAAACTTCCTGACTTTACTGCGTAAGGGAGTCTCAAGGAATTTATTCTAGGTTCACTGTTATTTAATATTCCCATAAGTGATTTGGAAAGAGGTGATGACCAAGACTGTAAAGTTTGCCCTCTGCACTGCTTTATTCAAAGAAACAAAAATGAAAATGTAGTTGCAAAGAGCTGTAGAAAGACTTAATGATAATGCATGGTGGAGTGATAAAATGGCATGTGAGATTTAGTGCAGGTAAATGCACTTGGGATCCAACCTTAATTTTCTGCATTAAAACCAGTGACAGTGAATTAAATTTTGCTCAAGAACTTAAAATTTTAACACTGTTCTAAACAAATGCTACCCAAAGCACAGCAGCAGTAAAAAAAAAAAAAAAAAAAGGCAAGTAGAAGCATTAAAAAGGAAGGGAAAACAAACCATAAAACCTTATGCCTTTGTATAAATGCCATAATTTGCCTGGAGATTAATTGTTACCTGAAGTTCTGGTTTACTTGTGTCCTGAAAGTGTATTTTAAAATTCAAATATGTACAAAGAAGGACATCAAGAAGGATTACAGATCTGAAATTACATTTTTTTTAAGGATTCACTAGATAGGTTAGGTTTACTCATCTTGAAAAAGTTAGAACCAAGATGGAAGTTTGTAACATAGAACAGATGAATGGAAGTCACTGTTTGTGATTTATTTTTTCTTCTCAATGCAAAAAGCAAGGGCTGTTGTGAGTTATCCAGTGAAATGTTCAGAACAAAGGAGTTCACAGTTATGTGATCAAAGACCAGAGAGAGTGGCTAAAGCAGAGATTTTGGCTGCTGTGTGATGTTTTCCTCTCTCATGCCTTGGAGCCTGACCTGCCCAAGGCAATTCTGGGAGGTCTCATGGCTGAAGGGTCCCAGGTTGGTGCCACATGGACTTGTGGGTATTTTGGCTGGGAAGTGTGAAGTGGGGATCAGGTAGGGAAAAAAAAAAAAAAAAAAAACAGAACAGGATGTGACTCCTGTGTAACCTGTGGAAAGAGATGCATTTTGAGTTCTTCTCCCTCCTTCATCCTTGCACCACAAAGTTCTGCAATTGTAGTCCTGCTCCTGGAAAACTGGAATAATTTATGTTGGAAAAGACCTTTAAGGTCACTGAATCCAACCCCTAACCCCACACTGCCAAGTCCACCACTAAACCATGTCCCTAAGTGCCATATCTACATGTCTTTTAGGAACCTCTAGGGATGGTGCAGAAGTCTGATTTCCTCATGCTTTCTTGAGTGCTTTTAAGCATTGTGTAGATGGTTTTTTGACTCCTTTTATTCCCCTAGCTGCTAGCAAAGATATATATATGGGAACAGTGTCTCTTGCTACTGGGAGCTGAGCAGGGATGCTCTTTACCTCAGGCAGTACATCTTATTACTCCCAAAGAAGAGTGGTGCTTATAACTTGAAGTGGAACCCACTTTAGATGTATAATTATGTTCTTCTGACAAGAAGAAAAATGTGAATTCAGCTTTTGGAACTTTAATATGTAGGGTAAACATTACAGAACAAGAGCATAGCATGACTCTGAAGTAGCATCAGTGCCCATAGCTATAAAATGCATAAAACAATGAAACTACAGAAAGAATTAGACTGTCTAAAGCATGAAGCTAAATGACAATGGAAAATTCATGTTACAGTTGTGTATTTCATGTATTTTCTTAATTTACAATTGTTTATGACAAGCTGTTATCCACATTCCCAAGAGGGAAGAGGTAAATACGTTTACATTAAACTTTGTGCTAGAATGATAGAATCAGTCATAATGTATTATAACAATGATGATTAATGAAGATATTTTCTTTTTTTCCTGAATCCTCCTCTGCCTTAAATTACAACAGAAAAAGAACAAATAGCTCATTAATTCATGAGATTTTTCCCTCCCTTTAATCCCTTCATAAGAAAGGGAGTAACAGATAAAAACAAATTTACGTACAAGATTGTGTTTCGTGTCTGTAATAAAGTCATGCAGTATGTTGACTTTTGGTGCTGCTTTCTAAGCTGCAGGGGGGCTGTTGCAGAGAACTCTTGAAGTTCTAGCATTTAATGCAAGAGTTCAATATGTGAGACCTGTTGAATCATAGGAATTCTTGAATTATTTAAATACATTTTTTCATAATTTGATTACTTTAGGAAAGTAATGACTTATAAAGTAATGTGCTTTGAGAGTGCTGTTGTGTTTTCAGGATGTTAATATATTGTAATAATTGTTATTATTGTCAAAAGTGTCAGACATGACACTAATGCTTGGAAACTTTGATATTAAAAATACAAGTTCCAAATCTAAAGCATCTTGCAAAGAAATATGCTTGCAGAATTGTCTGTACTACAATCAAAAATCTATCAGTGATTGCTTTCTTGTTTAAAACCTTTCTCTTCATAATTCTTGATATTTTCACCTTTAGTTCAAGTGCATCCTTGTAGGTCAGGGTTGTGTTATATTAATGTCTTTTTTCAGAAGGTATTGGGGTTTGTGTGACTCCTGCTGATAGAGTGGTTGGCAGGCCTATATCAGTCTGTAGCAAAAGCTAATTTTCAAAGTTTTAAAATTTTTAGATTTTTAAATCACTTTTAGAGTTGGTATGCTACAAATCTTCTCTCATATCTACACTAAAAATATTCTCATATTAAGAGAACTTTCACAGATCAGGAGTTCTATTTTAAAACAATTTTGAGACGTGACAGATTCAAATTCTGTAATCTCTGGGTAATAACTCTCGTGTTCTGTTGTAAGACAGATTTTTACAGTGCTGTAATGAGCCATGCTCTTTAATGGTTTTGTCTCATCTTCTCAAATTACAGCTTAAGGGTCCCTTTGAAGGCCCTCAAGAGCTGCTGTTCACTGCTACTTCAGAGCCATCTGTAACAAGGAACAACATCAACTGTAGATTGTCATAAATGCTAAGGGGCTGCTTGAGTAGCAATAATTGCATACAGTGAATGATAGTGTATATATAAAAAATATGGAAGAAATTTTATATATATATAAAATATAGAAGAGATTATATATATATATATATATATATATATATATATATATATATATATAATATAGAAGAGAATAAGGAAATCCTTCTTTTTCTTTTTGGTTCCTCTTTTCCCCTGTAATCGTTCTTCCAAGAAATGCATTAGGGGGCAGCAGAGCCATGTGGAGACCAAAGTCACAACTGTATTCCACCTTTTTGTTAGGAATTGTGGTATTTTGTGGATGCTGTTGCCCACATACAAGGCATTGTGTTTTCTCAACACTGAATAAACAAAAGGAATAGTATAATCAGAGAAATTCTCATTATTGCTGAGCAGAGCTTGCACAGGGTCAAGGCCTTTTCTGACTCACTTAGCACTCTGCTACAGAGGAGGCTGGAAGGCACAAGGGATTGGGAGGGGACACAGCTGGGACATCTGGCCAAGGGGATATTCCATCCCATATGGCATCATGCTTGGTGTATGCACCTTGGGGACATTTGTGCTGGTGGCATTTGTCTTCCCAAGACTATGTGACACGGGATGGGGCCCTGCAGTCCCAGGGATGGCTGAGCACCTGCCTGCCCATGGGAAGCAGAGAATGGATTTCATGTTTTGCTTTGCTCATGTGGTGAATGTTGCTTTCCCTGCTAAACTGCCTTCATCCCAGCCCACGAGTTTTCTCACTTTTCCAGTTCTCTCCCTGATCCTGCTGGTGGGGGAGTCAGTCAGTGGCTCTGTGGTACTTAGTTGACCCCTGGGGTTAAAACAATGGAATGCTGAAAATGTGGATGGGGATGTGAGAATTTCTATCTGCAGTAAGCTTTCCATTTCTAGATTAGAATGCTTTCAGGTGGTATTTTAGCTACCTATATGCTTCATCTCTTAGGAAAGGAGATAGGAAATGTAAAGGGAACTCACAGAATATGCAACTGAATTTTTTTATTGCACATTTGTGTTTATTTTGCATAATTTATTAAAAAAAGTTTTGAAATCTAGATTTAATGGATGATGTTGAAAGACTGCTTGGAGTAGTCTCTTCTGTATTCTGGTGTATGTGAGTGCATAATAATTTCAGTACTCTTTGGTGGAGAGTTCTGTATGAATGCAAATTACTTTGTAAATATTATTGTTATAGTAGAAACATTACCCAACATTGGTAGAGTGGAGCTTAAAACTGTAAGAGGAGCAGGATCTGTGTAAAACTGTAAGAGGTGTTGGATCTGTGGTCCTAGAGACTGTAAGGTATCTCAGTCTTGATGATGGTATTCTCGGTATCTTGGTCTCTGTCTTTCACCATGACAACTTTCAGTTAATTTATTTTCTAGAATGGTAGTAGTTAAATAAGTTCTAAAGGCTACTTCTGAGGTAATTTTATCTGCTTAAAAGGATAAAAAAAAATAAAGCTTTTTAAGGATTTTAATTTACCTACAATATTTATATCTTGTTTTTTTTTTTTTTTTTTTTTTTTTTTTTTTTTTTTTTTTTTTCTTTTTTTTTTTGGTTTTTTTTTTTTTTGAGTGAGACTTTTGAGGACAAAGAGGAGTTCTGTTTCTGTCTCTCTAGGGAAATAATGAACACCTTTGTATGAAAAGATGGTCATCTTTCAAGGCTCTAATTATTAGTTTCTATTAATGGAACTGACTCATAACCAGACCAAAGTGTTTAAGTGGGTCACTACTTTTCTAAATGAAGTCCTTACTGTAGATTATCTCAGCAGTCATTGCCCTTTGTCTAACTACTTTCTTTCTCATGAATAAGTTATAGAAATTCTACAGCACAGTTTTGATTTGGCTGTGTTTCTTGTTCAGTTCCTCTTTTTTTTCTGTTTGTGTGTTGGCTTTTTTTTTTTTTTTCTTTTGGTATTTCAGATTCATTGCCCTGTTGTAGTCAGATTTCAGATAGAAATGCTGGTGTAATTTAAGATTTTACTTTAAGAGGCATAACTAAGGGTAGAAGGGAAACATTTAAATGATTCATTGGAGTCTAGTCAACCTTTTGTTCTGTATCTGTTGGTTTTAATAAGATATTTTATTTTTCTTAAGATGTTTCTGATTCTACTGTGGGTAGAGCTAATCATGCCTGAGTCATGTCATCTTCCTGTTTCTCTTAGGACTAGACAATTTTTCATTACCTTCAAGGACTTGTTTGCAAGGTTATGTTTATCAGCAGAAAACATGCTGCAGATCCAAGTTTTTCTTAAAAATTATTGCAGAATCAATGGGCTCAGGTAATACTCTTTGTGAAACTGTTTATGAGCAATAATAGCCATCAAGTGTATTAGGACACAGAGAAGAAAAGCTTTATTGTCCTAGGAGAGAAAGAGTTTTCAAATAGTCTGAAATCAATTCTGTTTTCTGGGGGTTTTGACAGTGCTTTCTTGTAAGCAAAACATCCTATTTTATATTTTTGCTTACTGTAAATTCACTTAAATAAAAGCAGCAAGTAAGCTTTAATAATTTAAGGAATTTTCATAGTTAAAATAGAATAGGACAGCAAGAAGAAACATGAAAAGCAGATGCAATAAATAAGCTCATAAGTGGATCATAAACTATGCTGAGTGTTTTTATAGCACTTGCAACAGCTGTTTTGGCCTTATCTTCTCCCTGGAGAAGTGACAGTATGTGATGTTGGTTGAATCCTTACTTTTATTTTACATAACCATTGCTTTTAGGCCAGAGCTCCTTTGTGCCTTCAAAGCCTAATCTACCTAGGTGTCCCCAGGTTGCTTTTTTTCTTACTGTGAATACATATTTTTGTTAAGTCACGAATGCCCAAAGCATGTTTTTACTATCAAACAAATGTAGGCCTAAGTCCAGCAAAACACTTAAATGTAAATAGTTAAATACACAGTTATCTGTTGCATTTGACTGCCCTAGGACTGCTTACATATTTGAAGCTTTAGACATACAGAAGTGCTTTAGTGGATTGGTGCCCACATGCAATGCCAAGGAAAAGCTAAAATTTGTATTATGTTACTGAGCTAGGCACTCTGGTACAGAGAAATATCTGCAAAGCCTTAACAGAAAAAAAAAAACCAAACACCTAAAATCCTATTTTTAAATAGGTAAAATATTTACATTACAACATATGCACTCTATAAATATTACAGAATTAGCTTAAAAAAACCCCAACAAAACAACTGTTCATTTTCACTTGCTCTTATGGGAATATTACTGTGCTTTGATAAGATTGGCAGTTGCTTTGAAAATGTGGAAGGACTGATGTATCTGGCTGGGATCAGGGAGCTCTGCAGATCTAGGGCTGCTTGCCCATAAAATGTGGTTTGGAAGGGAGAGCTTGATAGAGTGAATAATTCTGTGGCACAATGTGAAAAAATAGAATGTGTGAACAAAGCAGCAGCATTAAAAGGTCGGTGCAGAGAGGAACTGCCTTAGTTTGAATGTTATAACCCTTGATGGCATGATTGTGTTAGGGAGTTTGTGAGATATTGTGCTGGGAAACATGAACAACATGCAAATTAGGTTATTTTACCTGGTGTTTTATTAAAAGAAGTATTAAAACCCAAGCCAGTGACAATTGTTATGCTAGATGTTATTGAGGTGGCTGTAAAGGCTACATAATCACCATGTATCAGTAATACAGCTGCACACATCTTCAGGCAATGGCATCTTACTCCCGCTGTTTCACCAATAAACTTAAAGTTTTCACGGTGTTGTGAAAAATACATCCTTTTAAAACAGCATGTTTTAAATCAGCCTAAATCTACTTTACAAGGTTGGGTATTGAAGCTAAAAGGTGCTGCTGGAGTCTGACACTGATATATCAGCAAATGCTGGCAACATGCTGGGAACTACCTGTGTGCTGTAACACTGGAAGGCAGTCCATTAGTGCCTGAATTAATGCACTCAGGGACTTTTCATTCTTCACAGAATCTATTTCCATATTTAATTACGGGAAAGTCAGAGAAAAAAAGTTACAAAGCACCTTCTTCATCCATTTCATTGTCAATGGGAGTGGTGATTAGTAATTCTTCTTCAAGTTATATTGCAGGGTTCACTTAAAATAATGCAGCTCCTTGCTGAGTTTGCTCCAATTAAACCATATTTTATTTGCTAATGACTTACCAAGTTGACAATGACCTTGAAGTTGGTATTGTCAACACTTCTTGGCATAAAGAGCTGGATGATTTACAGTTATTAAAAGTGCATCAATATATTCTTCAGTCTTTGTCAGTATTTTTAGAAAGATTTTTAATTCCATTACAGATAGGATACTGTACCTGAATAATGTACAGGGTAGTAAGTTAAGTAACAGTCAATTTATGTTGTTTTTACTGAAGATTTTAAAACAACACTTCCAGTGTTTCTGAGTTTGCAAAAGTATACTTTAATACTGAGTAGCTTTAATAACTAGAAATGCAATTTATCTCTGTCACATTTCTGTTGGCCATAACTGACTTATATAAATTTACAGATATTTAGCTACTGAATTTCCTGGTTTCAGAAGGTACACTTTATCATGGTCAAATTTATTTCACTGTGGTATCCTTGTACTGGCAGTAACATCACTAATTGAGTGACTGTATCAATGCAGTAGCACCCCTAGTATTTCACTGCTACCATTTCACTCTGTCATTGAACAGAGTAAGGTATTCTTTATAAATGCTTCTTGGCAATTTAAAATGAAGGTGAATAGTAAAATTACATTTATATACTTTAGAAATGCTTAGAGCATCATAGTTACAATTAAGTAATGTGTGCCTTTAGAAGGGATTTATGTGGACTAGCTTGAACATTTTAGATCAAACAGAATTTTGCACAACTGAGTGCACTAATTTACTGTTTTGTCACTAAAAGTATCACTGAACTTACCACTTTCCTGGTTTTTGTCATGCTTGTCCTTCTGGAAGCTGATGTTGTATGTTCTCTTAACCCAGATGCATACATAGTCACTCTACCAATTCATGAACATTATTTGCAGGGAACTATCATTAGTTCTTCCCATTTTCATATTGCACCATATCGATCTTCAAGGAGAGGGGGGAAAGAACCTGGATGACTTTCTAAAGATGTCATTACTTTAAAAAATACTTTATCATAAATTTTGTGTTCTGATTTGATGCATTTAAATTGGATGGTGTTTTACTCGTTAAGAAGATTTCATATGCAAAAATATAATTTACTGAGTGCCATTTAAAAAAATGATCAAACTGCCATCTTACCTCAAGCAGATATTTTAAGAACATCCTCTTTTTGTTTTGCTTTAAAGAATTGAGTGACTATGCCATAATATTTTACTTTAATGGAGTCGTCATTGTGTGCAAAACTGTAACTGAGAAATCACATGGTCTAATTGGTGCAACCTGTTTCTTTAGTCTGAAACTGCTATCAGTTTTTGCATCATGCCTAATAAAGTATCATAGAGGCTTTGCACTGTTCAATCTAGAGATTGTGAGGTGTCTAGGATCTTTTGAATGGTTAAATGGTAAATAATAGATTGTGCATATGTATGTATATACATATATGGCTTCCTAGTGAGTAGCAAGCACAGATTTCAGTTTAAGTCACTCAGCTATACACAAAATATACACATTAAGTATATACAACATAAAGTATACACATTAAGTATATAAATGATTATCTCTTTCTATTAAAATGCTTTAAAATATTTTTTTTTAATTATACAGTAAGTAGAGTAAATGTAGAGTGAGAATGTGCTGAACATTCTTCTTCTAATATCTCTTGGAACATGGCTAGAAATGCCTGTCACCTGAGTGGATGACATATTTTTATGGCAAGGTTTTCTCTCACAGTATTTTTATTTGGAAACATGCTCATTTGAATTAGCAAGAGATTCAAATAAATAAATTTCCTTAAGAATATGTAGTGTGACTGGTATTTAAAAAGCAGACATGACTTCTGATGTTCAGCATTTCTGTTTTTAATCAGAAAAATCCTTATTCTTCAGTGCAGTCAGCTGTGCTATTTGAAATTGCTCATAATTTCCAATTCTTTTTTCAGTCATGTAAGGTTTACTGCTCTGTAATAGGGTACATATACAAAAAAAGCAGCATATGCATAAAATGAGAGAATGACTGCTTTTTTTTTCCTACTTAAAAAGACTTTAGATTTGCAAAACATAGAAGGCTTTATACCTTGTGGAAAGATATGCTTTTCATTACTATGGAAGCAAATACTATGGTAATAGAAATGTTTAATGAATTTAAGATATATTTCGAAACATTCTACTCTTGTTTTATGTAAAGTTCATTTACTTTTCAAGTGCTGCCCCCAGAAGAGAGAAGCAGAAAGTTCAAATATTGTGGGTATATAGGCAAATCTCATACTAAAATGGCAATCTGCACATTTAATCTCTATAGCAGGCCTGTACATTTTTACAGTTTATTGTTAGCAATTTAATCTCATTCCTTTAAACACAAAAAAGACTTCTCTTTTTTTCAGAGCTGATGCCCCTTTGGGTGGGGAGTCAGGTTGGTTTCATTTCACTTTTTTAGCTGCCAGAGCAATTAGGTCTATCTGATGTGAGGCTGCTCTGCCCTGTCACAGAGGAGGTGCTGGAGATCAGGGCCCTCCAACCCTTGGAGACACCCATCAGTCTGGTTGGAATGTACAAGACTTTCCTGACCTGAGAAAACTTCTATTCCATTAATAATAATATTGTGCTCTTCCTTTATTAGTATTGTAATCAAATGTAAGTTATTCCACAGAATTAACCATATAAAAAATTCAATATGCTTATCCTTATTATAGACTTCACAATAAATTATATTTTTACAGGATCTAATCTGTCACAATTAAAGCTACTTTAAAAAGAATCTTTTGTATGTAGCTGAACAACAATATTTTTTGTTCTACCATGTATTAAAGGAGTAATAAATAGTACCTTATAGAACCACTTGATGGTGCTGTCACCCTTTTGTTCCAAAAATTCAGTTTAACTCTCATGCTTCCTTTGTAACAATGATCATCTTAAATTTCTTTAAGTGGTGAAGGAGGAGGAATTGTATAAGCAAGAAATTATTTTTTATTTTCTTTTTTTCCTTCTTTTTTTTCTTTCTTACTAGGAAAAGGTGACATGTTAAGAAAGCAACATGTAAACCTGTGGGGTTTTTTTTGTTATGGTGAGGTTGTGAGAATGCATATACTGGAAATAGAGATGCTACATATCAATAAAAAAACATCTAAACTGAGGAAGAACCTAGCTGTTATTTTCAGAATGCTGAAGTAATTTATGCATAATGAAGGAAAAGTGGGACTGAATTGCTTTATTGCTTTTCTAAAATGAGGCTGACTTTGATGCTAAAATTATTGAATTATAGAAATGTACATGCTGATCCTGGTAGCAAAGTGGTTTTGGCTACCCCCTGCCCCCCCCAAATACTAGAAAGATTATATTCTTTCCTAGCCTGTCATTCCCAGCATGTAACTGAGAATGTTCTCTCTGTAGTCAATGTATCCGATTTTTTTAGAAATCACGTAAATCTTGCTGTGAATAGTTTTGATGTATTTAGAATTAGTGAGTGAAATTTTAGATACATATTGAATTTACTGAATTATCTGTTTTCTGATGTTTAAAGACACACTCTGTCTACAGGTCACTGAATTTCAAATGTGTCTGTAGAGTTGAACATGGATCTGAAAAGCTTGTAATGAAGGGAAGGGAAATATTTGCACAGATCTTTGTGATGGGTTCAAGGTAGATGCATTCTATCCCGCCTAGTGTGTTTTATCCAGCTATTTCCAACCCATGACTACTATTAAATTTATTCATGTGGAAACCAGAAATTTAGGCTCCCACTTGGGGAGGGGAAAGTATGACACAAGCACACAAGAACAAAATGATGCTAATATGAACATAAAACTTGTGCATTTTTGATATACCTCACACTACAAGGAGCGGTTTCTGCTGCCCCAACTTCTGTTGAATGGACCACAGCTGGATGTGTGGTTGACAGCTGGAAATGCCACAATGCAGATGCGTGCAGAAAGTGTAATTGGACTAATGAGTGGTCCATTCATTGAGCATGCTTGCAGTGCTGAGGTCTGACTGCTTGATGTGTACAGTGATAACCTGAATTTTGTTACTCTTGCCATCTTTATGCATTCTGATCCATCTAGTTTAAAACTAAATTATTAATCAGTACTGACTTTCTATGACAATCCCTGCTGCATCTCTGGGAGCTATATCTGTGCTCTACTTGATGTGTTGTGTATGACTTAAGAAGCAGCTCTGAATAAGAATTGAAATGAGAACTCTAACTTGATTAAATAAGAAAATGTTTTTTAAAAAGTGAATATCCTGTCTGGAATCACAAGCTGCTTCCCTGCTGGACAGCCACTGTAGCTGTGAATCCTCAAAGACCTCTTAGCTAATAACTAGAGTCACTTTTCTCTGTGGTTTCAGCATTACCCCTCACAATGCTGTTAGTGGAATGAACTCGTTACTATTAGAGAATTATTAGCTTAACAATTGCTATTTGTTTGCAGAGAATAGGGAGACTGAGGGTGGGTTGAGGGTAGAGATGTGTGAGTGAGAAAACTGGGGGAAAATCTGCCTGAAGACCTTTGGAATGGAATAAAATTAAACTGCAGTGTGGTTTATATGGTAAATATGGTATAACTAGCAAAGAAATGCCCTAACAAACAGCTCTATGAATAAGATTCGCTACAAGCATTGAAGTGATATTTATACAATAATTTTGGCTGGCAGCTATTATATATTTTACCTGTGCTTTGTAGATGGCCGAGAAACAGCAGAGATGGCCCCAACATGGCCGAGAAACTGAAAAAATTCTTTGACGAATTAAATTTTTCCTTCCTGCTTCTCTCTGTTACTTATTCTGCCCTGAAATATAAGGGAAGCATTTCAATCATTTAACTGGAAAAAGGTGTGAATTTAAACCTCAAGACGGGCCAGGTCTGAACAATATAATGTAACTTAGTAAATAACAAGAAGCCAGGGTATTAAAAAAAAAAAACAACATTTTTATTCAAAAAGCAGGTATTTATTCTTTAGAATCAATTTGTTACCTTTTTTGTTTTATTTATATTGTACTTATATATGTTGATTGTCTTCTGCTTTTTAGCCTTTGGGTTTGTAGCAGTCAGGCTTACTTGCTGCTCCTGAGCTCTTCATGAAGACCTTCTTTTCATATGTGCAATCGTTGATCCTTATTTCACTGGAAATCTAATCCTTACAGTTATTAATTTTGCTGTGGCTTCAGCGCAGGGAACACATTTTTAAAGGTTTCCTTTATTGAAAGCCAATTTACTTTATACTTGACGGCTTGTAAAAAATATGATCTTTCAGTAATTTGGTTGAGGTTTTGACTCATCTAGGTTGGTCTTCTGCCACACTTGATAGCCTTTTTGCACATTGGAATGTGCTCTGAGGAGAGTGCTCCTGAATATCAATCAGCTCAGCTCTCCATTCAGCCCTGTGGGACAGAGTCAAACAGATCCCCAGTGAGTCAGAGCTGGGAGAGATGCCCTGTTGGGCTTGTTACTGGTGGAAAAGGACAAATCCTTAAGGGATGTGGAGGTCAAAGTGATGGTGAGATCCTGAGAGAAGCAGAAGTAGTAAAATTAATCCTCATTTAACTAATCCTTAATTTAGGCCCTTCTCTTGACTGCCAAATGGGTCATTGTTAAATAGGATGTAAGGAAGTATTTTTCCTCATTGAGCTTATAGCCTTGTGTTAAGAGGAAGGCATCTCATTTATGTGTGTAACTTCCTGTGGAGGTGCTCATTAAGATACTCCAGAATATAGATATTTCTACTGCTGGATGAGTGGTCATTAAGAAACGAGAAAATATGTGTATGACCATTGCTTCCTCCTCTGTGTGTCCTGCAAGTAAAAACGACCAGCTCAAATTCCTTTTAAAAGCAACGACGACAGAAAAAGTTTGATTGTTCATCCTACTCCCAAACCAAAAGTAAAAAAGGAAGTTAGTGTGAAAAGTTTGGGACAAACAAGATTGTAGAAACTCATTCAGTGACTCTGCTGGTTGGTTTAAGCAGCACAATGATCAATATGCTGCCTGGTGTTGGTTGTGTTTGCAGGTAAGCAACGCCCCTGTGTTTATTATAAATGGCACTTTGGCATAAATTCCAAGCATTGCAAGATTTCATTTGTGTGACTCTGACCTTCAGTGCCTAAGTTGTCTATTCCTCTAGTAGGGTCTTACAACATTGTTGGTGTTTTTCAAAAATGTAATGTTAATTAAATGTTGATGTTTGCTTGATAAGTTTCTACACATATTTTGGAGGCCTGGGTCTGTGGAACTTTCAAATAAAATTAAAAAGAAGGATTAATTATATCTGCATATTTAATCACTAAGCAGCTGATTTGGCATAAGTTTTCAGGCTGCAACTCTAAATTCATTAGAAGTTGGAAAGAGAAATTTTAAAAATAAACTTTAGTTTGCATTATCTGTAGGCTGGTTGGTCTTAATTTGCTGTGCAAGCATCTGTCATGGTTTAAATCCTTTCCAGTGTCTTGGCCAGATTTATTTGAATGTCATTTGAAGTGGTCATAAAAACTACTTGAGTATTTAAAGTGATTTCCTTTGAAGATTTTTTCCTTAAAATTAGTAATAGAAGGGCTCTCTAGAGAATTGCTTCAACCAAGAGAGTTTTAAAAATATGTGATGTAACTAGACCTGTTTTAGCTAATTGCAGTGCTAAATCTCATAATTTGAATTAGAGAATCATAACTCGCTTAAAGCTTTCTTTGACATGTGCTAGAGTAACAGCTGAAAAATTGCATGCTTTCTTTAAGCTTTATTTTTCTCCATTGAGTGGTGGTTAGAATCATCCTGTGATAACAACTACATGATTTTGCCATTTTTGGAACAAGGCTTATGTTGCTTCTTTGAGTTTGCTGCATATTTGTACAGCAGTATTGTGGAGCCCCTCCCTTTAGTGAGTAATCTTGGATTTCATTAGTTATTGCAAAGAGCAGCTGTTTGTAATAGAATAGGCTCCCACTAAATGTATTTAGATAAGCATTTAAAAATGAAGACCCATAAATCTTTCCTTTTAACTTTCTAAAGGGAAGCTACACTGCATTATGAAAAAGTCAACAGCAAGAAAAAATGAGACAAGAAAAAATATGACCTCTTCATCCCACAGTAATAGAATTACAGGAAGAAAAGGAGGCAATGGCACTTCAGCTTTTTCCTACTATTTGAAAACTAATTCATACCCAGATTCCAGGTGTAAGGCTTTTATAAGAGGATGCAGAAACCCCTGCAATTTGTATTGAAAATGAAAAAAAAAAAACCTCTCCAACTGGTTAAGAATGAAACTCCATAAGCTTTCCCCTGTTCTTTCCCCCCCGCTCCCCCCCTTCCCTGCTTTGGTGTAAATTCTGTGAAATAATTTAAGAGCATAACCTTTTCATATTTAAAAGTGGTGAGGCTGGAACAAACTGTCCAGAGAGGAGGTGACAATTCCAGGATATCCAAGAACTGTCTGGATGCAATGTGATCTGGGGTGGCCCTGCTTGAGCAGGGAGGTTGGACCAGGTGACCCAAAGTCGCTCACCCACTGTGGTCCCTTCCAACCTTATTCAGTGTGTGATTCTGTATTTTCACACTCTTTTAGAATATGTCAAAATTATAGTCAAATGACTTGTGACACCTATGAGAATTTATTAAAGTTTGATAAATATACATTAAAAATGTATTCAGAATAAATTGCCTGTGCTGTTGTTCTGCTTTGTTTTTAACTGAACAAATGAAATATTTGGGAGGGTTTACCTTGTTTTGGCAGAATTTTGGAGCCTTTAGGCATGCATGCAGGGAGAAGACTTGAGCTACAGGCAGCAGCTTAACTTCTCTATATTATCTCTTTAAAAATATTTTATTATAAATTTTTAAAATATATTTCTATTTTTAGAGATTAGTTAGAAAAATTAAAAAAAAATCAATACTTCACTGCATTCACCTGTATTGTCTTTTTTGACCGAATTTTCCGCAAAATGTGTTTTGGGTGTAAAACTTCTTGTCATTGTACGTTTTGTTTTTTTACTTTCACCTAGTGTGACTGTAAAGAATTGTAAGGTAAATTGAACAGATACTGCCAGCTTACAGTGAGAAGTGATAGAACACCAAGCATGGTTTTTGAAATTTGAGCACTAGAAGTAACTTACAGGGTTTCATTAAACAATAACAGATATTACTGATGCAAAGGGCAGAACTGTTGATAGTTTTGAGAAAAGTATGCAAATAACTTTTCACATGCATAGACTTATTTTTTCTTAAAATCCAGTTAACTTTATCTGTGAGACTTGTCAGTTCTGAAAATCTGTGTATGTGGATGCAAAACTCAGGAAAGATCACTATTTCTGGCACACAAACCTTACAACTGAAGGCTAATATTAATGCCTCAGGTTTTAGCTGTTATATTTTTCAGCTTCTGTGCTGCTTTAGTGTGTAGTTCTGAACTTCATATTAAGGGGGTGGTAAGCTCTCTTCACAGAATAGGTAGAAAAAACAATTTCTTCTCTGAGGACCGAGGACAAATGATCCAAATCTCAGGCCCAAAAGCATAAACAGTGGACTGAACACAATAAAACAAGAAGGATGGGACTTCATGGGCTTAAACTGTAACTGGGCCATTAACTCCAATATGCTAATGGGCAGAACTTATAAAAGTGAGACCTCATGACTGGTTGTCCATTTTGTGACCATTTTGGGTCCATCTTGGGTGCAGCCCTGGCTGGGCTCTTGTGCTGCCCAAGGTATATCCATTGAGGCCTTTTAATAAATACCTAAGTTATTCCTTAACTCCATCTATCCTCTGTTCTAGGTCAGCCTTCACAAGGCACCAATATAACTAAGATTAGTATGTTGCTATACAGAGAATCCTGAAAGTACTTGTATTAATATGGCATAAACTTGCAAAAGCTGTCTGAGATCTCTTGAAATGACAAGGATGTCTTTCAAATATACACTCTGAGCCACAGTTTCTTATTTGGAATATTCTCAAGTGATAATTAACGAGGAATTTACTACCTTGTCTCACTAAAAAAAAGACTAAAGGGCTGAACAGTGATGTAGATGGAGGAACTGCCCTGGTGGGAGGCAGCTGTTCTCTTGGCATGTGATGAGATGTGTACCATGCTAAGGGCTTTAAGTGTAAGATTTTACCTTCTTGGCTCCTTCATGCTGCATTCTTGAACTCCTGGTAAAGTAGTTCAATCTTCCTTGGGTGTGTAAACCTGCCTGTGACATAAGAGGGAAACAAGGAGTGATGTAAAGGAATACACAGAGATGAGATAGCCTAGAACTCCTCTTACTATGGAAGAAGCAAAGCAGGAAACCAGATAGTTTTGGGAGGGAGGGGAAAACTGGATTTTGTAGGCAGGAACTGATAAAAAATGAGGCGTCTTTTACAGCATGTTAGGAGTGGAAGAGAATATGTTTTTTTCTCCCTATCTTACTTTAAAGTTCAATAAAGAATTGATGAATAAATGTTGCCTCATGTTTTCAAATTACACAAAATGTCTGATTAAGATATTCTTTTCAGGTTTCTGTTACGTGCTAAGGCATACAAAGTTATTATAAAAAATTTATGAGGAAAAGACATGTTAAGTGAGAATTAAAGCCAAGAGTACATCCTAGTAATTGAAGCTGATAAACAGGGTGTTGTAATTAGCTCAAAGAGGTCTCAGGTCTTCATGATATGGAAAGCACAACTGCCCAGGTAAAAAACAGCTTTCTGTCCTCAGCCAAAATGAGACCCACAGTTCAAATGAGTGTGTGGGAAATAGTCATGGAACCACTTAGCTGAAATCAGCCTTTTGCTCTGGGATTGAAGGCAGGAACTGGAAACCTCATTCTTGGAACTGAACTTACCCCTGAGCTTTGGGACTGGATTTGCTGGGCCCAGGAAAGGCCACATACTAATTTAGGCTTTTTTGTATTCTAAAGGCATTCATAGTGCTTTGCTGCAGATCCATAGATTTATGCTAAGACTTGAGCTTACAGTGCAGCCCATTAATCAGAGCAGTATCTTTTTGCAGTCTTTCTTTTCTCAAAACTTTAATTTAATGTCAACAAGTCTCCAAGTTCTTAGTCAAATTTGGTTAAGACTGACTAATAGGTTAAATATTATCAAGAAAGGATGAATTGACTCCTGAACCTGAATGCATATTCATTTTTTTCTCTAAAGACTCAGCTGCAAATTGCAGTGTTTTAATCATCAGTTCACTCTAATTTAGGTTCACATATGTTTAAATTTACAGCTGTAACTGTCTATTTGTCATAGTGTCCTGTCTGGAAAAGACAAGGGTTTCCCAAATTACCTTATTGAGGTTTTGATGTCTTGAAATATTTGGATTTATTTTTTTCTTTAAACTGGGCTTGAATTAGGATTTCCAGAAGTTACAGTGTTTAGTTTTGCTGTAATGTCTGTATAATGAATTTTAAGTGCTGTATTTTTTTAAATGCTCAATAAAAATTTTCACCTTCTTTTTGATGACTAAATTTCGAAATACATCTTAATGAATAAAAAAAAAATGGTGGAAGTGTAGTTTGCTGGATTTCCCTGATTTTAGGATGTGATTTCTACCAACTAACTTTGCATGAAACTTTGTTTCATTATGAACTGCTTCTCTGCCCCTGTTCCCCTACTCCCAAAGGTTTCTTATGGGAAAAAATGGTAAAATTCTGTAAGAAACTGTAGCTTTTTGATAAAGCAGCTGAAAAATATGTAGTACAGTTGGGAAGGTACAACAGTCTTGCTGACAGTGCTGGAAAAAAAAAGTCTCTCAAACTATGGATGGACTTGCAAATTTCATTTTGCTTATATTGAAAGTGAAAGGATAATAAAATCAGGCAAACACAAACTAAAGAACACTTTACAGTGACTTCTGTCCATTCATTTTCTTTTGTGCATTCATTTGTCATAGCTCTCTGTGCTCACAATAACATCCTGAAAGGCAGATCTATTTAAAAATAGCAGACAAGAGATACCTTCTCTAATACATTTACAATACAAAAAAAAAAAAACCTTTTTAAGATGTAAAAAGACTTTGAATTTTTAAAGAATGGTTTATGCATGTACATTAGTATATTTTGCACTTTAAAAAATATAAACACTAAAACTATGTGAAGGGTTGAGAGAATAGAGGTACCCAATCTGGCCATGCCACTGAATTTCCATGCAGAGTTTTGCAAAATAGATGTTTTAATATATATATATACACACAGAATCTAAATCAGACTTCAATAGATAACTAATGTTGCCATTTTATGAGGTATAACTGATTCCCTTGCAGTACAAGAAAATAATAATTATGCAGTGAGAAAGTTATGTACATGTTTATTGTGAGGACTTGAATCAGGCTGTAAATATTTTGTTGGTCCTAAAGTATTTATAGCCAATTTTTTTTTATTTTTAAATGTGTGCTTAATATAAAGTACTATCACCTTGGAATGAATGAAATGGTTTATAAATTAAAAAACATGTGTAGGCTGTTTCCCTGCTAAGAAGTAGAAAAGAAAGGGGCTTATACCATCTCAGAAAAAAAGAGTTGAACTAAAAATGTGAAGCATTCACCTGGATACTTAAAAAACATTGACACTATCCCATTTTGTGGTGAAAAGTTCATAGAACTGGGTTCTTCATTTATAATAGTATCAGTATGATACTTTATCTTAAGGAAATTGGTCTCTTAAAGACACTTCATGTAATAACTTTCACTGAGCAAATGTGAAATAGTATTTTCTTGAATAATTTCAGAGAAAGGACTGGAGACCCAGGTTTCAGTTGGTAGTGAATCTGATATAGTAAAAAGAAAAATGCATGCAGCTTGGAGAAATGCTGTCAGTATCTCATTTTTTCCTTAATACAGATGACCTTATAGGTAGCTTTGCTCCAAATACCTTGAAGAAAGCCAAGAAACAACAATATCTAAACTATCTGTGTGCAAAAATTGTGATGATGTTGTGAAAAAGGGAAAGTGGCCAGATGCTGTGTTAGGATGTGTACAGAAAAGTCTGGCCTGCAATGAATGTGGAATAATTCTTGTGAGCTGTGCTACAAAAAGCAAACTTTACCTGTAGTGTGGTGGCACCTCTAGCATATTTCAATTATAAAATGTGGAGGCCAATCAGAGCCAGTTTAGAGGAGAATTATAAGAGTAATGAGACACTTAGAGAAGGTTCCTAGACAGAAAAAATGAATGAGCTGTATTCGTTACTGTAAAGAATAAAGAGGAACTTCTTAGTAATAATCTTATTACGAGTCATCTTCACCTATACAAAAGTTTTCCAAAAAGAAGCAGAAAATAATGTGATTTCTAAATCCATCTATAATCAGGATTGGAAGAGAAAAGCTTTGCCCTAGCACAGATTCGTGCACCTTTTGAAAGTTCTCACTGAAGACTTGTAAATTTAATCAACTTCCTTCCTCCATGCAACTTTTGGCTGGATTTTTTTTTTACTCAAATTTTTACTCAGATTCTTTTATTCTTTGAGAAAAGGCAGGTAGGATATAATAAAAATTTGTCAGCTTACTTGCAGTTTCATTCCTGTGTTTCAAGCCCATAGGATTGTCTTCTCTGTGTGGACTGTACGCTTTTAAAGCTATTGTAAAATTTCCTTTAAATGTATAATTACAATTGACAAAGTAGATATACTGGAGAAAAATAGACCACAGGTTAATGTGCGCCTAACAGCCAGATTTTACTGGAATTGTAAGTTTTTCTTGTTAATAAATTACATGTCTTCATATGGCAAGTGAGCTAAGTGGCAAACACCAGTTCTCTTCAGACTGTTCTGCACACGTGCTATTATGATGATATTAACACTTGGGTTTTTTTAAAAAAGGTAAAGGGCTTTTTTCTAGACTGTGGTAGCCTTTATTTGCCAGTGAAATTGTGAATAAGGCCATGAATACATAATTGCCGGTTTTACCATAATTCACCTATGTTTGATGCCCCTTGTTCACTTGTTTTGGTGGGGTTTTTTTCTCTATTTATCTGACTACTTTTTGTTTTATTTCATAGGATAAACCAGTGAAATCACCTATCATAAATGAATTCATCATCTAGCGTTAGTTTGATCTTGTATGTAACATTAGTAGCTTCTTGCAAAACAGAATTCTCATGTTTGTGTATATTGGTGTTACTGGATCTTGAAGAGCTTCTGTTGCTTCAGGCAAAATTCTGAGGCTGCTTAATCATTCATCTTCTGGGAACAACAGTAAATCATCTGTGAATTTAAGTCTGTTTGAAAAGGTAACTTACACTGGAGTCACTCTTGGCATATATTAGGCAAAACTGTAATTTATACCCTCACAGAGTATGCATAAATTTCCTTATATTTACTAGAAATCATTGCTTATATGCAAGGTAAGTTCTTGAGTGTCATCAACTCATTAGTTTTATGTGGGTGTAAAAACAAGCTCAACATAGACCAGATTTACAACTATGTCTGATTCTGTAAAAAAAATTGAAATGGCTTTTTTTTTTTCCTTATTATGGCAGTTAAAGGTTGTTCAGTGCTAGCTTTTGTTTATCGAAACTTAGAATTTCTACTAGGTTATGACCCAGATAAACATTACATGACTCCTATCAAGTCATAACTTGACTTTTATTTTTAGCCTAGGATAAGGATGTAACAATTCTCTTTACTTCTGAAATAATGTTTTTCCTAAAATGCCAGAATCTCTCCTCCTCTTAAGAATGTATTGAGCCATGTAAAATGAAAGTCCTGGGATCTTGATGTTCAATTTACAGGTAAGAGTGCAGGTGAGGTTACTGGGTGTATAAAAGATTATTCAACAGATGAGCATGGCAAGAAATAAAATGTTGTTTTCTGGTAAGGATGTCTTCTGCCTTTTGATAAGACCAGCTATCTATTGATGCAATGTATTATTTGGTTTTATGTTGCTATGGGATTGTGTTTTAATATACCATTACTTCCCAGCCATCCCATCTTTCTGGATGTTTTGCAGCCCTTGGTAAATTTGTACTTCCTATCTACTGTTAGTAGAGTTACATACAAAATTAAATGAGTAGACTTTTGTGTGGTGTTCTGAATAGAAATTAAGTGATTCTGAAAGCAAGACAGCCACTTCTCTCCAAAAGCTCTTACATAAAAATACTTCCTTCTTGTTTTAGCTTTATGAATAATTTTATTACCTCTCTGGACTTCTGGATAGTGCTGTGTCTTTGTTGCAACTGGCTATTAACAAAATCCTGGTGTATCCTGGCAGATGGCAATGTGCTCTGTAGATTTCACCCCACACTAGCTCAAAGTCATAACATTTTTCACAACAGGCTGGTTTTGATGTGGTGTGTATTTTTTTTTTTTTTGTTTGTTTGTTTTTACTGTGGGGTTCTTTTTCTTCCCCCACCCTCCTTTCCTTTATCTCTAGAGAACTTCACTCTCTGGAGTTTCCCCATCGTAACTCTTCCTGACATTTGCTCACTTCCTGAATTGATGAATGGCTGGATCTACAGCAATATTTTGTCACAACTATCTGGCTTTTGTGGTGCCATAACCTTGATGGTAGAAACTGACAGAGTGAGTCAAATCCTCACTTGCTTCTTTTGTAACTGTTATTAAAAAAAAAAGGCATTAACTTGAGGTCTGTGTGAGTAGAGTTCACTGTAAGAGACTCTTCCATGTGCTACTGTTGGATTGTAGTGTTTAAAAAGGATGAATAGGTGTAGGGTTTTGCAACTAGTAGCTATTTCCTTTAAGCTTTTTGGTTTTACTGTTAATATCAGAGGTCATGTTTATAAATTCCTATGAATATTGGCAACTTTTATTTCTCTGGATAATAACAGCTGTGAATCTTTCATGAGATCTATTGCTGAGCTTTTCAGGTTACTTCATGTTGTCTAAAGTAAAATAATAAAAGCTTTTTTTTTTTTTTTTTTTTAATGGGAGAAGACAACATTAAAGTAAGTATGTGTGTGTATTAGGCAGTGTGACAGAGATATCCTAGTAAGACTAATGATTACCTGAAATACTTGTCTGTGCTTTTGAAGCTTAACCCTTTTGCTCATCAATCAGTCAGCAGAGGCAGGTAGTGACCATTAGGTGGATTCATTAGCACCCTGCAGCCTTCTTGTACAGGGTGACCCACATCTGTCTTCATTAGAAGTTTGCCACTTGCCAGTAGTGAACAGATGGGTCATTATAGCCTACATTGCCCTCTGGGCATACCTGGAGGACAGACAAAGTCATCTGGTACAGGACACACATATGTGTTTTCTTCATAGGAACAGGGCAAGTTGTTTGTGATAAGTCTAACACTATTAGGGCTTTAGACAAGCTAGCTTGTATTTTGTGGAGTTATTTGTATTATTTATTCTGTCTGATACCAGGTTTGAGAACATGAAAGGGCTAAAACAGAGACTTGAATTATTCATGACCATTTCTTAAAAAATATTGAGTATAACATACAGTGATGCTGAACTGTTAATCAGTATTTTCATTTGAACTCCAGGTGTGATTTCAGCATCTCATTTTCTTTTCCTAGAACTGGAATATTTTCTGTACAGACTAAATTAAGATTTTTTTTCTTTTCTTTGGAAAGAATTCTATGAGCTAAGGCTGATTCCTCATTGCTTCATGCTGTTCTAACAGCATGGTTAAAGACATCTTCGAAAAAAATCCACGTTCTCTGTGTTGGTTATTTACTATGGGTTGCCTTCTTTCAAAATTTTGGAGCTGTTAAACATGAATTTTCAGTGTTAGCAGCATTATAACTGACATTCCACTTCAGTGTCTTTTGGAGAAGATCCCTTATGTCACTTTGCTTATGTAAAACACTCTTAAATGTGAGGCAAACTGATTAGAGCTGGAAAGCCACTGGCTTTTCCCCAGGAATGCTCTTCCAAGTGAAACAGGAGCTACCTTTACTGGTGAAGAAAAGCTCCCTTTCCCACTTTAAGAAAGTGTTGCTGTATTAGAAGAAATACCCAAGGTGTCATGCTCTCCTCTACTGGACAAACCTTATCCTCCACTTAATCGTATCTACCATGAAGGGACTTTAAAGAAAAAAAAGTGCTGTGATAAGAATTAATTTTTTGTAATAAGTTGTTTTCTAGTGGGCAGATGTTTGCTGTATTTAATAAGTATATTGTTTCTCTCTTGGTAGTTTGGAATAGATACTAGTTTTCTACAGTTCGTTTTTGTGTTAAAAGAATATTCCTTTATAAGCAATATTTCTCTTACTAAACTTTTGTGAAAAATTGTTCCTGTAAGAAAATGTTCATTCCATGTTGCTGTGTGTGAGTTTCTGCTTTCTTTTCTGGCACTTAAAATAGAATTTAAAGGCAAAAGTATTCTTGGAGCTTGTGCCTGTTGTAACAGAGACTATTTTCTTTAGGAAGGTATGACATTGTCCTACTATTATATTTCCTGCAAGAATAAGAATTGACTATTTTGTTTATATTAAAAAAAATAAAAATCATGTGGTCATCTTCTTTGGTTAAAAACTAGAAACCATTTTTGTTGAATAGATTTAAAAATAAAATAGATGCTATATATTTAGTGAAAAATACCATTAGCAAGGTTGTCATAAGTAACAGACTTGAATGAAAAAAACGTTATTTGAAGTTTAATGTGTAACAGATGAATTGGACACCAAACAAAGATATGCTTTCTACTTGCAGAAGAGATGATTAATTCCTCTTGATGCATGGAAGGGAGCATTAATAGCTGCTTGTGAGAAGTGCCATGTGTTGCTGCTGTAGCTGTTTTCTACGAAGTTTATTTCACGTGTATGTTATGTGCAATAAAAAGGTGGCAAAAGCTTGCTGCTGTAACTTACGGAAAATACTCAAATTTATTCATCCTTTCAGATTTGGAGAAATAGCATCCTGTGTTAGCATGTTCTTTCTATTTATGATCTCTGATTACCCAGCAGTAAAGATGACATTCAGCATCCATCTGGAATGTTTGCATGTATTTACTCTGTTTGCAAAAGCCATTAAAATGATCGGAGAGGCTCTGATTTAAGATGATGCAGGTAGCCTCGGTAGGGGTGTGGTGTACGTGTAGTTGGTGATACAATCTTTAATTACATGATGACACCATGTTTTCCAGAGAATCTTGCCTTAGGGTGTACAGAATAGATAGTGTTCATTGAGTGAAGAGCTTTTGCTTTATTTCCTTTTTATCTTCCTAGATCTGTGTGAACTCCATGCTATATATAGCACATCCTCTTTACCGTGTTCTGAAATGCAGGTGATTAATTTCCTTTCTAGTATTCCTCTGTTGCTTGTTGTAGAGGTTTTTTAACCTCCTTTACAAGCATAAAATGTGCCATCTTTCAATGACTCCTAGTCAATTTTCATTGCTTCTGTCCTCTGTTTTTTTGGTAACTAGCATCAAATCTTTCATTCTTACACTCATCCTTTTTGCATCTCTGATTCTCTCTTCCATCATTAAAAACGACATTTTTTTACCCCTGTAACACCCAGCTTTCCTGATAATAGTTGGAAATTACATGAATAGTTTTTATTCTGCTGTTTAATTTTGAATATGTGAAAAGGGATATAGTCTCTTGAAATTTTATCATGATTAAAACCGCTGACTCTGTTACAATGTGTTAATATTGCTGGAAAGAATGGCACTGTTTTACTTCTGTGTTGACACGAATATATTATTTATATATCAATTTATATAAATATATATTGTTTATATATAAATATAAAAGTGCTTGTTCTCAAAACATGAGCACTTTTATATTTGGAATGGCAATTCATAGTTAGGGAATAGTGGGATGATAAATACATTTGAGTGGTTTCATAATTGCACGTACCAATGCAGAGGTACCTTTCAGTGTTTAAGAAAAGGAAGAATTGCATATTCTGTATAGCTATCTGTATTTGATAAACACTGGTTTTAAATAATGCTGCTTTGCAAATCATTCATTATAGCTGTTTCATCTTTTTCCCAATGGGTTATCTTTCAGAATTTCAACAGGTGGTGGAGTGAATTGTTAAGACAGCTATTTATTGGACAGCTATTATCTATGTGAACTAGCGCTCATAAATTCTAGAGCATGCTAGTTCATTATGAGAATTAGTACTTGGCAGTTACTGGTGTTGATCGGTGCAGTGTGAGATTGTTATATTGTGGGCACAGATACATGATGGCATCAAGTTACCCACTAATAAAAATATGAGGAAGCAACCTGATATTACCAGTTTTAAAGCTGTTCTCTGTTGTGTGCCTACATAGATCCTGGTGGGGAGACAGGAACTTCTCTGAAACTCCAGGGAAGAAAATGGGGAGTTCTGCTCAGAGCAATAGGAAGAGAGGTACAACACTGCAATTCAGTTCTAATCCTCTGCTGGGTGGCTTGATTAAACATTAGAAAAACTGTGGAAGGAAATAATTTTCTTAAGTGGGACCTTTCAGAATTAGTGTTACTTCAAAACCAATTCATTTTCATGCCTGATGTTTATAGTTTAAATGCAGATCGACAAATTTGACCCTTTTAAAAAGATTGCTGTAATTTAGCATCATTAACTATTTTCAGCATGATATTAATTAGAATATGCAAGTTGAGCTTTCTGGAGATTAATTTAATGGAGACAGTATTGATACAAGGTAATACTTGTATAATATTATTTGGTGTTATTTCTCAAGAAAAGATTGGGTTTTGATATGGAGAAATCTTAATAGAAGTAGCTTTTGATACCTACAGCTATGTTGTAATTTGTGTCAACACATCTCAAAAAATGGAATATCAGAGGCTGAGGAAAATTTGGGTTATGTAATGCTAACATAGCAAATTTTTGTCATTTCTAAACTTTCAGTCTGGTTTGAGAGGCGGAGAGGTTTTGGCCAATTTGTCTTTAAGCATTATGTCTTTTACCAGCTGCTGGAGTGACCTTCCAAAGAACATAGACATAACTTTTGTTGTTCTTGGGCAGGGCAGATAGCTGAGAGAAATTACACTTTTAGCTATAAAAGTATTTTAGTGCTGCAATGGTTTCATTTACATTAATATGGCAAAAGCATGGAAAGTTCTCCAGAGAGTAAAGTTTGACAGTTTAAGTTGTGGTTTTTAAGGTCCTGAGAAACCGCTCAGTTGTTTAGAACTTGGAATTCATACAGGCAATCTAAATATTCATCCAATCCTTATTGACTCAGTAGGAAGAATTTAATTACTTAATGGCATTTAGACTACTTTGTCTTTATTTGGTAATAATGTGTGTCTTAACCACAGACAGAACAAATCACTTGAATATTCTAATAGCATAGACTTACAAAGTGCATTTGTAAGCATTTGGTTTATAGAGATTAGTATACTACCTGGAAAAAAATAGGAATAATCTGTCTCATTCAAAGAGGAATATAGATTGAATGAGAGAAAGCTCTGGGAGAACCTTCTCTTTTCAGTTTTGGAAAATGCATTGAATAAAGACACTTTAAACTCGAGCTTTTCCCTATTCAGTGCTTAAAATAAATGTTAGGGGATAAGGATTTGCAAAAAACTTCTTGTTTGTGCGTGTTATGTTTAGTGACGTATCCAGGAGCCAGAAAGTGCTGGAACTTTTACATATAAAACTGCTGTCACTTTCAGGCTCTGTGCTTTGTTGTATCAGGCAGTAAATGAAAAACAACAAAAAAATAGACTGTGATATAGGCTGCTCCAACCATCTGTAAGTTTTAGGCTCACTGCTGCTGTGCAGGTTCCCTCCATCCTGTGCACAGTGAATCTCCTTTTGGCCAGTACAAGTGGATTTGGTGTGAATCTATAGCAGTTCACACGGGGTTTTTTGGATCAGGATTTTGTTTTAGTATATTTCCTAATACTTAAGGACAATTATTTCAATAGTACTTTAGACCTTCAAAAACACTTTTACAGTCAGCAGAGCTCCAACAGACTTTTTGAAGTGAGCGTAAGATAGTTTCCTTTTGTCTACATTTGCATTTTTACCCTTCTCAGCAATGCTTCAGCTCTATGTGGCAATGACATTGTCTTGAGCTGATTTACATTTCCTAGGACAGAAAAATATTAAAGGCTCAGAGAGGAATGCAAAATCCATTAATACCAAAACTGACATCTGGAAGGTCTTACAGCAAAAATTCAAATTCTGGTTCTATTCTGTCACTTTGGGAACTATCAGTTTGGAGAGAAAACTTTAAAATTTTGTAGGACAACAAAATGCTACTGATGTACCAAAAAAAAAAAAAAAAAGGAATTTACATCATCATAGAGTGGAACATGATTATTTTTGTAGTAGGTAGTATTTACTCATGAGGGAAAAGTAATTTTCAAAATATAGTGTGACATTTGTAATAATTTATATCTCTAGTAGCATTCTTTTTTAAATGATTGCCTCCTGTTAAACCTACAGATGTAAAAAATAGATTCTATAGTTGCCAGAATAAAGACTTCTGTGTTTTAAAAGTAAAAACAACCTATTAAAACCTCCATGGCTACTCAGATTTTTTTTTTTTTTTTTTTTGCCTCTGAATCTCAGCATGTGCTTTTATAGCTTTGGAAGTCATCATTCCATCTTTACCTTAATCACTTTATTTTTCATCTAGTTTTTACAAAACTGTTGTTCCATATTCCCTGTAACAAGCATTTCAGGAAATACTATCTAGGTGACTCAACAACTTCCTGCTCTAATACTTTATGGACTACTTGACCTATAAACACTGCATTTATTTGTATTGACAAAATGAATTGTTATCCTGAAAATTGTCACTTATATCTGATATGATCTGTTAGCATTATAAGGTGAGTTTTTTCATTTCAGTATCTTTCGGCTTAACTTTTGAAAGAATCATATTGTGACTATAAATAAACTTGGATTTGTGTGACTGCCGTTTTTATATAATATGAATTTTTTTTTAACTTATTGCTTGGCTGAAATTTTACATTCTTAGTTTCTACCCATGGCTGAAAGAAGATTTTTGAGAAATGTGATAAAAGCTGTCATGGTTTGTTGTGTGTGGTTTTGGTTTTTTTGTGGATTTTTGGTTGCTATTCTTTTGGTATGCCTGATTTTTTTTTTTTTTTTGTTTTTTTTTTTTTTTTTTTTTTTTTTTTTTTTTTTTTTTTTTTTTGTAGGGTTGTTATATTTTTTTTTCTTATACCACAGCATGGCTTTTTAAGCATTGCTAAGTCCAGGACTGGTAGTCAGGAGTAAGTTATCTGGCAGCAACTTTCTAAACTATGTGACAATGGAGAAGGTTTGATTGAAATAATTAGTTTCACCAAGAAATCTCACAAATTATAGTAGCCTCCCAGCTCACACCTGATCTCAGAGTTTCATATAACAGATATTCTCTGTTGCATTCTGATCTACCCCATCTATTATTTTTAGGTGTATGCTTCTGTCTTACTCAGGTTTTCAGCTGATTTTTATCCAGGGGCCAAACTCCTGAGGGAGATTTTATGCCCCTGTATTTAATTGAGTCTCGTATTGGGTATTTGTGGCAAGGTTTGGACAGCAGGGTGGGGAGGCTGCAGGTGTGTCCTCTGCGGGAAGGGATCAGGGATTGTCCCCTGCTTGGCACAGCCTTTGTCAGCCCTGCAATGGACCCACCACACACAGAGCTGGGCCCATCAGCCAAGCTGCTACCTCTGTGGAAATGTACTTAGGAAAATGCAAAAAAAAAAAAAAAAAAAAGTCAGACAGACAAAGGAGGAGGAAATAAAAAGAATGAGAAACAGCAGAGAAAGAAGAGATGCTCCAGGCATCGGCACATTTTTCCCTTGTGGCATGTGGAGAATCCATGATTGCCATGATTGGATTCCAGAAGGAATGCAGCCAACGCAGAGTCCATGCTGGAGCAGCTTTTCCTTGACAGGAGCTGTAGGCTGTGGAGAGCCCATGCTGGAGGGAGTTCTCTGAAGGACTGCAGCCTGTGGGGCAGCCATGCTGAAGTGGAGTAGAACTGTGAGAAGGAAGGAAAGGAGTATAAAAAAAACAATGTGTACTGACTGCAACTCACATCCCTTTGTGCCACATTGGGATGGGTAGAAGGGTCTAGAGTAACAAAATGAAGTTGAACCTGGGAAATGCAGGGAGGAAAAGTGTTCTTTTAACATTTGTCTCCTTGTTTCTCCAAAGTGAAGTTAACTTTCCCTAGGATGAGTCTGCTTTGTCCATGGTGGTAATTGCTAAGTAACCTCCCTGTTTTTATCTTGGTCTAAAAGCTTTTTCTTTGTTTCCTTCTCCTTTCCCTTTAAACAAAAATAAAGGTTCAGCTTATGAAAATTGCTCGTTTTCTTGGTTTAGTTTAAAATTATGTATATAAAGAATGCTGAGCCAGAAAATTGAGTTAATGGAAAGAATGGTGCTCTTCAATTTAATTCTGTGCTGTTTCCTGCCCAAGAGTCTTTCTTCCATGCAGATCCTCAGTGGAACTTTGCTTGTGTTCCCTGTACATGGTTACTGATAAATAGACTGAAGCTCAGGATATTGTAGGTAAAAGAAGCCAAAAATTGTCACTATGTTGTCTTGCTTAGGATGTAGCTGTATGCTAATCTGTTAGGGCTCCTGTTTCTTCAGTCAAATAGGGATGAAAAGGCTTTCCAAGATAAGGGAAGTTATTATGAGTGATTTTAATATCCATGTGTAGCAGTCCATATTTTTATATTCAAGATGGTATAAGTGTAAAATAGATTTTTCTGCTAGACAAAATAAATCTATTTTAATTCATGGTTGGAGTAGTTCAGGATTTTTATATTCTGAAATATTCAATGACACTTTTTGTCAGGTAAAAAAAAAAAATCATTCAAGTTAGAGTACTAATGTCACTCCGATTTTGTATTTCCACCACTGGTTATAATTCTGTTCATAGTTATATGTGAATCACAAGCAATATTTGCAGTTCTGCACATTTTACGTGTCCTACAGCATAGAATAAAAGTGGTTTCTGAACTCTCACAAAGTCTATAGCTGGTAGCAAGTGTAATTGTGTGCTTAAATAGCCTTAAATTTGCTTGTCTGATGTGTTCCCACTCCCTCGTGGCTCCAGAATAATCTGATGTTAATATAACTATTCTTTCATCATAAATGATTCAATAGGACAGCTTGTATTGGAGTGATAGCAGTTTAATGAAAGGGTAAACATGGGAATGACTGACTGATTTTAATCATCAAAATTAATTCTACTATCTTTTTATAGCAGAGTTACTCAGAACAAAGTCAATTATTGCTTACTATTGTGATTAACTTGTACACAGCAGTTTTTCTATATTCTTTGTAAAAAAAAAATCCTACTTGTAGCATAAACAGATCTTGCTAGATTGAGTAAAAACTTAGTAAGAACTTCTTTTGCTTCTAGTCAGATTCACAACATTTAGTTGAAGGCTATCTTTTCCTAGATTTGAAAACTTTTCCCACATACTCCTGCAATTTATAATACAATTGTGATTTAGTTTTGCTCTGATGGGCTTTTTTTAATTCTTTAATCCAGATACATAATTTTAAGGAGAGCATTTTTCACTTCACTATCTCAGGTCAATTCCACAGTTGTTTTCCTATCTTCTTTAGTCATGATATCTTTATAGTTGACTCGCTTGATCTAAAGCTCTTTGATTTAAAAAGATAGGGTGTTTTTTGACCACGTAGGACAGTTTTTTTTCCAAAAAGCAAAATCCATGATAACTCAGGTTAATGTAATTTATGTTGCAATTCCATGAAGAAGTTCTGCAGATGTAAAATCCTTGTAGCTGTGTAAACTAAAAAGAATATACTATGAATTAGGCAATCAATCACCAGTTACAGGTCACAAAAAACCCTCATTACAGTGTTGTATTCTAATATAAATCTTTCCTATTATTAAACATACAATACTCTAGTAATTTAGGAAAATGTTGAGTTGGTATAAGATTTATACCAGCAGTAATATAAACAACATTTCTCTAAAACTGCACTTAAAGAAAAATGATGTTCAAACACAGAGATCTATTGTTAATTTGTGTTTCATTATGTTTAATTTATGTGTCACAGGTTTGGATCTAGTTTTCTCCAAAGTAAAAGAGATTCATATGAGCTATATGTAGTCTGTGATACAAATCTTGCATGAGCAAAAATTTCCAATTAGAATTGCGTAGTATGTTTCTCTCTGCGCTGCAAGCAATATAATTTGAGTGTTTTGAGCTATACACAGCCTTAGAACTTTCCACTGATCTTCGGTTTTGCAGTAAAGTGTTCAAACAGGGGAGTCAAATTCCAAATTGAAAAACTGCAATAAGTAAAAGTTGAATTGTGGTTTTGTGGTTATATCTGTAAATAATGAAATCAAAAAGGGATTTACTTGGTAACACATTTAAAGCCTTTTGGGTGTTGTGGATGTGATTATTGCCTGTGGCAAAGGTACTGATCCCCTTTAGAAGTTATATGGTCACAGGACATGCTTTTGCTTAAGTGAGTACATGAGTATGAATTATACTTTCACTCTACTGGCCAGTTTGTTTCTAACACCAACTTAGTAGTGGCATGTAGATGGGAGGGCAAATGGTTGAATGATTCTCTAAACATGTTTATTTTTTTGCCAATACCTTTAATAGTGATTGTTCACTTAGCTCAATCATTCCCTTGTGGTGGTATCCTGATAATGAAATCCCTATAGTATTGAAAATGAAAGTTTTAAAAAAAAGTATATTTGGTGTATGTCAGGACAGCAGTGTTTTGATCTTCATCTCCTCAATGTTTGCCTTTTTTTTTTCTCCTGATTCTGCTGATTATCAAACAGCTTTAAAAAATGTCTTTGAAAAGAAAATAAAAAGAGGAAAATGTGCAAGAATTTAGAAGGGCTTTTTTTTTTCTTTTTTTTTTTTTTCCCAAATAAGCAGCATGGTTTTAAGAATTGTTTGTACTTAGAAAGAGCTAACCAATCAGAGGAGAGCTAGGTACTAAGTAAATCATGCCTACACTTTTGTTCACAAATGTATATTTTTCCTGTTTTGTAAAATTGATTCTGCCTTGTAAAAGACAGAACCAATCAGTTTTGACACTTCTTGTCATTTAAAGTAAAACATATTTTACTCAGTGGTGTGAAATCTAGGGTTTTCTGTGAAGTTTAAAGGACAACTTATAATTATGAAGCTGTGTAATGCTAGAGAAGAAATGACAGAAGTATGGTGATGAATCAGACATGTTACTTGCTCTTTTTGAAATAACACATTCTTTGAGTCTTAGATTTCCTGCTTTTATGTGTTTGTTGCATATTCTTTTTCTTCTTTGTCACAACTTCCCTTCTACTTCAAAATTATGTTTTTTAAAAATATTATTATTTAAATATATTTTTAAAAATATATTCTTCCCTGCTTGCATCAGGTTTCATAGAATTTTATAACATATTGCAACCTGTTACTTTATAAATCATCTTTTACTGAAGGGAAGCATTTAAAAACATGATTAATTTAAAGCATTTTAGCATTTTATTGCCATGTTTCTGTTGCTGAGAGCAAATTATCTTCTGTCTATACTCAAAGATGAATAGCCTATTTTTTTGAAGATATATAAACTAAAATTGGTACTTCTGCCCTAAGAGAATCATGCTCATTCACCATTGTTGTTATTTTAATATTTAAATCTAATTTGATTCAAATATGGAATACAAAAACACAGTTTAACAGGCCAAAATATGAGTCTGTGTTATCACTTCTCATTGATACATTATTCTTTATTACGTTATTTTGTGGAGGGATGGATATACAAAGAATGAGCAATTATATTTCAGAATGCTATTTCACTCTGTCATTATTAGTGTGCATATACAAGAAGAAATTATGAAAAGATTGTTGTTCTTTTGAATTGTCAATGGAGCAAATACCACCAAAGGTGCTTTAAATAATATGCAAAATTGCTTTGTGTTATATCAAAATATTCCTTAAATCTCCTTTTTAATTCAGCATATCTACTTCAGCCATGATACTTGTGTTTTGCTGAAAAAACTTCTAAAATTGGGTTATCTCCATTACGCATTCTTATATAATTATGAAAATATTTAACCCTCTATATGCTGGTAGCCTTTGAGGATGACACTTGTTTGTGTTATTTCTCATTTTCAGCTAAATACTGTAAATTGCAGGAATGAGTGTTCAAGTTTTAGGATTTGTGTTGCAGGGCCTTGCTCAGTAAATAGCATCTGCATTGTAGTAGTTATGCTCATCTGGGATTACACATGAGACCATGTCTGTTGGAAGAGGAAAATTATCTTTCTTAGAACAGTGGCTATAAAGTAGGTATGTGTGTGAGGAGATATGAGAGAGGGAACAAATACCTCTGTGAGCTTGACTGCTTCTTCAGGTGATTAAAGTAATATTTTTCCAGGATGATCACATTGGGAAGGACTTTTGTAGCTGTAAAATCACCTCATTTCTCCAGTAAAAGGGGCACTTTGTGTGAGTTTTGTGGCCACAACAGGATGCTGAGCCAGTTGAGCACGTGGGACGTTAAAATGAATAGGATTAGCTGCAAAGCAAAGCACAATGAAGGCCTCTTTGGGCCAGAACTTCAGAAAATGTATGCGAATATTTGTCAATACTCCTAACTTTCATCAGTCACAATTTTTTATTTTTTTGTGAATGATTTTGCCTTGTGAAGCAGAATCCATATCATTCCTGGTTGTGTCAGGGGAGTGCTTGCATCCACTATTTGACAAGGATGAATTAGATAATTCTGGTCAAGCTTAGAACTGGAGATAGCTTGTAGGAAGAGAATGGATCTGGGGCTGTTTAATGCGTAATATACACCTGTGTCCATGGCAACATGTGTGCTTATTCTCTCTGTGTCCATTTTGGAACTGTTTAGAAGGGACAGTTCCCTTCGCCATGCTTTCAGCAAACTAAAAATTAATCCAGTTATTGAAATCTACCATGGAAAAGAAGAAAGCTTCTGTAAAGTAGGAACTATAAAAAGAAGTTGGCAGGTTTAATCCCTTCTGAAGCTGTAATCTTGCAAACTGCTGGTAGGCTGCCATTAAGCTATTCATAGTCTGCAGGACATATAGGGAGTACTTAATTAAATATAGTCTTTTATGGCCACCAATACACCAGGACAGTGTATTGCTGGTTTTACCCTTTACCTGCTCTTTCCATTTCCATGCACCTGAGATTGGTTAACATAACTTGCTTGAATTAGAAAAGAAGTAAAATAAATTCTTCAGAAAGTGTTTAAAAGATGTACCTCCATTAAGTTATTTTTGTTCCAATGACAGGGATAAACTTTATTGTTTGTGTCTAAATGTCTGTCAAGTCTACATAACTCAGTATGAGGATCTATTAGTAGTCTGAAGATATTTATTTACATTTTTTTGTGTTTTATAAGTAGTTGATACTTTAGGACATATTCATATTTCCAGAAGGTAGAGAACATGTCTCTCTCTCATCTTTTACAGTATTCTCCATGATTCCTTTTATTTGAAAACAACCAAAAAAAATTCAAGCTCAAATCCATTGTCTCTGTCGTGAAAGTCTACAGCTTAAAGGAAATGGAAAAAAAGTAAAAGAATTAATACTGGCTTTTTATATATGTTTTGGATAGTAAAATTAGTAAACATTAAAATTATTTATAAGCTGTTCTACCTACTTAAAAGCTTCTTAATTTTAGAAGGCCCTATAAACTGAATGATAAAATCTGCTTTGTGTATTGTCCCCTAAAAATAAATACCTTGCGTGATATTCATACTTTAACAACACATAATTTTATATTTTCATCAACACTGAAAACTTTATCATATTGTAATCAACTGTTGCATCTCTCAGTACTGGACATCCTCAGGGAACTGTGAAATAAAAATCCAAATGATCTAACTGTAAGGGGTATGGTTAGATTGGTCACAATCAAATGTGTGCATCAGTCCTAAAAGAGCTTTTCTTAAATGCTAAGATCTTTAATAGAGAGAGCCAGCTCTAAATCCAGATAATTGAAGTTGGGATCGCAGCTGCTCAGAAGTGTCTTGAAGCTTTGTTTTCTCTTTTTGAGAAATTATTTTGTAAGATTTCCGGTATCTTTATCTTAGAATTACTTTAGTTAGAAACCTCAACGAGATTATTTATGAAAGTGAATGATGTAAGAACAAATTTAATTAGTATTTGAAAGTCCTCTCAACATACTTTTATTAAGGCAGTGGACAAATAACTTTCTGGATACCACTTTATGAAGCTAGGAAAGCTTTTTAATTAGTTAACAGTAGAAACAGGGGCACTCTAGAGACTATTCTCTGAATTACTAGCATAGTTGAAGTCCATGAAAATGTAAAACATAGATCTGCAGAACTGTGATTTTAGCATGCTTCTTGATTTAATAAGGCACTCTAAATCCTATAGCATATAAATAAGGAACTGAAAAAAGCTAGAACATTTTAAATGTATTGTCAGAATTATATAGACTTCATACTGAATCACTAACAGAACCACTTAGGAGCTGTACTAAAACTAGTGCACACCACATGCCCCAGTTAATGGGAGAGCCAAGACTTGGTGAATTGTTGTGTGGAATTTAGGGTTGCTGCCCAAAATTGTGAATTTAGACTGTAGATCCATAATGCAAAGATCCAGCTCAGTGTTTTCTAGGACATCTCTGCCTCAAAATAGGTTACTGGATGTTTGCATTTCTTCAAGTGGCCTGTTATACTGTGAAAAGTAAAAAGTTTCTTATAGTTCACAGTAACAAGTCTCCCATTTTTTGCTTCTGTTTAAGCATTTTCTTAGTGTATATTGAATTTGCACTCTATTTCCTGTTTTTACAGAGCAATTTTTTAAATTGAAAAACACACAACACTTTGGCCTAAGATAAGAAAACATGCGTAACTTATTAACTGAATTAATTTAACTGAATAAATTTATAATTATTAAAGTACTGGTTTGTACTATTTATTTAACCCAATAAATTTATAATTATTAAAGTACTGGTTTGAAAAGCAGCAATTATAATGCATGCTTCAAATCAATACACAGTGATTTGTTCACTGAATGTTTGCTCATTTTTATAAACATTTTATTTAATGTGTGCATATTTATACCAATTTAGTAGTAAGAATTGAAATGTCAGGGGTGATTATTAAAAGAAAAGGCAGCACAGTGGCTAAAAAAATTGTTTTTAGGCAACTAGTTTGTTGGTAGCTGAAATGGATATAACATAAAGAATAGTTGAGGTGTTGTACCCTATATATGGCATAACATGCTGCTCTTGGACTTGTTTCTGGAATGTGCAAAGGAGTGCTTTTTCTCTCTGGTCCAGAGAAATTTGTAGATTTGTTGTAGTAAATTAGGGAACTCAGAAGAGAGAGCCTGCTAAGGAAAAACACTCATCTGATTTTCTCTGAAGGCCACAGCTGCAGAGAAACTAGAGATGCTGAATGAAATACCTGTTACTTAAAGAAAACAAAGTTGGAGGTAGACAGGGGTTTAGGGCTGACAGATGAGAAAATTTCCTTGGAGATGTCCATTCACACAGAAAATTTTAATACAAATGTCTCCAGCTGAAGCAGCTGGAGGTAGAGCTAGAATGGAGGAGAACCCCCGCTAACTGAATTATGACCCTGGGGCTGTTCAGGGTAAATACAGCACTACAACTGACCTACATCACAAGATGTGCTAAAAGTGGTGTGTTTGCCACCTAAACGTGGAGCAGGGACTGAAAAGCAGCATCTTTGTCAAGCAGAAGATAGGCCATTCCTTTCAGGCATTTCCTTCCCTCACTTTCTGAAAAGACCAGGTTCTAGGAAAGAAATCTCTCCAGTTCAGGCTGAATTATGTGTGTAGGTTACTTATTTTCTTCTTTCTTCTGCTTTTCTTAGCTATCACTTTTCACTTGGAAGCAAGTACTCCACCAGGTTGGTGTGCTGTGCTTCGGGGAGTATTCTGGGTTCACAGCCACGTGCTTTGCCATCACAGGAGTGCATGGTTCAGCTTCATTATCGACTCTACCTCTCTTATTTTGTATTAGGGCTATATCCCTGCCTGCTTCAAGGGAAGAAGTCCCATTTAAACCTTTAAACTGTCTGTTGGAAGTTTATAACTTTGTTAGGTAGGGTTAATAAAACTTTCCATTGTCTAGCATTTATGACACTGGTAATTTCTTGAGACTACAGTGCATTGAAAACACACGGCGTATAAAAACTAAAACAAAAGCCAAGTGCAATGGAGGTTTTCTGCTTACTAAGGTGTTTAGCTATAGGAAAGTTTTGCATGATTTCATGTGGGATTTGAAAATTCATTTTATGAGATGAATTACTCCATTAACTTTACAATAGGTAGCTATTATTTTATGCTCATCTAATGCTGTGATACCATATGGCAGTGGAAATCTGTATGCCTCTAAATGCTTTACATTTATTTTTGTCATTTTTTAGTAAATTGTATTTCTGGAAAGGAGTGCTTTTTGTGTAGCTACTATGATGGTATTTAGATATTGCCATTACTTTCCAAAGTTGGTTTTTGAAAAATCCGTTGTCAGTTTTTGTTTGGAAAATTGAGTATGTTAACCCTGCAATTCAGAAATTGTCTGTTCTCCCAGGCAGGCAGGTTACATGAACAAAGAATGTTCTTAGGGTTATTGGTGGCTTAATTTTTTTTATATGCTAACTTTAGGATAGAAGTTTTAGAAGGTTGCTTTTTATTTTGTCTTCCTTCTTACAGTAGCATCTTTGGTGATGGTCCTCTGCAAAAATACAGTCTTTATATGCATTAAGGATTAAAAAAGACAAGCTCTGGATTTGAGTATATCTATGAAATGAATTTGTGACCAAGGTCCTGTTCAGTTTAAATTTGTGTTTAAGACAAATTTTGTCTTACAAAGTTGACTTATGAGGTGTAGAAGTTAACTTGTTAGATTTAGAATGTGACTTTTTTTAACTTGAAGGGATGTAATCCTTATTGAAATTTTTTTTTTTTAAACCTCTGTATTATTTTAGTAACAAATACACTTTATTGTGACTGACACATTCAATCAAGAGTGTTCCCAAAGACCCTGGCTGTCTTTATGTTGCAATCCTCAGAAAATTAACCTACGGTCTCGATGGCAAGCTATGAATGCCAGCTTTATAATTCTCATATATACCTGCTGTTTAAAGGTTAACTTTAGTAGCATAAAATGTTTTGTGTCATGCTGATTAATTGAAAGATAGCAACTGATGGAATCACTGCACTGAAGTCAGAAATTCCACACCTTCTGTATTGCCTGACAAAAAATTCTTAAGAAATAGTGTGATACAGCAGCTTTCTACTTGCCAATTATTCTTTTAAGTACAAGAAATTGGATGGAATTATGGATAAAATTAGAATTTAAGGTGGTTGTAATCTAATTATGTATATGAGAAAATAAAAAAGCAATCTTCATTATTGCAATAATAAGGACACTAAAAAACCCCACCCTGTGCTTTATGCTCACATCAGCAATCATGAGTGTGTCAACTGTTAGCTTTAAGCCATCTTTTTTCCATATCAAGCTGGGAAGCCAAGTCCTGGCAGCATGGACTTATTGAGGGCTATAAAGAAGAAATGTTCATTACTGGCTATGATAGCTGTGAAAATTGGGATCATTCTTTATAGATGGACTGTGATAAAAAATTAGTAATCAATTATATCACCCTTTTCCAGTGTTTTTAAAATGTTCAGGTGTCATATTTTTATTTTTGGACAATACTCTGAGATCTGATTTTGCTCTGTCTTTATAAAGAATGTTTTAATCTGAATATCAGTACATGAAGAGGAAGTGAAAAATAATGATCAATTTCTGTACTTAAACACATACTAGTCATCCTGAAAAAAATCCACTTCAACATTTTAGCATTGAGATTTTGGCATGTGTCTCTAGCATCCAGCTGCTTAAGTTCCTCACATCTTGCTGTTTAGGAAGTCAATTTATTCTTTACAGAACTTATGTTGTACAGATAAATTTGAGACTATCATGAAATAAGACATAGTAATCAATTTCAACTCAGCAGTTGCCTGCTATTAATTGCCATTTACACATATTTAAATGCAAAGTTCATGATAGCGCCGATTCATAAAATGTTAAAGATATTTTTAATATGGAGAAAAGTATTGTACTCTGTATGTGGCAGTAAGAATTTGCATTCCTGCTCAGGTAGACATCTCACAATCCTTTACAGATTTCCGCTCAACACAGGCTCATTACTGTGTTTTTGAAATCTGACTGAGAAGATATTTCTGGATTTGTAGCTAGTGTGTATATTTAATACAAAATATAGAGCAATAAATTGCAATAAAATAAGCTAATTTGACCAAGACATGATCTTTAATGTGTTTTCACTTACGTTTATCCTTTGATAATGTTAGCTGATAATCATAATAATAATAATGATAGCTTTTGTGGCTTTTTGAGTTCTTGTTTTGTGCTGCCAGCATCCACAGAAAGTCCATTCAGTTCCTACCTGTATGATCTCATATTTGGAGATGCCACTGAAATGTACTGATTTATTTCTGCAGTTAACACCTTTTCTGGAATTAGCACATGGAATACTCGTGCATTTTGTTAGCACAAAGAAAGAATTCCGGAAAATGTGATAAATGGAAAGCCCCAACTGTTTAATTGCTTGTTATCAAGGTAGGATATTATCTCCATGAATATACACATATGATCCCATACGGATAATTAACAAATAATAATGTTGCCAAGGTAAAAGCATTGTAGGATAAGACCTTTTCAGACAAGACAGTCTGAGAGAGGTTGTTACATCTTCACTATAATTGATCCAAGGATAAGTGCAATTACAGGTGAACTCACCTATTTCGACCAAAGAAGCAAAATTCTAGCACTTGGACTCTATAATCTTTCTGGCATTTATATATTGACATTTATTGCCACTCAACGGCAGATCAGTATAGAGCTAGGATTCAGAACAAATTTATAGTATCAACTAATATTTACTTTAGTTACTTCATTTTGAATAAGTAGAATTTTTCAGTTTGTTTTTAGTGTGACCTATCAAAACTTTTCCTTTTTTTTTTTTTTTTTGTCTCTTGACTGTCTTTTCTCTTGATTGCAGCAGGTGCTCTAGGAAGAGATGAGATGTTACTGCTTTCTAAAAATCTTTCATCATCTCCTTCAACCACAAGAGCGTAACTTTGGTTTTGTTGTTAGCATTTAAATAGGTTCAAAGGAAAAATTGCGGAAAATCTTTAAAAGCAAATCCTTGGTGAAATGTTCCTTAATATGAAAGATCCAAATCCCCAAGGAATGCTTTCTACCTCTTGTTTCTATTACTTCCAAGCCTGCTGCATTCCTCCTCAGCTTCTGTGTGAACATGGGACCACCTGGGTGAATGTTTCATTCAGCACCGGGCTGAAGCTCCAGAAATTCTGTGTCAATGTCTTGAGGTTCCACAAAGCCAAGTGCAAGGTGCTGCCCCTGGGTGGAGTGATCTTGTTAAATCAAAATAATATATCCAAAAAGTCAATACAATATATGTTCCAGGTGGTTGCATGTAGCTTTTGAATTTAATAAATTTTTTCTTCTTATTTATTTATTTTTAGATGAACAAGGTCTATAGTGAGGGTAAACTTACATATTTCTATTATCTTCTGTAGATGCAAATCTAATTAGTACCTTCATAAGCCTCCTTTAAATTTTTTTGTTTGCAAGTTGCATCTTGAAGGAAATCTGTTACGTATTAATCCTTGCTTGTTACTACATGCTGCAATGAATTAAACAAGTAGGCCTAATCTTGAATTATTTTCAAAAAGCTTCTAAACAATGGGGTGCCTAAAACTTGCTGTAATAAAAATAATTTTTTATTATTTGAATCTGGGGAGTTTGTCCTTATGAACTGCTTTGCAGCAAGGGCTTACAGAGGCTTCAATGGTTTTATATCTGCTGTTACTTTTTAAAAACTCATTTTAGTAATTTGTAACTTGAAGCCTCAGAAATGCCATCTAAGTTTGATACCTAAATATCAAAAGACAATAGTTTCTCAAACAAATAAAGTTACATTCATGCTCAAATGGCTTTAAGAAGTTGAATTAAGCAAAGAGGCAGGATGATTATCAGTGACCAAAGGTGTTGTCTAGATACTGCATTTCCCAATAAAATTATACAGCTTTACTTAGGCTGGCCTCAGTTCCCTGGGTACTGTTAGGACTAGAAAGTCACAGTGGCTGCTCCTGTCTAGTCACAATTCAAATCTGATGAAAGATTCACCATGCAAATTCGTAGAGGTTTTTAATTACTGAAATGCATTTCAGCAGATTAGATGAACAATGCTGGGTATTCAGGTATGTTTCTACCATGAAATTAAGAAATAAATTGTTTGTTCTAGAGCCATTCTTTGGATGCTTTCATACTTTGAAAATTATTTGTAGTTGTCTGTTCTTTACATACATCCAGCCTCTGCCAATTTTTTAATGATCTTGGGGATGCTGGACCTTCAACATGCTTCTCATAAAAGCAGGGTTTCTCCTGAATCTTTTTTCTTCCCTTTGCAAGGATTTCTTTCTTTATAATGCAATGTATCTCAAGATCTGAAGTAGCCCAGACGGATCTGTAGGGCCAGCTGATAAGTCAATTTTTCTTTGTAAGCACAGACCAATTTTGAAGCATCTCAACTAGGAATTTTTTAATGAGCCAAGGCCATTTTTTGAATGTGCAGGTGGCCAAAGAAAAGGGACTAAAATGCTGATGATTTATCTGACTTCTTAGATTAAAGGCTATATAAAAGTAACTAATTCTAAATTATGTCAATAATGCTTTGAATGAAGTAAAAGACAACTGTAGGTCCTCATAAGAAATTTGGTATATGGCTTGAAACTTTAGGTGATTCTAAAACCCTGGGTATTTTCAAAACTATTTTCACACTGCAGATGATCTGACAGTAGAGCAATAGGAGTGTATTTGGTGTTGTGATGCTTTGACTTGTCAGACTTTTTGCATATATTAAATTGCTACAGCAGCACTTCCTTTTCCAATTAGAGCCCCAATACAGGCACTTTCCCTATCACTTAAATACATGCATGCAGAATTTTTTGTAATAAAAACTATGATGTCTGGATTTCCTTTTTACCATTAAGTTCATTGAAAAAGAAACATTTTTCTTTATAAATACTTCTAAGAAGCACATAATTCTCCAATTTATATATATATAAATACTTTCTTATTTACATGTGTGTATGTATACATTAAGGATGTATCTAGTTTATATATAAACTACTGTTCTATAAAGTTGCTATTGAAAAATCAATTTTGTTTCTAAGTCATTAAAAGGCAAAGATAATTTTGAAATTTGTAAATTTGCGATAATGGTGTTAGATCTTTAGATATCAGATGACAAGGATTACTAGGTGTCTCTTTTGTTTTAAAAGCCATTCCTAAGTAGCTTTATTGCTAATTTTAAAGGAAGATTGTTTATTTTTTCACCAATATATAAGGCTAAAAAAATTGTAGTTTTGAAGAAAGCCTGACAGAACCTTAAATATAGCAGGAGTTAGCAGGTGTCACCAAAAAAAATTACTGATTGAGAAGAATGACTATAAATAGATGAGCCATTTTAGTCATTTGCCTTTGAAAGCTGTTTAATAATTCCATGCTGAGTCCCCTTTCAACAAATTTAATGAAAATCAGCATGATGTTGTGGCATGTCCTATTGGATTCTTTTACCATCTTCTTGTGTTTCATGGCGTGAGAGATTAAAATAGCATCTAATAAACTACATTAACAGCTCTACATTCCTCATCTGAGGCACAATTGCATACAATTCCTCTTCCTCTGGAGGGTGCCCCTGTGTTTCAGTTCATTGACACCATGCCTAGGAACTAAGAATTGCTAAATAGCAATTTTGTGCCTTTATTCCCTATTCATTATGATTGTCAGTGTTGAGCTACTCTGAGGCATTCTGAGCAGGAAGTAATGATTTGATTTGCAGCCTACTGTGAAAATTTATTGATTTGAATGGACCTTTCAGAAATTCTACTTGATGAACAGGAGAAAAATAGATGCCTGTATCAATGTTATTGTCTATTGGTTTCCACAGATATAAGACAAAGCAGTATTTTAGATTAGAAAACATTCTTAACCAAATATGAATAATTTAAAAGTGTTTTTTTTTTTTTTTTTTTTTTTTTTTTTTTTTTTTTTTTTGTCTTCACATTTAGGATCAAGAATTCTAAATGTGTTTCTTACAGCGCTTGAGGAGCTATGCCGTTTCAAGGGAGTTCAATATAAGGTCAGCTGCTGGGGACTTTCTAAAACTTAATTATTTTTACACTTTTTGGTTCCCAGCAATCTTGCAGAATATAATAGAAAAAAGCACAAAGAATGGTAACTGCATTTTTTAAGCTGTTTTAGGGGTAGAGTTTGTGGTTTCTTTTGAAGTCTGAGTATACTGTTAGGCCACTGAGAGAGACTTCAATTCTTCTTGGGCTCAAGGCAGTGTGTCTATATAGTGCTCTCATGTTCTCAGTCCTTTTAAGTTAGGGAACTCCTGTCTCTGGTTAAAAAAAATATTGGCTGTAGAGGAAGGTGATTTAGTTGAAAATTTAAACTATCTGTGTATAAAATACATAGACAATATATTTTTAAATTAGATGTTCCTTCTCTAGCAAATAATTGAAGTTTTAAACTAACCTGAGACTTCTATGCCTCAGACCTTTACCAGGAGAGATGTCTGGAATGAACACAGACTTTCAGAAACACAATATAGACAATTGAAAAATAATTCAGTACTGTTTACTTCCTTAGCACAGGGAGACCAGTTTCTTGTATTATGTATTTTACATTTCAGTCCATTATTTCTGCTCAGCAATAGTTTGGTCATATCTTCCAGCCTGTCTCAAAACTTTCCTGGGCCTCTGGATTCTGATGCTGAGACTCTGATTTCTTAAAAATCCTATCCTGTGCTTTCAGCCAGGTCTGCAGAATAGTCTCAGGTCCTGCAGGTGCTGCGTTAACAGCTCTGTTAATTTTGCTGACTTTGGGACTGAAGTGCAACAGATGTTTCATGGCAGTCCCTTACAACCAATGGGTCTTTACAGAATCTTCAGCTGTAAAATTAATCCAGCCAGAGGTTTTCCTTACCAAAATATGTACATAAAATGACATTGATTAACCGTATTTCCTTTACTTTTCTACCTTGTATCAGTCTCCAGTTCCTTTCTCTTCTTCCCTGTCCCAGCACAGCCTTCTCACTTTCTTATCTGTGGTGTAGTTATTGTTAATTTTTGCAAGCATGAAGGACTATGGGAAAGATTGTGTGAAAGACTCGACATTTTAAATTTTAATCAGCTCATTAATTCTAGTTTACCTTTATAAGACATGGATTTGTGGGGGGGTGGGGGCTGATGCTGCTTTGTAAAAGATATATACTTTTTTTTAGAGTGAGGATTCAGTGCAAGAAATTCCTATAAGTGGGTGCTACAGTGCAGGATGTGCAAATGCATTTACGACAGTAACAATCCCTGAATGGCCACTGATTCTATATGGTCTTCCTCTCAAAGCCTATCAAAATAGAAGCTCTGTTTCTAGAAAATTGCTTTTAATTTCTTTGCCCCTTAGACACTAGAGAAAATGCTTAATACTTTTTTATGAAATTCCTTGTTCACGTATGCCGGTTGTTGCATTTTTGAGAAATACTGTCCTGATTAATTCATTTGAAATGAATGTGAAAATGTATTGAATTAGGCAAAAAATGATAAAGTGTAAAATATTTTATGAAACTGAATCATGGTTTTAGTGAAGAAAATTATTTGAACTTGCAAACAAAATAAACCAGCCTTTTCCCTCTCCCCAAGAATTGTAGAGGATAAGAAAGAGGAATGGGGGAATAGCAAAGATTTTAAAAAGCAAAATGCAGCATACTTATAGCTTTTCAGGATATGCAGATGGTTTTATTTCAAATATAGTCTTGTTGTGTTTTTTCTTTTGCTTGATTGGATTTTTTTTTCCTCCAGTAAGGCTTTACATGTCTGTTATTGAAATCGGATGTATTTTTTTAGTTCAGGTAAGGAGATTGCTAGCATTAACATGGAATGGCTGTGTTTTCAGTGGGCAGGGACCATGTGCTGGACAACTGATGTGATTTAATGATTGTCAAGTATAAGCTGAACGAAACAAAAAGAGAAACATGGTGATGCTGACAACAAATTTTGTTAGCAGTTTTAATTATCAACTGTCTTTTGTATTAGGGTAATGGTGAAACTTCTACTGATGTCAGAAGCTAGTAAGGATTTTATTTTTTTAATAAAGCCATCAGCCTTTTTGAGGATTTTACATTTCTTTCTAATCATTTCTTTCTAATTTATTTCATCATATAAATAGCTTTGAAATATTGCAGATGCAGATTTACTCTCAAGTGAGTGTTTCTATAACACAATTTCAGAGGGAAGCTGCCAAGGACTCATTGCAGCCCCTCAGTCCCAACACCCTTCACTGCTTGGAGTGGAGACACTGTGGAGGACATGGGAGTGAAGGAGGGAAGTAGAGCCTGGGAAAAGGAATCGAGGGAAATAATTGTTGTAATCTGGTCTTTGTTTCTTGCTACCAAAGTCTATTTTAATAGGCAGTAAATTAAATTTTCCACATAACAAGTCTACTTTGCTTGTGACAGTAATTGGCAAATGATCTCTCCCTGGCTTTATCTCAGCCAATGAGGTGTTTTTCTTTTTTTTTTCCCATCTTATTTCTCCCTCTGTCTTGTTGAGGAAGGGGGGAATGTGAGAGAAGCTGGGTGGGTGTCTGGCAGCTGGCCAACATCAGACCTCCACACAGTTATTACTGAAGGTAATCCTTACCTGCAGAGACCTTCATTCTCTTGTCTCTAAACTTAAGATGAGTAGTAATTCATCAAATAATGAGACCTTAAAATATTGTATTATCACTTCTTCCAGAATATCTTTTATAGTATTGAGAAATGTGCTAGCTAGTTGCTGGTGTCTCTATACTTTAACATTTTTTGAATGTCAAAATTCTGAATTTTGACTAGTTCTGATCCTGTATGGCTTAAAATTGTATTTTAAAACCTGTTGAAGTCAATGGAATTTATTGCATTGATTTGAATAATTTTCATGTCCGTGAGTGAGATATTTACTTAGTGTTGTATAAGAAACTTTCACGAGTACTTTTTAAAACACATGATTTGCTACAATTCTCTGAATAATTACTTTATATTTGTAAAAGATTTTTAGTTTTTGGATCAATATCATAGTAAAGTTATTGTATCTATAATTATTAATTTGCAGTAATTATTCATTGCTGATAAATAATGAATGCTATTATTATTAAAAATAATTACTTTGACTGAATAAATTTCATTACAGCCTTTTAAATTTTTACAGAAATTAATGGTTTTTTTCTTGGAAACTGAAATTAGCAACCAGGGTTCTTCAGTATCTTAAACCTGCTGATATGGTTATATATATATATTTTGTTATACACCTATTAACGAGGTAGATTCCCTTTTACCTGAACCTGCATCTACATCCTGATTTTGACTGATTACTAAATCACTTTTTAATGTCTTGCCTAAGAAACAGGAGGAAAAGGGTATGATACCATAAAATACTCTTCAGTTTAAAAGCTCACATTGCAAGTGAGTAATTGTTTTAGTTTTACAATTTGGTTTGTAGCAAAAGAAGGAATAACTTAAGAGTTAACACAATGTACTATCAATACAAGAAATATAAAAAGAAAATCTTTGCACTTAGGTGACTACAAAAAAGATAAAGTAGATATAGAAACCGACTTTTTTGAGATAGTTACCTTAAAAATAAGATCATATATTTGAAACAGAAATGTCAGTTTTTCAATGAAGTCATAACATTTGAATAAAAGTATATACTGAGCTGTAAAACCACCATAGAATTGCTTTTTTAGGACCATGCAAAGGCAAATAATTTTATTTTCTTGCATGAAAAAGATCAAGTCTTCCTAATAAGTTTACTTTTGGCCTTTGCATTTTCACTGTGTATGTTATGACTCAAAATATTCTAAAGTAGCTTCTTTTTGAGTATATTTTTCACAACTACTTTTCATAGTTTGCATTTTTAAATTAATTACATTTTTATTTCTTTGTTTCAATTCAATGCATTTTGAACAGTAAAGCTTACTAAGACTCTGTGATAATTGCAACACTTCTCCCTGTTCACAGCCCCATGCCCTGATACTGGTGCCTAATATCTAATGTCTTAGAGGGAAAAAATAACAGCAAATAACATTTTTATCAAGCTCAAGAAAACCTTTCCTTTCAGAAATGTTCTTAAACCCTATAAAGCAGCAGAGCACATTAATGAAAAAGTCTAAATGCATCTCTGTGATATGATATTTGAGGATTTTTAGCAAAATACTGTTAGAAGAATAAGGGTAGATGTGTATTTTGATAATACAAGACTTCTATAAAGAGTTTTCAAAGACTATCATATGCTATTTATTAAATAGCCCAAGCTGTACTGAAAACTTTCACATTTTTACAAAGTGCATATATCAGCTGCTTACCCATGTGTACCAGTACTTTAATCTGTATAATGACATTCAGAGTTCTATTAAATTACGTTATGGTTCTATAACTTATGCAGGAATTGAGCCACTGAGATATAATATTTTCTTGCACCTTTGCAATATTAAAATATTACTTTTATAGATTTTGAAATTAAGTAGTCATTCTTTGATGGACTCTGAATGGTTGATAGAATTGACAATATTTGTACTTTTTACTTATATGTCCTAAATACTATACCTAGTTTTTTTCCCATTTCTCTTTGATGTATGAAGCTATACATTCACAATGAATGTGATAGAGACATTCAAAAATTATGCAATAAATAATGCAAAAGACAATTTAGTTTCATCCCTCAAAAGACATGGTAAAATTCAGAAGTAACTTTTTAGTAAGACAGTTCCTCAATAATATTAATGAATGGTCCACTCCTTTGTAAGGTACCTCATCTTTTTATGTCTTATATAGACATTACTAAAATTGCATTATATCCTGAATCAAATTCAATTACAATTACATGACAGTCCTTATGCATTTAGATATTTGAAATTGATTTGAAAACTACATGGGAATATAATTATATTTCTAAAGAATCTTTCACTGAAGAATTTCTCTCCCTTAATAGTTATTGCACTTCATGAATATTCCAATCAACCTATTGTGACTATTGCCCAGTGGAAATGGGCTGCAAAATCAAAATATGGAAGGTAACTAGGAGCAATCAGCCACCTATAGCATGAATGGGAAATGTCTTTTTTGTTATACAAATAATGAAGCATGAAGTGCTTGGTATTGAGATGAATAAAGATGATAGCATCTATTGGATTTGTCAACTTTCAGCTCTGCTGTGTATGAAGCAAAAAATGAGAATAAAATGGTGAAACATATGGGACTGAGATAAAAGAGCCATTTAACTTATGTGCTTTGATGCTTTCTTGACTTGGTCTTCCTGGCATGTGGTGTGTTTACAGATGGTTCAAAGCCAGTGCACCAAAAGGCATGGTGTAGGGACTGAGGATGCTTCATTTTTTATTGTAATGTAGTCACTTAGGAGCTCATCACTTCATCTGTATGGTCTGTGCTCAGAGTCCTCGGTGGGGAGCATTCCATTTCCATTGTCAAAAACTGTTAGTCATCTTGCTTTTCAAGCTCTAGGGAAATGGGAAGTGCTGTGTTAGTGTACAACCTTGATTTAAGGACTTTGAAGGTTGCAAAAATGACAGAGTCTGAGTACTGTGTGTTTCTGAGTTGAAGTGGTAGGACTTGAAATACAGGTCAGCAGCCTTTAACCACATTTTACAAAGCATTATTTGGCCATATACAGTAATTGTAAATGTGCACTAACAGTGCACATTTTTTTCCTATGTAGAAGCATTAAAGTTGTCTATGTAATCTTAGTCCCAGGTCCACCACAATGAAGCAAATTAACTGCTTGATAGGAGGTTGGGCTTCACTTGCACTTTTTTATCCCCCATTTATTTATGGTATCAGTGTTGCTACTTTATACTGGTTTTGATGTCTCATTCACTATGCCATTTCAAAAACTTACACTGTTAGCTCTTTTCCCCAGACACTGCTTTGCTTTTTATGTGAGGCTGTGTGTCCCAGCCTCCAAAGCTAGTGCTGTGATTTCCAGGCTTAACATGCATCCATTAATTGAACAGAGATAAACTCTGCAGCCTCTCTGCATGGGTCAGGAGGGATGAGTGTGACACACCCAAGGCTGGCTGTGTAGTTATGGAAAGTAGAAGTCTGTGACCCAGAAAGGCCCAACAGAGCTCAGTGCCTCCTCAAAACTATAAAAGGGCAGCAACCAGCACAAATACTGGAATTTGTTTGAGCTGAAGCTTACAGACCCTGCCTGAAAAAGTCTCTAATGCCAAAGGACCACTCAGACAGCAGATCTGGGACTTATGTAGGTAGGGAGAAAGTACTTTGCGTAAAAACTAAATCACCTTCTTGTACCTGAATGGTCACTAAAATCTGTATTTTGAACAGTGCTGAGAGGCAATTTGAGATCAGCTCCTTACCAGAATAATTTATAGCTTATGACTTGCAGGAAAATACAACATCAGATTCTTCTCCGGCAACCAACAATGTCCTAAGCACAGAACGCTGAGTAAACAGGAAAGGAGGTAGACAGTGAGAGCTGTAGAACTCTGGCTCTTTGTTTCCTTATGTTTTGTAAAAACTTTTTAAAGTCAAAACAGAACACATCAAGCAGGATAAAACACCTTCCTAGAAGCTTTGCTCTGGTACTGACTCTTCCAAGCTTGCCATATATGAACTCAGGAAAGAAGGAATTGCTTGGTTGCCTCATTTGGAACACAGGAATGCCTGCCTAAATACTGTAATTGGATCTGAGCGTGATTTTGATGGAAACCATGATTCTAAAATTGGTGAAATTAGTAGAAAATATGGTTTCTAAATGTTCTCTGTAGATTATTGTCATGACATTTGGAGATGCTTTTTAAAATGTCTTTAAATTTTTTTTCCCCCGGAAGGAAGTCTGCATGAATGTCTGAAATTCTACTGAAGAATGAATCCCTAGTTTGCACCAGCTGCCTTTCTTTTGCTCCCCAGGATTTTTTCAGGCCATCGTTTTCCTCCACAGCCTTTGGAGAGAGAGCATAGGTAATATAAACTCAAAGTAACTACAATTCAATTGTCAGCATCACACGGGAAGAGAAGATCTAAGTGCTTCTAGCTCTGTTCATTCAAAGTCGGGAGCTTTTATATTAGCAGAACATCCAGATGGCACATCCACAAATGAAATGCCATCTCTGACATTAGAGCTTTTTCTGGAACAAAAGCATTGATACTTGCTTGAAGAGATAAAAATCAGTTCTGCTGAAGCTCACTGCATCTTCTAATACAAAGCATAATGTGCCATTAGTTGGAGTGGGCAGAAGTACTTTTACTTGAAGTAAAAAAGACTGACCTGTTTGCTATTTCTGTTATGCACCTTTTGTTGCACCTCTGTAATTAGGATAATAATAATAGAAATAGAATTTCACAGACTTAAAAAAATTAACAAACTGTTCCATGATGTATATAGCAGACATTTCTGTACAATGGTTTCTAGATGTGCTTGAATGTCTCCATGAGATAAGGTTATTGGATGGTTAGGTGGAATATTCAATTTGATAAAGTTCAAGTTGATAAAGTTGTTACAGTTCCTATCAGAGAAGGAATTTTCAGTGTAAGTTGGGTGGAGTTGGTGAAGAAAAATTTATGGTGAGTCAGTTGCAGTTGAGATTGTTAATGTTTTTCAAGCAAGTGAATGTCTTGCAATCAAGTTTTTTCTCATTGCTAACCAAGTTTGTTAAGAAAGAAGCATTGTTCAGGCAATTTCTGCTCTCATATTCTCCCTCACTTTATTTCCTCCAAACAATATACAGTTTTTAGTAATGATGGGAAAAGCAACTTCAAGATAAGAGTTTCCAAGCTTGTCTTTTGGTATTTGTGTTTTTTGTTTTTTTTTTTTTTTTTTTTTTTTTTTTTGTTTTTTTTTTTTTGTTTTTTTTTTTTTTTTGTTTTTTTGTTTTTTTTTTTTGGCCTTGAAAAATCTGATACCCACTACAATAAAAATTCTTAAGCAGGAAAAAAAAATCACAGGTGTAAACCAGATTTGTTCAAATATTAAAATTCTTGCTTTTAGTAGGGGAAAACCACAGCATGCTTATCTGGAACTACAAATTAGAAGCTCTGTACTTTTTTTCCTTTTTTCCCTTTAAAGCAAATTAAATACTACATGTGTGATAGAGCTTCTAACTCTGAATGGAAGTCAGAAAAATGAAGCTTTTTAGATACTTATAACTTTGCAAATAAGGTGGTGAATAAAGCTTTAATTCCACTACTAGCTGTATTTTAGTAACAATTTAATCCAATCTGGCCCAGCACAGTATTTCTAACTGGTTTAAAGACACTTTTCAAGTGACAGATTAAGTAAAGGAAATTTGGGATATAGTTTAAGTGACTGCTAACAGAACATTTATGATTTTCAGTTTCTTGTTCCTTGGAGAAGTGTAAAATTAAACACAAGTCTAGTCTAGCAGCCTTTATGATTAGGCTGTTGTACACCCAGTGTGACTGGGTGTCATCATCCTGGTTTCAGCTTTTATGATTATTTTCTCCCATATCTGTGATGTTTCACTTAGTGAAACATGAATAATGCAAATAACAAAGGCTTTAAAGCCATTGACTTTCCAATGTGCCAGTAACATAATGGCAATTTCTTTGCTTTATTTGTATAACAGGCATTTTCATGTAACACAGATGAGATTGTGACTTCAGATCTCATCTGCTTGGAAATGAGTTGGATATATAAAGAATTATTTATATAGCAAATGAGGGGAGAAGTTGTGAAGGTTGAAAGGGATGCAAGACTGTGTAGTCCACTCTTTGTATTTCATCTTATGTACAACTTCGTGAAATTTAGAAAAGAGGCTTTTGAAACAAGTGTCTCTGAGAATGAGCAAACCAACTAAAAAAAAACCCCAACCAACAAGCGAGCAAACAAACCTCCTGGGAAATAAAAACCACAGAAAAAAAATACTTTTTGAAATGCTCAAAGTTGTGCCTCATTCTCTTACATATCCTATTTCACTCTGATGGTAATATTTAAGGAAAAACTCATGGAGAAGGTTTTGATTAGATCTGTTATAAACTGAAAGTACAGAAATTTCCAGAAACAAAACTGATTATGTTCTTAAAAATGTGCACTGTCTGGATAACTATCAAATTTAATATGCTTTGTCAGTTGCTGTGCCTAAATGCAAGACATAAAAATTGCACTCCATGAGAAGTGAACTTGGTTTTGCAACAGTTGGGATATGTGTAATTTACTTCTAAGATTTTTTTTTTTAAATGTGGTATTGATTAATATATTTTTAAACCTCTGTATTGAACTTATACACATAAATGGTAGCAAAACCACCTAAATTAGAAACCCTCCCAAAATTTTGTCTAAGGTAATAATGGTGAAATATCATGCTGGAGCACAGCAATTAATGGACTTATTTTTTTGGGTTATGTTGTTGGCTGGTGTATTCTGAACTAAGAAATTTTAAATTCTCATATACAGAGGTTACCATGGAATTCTAGAGGAGATAGTGAAAATATTTCATTTATTCATTTACAGAGTGCTTGTTATATAAATAATGATTTCCCTCTTTTGCCAGCCTGCTGCAACCAATGCTTGTTTGCAGGGAAATAGTATTTCCCAAACCAGGGGCTCTATGCCTGTTGCTTTGCTAAGCATCTGTGCTTTGGGATGAAAGCCTTGCTTATATTATATGGCATCCAACTAGGAATCTGTTTGCCCTCCTGCACTGCTTGGTGCATATTGCACTTGGCAGGAAAAGAGGCCGTTCTGTGCGGGGAGTGCAGTAGCATGGAGCAGTCGTCTCAGGAATCAGGAGTGCCTCTTTCTTAATGAGATCTGCGAAGAGAACAGGTAAAAGTGTGTCAGACCATGCAGTAAATTACCTTTTCTCTAAAGTTCTAATCTTGGAACTGATCTAGGAAACGGCCACTTCCACCTCTAGAAACAAGTCATATTTGCAGCTTAAAGCACACTTTTATATGTAGACTTTCTAGAAGCTGGCAAACCCATTATGTTTTGCTTTGAGCAGGCTAAGCAATATAAATCTGGGTGTTGAAAAACATGGACATTTTAAATATATATTTTATTGTATATTTTGTTTCTGAGTATTCTTTGGTTTCTTTAGAGGCTTCCCTTACTATGTATGTGTTTTTAATCAGAAATGGAGAATATTTTTTTTTGCTGCCATCTTCTTTTTAGCTGAAATTTCTCCTTATGTCTTCTGTTCTATTAACTCTTGATTTTTCTATAGTAGTCTTTTTGAATTGGTTATGACACTCTGTCCTGCTTTTGAGAGTGTAGTTTGTAAATTTGTCTGGGGTGATACTGAGAGGGTTTAAGCTGATAACAGTCTTTTATCTTTTATTAGAGATTGTGTATTATGTAGTTGGCTGCATCAACTGAAAATTCAGTTGATTTCATGTTTTTGTTCCTATTTAATTTCCCATTTATTGGACTCTCTGTGGCCTCATGATTGCCAGCACTAGTGAAAAGCTAGAAACAAGTATGATCAGGGAACAATGTGGAGAAAAGAACAGCTTTCTTTATACCAGTGATGATCTCTGTATACCAATGGTGATTATCCACCATGGATAACACTCAAGGAATTGTTCAATGTAAAATGTGATCAGTGTAGCTGTTCTCATGGAGGGATGCTTTATGTAGCTGCTCTTTTGCAGAAGCACTGAGGAAGGAAGGCACCTCTGGAGGTCAACTTGTGCAACCCTCCTCTGTTCAAATTTGGGTCAACTGCATCAGGTTGTGCAGGGCCATCTACAATTGTGTGTTAAATTTGCCCAAGAATGGAGACTTCTCAACCTCTTTGGGCAGCCTCTGTTTGACCACCCTCACACTAAGGAAAAAAAAAAACAACCCAAGGTGGAAAGCAAAACAACCAAGCAAAAGCACCCCTGAAAAACCAAGTACCTCTCCCATTTCCCGCCCCCCCCATTTCTTCTATTTAAATGGAATTTCCTGTATTTTAACACAGGTCTAATGCCTCCTTTCTGTCTCTTTACATCACTGAAAAGGGTTTGGCGCTATTTCTTTATTCCCCAACATCAGATATTTATACACAGTGAGAAGTGCCCCTAGAGTCTTTTATTCCCTAGGCTGAACAACCCTGGCTCTCAGCCTCTCCTGGATTGCCAGGTGCCAGTCAGCCTCCAGTCTGCACTGACCTCATGCGCAGGACTTTGCATTTCTTGCTGTTGAACTTCAGCTGGTTCCTGTCAGAACTTCTCCCCAGCCAGTCCGGGCTTCTCTGAGTGGCAGCATGGCTGCCAGATACATCACCTGCTCCCCTGATTGTGTGTTATCTGTAGACTTGCTGAAGGTGCACTCTGCCCCATCCTCTGTGTCATTAATGAAAGATGTTAAACGCTGCTGGCCCTGAATTTATCCTGAGGAATCCCACCAGTGGCTGTGCTCCAGCCAGTCGTCAAGCTGCTGATCACAGCCCTTTGAGCCTGGCACTACAGCCAGCTTTCAGTCTTTGGTGATCATAGATGTGAAAGCACTATGTCCTGACTTACTGTAAAAAAGGAAGCCTGGCAGTACACAGGTGTGCAGAGATCATTAGGCAAGTGATCCATTTACTGACATGAGCATTGCACATTTCATGTGAAAATATTGATGGGAGTTTCCTTTGCATCATAGGTTTTTTGAGGAGTACTGCAATTGGTGTGCCCTTTAGGTTTTGCATTCTTTTATTATTTCTCTGATTGATCTCTGTCATTAAGTGCTCAGATGCTGAAATATCTGTACTGTAAGACAACTGTCATCTAGTCAGAGAAGGATTATGTCATTTCAGAGAACATCTGCTCCCAGAAAGGATATATAGACAGAGAATTACTGTACCCACAGAGTAAATTTCTAACTTGTTCCTGTAGATTGAGTAAAAAATACACAATTTCCTTTGTGAGAGTACATTAGGTTGATAACAGTGTTATAGCTACTGTGACACACAGGGAGGAGAAGGACAGATAGCTTTTCCTCCTTGAAGCTCTAAAGGGGTTCTGCAGCTGTAGAGTCCAGATTAAACTTGTTAATTATTTGTTTCTTCCCCTTTTTAGTTGCTCAAAATTGTTATTGTCAGAAACATGGAGTTATGCCTTTGTGTAGATGCAAACTCAAAAAGGGGGCAGGTTCATCTTGTAAAATAAATACAACTCCCAAAGAAGAATGAAATTAACTGTTTAGGTAAATGCTCTGAAATCAGTAGAGAAAGTGTATTTACTCCTGAATTGTATGGAAGTTATAGAGCTTTTAAAAAGACATACTTGGAAAAGTAAGGATGATTCTAATGGCAGTCTTTCACAACATGCCTGTGCTGGCTGTGCCAGGTGGAGTGGCACTGGGCCACTGTGACTTGCCCAGACACTCTTTGAAGATTCCTCTTTACAAATGGGGGGATGTGTGTGTCTGTGTACCTTCCTGCCCCTGCACACAAGTGTGTTTCAGGAAGCACATGAGTTACTGCTTCATGTTAGGTGATTAGTCTGAAGAATGAATGTGTCACCCCTTAAAATCTTGCCAGTAGCAGCACTTAAATCTGGCATTTTTTTGTAATAGACACTGCATGTAAAGTAGGAAGCTGTTGCTGCCAGCCAGTGTTACAAGGTAATTCTGACACCAGGTAGAAGCATGTCAGAATGATCAAGCTTGTTTTCCTGCTTTCTTTATTTCAACAGTGTACATCAAGTCATAAACTCTGTCTATTTTGAGTGTATATGTGCAGATGTCATTATGCTAACTCATTCTGGGTCCCAGGTTAGCTGCTTTATTAGGCATAAGAGGAAAAGAGATGCACTTACTCATCAGGTCTATGGCTCTTTGTCTCATCTGTCAAACCTTATTGTCTTCTAGGTCACTGCAAAATATGTTTTCTGTCATGGCCTTGTCCTTCAGCATGGTTCAAGATGCACAATCCTGTTCTGTTCCTAGGAATTTCTTTTTGCCTGTAATTAACTACTTTGAACTCTGCCTCAAGGGAGAAATTTACCAAGTTGTCTTATCTCTTAGTGTTTGGAGTCGGCTTCACCACACTCCTAAAATAAAATGAGACCAGAGAGCTGTCTATAAAAGCAGCTGGCTTTTTTCCATTATTTACTCATATCACTTGCCTGAGATTTTCCTTTAAATGGAAGTCAGAAGCTCTCTAGAGTCATCCTTGAAAATGGTCCTCCATGCTTTGTCTCCCATCTTGCCTGTTCATATTTGTGAACTGTTTTGACAAGCTTAAATGTGGATTTGGTTGACAAAACTCAGAGCCTGGAAATAGATGGTAAGAACCAAATATTGGTCTAGAGCTTTATTTTTAATGTCACCTTTCTTGGCATCACAAAAGAGGAACTTGAAACTGCTCTTAGAATGACAGGCCCTCTTCTGACAATTTATTGATGCTAGTTAGGCCAAGTTTAGTTTATTCCAGGATAATGAGCATTTTATGTTTGTCTTCTTCTCGGGGAAGATCCTACTTTTTATGCTTGTTACAGTAATTGTTTAGAAAAATGGGAGTGTGTGCTTAGCAGATTTCATAATGAAAAGTGATATCAAGTAAGCCTAGTGAATTTTCCATTATAGCTTTGAGAATGATTTTACATGAATGATTTGAAAGTCATTGCATTATTAATCTATTATGAGAAGTATTTTATCTTTTGTTCTGTACATGTCTTGTACAGCACAGAGCATGTGGCAGATACAGAGTGGAACAGACAAAAAGAAGTACTGCACCACACCAAAGTCTCCCTTTGTTATAGAGGGAAAAAAAATTGAATCTTCAGCAAAATGTTTGAGACAGTCTTAGAATAAATTAATTTGGGTAACAGAATTTATCTTTAAAATTAATTGAACATATCACACGGAGGTAGTTTAGTCCACTTTTTTTTAATGACTACAAGCAGCAACTTTGATATCAAAGTCAGTATTCTGTGAAAACTAATTATTTTTTCTTGCTGCTGGTTGGATTGCTATAGTGCTCACCCAGAAACATTGAAAAGTTTTTAAAACAGTTCAGTTCTTTGATTATTACATTGTATGCATACAAAAGTTTTTACCAGTATTTTCAGTGAGCTAATTAGAATTGGCCTTTTGCTAAGAAAAATTCCGTAGGCACTGAAGTATAGTCTTATTTTAAATCACATTGCTGTCCTTTTTCTGCTATTCTGTATTTATAGTACTGGAAAGAAAAAAAAAACAAAAAACCAATCAGTTTGGGGTAGTTTTAACCTCAGCTGTTGACTAAGCAGCACACAGCTGCTCCCTCACTCCCCTGCAGTGGGATGGGGAACAAATTGGAAGAGGTAAAAGTGGATAAAGTCATGGGTTGAAGTATAGACAGCTTGATAGATAAAGCAAAACAGCATGCACAAGCAAGCAAAGGCAGGAATTAATTCTCCACTTTTCATGGGCAGGCAGGTGTTCACCCATCCCCAGGAGAGCAGGGCTCCATCACGTGTGACAGTTACTTGGGAAGACAAAATGCTATTTCTCTGAATGTGCCCCCTTCTTTCTTCCTCCTCCCTCTTTAATGTTGACCTTGACATTCTACGGTATGGAATATCCCTTATATCCTTAGGATTTATCTGTACACAACAACTGTTATGTTCCCTGTAATACAAACCCGCTTGTTACGACTGCTGATTTGTTATTTCTGTAGGGTCTGTGATATGAGAGAAACCAATTTAAAACTAAGCAGTATTCAAATATTTAAAAAAAAAAAATTACTCTTTAAAAATCAGATTCTAGTGCAAAATTTATTAAGGGAATATGAATCATACAAAAAAGCCAGAGAGAATGCATAACTTCATAATTCAGTTTGTGATATTTTTGACATGAAATGAAACTCTGGAAAAATCTGTGCTGTCAGTTGCAAAAAAAAGACTGGGGATGTTAACAGAAAATCTTTATCTCTAACTTACACTTACTCTAAAATACTGTACTAAAATTACTTGAAAAATAACATCTTTCCAATAATTTTTTTTTTTCCTTTAGCATAGCTTAAGACCTTTGGTTTAGTTTGTGTGTGTTCTGTGTTAATGTGCTCCCTCTACTTCCTTCATATGTTTTGTTCAACTTAAAAAAGTGTTACTCGCAAAATACATTGCTACTGTGAATATTGGCAGCCAGATAGACAAAGACTCCTGGTCCCTCACCGTAGTATGGGATACAACACAAATTCACCTCTTTTTAGAGGAAAAATCAACAAAGTAGAGAGGTTTTATTAATTCCTAGGCACAGAAATAACTTCTATTGGAGTGCTTATTAGACATCAAATAAGTCAACCATGAAACATGAAGCTATAGGAAGTAGAGTATCATTAATTCTGTTGCTTATGGAACAATCTGTCTTTATAATATATTGAAATAATTTGTCCATGAAGTATTAAAATAGGAAATGGAAGAATATAAATTAGGGAAAATAGAAGAGAAGGAAAATTTGTCAAAATCATATGCAAAAGGAACATATATGTAAGAATTATGTTTACTTTCAAAAATTTTTATTTGTTTTTGAATTATTACTTATTTCTATCTTTGGGTATAAAAATACTGCAATGAAAATGAATTTGAGGTTATGGGCCTGTTCTCCAAGAGCATGAAGTCCAAAGATATTTCATTTTAAGTTTGGTGTATTTAACTATTCTCAGTCTTTCCTTTTGATATATAGTGATGATCTGCATCCATTTCCAGTGGCATCACGTCTACTGAATACCCTCAATGTTTCCTGTTGCACTGCAGTTTGGAAATATTTCAAGAACACAACATTTTTGAGGTGAATCTGCTGACCATCCCTAGTTTCTTCACTTTGGTTCAGAGCACAGTAGATGATTAGAGTGCTGCAATATCTTGCATGTTTTTTAAAAGAAACCTTGAACTCCAAGTGTTCTCTAGGCAACAATGAATAATCTGTTCACAGTCCTGAGTTAGAACAAGAGATATTATTGTGCTAAGTCGTGAGAAGAAGGCCTTTGTTTGTGGCACGTCAGCAATTTCTTTTCCTATTAGAAAAGTCTCTGAAACATTTCTGCATTCTTAAGTAAACATCAAGGTTGGTCTGTTATTTTACTTGTGCTTGGGCAGTTGTATAAGAAAAGTTATAGAGCTTTTATTTCTGAGACTGTAGAAAATAGCAGAAAATACTTTGTGTTGTTTAATTGTTCAATAACTGATAGAGAAAGGTTGCTTTGACATTTTTCTCAGCAGTGGATTGGAAATAGAGAGAGATAAGTGAACAGTTTTTATTGCACCTTGAAAGAATGTTATAGGTTTTCACAGTGGACAGGTTCCATGTCTTGCTGCTTTTAACAGGAGCAGTGGCTTTTTAATCGCAACTGTAGGAATCTGCTCAGTAAAAGTCATGCGAACTCAACCCAGATAAATGGCTTTGGAAGTCTCTTGAGTTGAGGATATTATAGGAAGCCATGACCTTCCTGTCTTGAGCTCTAGGCTGATCCAGAGAGGCTTGGCTGCATAGAGAAGGTGTTAGTGGCTGGTTTGAAGGAGCAAACGGTGTAGGGTAAGTGGGTCAAGGGCCAGGCTGGATGTGGACTCTAAGAAAGGCAGTGAATTACTGTGATGCTGCCTAAAGAGAAATGGGGCTGTAGAAGCTTGAGGGTGTGTGTCAGGCAACTGTTGGGCTCCTTAAGCTGTGAGAAGGTAGGGATGAGAAGGAGACAGGGAATTATCAGCATAGTTGAAGGAGGGTCTAGTTCTCAGGCTCAGCTCACCACCTGTGCTGCTTGGGTTGAGCACAAACACTGTTTTCTCTGCTGAGCCTCAGGCCCCAGCAGAATTTTAATGGATTGGGATCCACACATGCAAATCTGCTGCTGCAGCAAACTGCAGTGGAGGAAGAAAAGCTTTTAAATTCAGCCCGATGCTCTGTCTCCCAGCTGTTGACTAAGAAGATAAGGCTACAGAATTTCCAATAACTAAAGAGTACAGAAATATTCCTGCACTGTTAACACTAGGTCAGATTGTTGACAGTGGTTCAGAAGGCAGATTTGCATGTAAAACATGACAGAACTGTCACTGCAGATGCTCTTCGTCATTGGAAATGCTTAATTCAAATATTGACTCAGTCCTTTTCTATTTACTTGGTGAACTCTAATTAGAAAACAGCATGGAGTGATATGGCTGTAGTGTACTCTGGTCTTTGTTTGTACATTGTTTAAAGAATGTACTAACGAAGTTAAGTAGCACATTAAGAATGAAAAGGAAAATAAACCTTTATACTTGGGAAGACATTTTACCAGATGAAGTACTTTACCTGTTTCTTTCAGATGAGGAAGCTTTTATCTACCTCTCCCAAATTTGTAGATTTTGGGAGTCTGTAGAGCTAAGTGAACAAAATATAGTTAAGGAGTGTGATGATAATCTTGTAAGAACAGGCTTATGAGATTGTCCCCAAAGTAATCTAAAAGTGATCAGTTGATGATAAAACATTTTGAAATAATGGGGCTTTTGAGTGTAGTAATGTAATCAGGAATTCTAAGAGTCTCTGGCTGCTAAAGTGCCAGCAACGTATTGTAGAATGAACCATTCCAACAAGACAAATAAAGCTGGAGTTTGATAACAAGATTACCGTTGTAGTCTATTGTCTAATATTTATGACAGTAATTCTGTGCTTGAGCTCTTCAAAGTGCATTAGAACTTCTAAAATAGCTGCAATGTAAACAATCTGCTTAAAAATGTTAAATTTCCCCAATACTATGGAAATGGCAAGGCAGTGTTATTTACCTTTTACATGTATGGAGCACATTTTAGGCTGTAAAAGGATTGTTTTGTCTTCATGGTAATACAGAAATCACCACAATTTTCAGATCAGTCTATATACCAGATCATAAACTGGTATATAGACTCTTAGAGATATATATATATATATATATATATTGTCTTGAGCTTTAGAAAATACGTTTTGCTAGATTCTTGGATTTTGTTTTCACTTAGAATCTGCTTGAAGGACCTAAAAATGTGACTGACTGTCCCCTTTGTGTGAAACTGAGTAGCACTGAGAAAGGATTATTCTTGACCATGGGCGCTGTCAGAAATATAATGGAGCAGAGTTTCTCCCACAGTGCTCCAAAGATCTCAGCCGCCACCTTCTTCCTTTTGCATCATATTAGTTCTGAGAAGAGTTTTAAGGTTTTTTAAGATATGTAGAAAAAATGTAAAGAAGGAGTAAAGGCCTTCCACAAATATCATTATAGAAAAAATTAAGTTGGAAGTGACCTACTATTCCCACCTCTGTCTCCAAGCAGAGCTGCCTTCACAGTTGCACAGTCCTTTTCCTGGTGCTGAATATACAGTTAACCTTCATTGCTAGAAGGGTATATTCTTGACAAAAAGTACTTTATTTTCTATCCACCTTGCCAAATCCACTGCCAGGGTGAGAGTCCCTGATTTTAGTCATTGCCTTTAGGGTATGACCCTAAGAATCATCTAAGAAAGATATCATTGTAGAGAAGAGTGAAGTAATGTTTAGGAAATGGGAGGGCTCCAATGAAGCAGAGAGGTGTTAGGAAATGCATAAGAGTTTGTGGGTACAAGTGAGGGAAATTCTTTAAGGGGAAAAAAAGTGAAAATTATGAGGGTTTTGTTTAAGTGAGTGGAATAACAGGGACAATTTTTGCAATGAAATAATGCAATTTTCAGTAAGCTTTGCCATATTATCCCATTCTTTAGAGAGCAGTGGCCCTTCATGTGTCTTTTAAAATACAGCATCACTTTAAAATTAGGTTACAGGATATCATCTAAAACATACAAGATTTATTTGTGTAAGTGAAAAAAATACAGATAAAATCAAACATGATGACAGGGTAAATGCAAGTTACAGAGACACTTAAATACAATCAGGTCAGTATTTTAAACAAATCAGTCGTCTCATAGGGATACTTTTTATTTCAAGGTCGTATTGTGCAAATATTCTGCATTCATTTTGCATTAAGCATGTCACAGTTTCCTGTTTTTATCCTTAATGAAATAGTTTTAGAGCCATTAGCATGGCACTGACTTGGCATAACTACTACAGGTGTTCACTTTTTAGGTATCAAAATGAATGTGCTGTGCAATATAATGTAAATTTTCAGCATGCGTTATGCGTATCTCTATAGCATTTTTCTTTTGAAGCGTTCTGCAGAAATAACAGGGACGGAAAAATCTGAATTTAACTGCTGGAAGTTTTAAATTTTATATCTGGTGCAAGGTGATCTAATCCTATGCAAGTCTGTTCTAAAAAAAAAAATCATCAATTCTAATATTTTTTAATACCAGAAAAAAATTTAACACACTCTCAGCACAACAATATTTTGGTCTTGCTTGTTTTTGCTCCTTTTACATCAGGCACTATCAATTGCCTCAGCCTGGCTATTATGTGCTTATATTGTTTTTCTCTTCCTTTTCCTTGTTTATAGATGAGTCTTTTTTTTTTTTTTTTTTCCCTCCACATTTTACATACTCTTACAGTAACCTTATATTGGATAAATATGCCTTGCTGCTCTTCTTTTAGGCTGGCCTTGAGTTTATCATCCCTGAATGTCAAATGCCACTACTGTTTTTTGGGAAAATGTCTACTCTGACAATATTTGAAAGACAAAGAAATGGAAAAGAGCAATATGTCAAAATGCAGCTGCTGTTTCCACTAATTCAGGGCAGTTCTTTTATCGGATGTGTTTTTTTAAACCTGCTGCTTGGTGTTGCTGCTCCTGCTGTCTTTGCTGCTGCAGCCGCCAGCAAACAAAACTCTAGCTGCTTTTGCTGTTGCTGGGTTGGAATGCTCCAAAATGTCGTAGGATACAGTCTCAGTATGTCTGAACAGCTTTAGGACTGATATTAATCTGCAGCTGTGCTGAAATCTAGATATTAATTCTAGTTGTATCAATTTTAAGTAGATATTTTGGTCTTTATTGATAACTTTCTGCAGGGAGGTGTTACAAAGCAAAGTAATTTGCAAACTTTGAACTGACAGATACTTCTGGTATGTACAGCTGCTGCTGTGGCCCCTGCCAAAGAGCTTTTGAAATCTGCTGCCTTTAGTGATGATAACTTGGCACATTTGTTGGCAATGAATTCCCTCTGTGTTCCCCAGTGAAATATAATTCATGGCATTAAGGATGTTGGTGTAGCTCAAGTGAAAGACTAATTTCAAGTCTTGAGTGTGTAATGCAATAATGGGAATGGATATGAGGTACTTTGGGTTTCTAGAAGCTGGGTGAGAGTTATTCTGAGTACCACTAAAAAAGAAGGCTGTGCCATTGCTTTTGGAAAGTCTCACTGATGAGGGGATACTAATTATTAGCTCTTCAGAAATTTCAGTTAGCAACTATGTAAGAATTCCATCTGGAAAGTAAAGGTTGTTTTCCAGTTATAAAGGTAGTAATAGCTTGTGAAAATATAATTTTCAAATGTAGTCAACAGCAAAGACCCAAATAAGGAACAAAAATCGATTCATATAATATAAAATGGTGTGAGATTCATTTTTGTATTGAATTTATTAGCTCTTTCCATACTTCTGTATGTCTTTCAAAAGTAATTTTTGTCAAAAAGAATTCATATGAAAGGAAATTTAAGAACTGCACATTTGTCTGTAATATAGGAACTGGAGGGAAGCAGTGCTTGGAAGGTATTCCTGTTTAGGTTTTTTTTATATGGTTGGATAATAATGATCATAACAGTTTTCATTAAGTGCATTAAAAAGACACCATAAAGCCTAAAGATTAGATTATTTTTTCTCTAACAGCTTTTGTGCTATACTGAAGTTGTAAATGTTTTTCCTTAAGGCTTTGAACGTGTCAGTAGAAACAATTTATTTTTTAAGTTAAAAGGAGCAGAGAAGGGGATAATTAAGGAGTCCAGGAAAGGAAGTGAAGATCCTACATTTCACCAAACTGAAACCAAATAATAGCTATTACAGAGCAGGTTTGGGAGCCTCAACTCCTTTTATTCAATCAACCTAAAATTATCCATGGGATGGTTTTCAAAATTGCTGAAGAGACTTTAAAAAAACAGCATTAGAATGGGACAGATCATGGAATACCAGCATAGTGTGAATGTGTAGAACCTGTTTTTCCAGTAGGTATCTTCAGAGTGCTACCACTTATCAGTAAATCTAATTTTAATACCATCTCAAATATTCCTAAAGTAACAGGGCAGTCATTCTTAGGAACATAAAAATGTTTGCTAGTACATTAATAATGAGGGTTAAACAAGAGGAAATTGTTCCAAGTTACTGTGCCTGGCATTAAAATACTGACATTTACCTGCAATTAGTGTTGCTGCAGTACTTATGGCCCAACTCATATTCAGCAGCAGTGTTAGTTTCTTGTATATGGCAAGGATCAATATTTGAATGCTGTAGTTCATGATTTAATTTCATTTTTAAAAGGTAGAAAATGGAAAAGATTTCCCTGGTTTATCCTGACCTAAGGAAGACATTGAAATAGTTCTACTGATACTCCCAAAGAGACAGTGCAGAAGTATATATTAGATGTTCATGATGCAAATTAGAAACACAAATTGCTAAAATAGGCACATAGTACTGCTGTTGTTTTTTGCTGAATCTGAAGGATTGAGATTATTTTTTGAATAATCTAAAATTTACAGCTCAGGTTCTCCCCTATGCCCCTTTTCCCCAGACATTTTTCTTTCAGAATTTTTTTTTTCTGCAAGAATACTTTCATTTCCTTTCTTGCAGGATGGGGATGAAACCAGTTCAAGAGTTGCCCCTCATAATTTTCAGCTGCTAAGAACTCAATTTAAACTGCTGTTCACCAGTAGCTGTAGTTAGCACAAAGCCCTTCATACTGAAATATCTGGCCAGTGTTACTCTTTTCATGAAAATTATGGCAAAATAAAAAGCACTGTGATTGTGGTTATAATTTAAATAGCATAAGCATTTATACTTCTATAGGATGTCCCTTAGGTTTATTCTGATATCAGTAATTTTTTCTGAAGTTTGATTGCTGGCTACTCTTCCATCAGCTTCAAAGTTTTCCAGACACCTTGGCTGCATTAAGAAACTTTAAGTAATGTTGCAGTTTGAAAAATTCTAACTTGGAATAGTTGTCCTATTTGAATCAAACAAAATGAATGCTAAACAGCCTATGCTGTCTGATACTTCCTACCAAATGCTTCATGCACATCATGAAACCATAATGTATGGTTAATTCAGAATAAGGTGATATCTGGAGACCTAAACAATAAAGTTAGTGTTGATCGACTGTTGCTTATTGATGTTGTATAAATGTGTTACAAAAATACAAAAATTAAGGGGGAAGAAATTGGAAGTGACAAGTTTTATTCAAATTCTTGAGCCATTTTCTCATGTGTATGACCTTTCTCCTCACGGCTCTATTGAGAGGAACAATCTTATTCCTTAATATGCATCCTGAATTGCAGATGCTTGCTCTATTTCTAAAGCACAGCCCTTTTATTTAGTCTTCTAAAAGTGGAAATACTATCCATCTATGAAAATACCATACATCTATTCTGTATGGTATGTTGTGAATGCAAGCTAAGCCAGTAGATCTTTAGATGTAAAATCTTTTATTCCAGGAAACAGTGCTCATGTTTTCCCTCTTGGAGCTGCTGGCACCTACTGCTGCCCTGAGAGGGAAGGTGGACACAGAAGAGGCTGTGCATCCACAGCCTGGCTCTCCAGATGTACCTCCTGACCCCAGCCTAGAGCTGTGCCAGCCAGGAGAAGTAGCTCTGTTTGTTGTTTGTGTAGTGGAAAAAGCAATAGACCTTTGTTACAATATTTGTTGTTGTTTAGGTGGTTCCAAAGAAAGCATCTAAAGCAAGGGAAGGGGGGAAAAGTAAGATTTTATGTATTTTCAGCAAAAATTCTTTCAGAATTAAGTGTACTATTGGAGTTGCAGGTAATGATCCTACTCTTATCTCCTTCCCTGACCTACAGCCAGAGACCCCATCTAATGCTTTTCCTACATTTTGCAGCTATTGGTTAGTACATTGAAGGTTAGCTCTTTCATTGCACTGTGTTTTATTTGTAATACAATTTTAACACAATACTGTGATTTTTTTTTTTTACTCAGATTAAAAGTAATGGGGCAAAACAGATATGAAAAGCCATTATCCAGCTCCAGTGGCTTAAAAAATTAGTTTTTCTCCAACATAATACAAGGCAATTGTGAAATATAGGTATGTAGATTCATATATTAGTAATGGACATATGCATGTGCTTATTTTTAATTTGCTTTCCTATTTCAGCACATTCTTTATGAAAGGAGAAAATTCTAAATGTGCATCATTAACAGTTTGCCACTCAGGGTCCTTATAGGGTTTTGCAGTAATGCTAAGCAGGATTCGTTCAGGCTAAAAGACCACAGAAATCTTATCTTGATGCAGTGATTATTGCTGAAGGGTTTTCTCAAGTTTCCATCTCACAACTACTTATTCAAATATTTCCAAACACTGCAGTTTCTGGCACCTGTATTAGAGCTGTCTCATTAAAAGAATTGGCTTAACTTCTATTTTTAATTTAGTATTGGGTGTTTAAACCAGATTTTAAAAATGCTGTAGAAAGGAACTGAGAACAATTTTTAAATTTGGAGCATAATCTTCACAAGTATTACTTATCCATTAAAAAAAAATACAATGCTCTGTTCTGACTGCCACCCAAAACCTTTCTAAGTTCAATGATTTCTGAAGATATTCAACCCCTAATGATTTTTTGTCTTGGTGGACAATGGCAACTCCAGTTGTATAACAGCAAGAGTCTATTCTGCAAATGAAGATATTTGACCAACACCTGGATAGGAATGAATATTCTTGAATAAATGAGCCAGAGTTTTTGAATGTGTCAACTCAATTTATAGACCATGCAACCTAAAAGTATAAATATTGAGAGGACAAATCAAGGAATCAGAATATATAAGGAAAGTGATTAGGCTGATTATTAACATCTATCTGTTAGTAAATTATAATTACTTATTATTACCACTCTATTATCATGAAAAATGTTATTAATTTCCTGTCTTTGTGACTTAATAAGGATTTCCATTGTTAGAAGGCACTTTGCAACTGTTGGTGCTGTAGAGATTAAATTTTTATCCTAATTCCTCCTAATTTGAATTGAAAAGATGATTAGTGTAGATGTTGTAAGTGTAATAAGCATTGCTGAAGGTTAGTCTATTCTGAACTGTTAAAGTTCTTAGGAAGTTTGATTACCTTAGTAGCCTTAAAATGGCAAGAAATGTTATCATATTACAATATTCCTCATGATAATTTGCCCTGTGCAACCTCTTCAACACTGATGGTCAGCAAATTGAAATTACGTTTCAGATACAATTTTTTTCATAAATTGTATTCACCTTTGATGAAAGGAAATGTTAAATAATCAGCTCAAGGAAATAACATTCAATAAAATTGGTACCAAAAAATCTAATACTTTTATTCTGGTCTCATAATTCTTGAACAGATATGAGATCAGATCTCAAAATCATATTGCAATCAGCTTATTCACAGGAAGGCAAACTAATATCAGAATGAGATGTTATTCGTAGGTTTACACTGGCAAAGGACAACATAAATCCTGAATATTCTGGATTGTGAGTTCTTGCTATATTTTGTCTTGCTTCATAATAAAAGCTTCTACAATTATTTTGACGCATTTTATGTAAAATGAAACTTGTAATCCAATGAAATAACATCAGACAAGGTAACAGGAAAATGTGATTCTCTGGTTTTGCTTTTTTCCCAAATTTCAGGAGAAAATAGGTACAAAAGAATAAAATACATATAAAGCTGCTCTGACGTACCATGGAATATCCCTTTATTTTGTGTTGTTAGATACTTTCAGCTGCAAAAAACCCCAAAGAGACATAACAAATACCAGGCAAAAAAACCCAATAAAATACTCCTTTTCTAAGCAGCGTTATTTTTAATCCCTGAGAACACTACATAAATGGTGAACTGCTTCGTTTGCTTCTGATATCTTTCTATGTGAATACAAGTTTATAGAATGATACTTAGCTGACATTTAGAATTTGGTTTCTAATAGGTAGCATCTGGTATCTGATGAATAAAGTAAATGGTTCTCACTTATGAATGAACTTTGAAGTGGATCCTCACGTTGAACGTGTGTGGGCTTTCTTCCTTCTCTTCTTCCTTTATTGTTGGAAGATACTGGGAACACTTTGAAATGAGATTATAAAAATATTTTTGATTATTTTCATACTTGTTACTTAACTGTATGGAGTCTTTGACAATAAGATAAACCAGTTTACCTAGAGGTAGTGCAAATGGCAGCTTCCCTAGCTGGACAGTTCATTATTTCTCTTTCTTAGTTATTTTAGAAAAACATCTGAATATGAAATTTTCAAACTACCTATGTAAACCAGAGATTATTTTTTGGGTTATGGTGGAGTTTCTCTTTTTGAGGGAGCTTAGCTTCTAGGAGAATAGGTTGAGCATTCATTGATGCTGAGGTGTGTGACAATGCTGAATGTGTAAAACTCCCAGTCATGAGTGATATGGTTGGATATACTTCTTAAGGCAATAAAAAAGTAGGGTTTGAATTCCAGCACGGATATGCTTTCACAAAGCTTTGTCTTTAAGGGGTTTCAGAGGAAGTTAATCTATTGTTTACAGCACTATATTGCTGGTTGTTATAATTCACTTGTGGGGTATTTTGGAAAGAATTTGAGATGGGACTTTTGAGTTGTTTTTGATGATGCAGTTTACTTTCTTCTACACAGGTAGGAAGGGCAAGTTCAGCTCACATGTTACAGCATGGTTCAGAAAGTTACAAGACCTTTTAAGGAGCTATTGGCCAATAAAACACTGCCAACAAGGATATTTATGTTTTTGATTCAGTTCTAAATATTTCATCTTATCGACCCATGCTGCAGTGTAAGCTTTCTTAGCCAATCATGTTATGACACACAAACCTACACTACTGGGTTTTAAACTCTTTGTTTATTTCTGTAACTACTTTTACTTTTTCTACATTTTCAACTCTAAAACTCTAAACGTTACTTAGCTTAACATGTCTCTGCTTTAAACTAAAATCCACATTCTCACTTCTAGCACCTAAGTTTGGAAGCCTTTTCCAAGGTCTCAGATCAAATCCTGTGTTTAATTCTAAGCTTTCGCTTACTAGCCCAAAGTTCTGAGAGTTCCTTGCATTTTGGATTCCAACAGCTGGCGTCCTCTGGTTCAGAAGGTAACATTTGTCAGTTCATCCTGGTATTTGTAACTTATACGTATCCATTGTAACTAAGATGTATCTATTTGTAATGAATGTATCTATTTATTTTCCTAGTTATGTGTTCTGTTTGAGCTATGATGAAACTTCATGAATGTTTCACAGTGAAGTAAATCTTTCCTGAGTGGCTTTGTGTACTTCTGTTCTGGCTGCAGGTGGCTCAGGCTTTGATTATTCAGGTCGGAAAGCTGACTAGGGAGGGCTTCTAGTTCCTTCCCCTTTGTACAATTGGCTTAATGTTCCTTGAAAACCAGTGAAGTGGCTGATACTGCACTCATCCTCAAACATGTCCCTGGATTGAATGAAGACATTTTCAGGGTATTTTCAGCTGAAAAATACTTCCATGTCCTGCCTTTTATGCATACACTTAATTTCTTGTTCTTTCTGATATTACTTCACCACAGCAGACTACTTGCAAGATTTTCCATTCTGAGTCTACCCTATAGTTTCCTCAAATTAGTAGAGGCCCTTCTTCAATTACTTTTGGCCATCCTTCTCTCGGGTAGCTATGTTCACATATGATGAAAATATCTTTTTCCATACTCTTGTGAGAAATTCTGGTACATTGTTGCTAATAATTTTTTTAGTTTTTTTTTTTTCCTGCTGAATTAAAATTTATTGTACCTTTATTTTAATATGTAGTGGAACAAGTTTTCTTTTGCCATGTAAAGAATTACTATTCCTTGTAAAACTTTCCTCTAGTTATTAATGTACTTGTCTTATCTCTGTACTGCTTTAAAATATTTTTCTGTATAACTTTGAAAGAATCATTGATTCCATGTGTTGTTTTCTAAAACTGTTTTGCTTGCACTCTTGGGGACTGAACCATTGATGGGGATCTTCATTGGACTCATTAGCTCCATGTCTTGACAGTGCCTGAAATTTATTTCCATCTCCTTTAGGATACATTCAGGCTTTGAAAAGGCTTAATTCTATGTTCTGAAGTTCATGGGAAAAATCAAGGCATGAATGGTGATAATTCTTTAATTCTTTCTCATTTTAAACTCAGGAAAAGACCATCTGCAGTAGATGAGTAGCTGTATTTCAAATGGAAATTTAGGTAAATATGGGTGTTGTAAATGTTAAGATTGGAAATGTTTTGTCCTGATGCTTCTAGTGATGCCCTGTCATCTGCAGTAATTCCTGTAAGTAGTGCAATTGGAGCTATTCATGGTGAAATTTGTTTGAAATTATGATTAAAGCTGGAAGCTTGTGACCCAGCATAATATTTTTTATAATTATGTTTCCATGTCCTTCGTTTTAATCATCTGTTATTCAATATCTGAATGTACATTCAAAGCTATACGGCATTCAGTTACTCAAAAGCAAATTCTTTACTTTTTTAATCCCTTAAGGAGGCCTTATTACTGAATTTATATGAGACAATAATTCTCTTATGTCTGTGTTTGTGGTGGAAAAAATCTCTGTATTTCTCTCTCGTATGTTATTTGTGAGTACAGGATTGCTCTATAGGGATCTCTGCAATGCATTTAATGTTTTTACAGAAGCCCTCAATGTCAACATTTCATTTTTCTCCAGGCTTCTGGGACCGGGAGGCTTCCAAATCTTTGTTAGATGGGTTATCAAATACTCCTGTGTTGAAATCCATTTCCATTGGTATGTGGGTATACTGGTGGCTTGGAACTCTGTAAATGTTTACTTTGTGTTTTTTCTGACTCTGATGCAGAAGAAAGTCTGAATCTGTAGTAAATTTTAATCACGGAAATAATGTAAGAGTGGACTTATCTGACATTATCAGGTTTTTGTCTTGAAAGCTTTGCACATGAGGGTAACAAAGGATCATCTTTTCAGACTGGTTTTAACTAACCTCATATTTGTGCCCTGTTGGGCTGTGCAATCCCATTGACTAGGATAAAGAGAAGACAAAGAAAGAAAAAAACCGCAAACAAATCCGTGTCTCTTCCCAGCTGTAGTATCTATCATTAATTCCTTTTTTTTTTTTTTTTGCATTTATTTGGCTTCGAAGTCATTGCATGAGTGATGACTGAAGCTACCAGTAGGATGCCGTCTTGGGTCCTTGCTTGTCTTCATTTCAACATTAGCATTATCTTTTAAAACAAATGGCAGCTCCCTAACGTGGTTGTTTATTGGATACATATAAAAAAAATCCGCACACTGTTCTTCCATATGCCTCTAAGAGATACAGTGCTATGTTTTTGACACACAGTCTTTATTTAGTTGAAGGTGTATTTAATGCAGATCTAGTGTGAACCACCAAGATTTCTTGGTGTGTGTTTGTGGGGCTTTGTCTGTCTGTTGTGGATTTATTGGTGTGGCTTGTTGTTATTTGTTTGTTTTACCAGAGTATGTGGCTGTAGAATGTTTTCCACTGGCCACATGATGCCCAGGGGATTCCTGTGTAATGTGAAGTTTGTTTACAGGGGTGCACTGAATTGCACCTGTCTAGATTCTAGGACTACTTATCTTTCTAACCCTGAAAAAAATATAATCTGTTAGAGCTATTAAGAAAGTGGAGAATTACTTCAACCAAAATATGTGGCTTTTGGAATATGCTTAAAGTTTACAACTAAGACTGTTTTATTATTTTCAGAAATAGCTTTCCTCATTTTGTCTTCTCCATTTTCCATTTTTCAATTTAGAAAGGGACACCAGCCAATTGCTTGTTGGGGGCTTCCACTGGGGACTCATAGTCCCCTGTGTGTTTGTTTTTTAAAGAAGGAATCACAAAGATAGATTTTATAATATAGTTTTTTTTGTAAACCCTTTAGTTTTTTTGAAGTGATGAGCAAAGTTTTCAACACAATGTAATTTAAAAATAGGTGGAGATTCTGGAAAGGCAACTGTGTATTCAGTGGATATTAGTAGTGATCCTGCTGCATAGAGCTGCACATGAATTTCACTGGGTTGCTCTGCCTTGCAAATTTTAGCTAAGGGGCAAATTTTAGCTAAGGGGAATTTTTTTTTTTTTTACATTTGAATAGAGTAATGAAATCTGAGGTAATCTTGAATGGGAACTAAACCACTAGCGAAATAAACTTCTGGGAGGAAGTAAATGCTGATCTTTCATTGCATAATGTGTTATTCAACAACTCTGTATAAGTTGCTATTGTCCATTATTCTGGAATCTTTCTGTGTTTACTTCATGATAAGATGAACATTTCCCTCTCTAAAGAAGCCAGGCAAACTCAAAACTTGGGTTTATTTCTCAGTATGCGTAGTATTTGTCAAGGGTTTATACATATCTCAAGTTAATCTAAATAATTTTTGACAAGTCAAAAATTGCATTCACTACAAGGAGAGAAAATGGCACTACATAAAATCATAACATCACAGTAGAGTGTGAGGAGAACTTATAGCTGTACAGTAAATAATTTTATTTCTCTGTAAATGAAACTCACAGTACACTATCTCTTTCTGAACTGTGTTTTCCACTCAAGTTATTTTGTAAGGATTAAATTAAATTCATTTCAGGGTACATGCTTTCAGAGATTGTAACAGTTCCTGGTTGTTTGAAATATACCATGACTTTCTTAACAGTGAAAGAAAAAGTTCAAAAGACAGTTTTCCACCTCATTGCTTCTTTTCATAGAAGTGCTCGTTCTTCAAGTGCAGGATTTTATTGAATACAAATTGAAGCAAACGTATGTCAGAATGAAAATTGCAAAATCGAGTGGTGCTGTGCTTTGCTCTTTGCAAGTGGGGAGAAATGTTGTCACCACTGTGATTACTGAGAACTCAGGCAGAAGGCTTGTGAGATTTGAATAACAGTTGTATTTAAAGTAATATGAATGAGTAGTCCTTCCTCTGCAAAAATCCTTTTCAGCGTATGAGTTTTACTTACTCCAGAAGTAGCAGACTCAATTGTGACAAATCTGTCTGACCTTTCACAGGAAAATTGGGAAGCTTTGGGAAGATGCAAATGTCTAGCTCTCTGTTCCTAGAGATGACCAGATGAACACATTTGCTTTGTGTCATTGATAAGGGAAGTGAAAATAAATATAAATACTGTGGTAGGCCATCTAAGGATACTTAGATGTAGTGGGTTTCTGTTTCCTTCTCTTATATAACATACTTCAGAGAGTAGGATCTTTTAACCTGAATTTCATTTTGGTGCTTTAATTCAAGAGCTATCTCACATCTAAACAGCATAGAATGCAATATTGTATTGACTGGTTTGTTGAAGGCACAGGACTCGAGATGTCTGCGGGAATTTTCCCAGCATTTTGAAGACATCTGTTCCTGTGTAGAGTGGAAGGAATATCAAAATGAATCATAATCTTTCCTATCTGAAAGTACAGAGCAGAGCTTAGGAAAGTGTTTGAAAAGGTACTCAAACCAACTGAAAAGGACTTTAATCTTTGTTTCTAAAAGTAGTGTGCACCATAAAAAAAAAAAAACAAACAAAAAAACCCCACAACCCTTTCACAATGCTTTTACGAAACACAGTAAGCAGTATTTTGGAAGAAAAGACAAAAGATCCATGCTGTGAGTACTTCTGATATTACAATTTTGTTAAAAAAAATAAGGTCCAAGACTGCATGTGTATGTGCATATTTTTAGTTTAAAAAATTACTCTCATTTTGCTAAACTCCAGTAGGAAAATACTAGAGACAAAGTTTTTGAATCTCAGGACCTTTATTCCTGTCTTTGGGAGATCCCAGAGAAACTTGCACTTTGGACTGAAATTTCTTGTGTATATGTGTCTTAAGGTCATGTTTACTTCTTTTTTACTTTTCCATGTGATATTAATTGCAGTGATTGATGGAAAGAGTCATGGATTTCATTCCTGGAAAAGCACAGAATTAATAAACTATCTGATAGGCTTTTTATATTTTGAGGCCTGTCCTTTTTTGAGTGTGAGACAGCTCTTCACTCAGAATAGTTTCCTGAAAATTGATCTGGTCATTAGATTCTCTTCAGGTTTGGCCAAATGTTACCTAGGTTTTTGGAATGTAGAGTTGAAGTAGCTGCATGATCACAGGACTTTTTCATCTTTGATTCTGTGGGTTTTAATGCTCCTCTAAAGATTGTCTTTCACCTTGCAAATAATTTCTGGCAAACTTATATAATAGACTTTCCTTTTCTTACAGTGGATAAAAGTGTATGAAGCAGTAACAGATAATATTAGCTGGGATTCAGTAGAGTTTTTATCTTTAAAAGATTTTTAATCTTGTTAACCTCTCCCAGGCCCTAAAATGGTATCTAGGGAGAGCACTGAACCTTTAAAACCCATTGAATACGTGTGGTTTTTTACGGCATTTGCCACTGGTTTGCGTGATGTTGGTAGTGTTGGGCCAGTTAAGCCTTCCTTATCTGCTTCCTTTCCTCTTTTCCTTTTCCCTCTTTGTTTATAAATATAAGAAACTTTAGAACTAAAAATCTCTGGTTATATCATATTGAACATAAGTTAACTTTCAAATAAGTGGTCTATGAGGTCTGCAGAGTTTGTCTGAGTCTCACAGTCTTTTCTCGTATGTATCTCTTGCCCTACATATTTAGATAGATATGAAGGCAACTGCCCTTGAGAATGTCTTAGAAAATACTAGTTTCAGGATTGACCTCTTTTTCATCATATGGAAAATAATGTTTAATTTGGCTTCAAAATTTCCCACCAAACTGATCTCATTTTTCAGGTGCTCAGGTGCTGATTCTGCTGGAGAGATTTATCTTAACATATATGGTGATTTGTATAAAACCTCATAGGAAAAAGTGTGGCTGTGGCTTCAGCTTTTCCTGCTGCTCTGGCTATAGAAGGGCTGGAAAAACCATACTGAAACTTCAGTTCCAGATCAGGCTGGAAATTCCTTTGTCATTGCATCTCAGCATTGATGGCTTCTTTGCACACCACAGAAGGTTTTCTTGGTCTCCTTTTATATTCAGTCATGCCTGGAAATAATTTTTCTGATGTAATTTTTCTAGAGACCTCAGCCATATTAATGATCAAGGGTATCACTTAACAAATTTTGTGGTTCCTTTGGATCTAGTTTCAATTCACAGGAGTAGCTAAATTCCAGCTGCTATAAATAAAAGACAACTTAAAGCCTATGATGAGATCAGAACTCATGTTTTGAAATTCCTAGACTGTATGAAAAACTTCTAATGTTGTTTTCCTAATTAATATTGCACGGATCCACAGGTTAATTTAATCAGCCTTTGCTATGCATCCAGATTCTATATTTGTAACTGGAATTGCTTGTAATGGCATTTAGTTAGAGAAATCAGCAAACCTTTTACATCACAATAATGCATCACTATTTATCCCAAGTAATTATCCAAATGTTTACAATATTCAATATTCAGTTCTCCTCATACCAATCCCATGACAATTCAATGTAACTTTACAATAGTGCAGGAGCATTATTTTTTGTTTCTTGCATGAATTTAGCATTTAAATGCAACAGATTCTTTATCCTGTGGTCAATTATTTTTCCTAATTCTATATAATTAAGCAAAAAAAGTGATGATTTTTCTCTTTAAACAATTCTACACATTTTTTATTCCAGTGGAAAGTGGATTTTGTTTTTCCTTAGAGAAAAGTTTATTACACATTGATGTAACTTTGTAATGCTCATCTATTTCTTCTTTGAAAAAAAGTCTTTTAATCTAACATGAGGCAAAAACTCAGAGCAGCCTCTGAGCCTCTGAGCTCTTGAAAAGCATGACTATAAATCTACAAGAGCATAATTTGCAGAAACCTTTTTCTTTATCAAGAGAACAAAAGGAAAAATGAATTAGGAAAATATATTCTCTGAAATTGCAAATGTTATGCATGGATGACTTCGATGTATTTTCTTTTTTGTTGGTTAGTGATGCTATTTACAACAATAAGAAAAAAAAAGAATCAGAAAGGTTATTTGTGTTTCTTTAATGGTGTACTCATAGCTGATTACATGAAATGACAGAATAAAGAGAACAATTTCCCTCCCCTAAGGAGCTCTTATTGTTTTTTTAACAAGATTAATGACAGATTTGCTATCAGCTAAGTAATTAAAGTTTCTTTCAGAAGTTTGTAGAAATGAAAAAATACTGTGAGCATTTAAGAAAGATAATTCTGTATTTAACTTGGAAAAAAGCTACATCAGTGAATAGCTTCCAATCAACAGGAGATAAAGTACCTTTAACAGAACTAAGGAACTAAGTTGTTGCCATACTTTTTCTGAAAGTATGGTTTTACTGATTTTTTTTTTTACTAAATCAGGCTAATTAAGCAGGAGAAAATGCGCGTTTAATTTACGTGCAAGGCAATGCACAATTTGTGTGTAATTTCTAATTAATATAAAGTATGATTGGTTAAGTTTTTAAGACAGTAGCATACACATTTCACTCATCAACACAGTATGATATATATTATATAATAGTATATGCTATTATATATATTACATAACATGGTATATGTTATATTATATGCATACTATATGTAATTATATGTAAACGTTTTCTGCAAGAATTTTGTTGATAAAGTACTAAGTCTCTGCTTTTTAGATACTCAGCCTAACATGTCTTTATAGTGGAGTTGCTGATTTCTTTCAAAAGGTTATTTCCACTTACATTAGAGTGAAATAAAAAAGGATCTAACTGTAGAAAATTGTGTTTTCATTTGCAGAAAGAGGTTCATTTTTTGTGTGCAAAACTTTGTGAGGGGTAGGTTTGGAACAAAAGAAGAATTTAGAAGCTTTTTTTATTGTCTTTGGGTAACTATTTAGAAAGTTTGGAATAATTTGTGTCAAAGTTCTATTATATGTAGTACTATTTAATATTTTTATATGAGCATAAAATTAATATTTCAGTGTGTCTTTGTATTATCCATTGTTCTATCATATAATATGCAGTCTTTAAGTTTCCCATGCAACATTGAAAATTAATGAATGATTAAACAAACCAATTGATATTGTGGATCAGTTTTTGTTTTCCATAGCTCCTGACCAGGAAATCACAGTCAAAAAAACCTGATAGCTTGCTGGCTCCATTGACATTCCCTGTTATTCACTCATTCTGGAGCTGTCTCCACATATGACGCTTTAATATCTCTACTACACTTGTTTTGGAATCTAGAAAAAGACATGAAGTAACAAATTGTAGTTTTGCCCTCTAAGTTTTCTCAACTTTCAACTTTTTTTTTCCAAACATACAGATTCTGTGGATTTATACTGATGTGGATTGGAAGTTAGACCTTTCCTGATATTACTCCTCTTTCAAAATCCAGTTTAGTTTTGCCATTGTGTGTCCACAGTCTGTCACTGGTTTCTGGACTGTTCTTCTCTGAACATTCTATCATACAGAACAAACTTTCTTACCATGTGAATTTCAGCTCCTCATAAATTTTATGAACAGCTAAGATGCATTTATTTCACCTTTTCTTATTTCTCTGTTACTTATTTGACTTTGTGTCAGTTATACTGTGCCAAAGAAAATATTATATTTGTGTCCTATGCTTATCAACCTATTTAGCATAGAAGTCTTTGCTTTGAAAATTCTGTACTGCTACATGTAGATAAGATACTGTCTGTGGGTATTCAGCTTTCCCACTCTGTTCTCCATCCTTGCTTAGACTAATGGTGAAAGTATTTACAAGTTAATGTTAGAAAAAAACATCAAAATCCATTTGCATTGGCAGATCAAATAAGGAGTTCATTAAATGTGCAGCTTTTCTTCCTGTAATCTAATTGCTGCTGCAGCAAGGCTCCATGCTCTCTGTGGTCTGAGAAAAGCAAGATGGCACTATTTCAGATGAATTTAAATGTGAGATCAAAGCTAAGAAACAAAGAATACATATAAGTGATTTTTATTTTCTTTGTATAAAAATAACACTGAGCTTATTTAATACATTAGGAGGAAAAGTAGGAGTTATGAACATGAGTTTCCATATTGTATCCAAAGGATATTGTGACTTACTGAAGAGAGAGAAATGTTAACATAATTTAAGATCAGAAAGATGTTTCTCATGTGGCATTATATGTCGGAAAAGCTTTAATTTGAAAAAAATAAACTTGAAAGAAACTCTTAAAGATATTTCCCCATGTTTTAAAGCTTATTTTCTTTACATAATCCATATCAAACTGTTTGTCATTTCACTCTACAGAAAAACAGATCGTATACATCTATTACTTCTAATTGATAAGGAGCATTTAGAATCTAGCAGGAAATTTTGTTTGTTTAACAGGATTAGATGGGCCCTTTGTGATTGGATTCCAAAATTGCTAAATAAATTTGCAATAGAAAATGTTTGTCAGTATTGTGAAAAATGTAGTATCACTGTAAAAGTCTTATTTTATTCATATGAAATACAGTAAGATCAATAGAAGAAAGATTTTACCAACTTCTGAAAATCATTGCCATAATTTTTTTGTCATTGCAATTAATTTCATGTGACAGTGTCGCAGACAACAGTGTTTCCTGGAATTATTTTTCTGTTTCTGATTCTACTATTTGTGTTAATGTAGATCCTGTTCTTAGGGAAAACTCTACTGATGAGAATTTCAAGTGATTTATCTTGAATTCAAGAATTTATTTCAGGGATCCTTTGTATTTACTGTCACACTCATCTCTTTAGTCTGAATGTGTCTCACTTTTGTGGTTTTTCACCTTTTGTGGTTTTCTTTGGTCCTGTCCCTGCCCCTTTCCATGTTTATATCTCTGTGGGATATGATACAGTAATCTCTACTAACCCATCTAAGGAAGCTAGCAGAGTTCATAGCATGCCATCGTGTCTTAATTCAACTCTCTCTTTCTTATATTAATCCCTTTGGGTTTTGGCATAATATTTATTTTTCAGTCCTTCAACTCTTCTCCAACCTGTCCCCTGAACCTGCTCCAAGCTGCTGTCAGCATCTGTTGAATTCCAGAATGACAGAACCTAGCTAGGGAGAATTCCCGCATCTAATGTGAATGTAACAGGACTTCTGTACTCCTGCTTCACCTTTGTCTGCTAGACATATCTAGAGGCTTGCAATGGAATTCTCAGGTTGTCCAATATGTGCAGCTATAGAGCACATACCTACACTCTTTAAAATCCACAAAGGGAGTCCAAGCTCTGTGAACTTAATAGTGAGACTCCACTGATCTGAAGTGCTGGCAAGTAAAACAGAAAGCTGGGAAGGAGTAATTTCTAAGTATAGTCAGAGAGAAGTAAAAGTGTCAAGAAAATGTGAACAAAGATTCTGCTTTCATTTTAAAAGCACTGTTGGAAGTTCAATTTTTTCTTTTTTAAGGAATCTTCCTTTAATAAGAAACACTTCTGCTTTGAATAGAATTAAAATGTTATCAAGGACAGAATTATGGAATGAAGATGACAGTGTCCCAAACACCTCAAATTTAAATTCTAGTCTTCATTTTTAAAATAATGAGCGGAACATACTGTTATCTTCTTTAACAGATAAGATTATTTCTAATTTTGCTGCTGAAAGAACCCTGCTGTAAGTGGATGTATGTTTTATTCCACTAAGGCCTCTTTAACATCAACAGCTGTGAAGGAAATATGAAAATCTAATGCTGCCTTGGAATTTTTTCTGGGGTCGTGTGTATGTATGGAAATTTCTATAGCATACAAACCTGAAACTGAGATTGGTAGTTGTGAGGGGGGAAACCACTCTGATTTAATAACAGAGAATAACAAATAAGAAAATACTACATTTTTTCTGTGTGAGAGTCATGTCATGGCAAGCATCGAATAAACATTGTGTCTCATGTCCAAAGAAGATAACTTTTCTGAATCTCTAAATAATTTGAATATCTCTTACTGATAGAAGATTATTGTCTTGGAAAGCTCTAAGAACCTGTTTCATTACCTTCTGGTATTTTCTTTTGCTTTGTTCATAAAAGAGGAAATCCACCTGTGCCAAATACTAGGCTGAAGAAAGTCACCTGTGTAAGAACCACTGATAGCATGAGAGTGCTTGATCTACCTAAAAACTTCATAAAGAAGCAGCAAATCAACAGCTCAAAACTCTTATTTTTATAGAGCTTTGCTTGCCCTTCACCTGCTAATTTTCTGTAAGCTGGCACACTGAGGAATTTTTAAAAACGTGCAGTGTAATAGTTGATCAAAAGTTATTCAAATGTCTTTTGGCTTCTTGATCTCACAGTGACTCTTTCTGAATAATAGAGTGGCCTTCTATATGTTTTTTTTTTAGTGCTGAATACAGCCTAGCATATTATTTTTTTCTGCTTTAAAGACTGCTCTTAGTACTTTGTTAGATGTAATAATTGGGATCATGTTCCTGGTGTGTCAGCCTTATCAAAAATTCCTGAGGCCTATTGCTTTCAGCACAGATAAGATTTGCTAGGTGAGGGATAATGGGCTGGAATTTAGTTTGTCAGCTGTTGGATGCTGAAGTACCTTAATTTTTACATGAATTTGGGATATACATAATTCTTGTGCTTGCATGTTCTTCTGGTTTGAGAATGACAACACGAAATTTGTTAACCTTACTCTAAAAGCTTAAAATTTTAGTTTGATTTTGTTGTTTGTTGTTTTCAAGTGTTGCTGGAAGTGATTGTCATCCCATTCTTGGAAATTAAATGTGCACAAAACACCATGAGAGTAATAAGGCATTATTGCTATTTCCTAAATTTGCATCATTTCACAGACTAAAACCCAAAAATGTATCCTTGTTCTATGAAAACGAAAAAAAAATTAGAAGTAAGAAAATAGAGTGACTGTTGCAGAAAGAACATTCAACTCTTTTGTGATGAATAAAAATGTATTTAATAAGAAAAAAAATAAAGAAAATGCCTAAAAAGGCATCTGCTAAAGTATGAATGACATAATTTGCCTTGAAAATACAGACATTAGTGCTAAAATGATAAATTTATATGTTTAAGGATAAAGTATTGACGATCCTCCCTGTTGAAGACATTTATTTCTCCCAGTAATTTTTCTGTCGTAGTATTTCCTGGAATAAATTTAGCCTTTGTGGGTAGTAGAGGGAATATTATGGTTTCATACTTTAGTGCAGTAACGTTTACTACCTTTCTGAAGTACAGTTCTTAAATCACCATGCATGCAAACAATTGTGCTGTAATAAAAGCTCTATCACAGTGCCTTAAATAGTCTCAGATTTCATATTATGAATTATAAATGTTTAGCTATTATGAATTATAAATGTTTAACCACCTATAGCTACTATATAAATATAGCAACATTTTTTCATATGGACAAAACAATTCTACCTGTCTGAAGAATAATTGTTTTAATTCTTGTTAGTGGATTTGGACTAGTTTGCATCAGCTATTCTTGCAATAATGTCCATTCTTTTTACCTGTAGGCTTATCTGTTATATGTTTAAATAGCTACAATGGGTCAGCCATGTTCCTTAACAGTAACAGAACAGGTAAATGTTTTCTGCCAGAAATATGCAAGAGACATCCTTCTTAAAACATACTGTTAAACAGTGTTGCCTAAAAGGTGAAAGCAACTTAGCTGACCTTTGATTTAGGTGAAGACGTGGAATGAAAAGACCCCAGAAGAAAATATCTGGGTTGGTCCTAAATGGATATAAAGTCATTGTCTGCATTTGTAGAATCTTGAAAATAGTCAATTGTTACATTAAAAAAACCCTTTTATAAGAGAATAAGTATTGAAATAGCATGTAGTTTTTGAAATATTGATTGCTTTTGACCAAAAAAATGGCAAGGAATGTCAATGAAATTAATATGCTATGTCATGTAGGAAAAGGGGGGTTGCTTCATCCATGTCCATGTGATTTAGGAATGGTACTCCCCAGTTTAGTGCTTCCACTGAGACTCTCCAAAGCATGCTGGCGCTTGCTTATTCCTTCCCCTCCTGCTGTGGCAGACTGGAAAGAACTTGAGGTACAGAAGGTGAAAATCATGGACCAAGTTTAGAACAATTGACTGGAAACAATGAGAGCAAATGATTCACACGTGGTTGATCAGCATTACCCCACTGCTCCCTTCCAGTATCTGAAGGGGGTTTGCAGGGAAGCTGGAGAGGAACACTTCATCACGAACTGCCGTGACAGCACAAGGTGTACTGGTACAAATTGAAAGAGGGGAAATTTAGGTTAGATGTTAGGAAGAAATTATTTATTGTGAGGGTGGTGAGGCTCTAGAACAAGTTGCCCAGGGAGGCTGCGGATACCCCAACACTGGAAGTGTTCAGGGCCAGGATGGATGTTGCTCTGAGCAACCTGGTCCTAGTGGAAGGAGCCCTGCCCATGGCAGAGGGGTTGACCTTTAAGGTGACCTTTGACTAGGTGACCTTTAAGGTCCATTCCAATCTCTAAACATTCTATGATTCTGTGATTTTTCAGGAGAACTAGCAGGATTACTATAATATAAAAAGGAAGCTCTGTGAGAATAGTATTTGGCCTGGAGGACTGAGTATTTACATACTGTGAACAGATAAAATAAACAGGTTTTTCTGAAATGTTTGAGCAGTATTTTATGAAATAAATTTACTATTGCACGTCCCAAACTCCTGCTCTGATAGAGTGCTTTTCAGGAAAGGAAATAGGGTTCTATCTCCATCTTCAACGATGCCTACAAATTCAAGGCACACAAGGAAAATCATGCAGCTCTTGCTATTGGTACATTTGTCAGTGCTGTGTGTGATGTAGTGACTGCCGATGATCTTGAATTCTATATAAAGTGATTCTATAATTTAAAAAGAATCTATTCTGTAATACCAGTCCTATATGATAATGACATAGGAAATGTATATTTTTTTCATTCATTTTTGAACTGGTTATCTTACACTGCAGGTAACTTGAGTAAACATATTCAAGGACATTTTGTAATTTCAGAGGCACACAGGTTTTCTGAAGTACAGTTTGTATACATAAAATATAATTCTTACTTTCCTGGGCACATTGTGAATCTTCTTTTTTTTTCCCCCAGCTGTTTAATTTTATGAGGATTGCTAATATTTTGGGACCACTAAAAAAGGTGTGGTGTTTAATTTTCTTTCTATTAAGAAGTGTGTGTTTTGATAGATAGTAAAGGTCCCCAGAGTGTCCATTATCCACTCATTATACACCAAAGTGAAATTTAAACTGTTAATTTTCTTCCACATAAACCAGAGTTGTCTTTCACAATTTTTAATTTTCTTCTACTTTCATATAGCAGTCCCATTAAATTCACAGAAATGTGACTATTTTGCCCTAAGGTAAAGACATAGCTCTAGTACTTTTTTTTTTTTTATCACTTTGAAAAATATTGCAGAACTTGAAAATAAAACAGCCCTCACAGAAACAAGCAAGAAAGAAGTCCTGGAAAGTACTCTTGACTTTGACAATAATGTTTCTAATCTGGGGTCAATTTGAGAAAATCCATTTCAAGTTTTCTCAAATTGTCTGAGAGTCTTCAAATGCCACATCTGACAAAAAGCAGAATATGTCAGGAGGTTACTCAGATTATTTTGATAAAGTTTATATAACAGAAGACTTTGCTAACCTAATAATAACTCAATTCAATAATAGAATGGAAAATGTTTTAGAAAAAGTTTTAAAATTAATTGTGATGGTGATTGTCCCTTTGCCATACCAAGTGTTTTTTCACTTATTTCACAAAAATAACTTGCATGCCTCTTTTTCACTGGGTATAATAGTCTCATTCCCATGTGCAAAATGAGCATTCAAATGAGAAAATTACACTCAGAAGACTCTGTATCAGGTCTTCACCTCTGCTGAGAGTAACACAAAGCTTAGTTTTGATCTGGTCATATTGCTTAGGAATAACTGGCTAGACAGAAGCAAAACTTGCTGAAGTGTAGTTTGTTTCCCCTATCTCAAAGTACAAATTGTACAAGTAGTTGTAGTCCTTTTCCACTTGTTATGGTGTTTTGACTCTTCCAGTGGTTTCTCATCTGTATGAAAGGACAGATGGCTGTAGCAGTGCTTCCAGCAAACCTCTTTAGTCTGTCTCAACTGTCCTGTTTCACTTCTTCCTTTCTCCCTTATCTTTCTTTTTAGTCTTTTTTTTTTCCCACCTATCCAGAGGATTTAAGTCTTGAATAAGAAATGGAATATGCTGTATTTTAAATTGTTGACTGTTCTGTGGTTCTGACATTGAAATGTAAGAGAAAGGACCTGTGTCCAGCAGTCATTCTCAGGTCTGAGAGAAGCACCAAATTTAAATGCAGAATACAATGTATGGACCATTGCTTTGGATGTAATTGAATGTGCATCAGATCATCCCAAAGGAAAGATAGCTGTCACCTGTCATGAAGATAATTTTGCCAAGAGAAAGAGACAGATAAAAGGGGTATGAGTGTTATTTGCTAGGGAAAAAGAAGACAGATTATAAATTAATGGAGGAGGGTGAAAGTTGTGTCCTAACAGGAGTTCCTCTATGAATTTTTGGTATTTAGTGTACAATAAAGCTATCATTTTTTCTTTCTAGGTTAATTTTTGGAAGATTGATCTATAACAATATCCCCCTATGCATTACTGGATTTTTTTTAAGTTTTATGGATTATTTGAATTTGATTTGTGGAATTTTATTTTTGTCTGCTTAGCTATAGGTTAGTACAGCATTAAGTCAACTACTTTTGAGGAAATGCAGGAATAAAAAGTCAATTTTTTAAGTGTTTATCACAAAATTTTGGAAGCATAATAGCAGATCTACATTTCTAACTCAGTCACAATTAATTTTATTTGGTGCTTTCCAGACTTTGGGGAATTTGCATTTAATGATGAGTTTAGTTAATCTGGGTAACATTTGAATGCTAGGAGGCATCATTCTGATATGATTTTTCTGCCAGTGTAGATCAAAATAATTAATGATTTATTATATAAATGTCTTGGTAGGGTAGTATGTTACTGTCATGGTTGGATACTGGCGCAATGCCAGCGTCCCCATGAAAATGCACCTTCCTTAAATAAATGCTGTGAGATGTTATCAGGAACAGAGCAGAGCAGGCCCAAGCTTAATAACAAAGGAAAAAAAACTTTATTAAACTACTACTAATACAGAAAACACATAAACTACATCTAGGATGAAGACCTTTTAAACCACTCCTCTTCCTCTCAATTCCAAAAACACCCAGCTATGAAACATTACCCGGGATTCTTGATCAAATTACTACCTTTCAGGTAATCTATACTTAAACTATCAAGGGAGAGAGAAGTCTCTCTTGCACTACAGACCCCCCAGGAAACACAGCTGCCACCCTGTGTTTCCCTGTCACACATGGCAACCGCCCGGAAAAAAAATCTGCCAGTGTGACACTCTCCATTCCATGTCACAGTGCTCTCACCACCGTGCATGGACAGACTGCTCATAGGGCTCCTTTAAGGATGCTTTGCCACAGACTCAAAGATACAACAGTTCAGTTTCTCATCCTGGGACTACAGTCCCCCCCATTTTCCCCTGGGGCCGAGGGGTCTAAAAACAGGACTCATCTTCTTCCCGAAGACAGAGGGTATCACCATTCCCTCTTCAGCTTTCTTTGTTTCTCGCCATTCTTGTGCTGTTCGAAGCTGAAACAGGTCTCCCTGGGTCACCACTGCATCCCCCTAAAATGCAGTCTCTATTGCAGGAGATTCTAGTTCAGTCCATGGCTAACAAGAAAAGTCCAGCCAAAAGCTATTTCATCATCTCCTCCCACCTAAATATTTCTTCTTCTACCATCTCAGGTCCCAGACCATCTCTCTTCTACTACAAATCAAGGAGGAGTAATACTTTTAAAAAGCCCTCATTTCCTGGAAAGGGTTAAACGTTCAGACTCCTTGGACGGCTGGTATCTCGGTCCGGTGTTCCACCTCCCACGCTGGACATCCCCCCGCCTTCTCCTTCTCCTCTGCCGGCAAATTTCCAGGTGCCGCCAGGCTCTCTGTCTCTTTCCCTCTTGGGGGGGGAACAAAGGCATCTCCGCTCCTCTCCACCCTTCCGTCCAGGAGCTGGCTCGGTTCCAGACCCTCAGCCCCTCGGCCTACCTGGACAAGGCCGCGTGGCTTCCCCTCCCCCACCCAGCCCATGGCTGGGCAGGGGAGAGTCTGCACTCTCTGACGACCGGAACTAAAAGAGACAGTTCTCCTGGGAGTTCTTGCTTTTAACCCCCTGTGTTCTCAGAGACGTGTCCATACTTTCAGTGGTCACTCCAGGTGCCAATATCCAAACCTGACCACTGATTAGTTTGACTCAACTTCCTAGAAAAAATTCACTTCCATGTCAAACCACAACAGTTACAACTGGTATTACATGGCTTCTGTTTTGTAGTGAATAAAATTAATTAATTGCTATTGATAGTTTAGAAAAAAAATTCCTAGTATAATAAATTTTTTGAATAAAGGGCTATTTAGGTGGGTCTCATATGTATTCATCCTGAAGAAAATATGGTGATATAAGAGCACCTAGCTGTGTGTTGCAGTTTGTTTGAGACTGATTTGGATAGTGACTGGTTCAATGGAATAAATTGTGTTTTTAGCTTTTCTGTATGTGACAATATTGAAGTTGACACCCTAGATATTCATTACAGTATCTATGAAAGTTATAATGGTGTAGGCATATATCAGCCTGAGAGAAGTATAATACTTAGCTGATGGAGCAAATCAGTGATAAAATACAGGCTTATGGTGTAAATGTTGGAAATGTGTCCCACAGGCTTAGCGAAGGTTTGGTGATCTGGCTGTTTTAAATATCTTCTTTGTATATTTTGGGATTGTGTCAGTATAGTATGTGTTGATTCTTAAGAAGTTAATTCTTAAAGGATTGTGGTGGGTTAAGTAGAAACCTGTGTATCTGGACTTAAGACATTTTGTCTTGTACTCATGAGCACTCCCGGTGCGTCATGATGCCATCGTTGTCTGGGAGTCTGGTGCACATGCTGGTGGTTGTATTCTTGCTGCCTTGAGGGGTGAAAAGATGGGTTATAACTTTTCAGAAGAAATTGGATGTACCTTGGAGAAAATTTACTCTTTGGTTTATGAGAGAATGTCTTTAAGGATGGTTTTGATGATCTAATAATTTCATAAAGGGGTTCCCATAGTGACGTGTTAGTGGGCCTGTTAGTCTAGGTATCTAGACTATAGGAATAGTCTATAAAAACTCTTCTTAATATGAGAAGATGAGAAGGATTCCTTTTTCTTTTTGTCCCCCTGAACTTTATGGAGAAGTAATTTAACTCTGATTGTGAAGTTAAATAATGATGAAGATCTTCTTTGAAGCAAGTTTGTAGTAGGAACTGTCAGAGGGTAGCATGTCAGCCTTGTTAATGCAGTCTTAGTGGTTCAGTTACTATACTTTGTACTCTATCTGCAGGTTTAATGTCTGTGTTTTGGGTGTTAAAACCTGCATAGATATTTTTTGGGTAAGAGACAAATAGGAGATGAGTGGCTGTGAATTTTGTGGAACATTTTACTGTTAATTTCCTAATGTAAAGGGCACAGATATGATTACTTTGTCTATTGTATGTCCACTAATTTTTTTGGAGGCGATTGTCATGTTGGACAGACAGTTCTACTTAATTGAAGATGAAATGATTTAAAAAAAAAAACCTAGTCAATGGAAAAAAATCGAATTCATCTATATGTTGTTTGCTTCTTAGAGCCCCCTTTGCAGAGGCAGAGTTCTTGTACAGTGGTAATTTAGTTAAACTGATAAGGGAAAACTTAAATGGTACCTCCATCCATTTGTGGAACAGAGATAGTTTTGTTAGCTTTGTTAGTGTTTCTCCTCACCCAGCCATCTTAGTGTCGAGATTGTCATTGCCATTGATGTCTGGTGCTGAATGGTTGATACTGCATAATTCTGATATTGGCTAAACTGAAGTGTTTCCACAAGTCTTGGGATTGCTTGCTCTCTGTGAATTTGTTGGAATTTGTATTTCTTCTTCTACTTGAAATAGTCTAGAAGTAGTTATGTTAAGGAGGTATTGCTGAGTGTTTTCTAATTTTTATTGATATTTGCATATTGATATACATGGTTTTAACATGTCAATTTCTATTAGATGCTAAGATAGAAAGCAGTAGGCCTGACATATACCAATGTGAATTTTAAGTAAAAGTCATCATTCCTTTCAAGAAGTGCTGGAATAGTCAGAAAGGCTTTGTTTCTACCCTTCTCGTCACCTTACTGTTGAAGCTTAAAAGTAGCACTGAAAAAGTAATTGGTATTGAGCAGCCTGTAGGTTCTAAGGAATTGACAGATATGACATTAGTTTGAGGCATAAAGAGACCACAGTCTTTGAAAAATGCATCCTTTTAGTAATGTTATGAATGCAATTGTTGGCAGATTTCGACAGCAGCAAGTTAAATAGCTATGCCCTTTCTAATAGTGTCACTGTAGCCAAAAGGTTTTAAGGGAATATGAGACAATTTGATCAATGAAAAGGTCAAAGAAGAGGTGCATTGGGTGGAAAATTTTAGGCTTTTTTTTTTAGTATCACTTGGATGAAAATTAACACATAATTTTAGGGATTGACTTGAGTGGTAAGAGTGCTTTGAAGTTAAATATGCTGTAATTGCTTCTTACTGGTGTAATTTTGATTTATTATGCCCATTAAGGAAATATTCTCGTTCTTCTGTTCTTTATATTCTTTTTTGTACTGCTGGTATGGGAACCAGAGGTTGAGATAGTTCAAAATTTGAGTGAAATCACTATTGGCAAATGCCCCATTTTGAATGTGCTGCTATGAATTCTAAATCTTAAAAGTGAAAACCATGTTTCTTACAGCGCTTCTTAAAGCAGTCGCTAGTGAGTTGCCTGTCCTTTGCTAGAACTAATCTCTAATTTGGAATAAGGTCATGACTGAATTTTTAATTCAGGAAGATCTAGAAGAATCTCAGTGACAATGTGTGCTAAATATTAAATTTTACTTAGGAAATGAAGGATTGAAATAGAGAAAAATATATGCTTAAATAACATTATGAAATTGAACTGTCTTTGTGTAGCTTACTTTAAAAACCCACAGTTTTTTATAGTTTCACAAGAAATAACATAGACATTCAGATTTTCTAGTTTCTGTATGAGTAGTAATTTTCAATAATTTCACTTTTTAGGTATCATTCCCCATATTTGAGTGCGCTGTTGCAAGTGAATATTTGTATATAAGCTGAGGAGTGCAAAGTTGTTGTGGTGGGCATCTTTGGAAGGTGGATAAATCAGGACAGTTTTAAATTTCAGGGTACCCCTTCAGTTGGCTGATGGTCATTAGCCATACAATTTGTACTGATGGTTAGCTGTTGCTCATTTTCAATCATTATCACTAAGAAGTATTCCAGCAGGTGGTCCTTAATGAGCATCCCACATGAGATGTGGGGGTTCAGCCTCACCAGTGGGTGTTGGGTCCTCAGTGCTGCTGGATGTGGTTTGCCTCAGCTGATGGGGCTGAAAGTAGTGGAGGGGAGAGTTTTCTGCTTCTGCTGAATGAGGTTCACAAAGTATTTGACAGAATTCCACAGAAATAAGATTTATGTGATATAGTATATTCAGAGAATGAATGGGTTTTGGGCTGGTTGGCTGAAAACCTGGAATAATGAAAAAGGTATTTTGTCTTTCCAAAGATATCACAATGTGGTGTCAAAATTTTCATGCCTATCTTCACTTTAGTATAGTTCATACAAGCTCAGATTCTGGGAAGAAAAATAACTATGTACTCAGAGGAGTAAGAAGAGATGGTATTTAGAGTTTTGACATCTGGTCTTGCCTTCAGCTATTCAAGCTCTTAATGTAAGGGATTGGCATTAAACTATTTCCTGCTTTTCTTTGTTGTATTCACCGAATGCTTAACTTGAGTTATCCAACACTTTTTCTTTCAGAGAATCAGATTTTAGATTATTGGCATCTTCTTTATAGCAGGAAAGGGTTTGTTTTTTGTTGTTTTGTTCACTTTTTTCTTGTTGTTTTTTAACATAAAAATCAGGCACCAGATTAAAGTTGGGATTTTCAGCCATGAAATTAAGTTTTCTAAAAGGAGGCCTTAATCTCTGAAAATTTACAATCTTAGAATAAAAATTTACAATCTTGATATTTTCCTATCATCTGCTGTCCATAATTTAAAAATATAATGAAATAATTTCAAATTTTCAGTAGTCAAATGAGCATAAAATTACTTTGTAGCATGAGAATACACTTATTTAAAAGGAAGCAATACATTTACAATTATCAGCTTGTTTCTACACAAGGATATAAATGCATTTTATATAATAAATTGGCACGGGAAGTAACGTGGTATCAGTTCTCATCTAAGGTCAGAACACGCCAATTCCCTCCTAGGCTTGAACAAATATTACATGAATGAGGGCTCTTGTAAAATGTTATGCTTTGAAATAGATTTCATTAAGGGTTTCTAGTGAAAATTTTTTTTTTTCCTTTATGCTTATGTCTTTCCTCAAACTAATAATGGATAGCTTATTTGCATATAAATAGATTTCACTATTTGCTGAGGCAGAGACCTAATATGTTTCCCTTTTTTTTCATGGCCGTAGTTAAATAAAGTAGAATATTACAGTGATCAGCAGCCATGAATTGTAATAATTTTCTTGGCCAAAATTCCTTACAGTGCTTCACTTCTGTGAAGACCTCAGAGTTTAGATATCACTTGCACCACCAAAACCATGATACATCTGTTGCTTCTATAAAGGTGTTTTTCATGCTGTCTCAGAAATACTTATTGATAGATGCTAGAACTGGATACCTGTTCTTAATTAACACCTTGATATCTTTTCTTGCCATTTCTAACCTAGTAGTATGTGGATATTTTTATAAGGGAAACATCACACTGTGAATGAATATTTTGTAGTTGTCTTTTTTTTTTTTTTTTCTGGATTGTAGTGATCTCATAATTTTAGCCAGTTTTCTTTAAATTAGAGAGTTGTGTTAAACAGAAACCTTTCATGGTACCATTCTGATATGCATCAAAATAAATAAATTTTAGTTATACTCCATTATGGATGTATGAAACCAGAGATAACTCTAAGACTGGCTTTTATTTACTAAAAAATAATGGTCAAGTAAGGCTTGATTAAATCAGCTCACCAATTCTAAATCCCTTTCAAAATATAAAAGATGTATATTTGTATATTCAGATGTATCTTCCAGAAAATGAGTGGAAGAAACTATTCTGTACCATAGTATAACCCCAGACCTACATGTAAGAATAAACTCCAGGTTTATTCATATGCCACTACTTGTTCAGTAGCTGCTGCTTCAAAATGCTGCCTCTAAATGAAATACTAGCTGTACAGTTCTTTAAAAGACTCTAAGAAAAAGATAAACTGAGTGACTCAACAAAACTACTCATTGCTTTTTGGACAGTAATTTCCTGAGCATGCAAATGTTTTAATTTTCGGTGTCATCTATCTCTCACCAAGAAAAATCAGTGAGTTCTATATGTGTGTGTTCATTCTTGATGTAACCACGAAGGAGCTTTTAGTGGTTTTAACCTGTGTGCCTGGAAGTTATTTTGCCAGCAGAGGTCACTCAGGGTAAAGTGAACAATTGCTTCATCTTTTAAGGAAGACAGGAACTTCATTATGAGCCATGAGATGTTTGTTGAAAAGCACACGTTTTCAAAAGCACCCAGGCAACCTGCACTTGCTGTTCCTTTTCTTCAAATCTTTGTTGCATCATACACTGAGAATTAAAGATCAAGCATATAAAAAACTTGTAGTCTGTCAGTGATGCATCTGGAAATGTAGTCGGTGAAATGTTGGGCTGTGTAAGGGTAGTGATATTTTATTAAGCTTTATAAGCCAACACAATAAGTATGCAAACTTTATTTTGTGTATTGCTTTACAAAGAAGTAGCTTTCTGTGGGTTATCCTAGTTTTTTGAACAAAGTCTGATCAATCACTATTAATTATCAGTTTTGTTAAAGGCTAATAAGTACTGGTTACCTAGAATTTATCATATCTCACATGCTTTTTTTTCTCCCCCTGCCTGATGACTCTGTAAATGCTGTTCTTGTAACAAGATTTTCTTGTTGTGTATATTTAATGATAGCTAGCACTTATAGTTACAAATGTATTTTAAAATAGATTTTATCCCTGTCACTTGTTTTGAGGCAGTTTTTTGACAAGGAGGGTCTATTCCCCGTGTAATTTGAATACGGTGAGTAGTGCAATGAGACTGAGAATGCAGTGTAGCCTGCTGTGACAAAAGGGTACATGGCAGGATCTGTTTTTATTTGATAATGATGAGTAAGCAGAAAATGCCTATCATGCTGTCAGAGCTCAGGGACTCTGATATTTTTGAACTGAACAAAAGTAGTTGGAAGGTGATAAAAGTAGACACTGATGTTGCTGTTGCATTCACTTTTCTAAATGGAATTTTTCTTTAAAGGCATTATCAAAATAAAAATGAAGAATCAGAGTTGTAATATATTGCAGTTGTCATGAATGTTTTAAATATGGCATGTCTTTCCTGGACACCAATCAGAAAATGTGTCCAGTTCTTAGTCCACCAACAAAAGCTCCATTATCATCTAACTTTAAGAAAAAATGGGTAGGGTTTTTAATATAATAGTATGACTGGTTAGATGATTAAGTAATTTTGAAGGGGCTTCTCAAGCCATTTGTCAACAGAATATTGTATGGTCTCTAGGTGAAATATAAGAAAAATTATTTTAGTGTTTTTAATGCTACTTTTTGTGTTCTCTTTTCTTTAAATACAAATGCTTGGAGGCTATAATCTATGCGATTCCTTTGGGACATTCACAGGAGTCCACAGATTTTTTAAGCTCATACACAGTTGAGTTGAAAAAGTAAGGAGGCAAGGAATAAAACTAATAAGCTTTTATCTATGTGTCTTGTTTTTCTATAACTTGAATCTTTACCCAATGTAAACGACTTCTGAATGCTAAAGAAGCATCTGGCATTAAAAGTTACTTTCTATTTCATTTAAACTTTAAAGAAAAGCCATAAGAGGTTTGTGAAAGAGCTTGCTACAGGTGGGAGAACTTTTTTTGTCCTATTGCTGCTTTTGCTTGGATGTCTTAGTTATAGTGTTCAAAATTTTTAAAGTTGCAACCAGTTGTAAGGGATGAAATGTTAAGAAACAAAACAGTAGATCTTTGTACTCTTCTGTATCTGGTGAATGTATCTGGTATTCAAAGAAAAAGAACTGGTGTAATTTTCAAGCTGTTCAATGGGAAATACTGGATTTAATTCCTACTTGAGACTAGATAAATGCAAATATATGCATGTATCAACAACAGTTTAGGTACTCCAGAGAAGAGTGAAAAGAAAGGGATTAAAGATTTGGAAGTTAGACTGTGAATGGGCTAGAATTGTATTCAGAAATATAATACTGTAGTTACTGGTAAACCTGCATCTTTTGCATTTTTAAGTAGATGATAGTAAGAATGTTTCTGTTTTTTGCTATAGAAACAACTTATTCCTTTTCTTTTATATGTGACTCTCTATCCTTTTTTTCTTGTATCCTCTTTGTTCTTGGTGAACATAAAAATAATTTACATTGAACATGCAAAATAGTTTCAGTCAGACTAGGTCCATAAAACTATTTTGATTAATGTATATGTTTAATTGTATCCAGCTACACTTCCACACACTGGAAGAACTAACTCAATAAGATGCTTTTACATGCTTCGGACCCTAAAATTAAAACAATTAAGTATTTTATTTTCTTTAAGTGTTTTCCACCAGGGATTCAAGAACCTCTTAGATTTATAAGTCTGTTTTTTATTTCTCTCTCCTTTCACACTCTGGATACAGAGGGACTGTAATGGCACCCCTAACTGTTCCAGTGCTTAAGTAGTCAATGAGGTTAACTTGCTTACAGAAAGAGTATTGTGGTTAAGTGGATATCACCTTTCAGCTTCTGGAATCTTTCTTCCACTGCTTGCAAAACCTTGCTGTGACGAAAAATGATCTTGCTACTATGTTTCTAGAAAAGAGGGTGTAAAACCCCTTTCCTACTTCTGTTTAGAAGCCTATACCATAAAAATGTATTTTTATTTCTACCTTTCTCCAGTATTTTTGTCTGCATTCATCTAGAATTTAAGCATGCCTCTCCTGTGCTTTTATAATTGCGACATAATTGGAATAATCAGAGACCATATATGTATCTATTTACTTTCACAGCCTAAGCAGAGAATTATAAAAGATGGGCTTTGCAGCATGTTTAGAGGTTTGACAAGTCAAGGCTCTAGTGAAAAATGCTTCTTCAGCATCTTGTTCTTGTTGTATGCCTCAGATCTTCCTAACTTAGGCTATTGTCTCCTAAGCTACAGAAGGATCTCTTAGATGAGCATCAAAATCTTTAACCTTGAAATGAGGAAGATTACTGGTATAGTCACAGGTTACAGAATTATCCTTTGTAAAACAGAACAGCTCATTTATAGCCTTCAGCTTCTCATCAGTACAAAAATCTTATAAAAATATTAACCTTGACGTGACAATCATGCAAATAATTGTTGTAGAGTCCTTGCCCAGATGGGGAAGGAAAACTTGCATTCATTTTCTGCATACCGTACCTACTCATATTAATGGGCAGATAAAAGTTCCCCAGCCTTCATCTTTCCCCTGAGCATCTCATAATCTCACAGGTGTGGGAGAGGAAGGGACCCTCTTTGCTGGTGTGTTTGACCCTACATTGCGCCCTCCCAGAAGGGGGCACTTGGTAAAGACCAGAGGGAGAGAATGCTGGAGTAGAAGACAATTTGCTATACACATTGTTAAAGAAAGGATTTATAACACTGAGTGCAGCAAGAATTTACCAAATTACATGTTGGAAAAGATGATGTGTACAGATGTACGGTCTAAGGGTCTAAGGCAGCCTCTAAGCAGAGAGGGTCAGCCCAAATTCCTCATGTTTACTTAACTGAAGCAGTTAATATCATTATTGTCCACTTGAGTTGTTTTAACAAATTATCTACCTTGTTGAAGGGATGATTGTAGCCCCAACTACATCCTGAAAAAAAAGGCTTCCAGTTGAAATATTTAAAATGAGTTTTTGTGCTTTGTTTTCCTGGTAAGACAACATGTTGACGTACTTTTTTATTTTTGTAAAGAGTTTGGAGTGGTTTGATATTCATTTTACTTAAAATATTCAGCAGTTTTTCCTGTTATGCTTTTTTTAGAGTTCTGAAAATATTATTGTTGTTTTCTCATCATAAAGAAAAATCAGATGATACTAGTTCAGTAAGGTTCTGTATATGTTCCTATGCAATATTGTATTTTACTGCTTCATGTTTTATTAAAATATAGATTAGCTAGTAATAAGTCTTTGTTATTTGGAATTTTGTTTTTATCCAATACATTAGTGACAGAAGTATTAGAAGAATACTTGCCTCTTAGATGTGAATATATTATTTCCATTGTACATTCATTCTCACATTTCTTGCTGCTGCATCAGAGTTTGGGGAAAGGAAGGTGAGAATATATCCAAACACCACTTTTCAAAACTCCCCTATTAAATTGCACTTTATTGTATTTCCTCCAATATGCTTTTTTTTATGCCTCAGAATTCATTCACATCAGATTTTGGTATAAAAATGTTGTAAAAGTACAACTACCAGTAATGTAGTTGAGCAAGTGAAGAGCAAGTTCTTTTCTCATTGCAAAGAAAAATTCATGCTTCTGAGCTCCTTTGTATTTTAAATCTCTTATTTGCAAAAGTAATAATTCTTCAGACCTCTTCTAATGTATTAGAATGCTCCGAGTGTGAAACGAGAAACAGATTTTCATTTGAAATTGCCCATTTCTTGTGTTCTCTGCTTTTCTTTTTTTTTTTTTTTTTTGCCCTGTAGCATTGGTTGACATTTCATGGAGAGTCAGCTACCATAGGGCTGGAAATTATATAATTACAAGGATCACCCACTTCTCTGATTTTTTCCATTACATACCAATCGTAACGCAGACATTTTTTTCATAGGTATTTAATTTCTAATGAGAAGTTTTTATTCTTCATTGACCTCTGATTAAAGTGTGGCATTTTAATAAATAAATGGAAGATACTTTTGACATAATTCAGCTCAGAAGTAATGCTTGATAAGCTATGCAAGTGTTTGACCTGTGTCATGTGAGTCACAACATAATTTAGAATATATTTTATGATAAAAAACTGTGTCGTACAGGAAATGCTTAATGTTTTTAAACAGGTATAATATAGGAATAGAAAAAAGATTACATGAAGCAGCATGTCAAATTCTGTCTTTTTTAGTTATTCAAACAGTGGTAGTGGTTTAAAAATAATAAAGTTAATGAATAAAGTAGACAAAATGTTTTTATAGTATTAAAACTTATACGCAAGCTTTGGAAAAGGTGGTTTGTTCTTGGTTTTTGTGGGTTTGTTTGCTTGTTTTAGGTTTCCAGAGTAAGGTCACGACAAATTATAAGAGCAGAATACTTGTCAGGTATCAAAACATGGATAAATGATATTCAAAACTAGAAAATGTGTTCATGTTCTATGAACCTAAGCGGATCTTGATCATAAGATAGTTTATATTTTTCTTTCTATTTAGATTAACCATGATCCTGACACACAGTTCTGGAAAAATGGGATTTTGATCCTTTTGTAATAGACTTCATAGTTTAATGGAACCCTACACGCAGTCATTTCCTGACAGTCACTTAGAAACAGTCACTTAATATTTATCCCAGCAATGCCTGGGAGCCCTGAACAAGGCTCTGTTGTGCAAGTTGCTGTACAAATATATGAGGTAAAGATCACTGAGAAGATAAATGTTACATGCCTGGGCTTGGGTGTAGATCTGAGAATAAAATGGAAAATAAATTCACAGTGAAATTCCAGACTGATACTGACAAATTGACAATTATAAAGGGACGATTTCCTATCTAGTCATCCTTGTGTAGTCATCTCCTACTTTTATGGTTAAAATTAAATTAATCATGAAGCTTCTGTCCTTCATTAACTACACACTGTAAGAAAAAGAATACCAATTCCGCATTAAAGATAGAAACAGTCGCTTGGTAATGTAGCATGAAGTGTTTTGCAATTATGCAAAGCAACATAGTATTTGAACTAGAAAAGGATGGTATGACTCAAAATTTATCCAGGTGTTATCATAAACTTAGTTAATACTTCTCAGAAGCTGAAAGGCAGCAGAGTACCTGCAATAAAGTAGATCTGAAGAGAAAAAGGGCCTGTGAAAAGGGCTATTGTTTAGCTACCAGATAAAGAGAAATTATGATATATTTATAACCTCATTGACATACTCTTGGCATTTCATGCACACTATAACTACTCCTTTGCTTGTGGGTTAAATAATAAGTAGATGATTTGTGAGTCCAATGGGCATTTTAGGCTTTTTAGTGTGGATTCCCATGTATATTTTTTGTATATGTTCAGCAATGCTTGGTCTTGAAAGTCACGCTTACCTTGGTACCCTCCTCTTTTCCCAGCTTGTATTTTCTCTCTGCAGGGCTTTGCATCGTCCCATGTGTCCACAGACTCAGGTTCTTGCTGTCTTTGCACAAGTGGTCTTTAAGACAGACTGACAGGCATAACAGTCAGTGTAGCAGCTCCTTAACTGAGGACATTTAAGAGTGAAAACTCGTGTAGACTGCTAAGAGAAGTAGAATATTTCAGTTTATTTAAGGAAAAGAAATTTGTTTGTTTATATGGTGCAGCAAAAAGCAGCTAAGGGATGAATTGTAGGGTAAATGACTGCTTCAGTGCTGAATGTGGCGATCCATTTAATGTCTTTGATCATGCTGGGTTCCAGGCAGGACAAGCATTTTGTGTGTTCCAGGGTTTTTCTAGTATACAATGGATAAATATTATTTTTCAGATGCACAAAGGTTTTCTGCTGATGGAAAAGAACATAATCAGGAAAACACAATTTTTTTTTTTCCTTTGAAGAGTGCTGGACAGAAGGTAATGAATAGCTTTTGATTGCAAATCAATCCTGTAGTACTGCTGACCTCAGAAAAGCTATCTTTTATTCGAACTGGGTGCCTGATGTTTGTTTTAAACTTTTTTGAAGATAGCAAAAAACTGATTTGCATCTGATTTTAGTTTTTAATCTGAGTGATCCTCCATTGCTGTGTAAAAATAAATGGTTACAGAATGCACACATATTTCAACAATTTTTAATCACAATTTGTAAACATTTTATCTTTTGTTAGAAATAGCTTTCATAACTTTTTATGGTAATTTAAATTAAGTAGTTCCTATGTCTAAGTTACTGAATGATTTGCCTTAGTGTGTTCATGTTATTTACCAGTCTAGTGAAATTCATCAAGATGTTCTGCTTGATTCTTCTGCACTGATTGGCCAGCATCACTGACTTGGAGGAAATGTGATGGTGTGTTGTAGTGTAAACCAAACCAGTCATTTTTCATTCTCTGTTCATCATTTGTTTCAGATACTGTAGACAATTATCAAAGTGATAGCTTAGTAGTAATCGCAATACAGATGTAAAAGAACATAAAGAATAAAGCAGAATTCATGTTCCCCCTTGAAATTTCATCAATAATTTCCTAGTCTTTCCCCTTGTAATTTTAAAGGTCAATAACCTGAGGCAGAGGAACATATTAAGCACTCTTGGAATAGGAGGATTTTCTTTTTTGAACATTTTAAAGATGGCCCTGTCACAAGAAGGTGATACTCTTTTATAAAGTAAGCAAATAAAGTAGAAGTATCTATTTTTAAAAGAAGGAACAAGGGGCAGTTCCTCTTGGAAGTTTGGTATTTTTTTTTTGTTGACCTGAGGGAAGAGTATATTTATCCTAATTATGCCCCATAGAAACCATTAATGCTCTTTCTACTAATCAGAGGAGTCTTAAAATTTACAACAGCATTCATAAAATTTAGGGAGCTAACCAACAACAGTAATTCAATCACTTTGCATATGTTTGTATTTTGAGAACAAAGAGTGCTTTCCTTTTATTTAAGAGGTGGGGTGGGGGGGAAAGTTGGTGTGAGTTTTCCCCCCTTTAAGGGAAGAATAATTGAGTAAGTTTACAGGAGGTTGGGAGTTTGCCTTAATGGAAGTATCATAGTTAGAATTTCCACTTGATTTATAGTGTACACAATATTTTTATCCTGTTCGAAGAAATGTATGGGTTTGTATAGTGTCCTTAGTGAGTAAATTTGTGTTCATGCATAAGTTCTGAAAGAAAACATACTTATAGGTATTTTGATTTTTCAAGCTGTGTTTAAAGAAAGCTACCAGAAATACCCCAAACAAAATAGCAAAACTGTATTGCGTGCACTCTTTTCCCATTATTAACTATTTTACATGATATTTGTAAATAATACAATTGAATCTGCTTGACAAGCCTGAACTTAAGTATTCTAGTGATGCTTACCACTGGGCTAGCCTTTAGTACCAGTTTATAAGAATACTTTTGGAGAGCAATCATTTTCTTTCCAAATGCATGTGATTTGATTAAATAGTGAGGTATAGTAAATCTGATTCTAGTGCATTATTGTTCATCTCATTGGAGCCATAAACTACGTGGTTTATCTCTCAGTACTGTGCTATAGCTCTACTTCAGGCTGAATCAGAAGGAGACAGAAAACTTATCTGAAATATATTTTTCTGCAGCAACTGGGTGAAAGACTTCAGTTCAGCTTTGAAGTCCTGCATAATGGCATTACAAAGTTATCTGCAGCTATCAGAAAGTATATTTTGAAAACTTTTGTTTCCCCAACAGATAAACTGCTTGAACTGGTGGCATTTTAGATTTTTTTACTGCTGCAAAATTAGGTTGCTTCAGTGAAGGGCTGTGATTTTTTTTCCTTTCTATGGAAATTTTGTAATCATGCTACTATGGACCATCGATTTTGGCTTCAAATTAGTTTCAGTAAGGATTATAACAATATAACTGATGATATTGCTCTGTATGCAGACTTAAAATATGAGTACATGGGGTGGTTGCTTAGAGTGAGGAAAATAATTTGACTGGCAGATCATACAGACCACCTGAGAGTCCATGTGTTGTGCTATTCATGAAACTGAAACTACAATGAGCTTCTGCTAATATCTGCACTTTCATATGCCCTCTAAGAATAGGTGTGCTGGGTTAGGCCAAAGGTTTGTAGCTCAGAATCCCTTCTCCAGCAGTAGTTAAAAGCAGGAAATCTAAGGAAGCATGTGAAATTGGGACAAGTAAAGAGCAGTACTTGTATGAATCTCCCAATCTCTCCAATAAGTTACTTCTCAAGGAGATTCAACACATATTTCTATGTAATTTTTCTCCTACATTAGGCTCCTTGCTTTGGAACCTCTATGAACTTCTTGCAGCTACAACTATCTGGCAGAAGGGGGTTCTGCAGCATAATGATGTTATATGAACAATTCCCTTCTTTAATAGTTTTCTAATTCCTTAGCTCCAGTTACTGCTCTTCAGGCCCTTTGTTGGAAGAAGCAATAAGCTTCTGCTCCTTACCCAGTCTCTGCATGCCTCTCATGACTTTATAGAACTCTATTATAGCAGTGGTCGCACTTGATTATTTTTTTCGCCTTATTCCTTTCCTTCCTTCCTTCTCCCTCTTTATGGAGAAGAGTCCTAGAATGTTTAGTGATGGCTGTTACACACCTTGGGTCACCCTTGCTGCCTTTCTCTGAAATTCTTCCAGTATTGTGTGCCAGTAGTGCTGAAAAATAATGGGAAATAAACGAGAATTTCTCAGCATATTTTCTCAGCAATTCTCAGAATTTCCAGAATTCCTCTTTCTGCTAAGTGTGGTCATAAATTTTATTTAGTGTTTTAGGCTGTGTGCTATTGCTGTTGGCAAGTTGTGCTTAGAAATTTTTCTGGATGTCTTCTCTACAGCATTAACCACTTCCAGCACTAGATTCAGACAACTGTGTGTAACTTTCAGGGTTGAGACTATCTTAGCAAGGCTTTCATAGATCTGCTACTGCAAAAGCAGGAAAAGGCCTGCTTTGCTAATTTGTGCTTTTCCCATGTGTTGTACTGGGACATGCAGCTGTTGCTGTTGGTGAGGTGATAAGGAAACCTTTATACAAAATTCACTTGGTTTCTAATCCTGAATATAACAAGACAAAAGAGAAACAGTGTCATCGAGGTTCTGGATAAATGTTTGCAGAGTACAGCTGGGGGTTTGTTTAGTATTTTTTGGTTTGGAATACTTAATTATCTCATTTTCCCACTTTTTTTTTTTTTTTTTTTTTTTTTTTTTTTTTTTTGTGGAAAAAGCATTGCCTGTAACAATCCTGGAGGATTACTCTGTTGAAATGATACTGTAACTTTAAGCAGGACAAAATCAACCACTAGTATTATAATCAAACTATCATTTGTTGTTTTCTGTAATTAAATTGGTCTCATAACTATAACTCGTTCTGCATCATCTCCTAAGAAAACAGTAGAGTTATTAAAAAACAATAAAATCCTCGTCACTTTGTCCAATAATTTAACACATTGAACTATTTATGTTTTAAACTATGTTGGTAGGAAATCTCATTCTTCAGGTTTTTTTTTTTTTTAAAGTAACCTCCAGTGACTAGATGTTTAGACAACTTCCCTAGTCAAAATGAAAAGCATTACTTGGGAAATAGGTGACTCCCCCTGGATTTGTAGTGGGGTGGTTATACAGTAAAATGATAAATGTGCTGTCTTTATCATTAATTATTGAATGTTGTTTTTCTTTTTTCTTTTGTTGTAGTAAATCTTTGCATCTACAGTTCTAAAAGGAAATCCTCAGTCTGCTGCATATTAAATTACCAGATGCTATAATACTATTTTTTGCAGTATAGTCTTTGACTTTCTGACGTTTTGTACTGTCAGAACTGCTGCAATGATCCACTGGTTTGTCTGGTCTTGTGACTGCAGAGTACCAAACATGAGCATTAATAAGAATCCTTGTATAAAAGTTTTGAGGGCCCTCAAAAATTAATAAATACTTAATAATTCTGAGCATTTTTTGGCAGTGTGAGTGGATTCTATCCAGTCCACCAATGCTAACACTTACACCTGTGTACTGGTTTTCCTAATAATCTCGTAAAAAGATTCAAATCTCATTATATTTTCTAATGATCTCATTAAAAACTTTTGAAAGATCCAGATAGAAGTGTCCACTGGTTCTCCTATGTCCATGATTTGGCATCCTCAAAATATTCTAGTAGTAAAACCAGCACCTGATACAATTAGAGAACTGATGTTACTTTGTTCCTGTTTTATCCTTTTTCTCTGTGAATTTTTAAACTGTTTTAACCTTGCTGACCCGGGATACCTAATGCTGAAGTAGAAGCATTTACAGTCTCCAATTCTCAGGTTATTTTCAGTGCCTTAAAAAACCCAAAACAAACAAAGAAAGCCTGAAGGAAAGAGATCCATCTATTTCTCTGGAAGAAGCAAAACCTTTTGCATGTGCTTTATCACAGCATATCCTATGCATTAAAGTGAGGGCAGCAAAACAAGCAAACGAAAAAAGCTTGAAAAAAAAGCATTTAGCTGTCAGTAAATCTGTGCTTTAGTACTTTATTTGGATTAACGTATAGCACAAATTTTCTGTGTTTTGCATGTTTTTAAAGGGTGTAAAATCATGCATATGAAAAGACATTAGGGAATATAGTAAGAGTGGAAGTGAAATATCTGACTCTTTCAGAGGTCCATAAGAAAGTTCCTATGGATTTCAAAAGGAGTGATGTATTTCCATTTCCATACATCCATCATTCCTTCCAAAGGCAGTCAAACCTAGTCCTTGACTGTTCCATCCAACTTGACTTCTCTGTTGGACTTCAAAGACTTTCTATAGAGTCAGCAGAGATGTAGACATATCTAAGAGGCAAATCTATCCCATATATGCATTTATTTCAGCTGGCATAAGACATTCTTTGCAGGGGCACAAGTGTCTCTACTGACTGCAGAACTAGTGTGGTGACATCCAATTTATAATTGCACAGGTAAGGTTAGATTAGATAGTCACACTCTGTGTTCCTGAGTGATTTCAGTAGAATATTATTTTTAGTATAAAATTTGTCAGCTACTCCTATCTCCATAGACTGTAGGACCTCCAATATGATTAAAATTAAATGCTATATATATGTGTATTGTACTTTTGTATACATATGTATGCACATATCCAACTAAATATTGGATTTGACAAAAATAAGAGGCTGAAGAGTAGGTTTGTGGTTTTGTATGGAATGTGGGGAGTGCCTGAATGTGAATAAAGCTCAGGTCACTTCAACAGAGATTTCCCTGTGCACAAGTTTAAGACCTAAACCTGAATTCTTTACATCTGTAATCATTGTCCTTTATAAAATGTGGAAGTTGGACAACCACTACATATGTCCTTATGGAAGTAATTTGTGACCCACAGAGTCAGCAGTTTTTAAATTGCTACCATTGATGGATATGCAAATGCAAAGATTCATTGTAAACTTGAGTGAGCAGGTTGGACTTGAAAAATGTCATAACAGTTTTGAGGGTACACTCAATGTGCTTTTTATCTACACATTGGCCTAGGCTGTCTGAAGATCAGGAATTTCCTTCAAAAGTTAAAACTCTTATTTTTCAAGTAACTGCCTTGCTCTCATGTAGTTTAATCTAGTAGATTTGTTCTGTATTGTTAAAAAACAGCCTGTTAGGTTACAGCTGAAGTTTGCAAGGAATATGAGAAATATGATGACAGTACGTTTTAGGTAAGGAGCTTCAATGGATTTAGAAAAGGAAATGATCTGCTTAAAAATCAATTTTTTGCAAAATACAGCTCTATGAAGTAATTTCCCTATTAAAATGGAAACAGCAGAAAAATGCACTACTGTTCACATTTTACCTTGGCTATTTGACTCTTGGCAGATTAAAACATCTTCTGGGGTATGAACAATGAACCTCTGTTCTTCTAGAAATGTTTGTTTATTTGGCTTATATATTCACATCTTGATGCAAAATTAACTGCTTCAAGCCCAGGTTGCTTCCCACATGATGTAGTGGTTACATACCCTATATTGAAAATTGGAAATGTAAATGATCCCTGAAGGGACTAAAATATATACCAGTGCAACTGCAAGACTTAATTAAAATATGCCTTCAACCACTCATAAATGCTATTAGATTAGATTTAGACAGATGGGACAGATTATTATTATCATTATGGGGAAAATACACTATCATGAAAATGAACATTCTCCCTCATCTCATCTCTCTTTGTAAGCCTCATACCAATAGGAATCCCCAAGCTAAACTTTGCTGTAATAAATAACTTGTCCGTAAAATTTTGTGGGATTGCAAAAGCACAACAAAAGACATATAGTTTAAAAAAAATCAATGGAGGAGTATATTTTCCAAATCTTGTCAAATTTATCATACCACTCACATTGCAATAATTGCTGCAAAGATATCTCAAAATTACAGGAAAACTTAGCAATAGCCTGTTAAAAAAAGAATACAGATGGAGGTATTGCCTCCTTTCTTATCAAAGAAAAAAGGATTAAGACCCAGATTTTTCAGCTGATTGTGACTATTTTAAGTGTTTTCAGCCCAAGGTAGATCTGGTTATTTTGCTTCAGTATTTTTGGACAGTGATGTCACATGAGAACAGAAAGCTTTCATGATTCTGCTTCATTTTAGATACAGACAAAGTGAAATGACACAATCCTGAAAATCTGCTTACAGTCTTTGGCAGAAAACAGGTACAAATAGCTTTTAACTGCAGTAGTTCCATGAATACCATGAAATTTAAAATAATGTGAGGAACCTCCTTTTTGCCACAGTAATTTTTGGCCATATTAATTATGAGGGTTATTATCAACAAGAGTTGTCCTGCTACTGTGAATTACCACAAGAGTTTAAGATTACAAACATTTGCAAAACTATTGTGGAAGTGCAAATGTATTCTATATACATTTACATATATATACACCTACATAGCTGGCAAAATGAGTTTTAAGATGCTTTAGTTTTTCCTTAGAGACATTCAGTAGACTGTGAATTTAGCATCATAACAAAGAAACCTGTATGTGGCTGGAGGCCAGAGGTAGTTTGTTGCTCTCCTTTAGTCATTATTTGCAGTCAAGGTGCCTTTCAGGAAGAAGGGATGACAGATTGGTAATGTCCCTGCTATCAGATCCACCGTCATGGGATGTACTTGTCAGGGCACAGTCGGAGATAAAGTGCAGAGGGATACAGGTGGAGCTTTTCCAGCATTGTAGCAAGATGGATGCACCTATTGTCACTGCTCCTCTGCTTTTCTGTAGCCATTAGTATGACAGTGCTGTAAATGATTGCCTGACATAAGACCTGTTTTGAAATTTTTCTCTTTCTTGAACTTGTCCTTTGAGCTTTTCAACAGGATATAGTTGTCTACCGCCTCAATACATTGGTCTTTCTGCTATCCTTGTACTGGCAGAAAATTTGATGTACTTGTAAGAGAAGAAGGTAATACTCAGGTTAAACAGCTGTGTTAATGGCTGTGCGTGGCAATGGTCTGTTACGTAATAGTGGTGTAGGTCAGGAAGATATTTATCAGGGTGAGGAGAATTGTCAATATAATTTAACACGTCAATTTACTGTAGCAACATACTTTGCATGCTAAAGCTCTTTATTTTGCTTATATGTTTCCCTCTGGATGCACTACTCAAAATGAAAAAAGAAAGAGTTCACTAGTTCTGCTTGAGATGATGCTACATATCATAGATCATCACTATGCATTAACAAATTAAGTGCGTTGGAATCAAGAGCAATCCATAACAGAAGGGCCAGATTATGAAAAACTCATTGTGCTTCCATTCTAATAACTGCTTGAAAAATATTGAGTCCTTCAGAAATACTTTTGAATTTAATTATGTTTCCAGGCTTTACCTTATAGCAGCTCATCATCTCATCAATAGAGCACATTTGGGAATATTCCAAGAGAAATATTGTAAATTGTTTGGTAGTGTCCACGGAATGTTGTCATATTTCCTACAGAAACTGTCCTCTTCACTCAACAAAATATTCTCCTACCTTGGCAGGTGTTACTGGCAGCTACAAGTATTTATGAAAATGTATTTGGCTTTTGATTTGAGATTTACTGTATTTACTATTTTTTTTCAATGTGATGATGTTTGCTTTCTTAGGTCAAGCTGAAAAAGAAATGCTCTCTTAGCTCACTAGCTTATTAGTAGCCATGTCTTTTTTGGGGAAAGGTGGCCATTTAACCCATGCTGAGACTTGTTCACAAACTTATACTCAGCAAATGAGTCTCTAAATATATAAGGAATTTTCTATATTCTGATTCTTGGGACATGCTCTACCAAATTTACATATGAGATAGTATGGATTTAGCTCTAAGAGTTTTGCTTCTGGTTTAAACCAGACTAATAAAAGAAAATCTTACATCAGTGTAGAAGGCAGACTTTTTAATGGGTGTGGACAGAAGAATCTGTGGACTCTCAAATTTTGAATCTGTATTTCTGATTTTAGAAAAATTTTCATATGCTAAATTTACTCAAAATTTTTCAACCATGTTTTGCTATTCCTTAAAGAATATGGAGAGAAAAATATCTTTAAGAAACAGAAAACTACTATCACAAAAAATTGTATTAGTTGATGTGAGAAACTGGATGTTGTAATGTGTAGATGGAATGTTTCCACAAAGCTAATAATGCTACTATAATTTCCTATATTCAAAAATAACTACAAACAGAGAAATATTAGAAATATTATTATTGTTATTATATATTATGTATTTATAGTATGTTATAATTAGAAATATTTTCGTTGTTTTTTGGTTTTTTGGGTTTCTTTTTGCTTTTACTCTTACAAGCATGATAGTTGATTAAATTTTCAGAGCTAGACAGAATTTATAATTGTATACTTAATGAAATTCCTAATATTGCTAATGATACTTTCTTTTTATCTTTTTCCAAGGAGCTGCATGAACTCAGGTCATGGATAGCTTTGATTTATGACAGCAGTCATATTTATAGTGCTTGTTAGTCATTCGGAATTGTTTGCTTGGGCAAATTGTTAATGTCAAACTAATATAATTTTATTGATGTAATTATTTCTTTCATCATAGCAGTGCCTGCAAGCATATCTATAGTTAGTTATATTAACATTCTGTTCTAAAACTCATATTTCAAGGATTTATAAATTAGCATTAGAAACTTGCTCCAAACTAAGTCTCCATATATAAAACAGAAGCAACATATACAGTTGGGAGAAGTTTTAAAAGACTTAATCTAGCTGCTTTTTCTTTCTTTTTTCCCCCTCTTTTCTTCCCCCAATTATTTATTAAATGTGAGCAGAAAGCCTGAAAGAAAACTGCCAACAAAAGTGGGCTTGGATGTATGGAGTTGAGAAAAAAAATTCTGCTTTGAAAGGAGGAAATATTATTATCTTAATGTAAATCCTTAAGTTATACATTTCAGGATAGTCAATCAGAAAGGGTCATGGCAGGCTCAGGGTTGTGGAATCTAAGCTTCCTCCATGTAATGCCATCTGAAAAACTGAATCCAAAGGCCTGAAGGTATATTGGCATTTAAAAAGTTCAGCATCTGAGCAGACATTGTTAATGAAAAGTGTGGGAAGAAATGTGTGTGAATAGAGGACAGCAAAAAAACCTGTAATATGATGCCACATTTGAAAGAAATAATCCATACTGAGTTTTGTATGATAAGGAAATGAGTAAATATCCAATTCTGCCAATTGCTGCAACTTTTTTTTAGTTAAATCCTAGAACAGAAACTTGTTACATACCTCAGGGGATATTAATTCAGGAAACACAGTGAATGAATTCACATATTCCACATATATGTGTAATTTTGTGAAATCATATGTGCAAATTTTGAAATCAGATTGACACTTCATAGTATCTTTTGCATCAATTAGCCATTATGAATAATATGAAGAAGTCACTGTGTTTGGGATCATTTTGCAAAATAAAGGAGGACTCTGCATAGTTTCTAGATGCAAGATACTCTTCATGGATGTGGCACCCATGACACATAGCCTTTTTTGGTGTCTGTTATTTTGTTCCAGATATCTGTTGATTAGTTACATTTTGAAAAATTGAAAGTGATTGACAGTAGCATTGTGAAGGCCTACATTGTCTATTTCTCAGTCATTTCTAGAGTGAGTATGCTAAACTTCATTTAAGAGCAGGTGATGGAAATTCTGCAGGTCAGGTCTCACCTTGATTTTCTCTCCTCCTGTTCTGTGGGTGAAACAGTCTCATTATTTCTTGCAGAACAATCTCATTATTGCTTGTGTCCTTTACATCATCCAAAAAGGTGAGGTAGCACACAGATGTGCATCAACTCTGCTGGCAAACATGCTCTGTAAAGTCCAGTGTCATTCCTGATTTTGCTTCTAGTTTGATCCAAGCCTTGCAATACCTCTTTGGAGGCTCATACATTTTACTGTGAGCAGCCTTTTTGGGTTTTTGCTGGATCAGGTCCCAGTTCCCACAACTGCCTTGTGTTATTTCCTTGTCTCTTTCAGCTGTGAAACAGTGTTTCAGTGTTTTAAAATGTCATGTTTTGGCTGCTCTGGGTAAAATTGGGAAAACTGGGTAAAAGTTTTCCTTATTTTGTCACTGAGAGTGGCAACTGCTGATTTTGCTGGAAAGGGTGATCAGTATGGGTGACTCAGAGTAACTGTGCCCTGAGTTATCTTCCTCTGCAAGTCTGAATTTATGTACATTTATATCCTAATGTTAGGACGAACCTGGTGTTTGCTAAGAGCTTTCTGGGGCCATTGCTGTAGCTGGCTGGTTTAGGGTCTGGAAAGCATCAAGACCCTACTGGGTGTGTGGTTGGGAAGAAAAGTGTCTTAAAGCTGTTTTCCACTTTCACACAAAAACCTGCTTCTGCCCTCTTCTGTCAGAGCTGAGGGTGGACCAGAACCCCTGGTATCCCCTCTGGAACTGGAGTCAATGGCTCTAATATGTGTAGTGGTTTGGTTAAATGGTTCTTTGTTTGCCCCATCAAGAGGCAATAGCAGCTCCTGAGAACAAAGACACACACCATGTTGAGAAAGTTTCTTTTCTCTTTTGTTATTGTCTATTCTGCCTGCTGTTTGGAATGTATAAAATGATTCTGACAAGCTTGATATGTGCCAAAACACAGCATGCCCACTGCTGGGAAGATTATCATCACCCAGATATAATAAAAAGCTTCTAGAAAAGTGCCTCTAATGATGGGCTGCTTTGCTGGCACTCACAGGGTTTTCTATTTGTTTTAGCAACACCCACTAGCACAACTGTAGCTAAAGGCCTGTTAGCATTTTCATTTGAAATTCATTCCAGGACCTCATAACTCAGCTGGAAAATTTGCTTTGAACTCAAAAGCCACACAGAAGACTTTTTTAGTGTCTCCTTTTTATTTTCTTGTATTTTTGCATTGAACAGAATTAAGCTATTTAGTCAATAATAAATATGTTAGCTACTAAGAACCTCCATTAGGAAAACATACAATATGTATTTGATATCATCATCTGAAAACTAAAACTGTGTGTAATTACTTGTTGAGTCTGAGCTGAGTGTCACCGTGTTTAGCCCAATGGAATACTATTCTTCATGAGCGGTAAAAATGTGCTATTAGGCACAAATGTGTGTCACTTGCCTACTTTGCAACCTCAAAGGCACACTTGTGAGTTTTGCAGTTATAATTCTGATTTTGGATGTTGTAATCACTGTTCAGAAGTAATAATCAGATTTTATTTCAGACCCTGACTGACTCCTTTGTTCTCAGCAGTTAAATATGCTAGCTAAAGTGACTTGAATTTATTTTTTTTATTTTTTACGTTCAGTGGGAAGTAAACAGACAATTGCTTTTGAAAACCTTAATATCACATTTAATTTCACAACCTTACTATTATACTTATTTAAAATTTAAAAATAATATTCAGATACCTGTCATTACTAAAACCAATTTAAATAGATACCATTTTCTTGACACTATGGCAGAAGAATATTATAAATGAATATGGATTTTTTACTATGTACCCTAGATCTTTTTGGATGTGGACAGTAAACTCAAATGATAATCACAAAATTAGTTGTGTAATTAATGAATTAGTGAAAAATGAATTTGTACTTAACATAAGGATAAAGTTAGCAAAAAAAATTCCAACTGAATGCATAGCTGTTAATAAACAGGACACTGAGACTTCATCATACTGAATATCTGTCATTTTTTATGTTTTTTGATTATTGCAACCTCAGATTAATATTTTAAATTTCTTTAAAATACAAACATTTTTTTTGTCTTGCCACCAAAGCTGCTTACCAATGTGTAGAATTTGGCTGAGCGTATTTTTGAAGAAATCTTATATGATGCTTGCAGTGTAAAAACCCATATCAAAATCTGTCTAGAATGGGCTAAGACCAAACATATTTGTTGTTGATGCTGATGGCACTGACAAAAACAATTCCCATGCCCCTGTTTAAAAGCTGTAATCGTTTTATATATGTAATCACAAACATGTCAGATGAGATCATCTCGGTATTGCAGGGGAGATACTGAAAAGGCTTCTTCCTTCAGTGGTGTCACCATGGGGAAGCTGCAGCCTGCTCAGTGTGGGACATCAGCCCCTGGCTGCCAAGAGGGCAAATGGCATCTTGGGCTGCAAGAATCACAGCAGCAGCATCTGCTCCAAACTGGTGATTATCCAGTGTTGGTGAGTGCTGGGTGCAGTTTAAGAAGGGTGTGAAGGTTCTTGAAGGCCTCTAGAGGAGGGCAAGTGAGCTGGAAGCCTGTCCTGTGAGGAGAGCAGCTGAGTGCTCTGGGTTTGTCTTAGTTTGAAGAGGAGGAGTCTGAGGGGTGACCTCAGACCTGGAGGGGACCTGGAGATGGTGGTTCCGGACTCTTCTCTCTGGTGCCCAGTGCAGGATGCATGGGGATGATTCAAAACTTCACCAGCAAAGGTTTAGACTGGACATTAGAGGAAGCATTCATTTCTTTATGGAGAGGGTAGTCAAACTTGGCAACAGGCTTCCCAGAGAGATGGTTGATGCCCAACAATTCTGTCTGTGTTTAAATTGCATTTGGATAGTGCCCATAATAATCTGCTTTCACTTTTGGTCATCCCTGAAGAGGTCAGGAAGTAGGATTAGATGACCACTGCAGGTCCCTTCCAACTGAAATAGTTCCAGTCTATTCTATCCCTCTGTGTTTCACTGTGCAAGAGCACAGCATGTGTTATATTCATGCTCATGAATGGATTTCTTTTGATTTCAGCCAAAACTGTGTCTGCAAGCACATGGCATTCTCACAGTGTCCAAGAGCAAGTTAAGCACTGTGTGTGCTGATGTGGGACCCTCTTCTGGGACTGTAAGAGCTCTTGAACAATGAGCTTGTGCATTTGCAGAGTGATAGATTACAAATAAAATCAATATTGGTCATTAAATCCCCCCAGCTACTTTTCAAGGTGGTGTTGCTGATGCATTAGCAAAGCTATTTCAGTTGATGGAAAAGACAGCTACATAAAGAGGATTTTAGTAAATACTTTTTCATACACACTTACTGCATTAAGAGAGATTTATTTATACACTGCTGAAATTTGCAATAACATAAATAGCTCAAAATCTAATATTAAAATCATGCATCTCTCCAGCTTCTTGAAATCTTATCCATTAAAACCTTTTACCTGATAGAAAAAACATTGCCATCCTGTTGTCATTGTGTAATCACAGCAAAAATAATTTTAAAATAAAAGTCATGCACAGAAACAAAAGAATTTACAAACAATTTAGGAGAATTTGAGTTTTGAAAATGTTTAAAAATTTTAATGTCTAAGCAGATGTGTCTCTTAAGTTAGAATCAAATTAATTAGAAGTGGTTGTCATTGTCAAGAAGAGATTATTCTCCAAAGTTTTTAGCAGTGTTGTTCAGCCTGCACCGGAACAGTCACAAATTGATGGGTCCCACAGTGCCAGAAGCTTTCTTAGTTTGTACATCTTTTAAAATTTACTGAAAAGTCCAGTGCATTCCTGTTTTTTTCCATTAGATCTTGGGAAATGGTTGCCACTTCTGACATTGTGGTTTCTTTTCTTTTGGGGGTCTTGTGCTTTCTTGTATTAGGAAGTAATGACTACTGCTTTTGTAAGAAAGTATTTATTATGGACACGCTGTGGGGGTTAAAAATTTCCATGTGGAGCTGATGCTTGCTCTTTTTGGATGCTTTTCTCCCCTACACACTGATCTTTAAGGAGAGTTATGGTTTTCACGCTTTCTGAGGAATGGGGACACTTAATGTGTTTCAGTAGCACAGCCATCAACAGCAGGTTCCTGGAAGGCATATCCTTTAGCTTTCTTTAAAGTGTAGAGAGATTGTTTTCAGGAGAAACCAATATAATGATGCTCACTGACCTCTTCTACAACTCAGGCCACAGAGCTCTGCAATAATTCTTACATCCTGCTCTTAACTTCTGGCAAAGGAAAATGAGCCTTTCAATTTGAAGTCTGTGATGATGAACAGTTCAAGTACATATATAGATAAACTATTCTCATTGTTCGTTATCACCACTGTTAATTCATTTTCATTCTAATTTGTTTAGTTTATTTCTGGCCTTTAGACCTTATAATTTCTTCCCTATTTCAATCAGAAATCTCATCCCTACCAAATGAAGTACTTTCACATGCTGACCAAATCACCTCTATGTCTCTTCTTTGGTGATTGAAATGCAAATTGCTGTTTGCCATTGAGAGATATATAAATATAACCTATAGATTTTAATTTTTTATTTGGATTGTGATTTGATAAAACTAAACTGAGATTCTTTGGATAACTAAAGTATTATTGTCTGACATGTGTGAAATCTAAAATTCATAGTGTTTTACATATTTAAAATAGAATTTGTTTTCCTAACCGTTGATTATATTTTCTCTGGAAGCTCATGTGTGTGTGAAAGAAAACAAATACCATATAGTGTCTGTTGTAATGTTTCTTTTAAAAAAAATTCTCTCTTTTGAAGAGATTTTTCCATCTCTCTTTTGAAACTTAGGACTATAATTTCATAAATGCTGCACTATACTTTAAGAGAGGAGGTGAAGAAGGGCATGGAGCTGAGTTCCATGTAAGAGGTAAGGAGTAGTAAGAAGCAAGGCTATAGGGTAGCAGCTTGGGGTTGTAATCACTTTTCAGATTACAAATTTAAGCAAAGCAAACAGCACAAAAAGAACATCCCCTTGAATGGTTTACTGGGATAATCAGCTTTAATATATTTGTTTTCTGATTCTTTCATCTCCTTTCACTCCAATCAGTTTTAATGTGGAAACTGAAACCTACAAAAGCTGTTACAGTCAATTACAGTGCATTTACCAAAAATATACTTGCCAGTCCTCCTAGATGGGACACCAATAGGCAGCAGTAACTGGCAGTAGGCAGAAGATAACATTGCTCTTCTTCTGATAGGAGCTGCTAGGAACTTTAGTCATCAAAATTAATGTTTTTGACTCTTCTTACAAGAATAGCTGTTTTTCTCAGCCTCTGTCTTTCATCTCAGTTGAAAGACAGATGCAACAATAATTTTTATTTGCTTTTTTTTTTTTGAGTTAGTAATATTTCTTTCTTTGGGAAAATGGTTTTGATTATAATTTTAAACACTGAGTAAATCCATGTCTTAGTGACTTATAACATTTGATACATGTTAGGATGAAAGCCCTGGTCAGGCACTGGCTGCAGTACTTTCCAATATTGAGCCTGAGAATTTTGTGTCCCAGGAAAAAAAGATGTCTCTCTTCATGAGTTCAGTAAATAAAAATTTCACTTGAAATCACTCTCTGAAGCAGGAATAAAGAGCACAGAGCAGGAATTTAAGAACACAGAAGTCAAATATGGCTAAATAAAATTTGCTTAATTTTACCAAAACAACCAGTTTTTTTCTTGCTAAGGTCCATTCATTTTATTAAAGAAAAAAGGCAAAGGAATTTCTCTTAGATCTTGAGAAAATGGATATTTCTATAGATACCTCCTAATGCTTAAAAGAATTCAAATTTTAAAAATGCACTGAGCTGTATGGTTGTTACATCTTTTGTCAGTTTTCATGCCCACAGTTGTCCTACTGAAATAGCTGTGCATGAGCAGGTTTGGTTTGAATTTCTGTATCAAGACTCTGTTCTTACTGCTTTGTATTTGATAGAGTAGGTAATATTCTCTACATGTTTATGTGTAATGCTTTTATTTATCACATAAGTAAAAAAGCCTTTGCTATTCCCTGTCATGACCTCTTTGATCTGTCTTCAAAGCATAATTCATGCAAATAATGTCTAGCAAAATTTCATTTACAAAAGCTATTTCTTAATACACGTTTTAACATAATGCATTTCACTTATGTATCAGCTAAATGTGCTAGAAACTACTGAACCAAAGAAGTATGATTTCAGCCTCAGAAGTCTCTGCTTCAAACATTAATATGTTAAGAAATGCAAATAGGTGATGCATGAAAAGGAGAAAACAGAAGGTGAGAAACAGCCAACTCATAATTCTGTTGAATAACTCAGCAGGCTGTATCATACCTAGGTATTTTTACGAGGAAATAGCAGATTATTTTCTTGTAAGACCTTATCCCTCTCCTCTAATAATGAGGCAGTCGCTGTTCCACTGGGGAAAACTCACCTAAGAAAAGGTTGCTGTTCCAATGTTGCCACCACATTAAATCTCAGAGTAAACTGAATTCAGAGAAACTTTCAACTGCTACTGAGCATTAACTTACGTATTTATTCTTTAAAACATGTAAAGTAAGATTTGCAAGATTTTCACTCCTGAGAACAACAGTATGCATATTTGTTGATGCACAAGATGAAGTAGACTACGATTTGCCTAGTCTTGATTTTGATGCACCTATTAAAAAGTGAGAGCAAATTATTTTTGTCAGTAAAAGAATCAGACAGAACCGTAAAATAGGTTAAGTTGAAAAAGACCTTGAAGATCATTTAGTCTAATCATTAACCTAACTCTGCCAAGTCCACCACTAAACCATGTCCATAAGCACCATCTCTACACATCTTTTAAATACTTCTTGGGTTGTTCCAGCTTGATAGCCTCTTTTAGAATTTTTTTAATTTTAACATAGTGGAAATCAGAGTACTTGTACCTGCTATGACGTTTGAAAAAGAAGCGAGCAACTTTGTCTCACATTCTGAAATGTTTCAACTTTCTTTTCATTCAACATTCAGTATTATTTCAGCTTTTAAAAGAACAGAAATCATTATAAAATGATTATCACTTGAAATAATATGTTCAAATCATCTTCATCTCTATCTTAGTCTGCTTCTATCACTGCTAGAACTGTTTTCTCTCAATGAAGGTTGCTCTTTGTGTTATATTATGTTCATCTTCTAAAGCAGAAATATTTCATCAAAGGACGTTTAATAAAAAATACTCTCACTAACTTTTTGGGATCCTTTTTGCACTGGATTCTAGAACTGCTTGTTATAGAATCTTGATGTGTTCTTAATTTAATCAAAAATTATTTTTTATTATATGAGCTTGTATTTATCATTGTGCAGCAGTCATGTCAATGCCTTTTTGTCACAAATATAGATAAGCTCCAGGGAGCTCTCTAGCTGAACTTACGCCTTGGCTAATGAGGTCATCATCAGAACCTTCTGCCAGTTTAGATGCCAGAAATCTCTCTTGCCACTGTGCAGCCCAGCCACACTCTACTGCAATTTCTCTGCTGCAGCTGGCCACAAATTCTGCACTGAGTTTGAAGGCTTCAGGACTGAGGCATGTCAGACTTGCTTTCTATAAACTTTTCTTGACCTCCTTGTACTTAGCTGTACTTCGTTTGGCTGTGGCAGCTATTTCTCTAATTGACCAGGTGTCTGTCAGGCTAATTTGTTTATTAAAAAAATTAAAACTATACAGTATAGCAATAGTTTCTTATAGATATCTGTAACAAGGAACCATTTTAAGTGAAACGGGATATTTCTTATCTTACATAATGATGTAGTGTAGAGAAGTACAGTCCTGGAATGGTAGCAGATGTCTGGGGAAGAATAAACTCTTGAAGTGTCCGAAGTGCACTGTAGGGGAGTGTTGCTGTGGGATGATTAGAGATGGGGCCCAGGCAGGCAGTGCAGACCCCTCAGAAATGAATTACTTATGGTCAATTAAAGAAATGATGACCTGGAACTGGACAAAACTGAGTTTAGGCTAACAAAGAATATAAAATATATCTCAACTACATAAACCCCACCACCTATGTAAATTCAGTGTCCTATATTGCTGCTGGCCAATGAAGAGAAAGCAAGGTGTAAAAGCAAATGTACCAAATGAATAGAAATGACTTTGAGTGAGTTTTAGACAGAAGAAGCCGTGACAGATGGTGATGGGTAACTGTAGCTTCCTCCACTGCCAACACCAGAACGACAGCACTTGCTTTTCAACCCATAGGAAATGTGAGCTTAATATCAGGAAAAGAAACTACAAATTCTGTTTGTAATAATTTTAACTGTATTACTATTGAAACTTTCTTGAAGCAAAGAATTTTTCTCTTTTCCTGGTAGTAATTACGTATGTACTCACAATGAATCTTGGATCAGGCTCAAGATTTCAATAATAATGACAAATTAGGTTATTATACTAATGTTAAATTGTTGGCTTTTTTTCTCTCCCTATAAACAAGATTTTGACCATAATGCTCTGCAGTAGTCAACATCCATTTGTGTCTCAGACTTTGACTGATTCCAGAAACCTCCATCTTCTAAGTATGGAAAGACAAGACTGTATATCTGGCTTACCAAAGAGATTTAATCAGAGTGAATAAATGACTCAGATGAGAATTTAAGGAGGAAAAGTTAATCAGCTCTTCTTCGTTGTTTATTCTTCTTGGGCTTTAGTCATTAACCTACTGATGTTGTTTTTGAATTCACCCATTAAGTCATGGCTTCAAATTCCCTAAAGGATCTGAAGATTAAATAGTCCAGTCTATTCACATACTTAAATATGAACTTTATAAGTATCTCTTCCGGGTGTATTTGTTTCCTCATCAGCAGCCAATCTTTTCTGTGAAGACAAGTAGTACTGTTCTGATATTTAGATAATGGCACGATGACTTGACAAGCAACACTTTAACTTAGCTTTGCTTGTCCTGAAGCAATATTATGAAGCTGTTGGATCAGCTTGTATCTGTAGTTAAAATTTTTTCATGGAGCTTCAGCAGGTGTCTGATCATATCTCACTTTGGATAGTATGTACTCCCAAAAGATGAAAAGTATTTTTATCCAAAGAAGTAGGTTCCAGCTAGGGCCGATGGAGTTACTTTAGGAAAGGATGATCATTGAGTTTGCACAACTGAAGCCCACTTCTCAAAGTCTTACTTTCACAGGGAAATGCTCCCAGGTATTGTTTAGACTGTCTTGTTCTATACCAATATGAAAGACTGCAGCAAAAGTTTTCAAAAATGAAATCTAAAGTAAGCTGAGATGATATTTTATGCCAGATAAGTGGTCTGAAATTCTCCATCTGTTTTTACTTGAAAGTTCCTATTAACTGGGACAAGAGATTCTTGACTGCTAAAGTTGCAGCTTAGGTGATATGCAGACTTTCCATCTGCAGACATGTACTCAATCAATTTGGTGAAATAAATGACTTATTTTCTAACTTTGCTTCTTGTTTATAGTTGGTGGGGGCTTCTGTGACTACTTTCAACTGTGGGATCTTCTTGCATGGAATTACTAGGAATTGAAATAAATCCCTGTGCAAGACACCTGGGAAAATGTGCAATAATTTTCTCTTAATGCCTGTGTTTCTGTTAAAAGTTTTTAGTGAAAACACTTTGCACTAGAGAAACTAAATTTCTTTCTGGTATGTAGGGTGTGGATTACAGAGAATTTGAAGTGGATAAAGAGCTCCTACCAAAGATCCAGAGAGGTTAAAAAACCTAAGAGTTTTGCTCTGTTGAGCAATACTAGACATATTCTGTATCACTAAGGTGTCAATTTACTTAACATTTGTGATGCTCTAGAGATGGGGAAGGTGCAGAACTCTATCACTCAGGACCTCTGTGAAGGGTTCAGGTTCTTATATTGTCTTTAGAGGGTGGAATAAATACCACAGGACTGACTCAAGTGTTTGGATTTATGTGCCCTTGGCCTTGTGGTGCTGTGCACAGAGAGAAAATAGATTGCATCTGCCCCATGTCCTCAAGCAAGGAGAATTTAAACACTTTATATATAAAAGTACCAGGTTTATAGAACATAATGTGTCCTTGTTTTTTAGAGCACTTTGCTAAGTAAAGAAAAGTGTAACATAGTGCTTCAGACTATTTGCATCAATTATTTTTTTCCTCATAAGAGACAGATTAATTTTTTTAAAAAATAGCAAATCAAGCCTGCTAAAAGTGGAAATAATAATTTGTTGGTTTTGTCATTGTTGAATTCATGCTAATGCCTGCTATGGCAGCTGTGTGACACTGACTTTGCTCTTACTCAAAGATCCTTTCTCTACATTCATGCTTAGAAAATCAAGTTGTTGGCATGGTAGGGATGGAAAATTTATCTTTCCTCAGGCTGGCCCATCTGAACATAAAGCTCTTTATGGACGCTTAACCTTTAAACAACATCTTTCCATCTAAATCCAGTAATAGATTTTAGAGGACTTGGTAAAGGGGGGTAAACATGTTGCCTGTCTTTAATGGCTGAATAATTGCAGTCTTTGCTGATGAAGTCAAAGATCTGGTCAGATTCTCTCTGAGCAATCTCCAAATTAGTGGTGACTTCAAGCATCCTTATGTATTCTGCTAAGGATGAGAAGAAGTTCAAGAACTGTGCCAGAAAAGAGACTGAAAATAGGAACAGGATTCTGTGATCACAGCACTTACCTAGAAAAGAGAAGTCCTGCAATTAATTTCCTGAGCTCAGGGTTGTTAATGAGTATTGCACTGTGACTGCTTAATGTAAAGGATAACTGCTAAGCTGTGCTGTCAGCAGTACCTGACAGAGCTCATTTTGGATTAGCTGTGGTGTTACATTGATAGAGTTGTGTTTTACAAATGAGACATACCCACAACTTATTAAAGCCCTGTCTTTTCACCAGTGAAATGGTAGAGTTGCTGGAGCTGGTAGCAGTTTTCCTTCCCAGGATACCAATAATGGTGCAGTCACTGTTGGGAGATAGCCTTAGTTAAGGTAGTGTGTCATGCTACCGTTGCTGCACCACTTGCTATAGCATTGCTGGGTTTTGTGCAGACAATGGGTTTTATTGGCCTCTCAGAGCTGTACCCCTTGGGGTGCACCCTCACAAGGAACTAGACCTTCTTAGAGCAAAGGCTCTTGTTCTTTATTAACTCCAGCCTAAGTTGAGTGTGGGTTTAATGTGCATGGGAGTCAGATGAGAATAATTTAAACAACCTGTTCCTGATTTTTCTCAATTAGAATGTTTCCTGAAACACTTCGGTTTGTTTTACTGCTGAACTCTTCTTTTTAACAAATGTATTTTTCCTAGACTAAAAGTCCAAAGGAGGGTACAATATTTTCATGTATAGGTAAAATGTAGTCTCCTTAACTTATCACTAGAAAATAGCTGAAAATTCTAGAGTCTGAAGGAAGTTAATGGATAAAAAATAGATTTTTTTCCCTTACAATTATTCAAAAACTTATTTTATTAGTTTGTAAATAAAAAAGCAAGTCTGAAAGTGGAAAGCAAATAGTTTTCTTTCATTTTGAGTTCCTGCTTCTTTGTAATGGAAGATAAAACCAAGTCACTTTCATATTTTATTATTTTTAATTTTTGAGGATGGAAGTAGATATATTTCATTGTTTAGACCTGAATCAAGTGAGGAGAAAATCAATGAGGGAAGGAATGGTGTATCATCTGGTGAACTTAATAATTTCTTTGAAAGAAAGGGAGTCTGCAGCTTCTCAGTACCATGCCAGCTTTCATATTTTGATGAAAATGAACCATGAAACAAAAGGATAAAGAAGAGCTTCATTCAATATTCGTAACTTGTTCCTCGAAAAACATTTTTCCACCCCTATTAAATTGTAGAGGGGAATGTAGAAGAAAAAAGGCAATTGCTTTCAGATTGAAAGACTTCAGAGATTTTTACCTCTTTGATACAACATAGCATTATATACAAAGCACTCAGGAAAATGCACTTTGCTTTTGTGCCTCATTTTAAGATGCCTTGTTGAAGGATATTTAATCTTTTGAAAGCTGACTTTCATTTGTTTGCAATATTAATCTGCTGACTTTTCCCATGATCAGTTACATCCCAAAACACAAAAGGTCATGTAGTCAAAGGGATAATGAAGTGGAAAAAGATAAGAATGCTTTAAACTCTTTCCTTAGAAGGAAGATGTAAGGCACTTGGGTGAAACTCAAGTCTGTAAGGAGGAAAACAGTGTGGTAGCTTTGATGTAGTATTTTCCCTTTATATTTGCTGCTTGTATGGGTCAATACGGAATAATAAAATTCAGATAGAACATGGTTACCTCTGTCAGTTTGTAGAAAAATGGCACGGTATGGAGTGATTTAAAATACAATGGATTTCCAGCTAGCTCTAGTTCCACCTCATGGGAGCAAAAGTGTTTTCAAAATATCCATGAGATGTAGATGCTCTTTCACTTTAGTCTGTGTTGGTGCCCTTTATTCATTTTTTCTCTCTTTCTCTTTTTTAAGTACAAATCATATTTGCATGAAAGTATTTTGTAGCTTCTGCAACTCAGTCCTGTCTGAAGATCTTTGGCTCTGCGATGCCATTTTATCATTCTAAAATGATACTGTTTAAATTTCCATAGCAGTAATTTGTAGCGTTGAAAGAAAAAGCATCTTATTAATTTGAGGGATACTCAGGACAGATGTGTTCATAAGAAGTGCTGTTAAATTTCTCCTCCACAATTCTCTTCCCAAAAAAGCTTTCAGATTCCTATGTCCTCCATTTTCCACCAGAAAGCCATTGATTTGAAGCTAAAATAATTTAAAATCACAATTTGACTCAAAAAAGGACTCTTCTAGATATCAAGCTTCCACTACAAAGCTCTTATTTATGTTGTCCTGCTTTCTGTTTTCATAAAGCGTATAGATCATTTTAAGTCATAGGTTTGTCCTGCTCCTTCTACATAACCCATGTGTTTTGTTTCTCCTAAGAGCCATGATTCTGCAAGTGATTGCTCTTGAAGTCTTTGCCAGAATTTATTACTTTGTGCATGATAATATAGTAGTGTTCTAAATCATGTTTCTGAACTAGGAAGACTAATGTGTTTTTTGTTTCAGACAGTTTGTTACTTTTTTGCAGATTAAAGGGCTGTAAGAATCTTTTGCAGCCAGTCAATCCAAGAACACTTCTTGAAAAGAATAAGGTCCCATTTTCATAGAGACAAAAGCAAAAACAAGTGTTGCATAATGCAATAAACAAGCATGTTAAATACAGCCTTTAGAGAAACACTGAGGACAGAAAAATACTACATGCTGAATTTCTCAATGCAAAAAGCCTCTTTTGGGTTAATATCTGATAGTTGCTTGTGGAAAAGTCAACTACATTGTATTTTGCAAAAAGATGTTGGGGACATTTTTAATCATGTATGGTAAATTCTCTCTGCAATAATCATGGATTAATTTAAATATAAGTACTATTTTTAATTCTAGGGTTTAAAATGGATGGCATTTTAAACTACAGTACAGACTTGCTTCCAATTTTGGATAATTTTCGAGGCAGTTACATTTTCTAGACAGGCTCATGTAGACAGCCTTATGGATAAGGCTATATTAATGGTTTTATCTTTGTCAGAATTAGTCTTGAAAAAATCAGACTCATCTTTTGTATAGTCAGATGCTCATCTGGAAAAAGGAACCATCTTTTTTCAGGATTTAAATAAGACTAAGTACAATATTAATAGATAGACAATATGTGATTCCTAAGATATAATACTGTGGACTTTTGCATTACTCAAAAAGGGACCAATGTTGTAAGTTTTGTCTACAAGAAAGAATGCCTAGGCACTCTTTTGGTATCTTTTCCTGAGCAATTTGTTTTTTCATTATACCACAGAGAGATAGGGAAGACATTCCTCTTCAAAGACTGGATTAAGGTTCAGAATCTTTTTTTCTAAATTCTTTTACTAATTTTTGCCCCCTTTTATTTCTAAAGTGCTTTTGTTTGCTTACCTCTCCAAGAATATTATGGTGATGTAGACAATTAAGGATAGTAAGGCCTGCATTCGCCTTAAAATGCTAATACGTGAGTCCCAGGGTAATCTGATAGTGTTTTGGAATATGCTCTGGTTGAGATACAGAAAGAAATCGTAACAATTCTCCATTTCTTTCTGCACCTAGGCTAGATTCCTGTTTTTAAGGATAAAATAAAAATGAGATGTATTTTTAAATCCTCTGGTGTGAAATATATTTCAGTTTCAAAACTGTGTGAAGTACTAAAATTAAATGAAAGCAGTCTGATTACATGGGTTTCAATGCCAGACAGGCTCCAGATTTATTCCACAAGAGATATGACAGATTTGAATGTGCAAGATTGAATTAATGATTTCTGTAAAGCACTTAGAGCACTTCATGTTTTTTATACAGTAGTATTTTTGAGGTACAGAATGTAGTTGCAGGCTCATACACTTAGGGAAAGCAGGTTTGCTGTAAAAATCTTAATTGCTTCCTAGAATGGGGTTCTGTCTTAAGTAAATTTATTTTCACATCTGTGCTTTCCACCATCTTCAGTGAACTGTGTGGTTGCATTCAAATGACTGCCCATACACTCATGCCACTGCTGGTGCAAGTGTGCAGCTCACTCTTTGAGCCCAGAGTTTCTGCACACCAAACCTGAGTCTGGAGATTGCTAGTGCTTTGAAAAGCAAAGTCCAGCAGATGTACTTAACATTTCTCTCAACTATTTATTGTCTCAAAATGTAATTTATTATTGCCTATGTTTTTGAAACCTATATTTCTTTGCCATTTTAGTAAATTATCACTAGTTACTGTTTTGATCTGGAAATCTCTTGATTTTCACAACTGCCTCACAACTATGTGTACTTGTCAGAGTGTTTGTCTCCCGCAATCAAAGCCTCATGAACAAGAGCCTAAGGAAATCCCGTGTCCCTGCGTTTGCTGTGTCTGTGAAGCCCAGTCTCAGATTCATCTCCAGGGTGTATCCTTGTGGGAAGGCTAAGGTCAAAGGTCCATGTTCAGTCCTCCAAACCTCAAAGCACATGAGCTCTTCAGTGGTGTTTTGCAGAGCAGCAGCTTGTGCTCTGGATGTGGCTACCCAACCTGCTTTGACAAGGTGGGGAGCAGGGGCTACTCCCGAAACATCCCTCCTTGTGGGTTGTGTTGATTGTAAGGACTGACTTGGGTGATGTGAGACCCTTTCCCCTTCTCTGTTCTCCGTTCCATAAAGCTTCTTGCAGGCCTTCTGAATGCCTGGAGCTCAGAAGCTGGATGTTCAGAAGGTGTTGTGGCCTTCATCAAAGCTATGGTATCCATCTGACTGATGAAAATGCAGCTTTACTGCAGCAACTCAACTCCAATGCAGAATACCCATCTTGTATTCTGAAGTTGTGCTGGACACACAGCAGTATTTGACCCTTTATTCTTTCATGTGCTTCTCCTGGCCACCACCCATTCAATCTGTTGGGTTGTAACAGGGGAATCCATGTTTTTTTAAAGGGTTGATAGATCAAATAATGAGTTTGCACACCCTCTTATTCCTGTACGGTCTAGTTACTCCATCAAAGATTTTCAGTATTTGGAGTGACTACTGCTCTCCCTTCTAAGACTGCTGTTTCTGCTCACTGAATTGCAGTGACTTGGCTCACTACCTGTCATCACAGTAACAGACCACAGTAACTGAGCCACACAATCTTTATATTGCCCTTTCCTAAGGTGCTATTTATGACAGTACCTATTGTTTGCTGTTTTATTTCTATTTCATTTCAAATATATTGCTCCACGGGATTAGACTCTTCAAGGAGTTTGGGAGAATAAAATGCAGTATTGCTATCTATGTGCTATGAACTGTCTAAATTTTTTTTCACTGTGTATCTCCCTGTTTCTTGGCATGTATTAACTGTAAAATAATTGTAAAAAACTTGTAGAAGTGGTTTTGTGTTTTCAGTAAGACCAGGTATTCTTAAGGAGGAACTGCTGGAATTTATAATGCCAACACGAGAGCCTAACATAATGATTGAGTATTGCATTATGTATACTGATTATCATTTAATAATGTTGCATTCCTTTTTCTCTTTCTGGTCACTTAAAGTTAGTTTGAGAGAAAAATAAATCAAATTCGAAGTATGGGATTTGTAATTTGTTGTTCATAAAATGTCAATTTATGGAAGATTAGTTATGGTGTTCCACATTTTAAGATTGCTTACTTTAATTTTGAATATAACTTCCTTTTCTATATGTTATTGGGAATATATTTGCATATATTCTGAAGGCATGGGTCTCTTTATTTGAGCTCTTACATTTTTGAGAGCTGCAAAAAAGCTGTTTTGTCTTTTTTTTTTTATTAGACCATTGCATCTTTTTCTTAGTTCTATTACTACCTGAGAGGAAGGAAGTCACAAGATACATATTCTGGTTTTCTCACAGTGCACAGCCTTGCACTGTCAAAAATGTCACAGGTTAATGGTACAACTGAGCCCCATTTATCTTATTCTGACAGCTTCTCCAGTGTTGTACATCTAGCAATGGCATCTCTCCTAAAGTAAGTGACAGTTTTAGCCTTTGTTCTTTTCATATGGGCCTATTAGAAGGATTTACAGTAATTCTAGACTGTGTTTGTAATATGTTGCTTCTTGTTGTGTGGAAGTACAATGGAGATTTTAGGCTAATTTTGTTCCACAGAATAATTAACACACAGCTGAAAATTAAAGTCTCACCTTAGAAATCTGAAATTATAGAAAAGGATTTTATTAGATAGAAAAATTATGGTATGTATTTTTAATTTTACAACCTTTCTATTGCACTTTTAAAATTATTTATGAAAGCTAAAAAAGGCCAGCATGTGGTGGACAGCAACTTAATTTTATCCTCAAAAAAATGTGAGTCCTAACCAGTGATTAGTTATTGATGACTTACAAAATGCATCAATTTTTTTTTCTAATTGAGTTTTATACCAGGGCTAAATAAAATCTGAATATTCCTGTTAAAGAAACTATGTTGTTTCATTAAATGTTTTAAAATTGATCATTGTGTCTCTATAGGAAATAGCTGTATGAAAACAAACTGAAAGCCCCCAAAGAAATGGTCACATTTTTGGAGATGCTTGATTAAATTAAATTTTACAGACTTAGATGTCATTTTAACTTGAATGGTAAAAATGGTTGGTATTTTTACCCTTGACTTAGAAGAAGCAGCAATTGAAATCAGGTGGTGTTTCAAATGCTCTTTTCTTAGTTTGGATACAAAGAGGGATATTTATCTTTTATGGTCTGGTCACAGTGCAGCTTTATTGAATTCTTTGAAGAGTAGAAGAGTATGGAATATTTCAGTAGGAAAAGATCTACAAGGATCATCTACTGCAACTCAAAGTAGTCTTTTGAGTATGCCTGGGCAAGAATTCTGAAGCTTCTGTGTTTTGGGCAAGTCCATTCCCTTATTGAAAATTGAATTCTTACTTTATAGATTTGGAATAACAGGTATTTTCTTTATGAAATATCTGAAATCTTCTCAAAAAAGGCATATCTGGTTATGTATTTGTTTTTTCTTCCCTTATTTTTTAAAAAAGCAGACCACATAACCATTCCAAGATGATTTTCTAACAAATCTGAAAACTGTAAGATTATTCTCCACCTCATATTTACACTACCTGAACCAAGTTCTGTATGAAGTCCTCTGAATCAATCAATTTTTATTCAAAAATACTTAGCATTAATTTACAATAATTAGTCTTAATGTTTCCACATTATTTCCTAATACTTCAGTATTATTTCATAGAAATAATTAATGATATTTCTTTGTCATTTAAAAATTTCATGGAATTATTTGCATTTTATAAGGTGCCATACATATTTCAGCACAGCTGATTTATGCATCCGGGAACAAAGGATGAAAGTAAGGGATGCTGTTTTCAGAAAGACAGCTCACTGCAAAGGAAAACAACCATAGCCCATGATTACAGAGAACATCATCTCTCCCAAAACCCAGCCTCCAGCCAACAAACACCTCTTCCTTAAGGTTCATTTGTAACTTTTACAGAAATATTATGGTTAAAAAGGCTAATGGGAGTGGTGGTTTGTTTTTTTTTTTTTTTTTTAACTAAGAAGTTAGATCTAAAATTTGATGTGGAAATTAGATCCTCTCTGTGCACTCTGCATTAATAAGCTTGAGCTCAAACTTTAATAGTCTTAATACTGGATATGAGTTTGATGACCCATTTCAAGAAGAATGAGAGCATACTGGGATGGATCCAGGGTCTATTGACATCATGCAGAAACTTGTGGAAAACAAGCTTTGTGACTCTTGAAGAAGAACAGCCTTTGAGCTCACTGAGTGGTCAGATAGACAATAAAGGTATAGTAATGTAAAAAAAAGGCCAACCAAAACTGTAATATGCAGTCCTGATAGTGTATGAGAGCTGGATAATGTCCTTTCATCCATGTTTACCCAATGAGAGTCTTTCTCAGTCTTTCAGATAAAGGCCACAAAGTATCCAAGGTATGATTTGCCCAAATATAACTTTTTTTTTCCCCTAGCATACATCAAAAGAAGTTTTGGAAAAGACTATCAGATACCATTACTTGTTGACTTGAAAATCAGTCCAGTTACATTAAAAAACCATGATTTTTCTGCAAAACTGAATGCAACTAAGAATAATCTGAGAATGGGGGGGAGAGGAGAGGGGTGGAAGAAATGCAGGTTATGTCAGAAGTCAGGAGATGTTAGTTTCTCACTTTCCCAGATTGCAAATCCATCCTCTGATGAAAAGAGTTAAAAAATACACAGTAGCCATATAAGTGTAAGTATATATAAAACACTAGCTTTGCTTGGCTGGAGTTTATTTCCTATAATCATCTATGACAGGTGAAGAAAAACAACACCAGTCTTTAAGGTGATGTCATATTTTCAATATACTTTAAAGTAAATTATGTTGTTTGCTAAAAATTGAGCCACTTTTCTTCAGTCAATCACTGCTAATAAATTTCTAACATAATGGAAGTTTTATGACAATGACTTGAGTTTCTCCAGGTACAATATTTTAGGTCAACATATGGGAATAATAACCCAAATTATTTTATTTCAGCATTACTAATTTCACCATTAGTAGTAGTTCTAAGAGGTTAATAAACCAAATAGGCACTTTGAGTTTTGCATTTTACATAAAAGTAAGTAGTGCAAATAGTGGGGCTGTATCATCTATGTCTTTTACTGGAAGTTATTTTGTATACGCTGAAAATATTTGATATTATTTTCTGAATTATGGGGTCCTGCCAACTATAGTTAATATAAGAGTAATTAGAGTAAAGTTCACATTCACCAGAAATATAAACAGAGTTCATTTTTATAAAATGACTGGATAACATTAGTGTTTAAAGTAATAAGCCTATGCACCAATAAATATATTTTTTTCAGTAGCATTTATAGATTTTTTTTCCTTCCCAGATACTTTTTTTCCTTTTCTATCCTAATCACACACTCGTCTATCAACATCATATCATGAACATTGTGTTTTTATTTCAATTGTTTGAATGGCATCACCTGTAACAAACTGTCAAACTGAACACGTAGATTCCTTCCAGAGTGAGTATTTATGCTCTGTCATTGTCAAGAAGCCCTAGGTAGACTCTTATAATTTAGAATCAGAAGGAGCTTGACTACATTGCTATCCAAATTTCACTGGCATGTAAATAGTTTAAATATTATTGATTATTTTAATGATGAGTTTTCAGTCAGATGTTAATTTAACAATATCTGACATGAACCAATATATAATAATGATGAAAATAACATTGGAACGAAACTAATTCAACTACAATTTATCTGGAAATGGTTAAAAACTATGAATGTATAAACATGTCTACTGTATTTCAGAGAATCACAAAACATCTCAAGCTGGAAGGAACCCACAAGGATTGTTGATTCCAATTGCTGCTCACAGCACTACCTAAAAGTAAACCATACGACTGAGAGCATCAGCCGCATGTTCCTTGTGTTAGCTACTGCTGCTAATTAGACAATTTGAGGAGAACCTTCAGTTGTTTGAATGGCCGATTCTCATGTTTTACATATTTGGTCATGCCATGCTATTACTGATTTGTGTGTTTTCCTGGAGTCATCAGTAAATACTGTTACAGCATTTAAAGGCACTTCACTTAACATGGGTTTTTCTCTAAAGCTCAGTTTTGCTTGCAACAGCTGGTGACCTGGAAAGTGAATAGAACAAACACCTGAGAAGTTCAGCAAAGCAATTTGCAAATCCTTTGTTTTTTGCAATGCCCAATCAAAATATCCCTTTTTCAAGGGCAGGCAAATCACCTTAAAATCTTTGCCTGCCCTTGATAATAATCTTGATCTGGCTCTGATTTTAATTTGAGCTGTCATTTCTAACATTGTAAAGATTGTTTTTGGAGATCTGTAAGGCAAAAAAACCCACTCTAGTGTCAGTAAAGGATGTTTTTTCAAAGTATCCCATTGAAATATGAGATCATACAATTGCATGTTTTCTCCTAGCACTGCAAGGAAAAAGGGTAGAGATATTGAACTTGGGCAGGTGGAAGTCTGATGGTTTTGAATAATCATTGCAATAATTTGCTAGTTTCTTTAACATGAAAACCTCTTTGCTGTTTTAAATGGTACTGTGTCTACCTCTTGATCCCCCCTACTGCAAGAGACATGAACGTAATAGAGGGAGTCCAACTAAGGGTCAGAGAGATGGCCATGACAGCAGCAACTCTCGTATAAGGAAAGGCTGGGAGAGCGGGGACTGTTTATTTCAGAAGAGAGAAGGCTTGTGGGGGGATCTCATCCATGTGTACAAACACCTGCAGGAAGGGTGCAAAGAGAAGCTCCTTTCTGTGGTGCCTGGTGTCAGGACAGAGGCAGTGAGCACCCTCTGAAATGCAGGAGAGTCTACCTGAACATTGAGAAAAAACACTTTCTCTCTGTGGGTGTCACTGAGCACTGGTGCAAGTTGCCTGGGGAAGTAACAGAGCTTCCATTTTTGGAGATATCTAAAAGCCTTCTGGACATTGCTCTGGGCAGCTGGCTCTAGGTGACCCTGCTTGAGCAGATGGGTTGGACCAGCTGAGTTCCAGAAGTCCCTACAAACCTCAACCACCCTGTGATTTCTTATAGACACAAAATGGGCTATTTAATACACTGAATATCAAATTAGAGGGTCTGGTTTTAACCTGATACAAATGCACCTAAAATACTGAGGTATTCTAAGTTTACTTCAGTATGACTGAGACTATGTCCAGATATCTGGTGGGGCAGTGGCACAGCATAAATAAAACCAAGGTCCTTGCATAGCTCCAAATCTGCTTTCTTCATAAAAAGTGTCATTAAGAGATGTGCATCAAATATTCTGGTATTTTCCTTGACAACAGACACATTCTCCAGAATTATATATTCCTTCTCAGACTTTGGAATTTGTTTTCTAAGTGGGTTTTCTTGGCTTTTTTTTTTTTTTTTCTCGTATGTCTTGAGGTCACCACAGTTTCTTCCCTCGGCTCCAGTCTTTGTGGATTTATTCTGCAACAGGAACATATTTTGTAGGGCAAAGTAACTCGGAAAAGGAGTGAAGGGCAGTAGGTGTGAGGTAGATCTATGGTCCTTTCAGAAATGCTGCACTGAATAATTGCTCTATGTGAAAGTTTTACAGAACCTGATTAATTTCTCTACATAATATATATGGTAGAGGAAGCAGATTTCAGGTATTAAAATGCAGACATTTCTCACTCAGTGGTAGGACAGACTACCTCAGGCATTACAGAAGAATTTTAAAATTGTGGAGGACAACACTGTCACTATCAAAAGCTGGAGTATGGCCAAGAAAACAGAATAGACATCTATCCCTGGAAAGAACCCATATATCTGACTACTCAGAAAAATTCTGAGTACTTCGCTTTCAAAGTACTTCAAGTTCTTTAATTCTTATAAGCATTGTAATCCCAGCATATGGACAGTCAGTTTGGTACTACCTGAGCAAAAGGAGTATTCCTGAAGTGAATTTTAGTTTATATTAATCTTTCTTGGCTACATAAGATGAAATTTTCGGATATTTTTAGTGTTTTTTTCTTGCAGAATGGGTGAGTTTGATTGTTCGTATGGTAAGTCATTCAATTACAGAATTCTTTTTTCCCCTTATGTTTCTCATTTTCCTGCTGAACTTTAATCTATGATTTCAGAATATAAATCTGCACAGAAACTTCCCATGTGTTTTTATCTTGTTTTGTAGAGTTGACTTTTTGTTGTGTCATCATGTCACAAATAACCATTTTTACTAGGATTTGGGCTATCCATTAAAATCTCAGTATTCTGCTAGTCCACATTTCATCTTACTCTGAGAAGCAGAGGGATTGTACTGCTCTGTGAAGGCCAGGGGAAGTACAAATTTGAGCTCCCCTGTTTGATAATGTTCCATTTTAAAACACCCATTGAAAATACATTTTGCAGGTCAATCCACCCAGGCCTGTTGCCTTCTGAAGTGATTGATGTTGCCTCTGTGTCTGATCTTAATCGGCTGAGCCAGTCATCCATCATGGCACAGCAACAGAAATCTCTCATAGATATTGATACAAAATTAGTTTATTAATGTATGCAAGTGCTGTCAGTTTTCTCAGCTTTTATGGAGACGAGGCAATTGAGAGGCATTTTAAAAGATTTTATTCCATTATTAGTCTTGATGAAGAGTGAGATATAAGAGATGTAAAACTCAATGCCATTCCATCAGAAGCCAACCTATTTCCTGGTTACAATACCTTATAAATGTATTTCAGCTTTGCTGAAAAATTAACCTTTGCCACACACTGCTACTACTACTTCTAACACCAATTACCTATATTTTTACCCCACATAGTTCTACTACAATGCATCTTTCACAGTTCTAATTCTCTCAAATATCTAGTCTTTCTTGCAAGGCCGTATTTTGAAACTTGTTAAAACTTGTTTCTAGTTCAATCTCTCCCTCAACAATGTCATCTCTATTCCAAAACCTTCCTAAGTCAACACATCTTATCTCAGTGTTTACATATACATGTAAAGACTGTGTGAGCTTTCTATTAAGTTTTAAGCATTCTGTACAAATCCATTTCTCACAAGTATAAATTCACATGAAGTGTAGGTGAATGGAGGTGTTCAGGTCGAGGCGTTGGCCAGTTGGTGAGGGGCTTGCCCAGTGAAGCTCAGCCAAGCAGGGAAGGTTATGGAATAGAGATGACATTCTCATAATCATTGACCATTGTCACTGGTCATGATGGAGCTATTTCAGCTCCAAAGAAGGGTGGGTGAGAAGTAGGGAGGTCAGAAACTTTTCCTGAATGTATTTGAGGTAAGTAGGTTGGTGGAGAGAGAGACTGAGACCTGCTGGGATTTCTGGAGGATTTTCCCAAACATTATAACTTTAAATCTTGTTCATTAGATCAGTGTTTCATCTGTGGTATCAACGACAGAGATGTAGCACATGCAGGAGAGAGGGTTTTTAGGGGATGCAGGGAACAAAAAAAGATCAAAACAATTGAATACAGGGAGGTGTTTCTAATCTGCATTCTAGTTCCAATCTTAATGTAAATAATTTAACCCTATTTTTTCATACATTTCTTCAATTCTCTCTTTTATAAAAGATTTTAAAATTTTCAGTCTTTTTTGGATGTTGAAAGTGAATATATTTATTTTAATCTGATTTTAGATTAGATTAGTAAAGGGTCAGGACATAAGAATGCAGCCTGGTGGAAGGAAATCCTGCTTTTGTAATCCCTTCTTCAAAATTATTTGTAGGATTTTTATTTGCTCTTTTTTTTTTTTAAACCCAATTGCCCCACTCTGGGGACAGGGATAGGAAATCCATTACCACTTTCTGATCAACTTCTTTATTTAAATAGTCTAATATATTTGTGGGCAACCTTACCACTTCTTGTCAGCATCTCTTGCTCCTTCTCTCCTCATCAAAGTTTTTCACTGCAAAAGCATGCTTCAGGCACTAAATTACTGGAAATACTGTTGCCCTCTGGTGTCTGCCTAATTTGTGGCCTTTAGCTTCCTATAAGCTGACTTTTAGTGCTTTTTCCCCTGCCAGTGGCCTGTGCTGAATGCCATAATAAAATGTGCAGCTTTCCTCATTTATTGCACTGACTGCATATTTGTCAAGTCTCTGTTTGTACCTCTCATTCTGGACCTTCTCCTAGCGCTGGGAATCTGGGTGTGGTGGCACTTAGTGTTAATTGAATGTGCTAGGAGAGTTAACATCAGCAAAGTTCATGTCTCTCTAATGTTCCTTGAGAGACCATTATTGTTATTGATTATGATTAAATGTCCCATTGTCGCTGCTGAAAAATTATTGTATTTTACAGCTGATGAATATATATGAGGTAAAAAAAAAGTTCGTAGTTATTCCCTCAGGAAGACAGTACAGTGATTGCCTAATAACATTTTTTCCCTCTCTGTAACAGTGCTAAAACATAATTTCAATGAGTGGACTCAATGTCAAAAGCTATGATTTGTCAAGGCAATGAAGTGTGGACATAAATAAATGAAATTTTGCAGTCATTTTTGCAGTTACTGGTTGAACAAGTTTCTGTTCTATATGAATCCTTTGCACAACTGTGCAAAACTCTAATTTTTCTCCACAAGGATTACTTAAGCCTTTTTGGTGTTTGTGTGTGTTTGTATTTTTTAAAAAGTGTATTCAAAAGTTTTGGGATTATTCTTAGAAGAAATTAAAATTCTATTCAGACTTGAATGAGTTGATGTCATTTTACAACCTAAAAATTGTCTCTTTTGGAAATATAGACTATCTAAAAATATTTTAGGATCTGAAATAAATTGTGAAATAATTTAACTAAGAGTAATTTTTAAAATCAATTGTCATATATACAAATAATGATTTTTACATATGTAGGCTATGAGGACTAAGGAATAGTCTTCACAATTTTTGATGGTTTTATTAGACTGAAAATAAAATTAGCTGCTGGGTGATACAGAAGTGTATTTTCTTTTTATTATGTGGCTCTTTCAGCACTGTCCATAAAACAAGGTAACTGCTGAGGGTAATGTATTGTCACTTCAAGTCTGACCTGCAGTTTTGTTTCCTTGCTGATAATTCCTGTATGTACATTAAAATCATAAAATAACTGTTTCTTGCTAGACTAGGGGGATGTATACAAAGACGAGGAAGTGCACAATGTGGAATGTCCTTGGGATGGCTACTGAATGTCTCCTATAGAATCTTGACTTTTCTCAAATTCCAAGTTAATGAAGCTAAACTTGTAGTAATTGCTTTCATAACATGATTAATGGTGGCACGTTTGGCCAGTTGGGCTGTGACCCGGCAAAACACTTAAGCGTGTGCTTATCTTTAAACATGTGAGTAGTTTTGAGGAAATCAATAGTTGTTTTACTGCTAGGCTCCATTTTTGCCTTGTAGCATTTTGTTGAATTGGGATTTTGAGAAACAAAGAAGTTAAATTCTTGAAAATGTTCTAGTCTTAATTACAAAATGTGTTTTTGTCACGCATTTGACAAGTCTTAATTAAAGTAGTTTTATATAAATTATATGACACTTGATATATGTACCCAGTATACATTTATGCACTTAGAATTTATCACAATGTCTTCTCAGTATATAAATGTTTTTGTATTTATGTTCTATAAAAGCAATGAAGTCATAATATTATCTCCCATAATAACATTTCATTTTGATGTTAAGTCTTTGCTGAAAAGTGTAGAGAAGTATTCAGGGCTCTTGCTGAAGTACCACAAAACTGGAAATCAGGTTTATGTTTTCTGCATACGTATTGGAAGTCTGGGCATTTTGCCTGGGTTAATATCCTACAGAATTAGTTCCTCATTCTGATGTAGAATTAAATGAATGCTCAGTATTAGAAATATAATAAGAATCAATATGGGGAAGCTGAGTTAGTATCAAGCTCTGCTGAACCAGAACGTACTGTTTCATGAATGGGTTTGTCCCATCTTGTTGAAAAAGTGCTACGTTCCTGCAGGAAGTGTTGTTTATTTTTTCTGAAATCTAAGTATTTGGTGTGTGTGTATTCCAATGACAAACCAAACACAGAGAAATTGGTGTTTTAGGCTGTGAAAATACTTCATGAATTTGATAATGAGGAATTATTTTGAGTTAAGCTGACTACTGGAAGAAATTTTTTAAAGAGCTAGGACCGTAGCCAGAGGTGAATGTTGTTCTCTTAGCATGGAGATATTGACATCAGGCACTTCTTTGGAAATGCAGATATTTGGATCAGCAGTGAGAGCCATTCAGGGAGACTAAACTGGATACTTGCATTTTTGAAAGGAAATTTCAATTGTGATATTTACTTCAGCATAACGTAACATGGAAAATTATTCACATAATTCATTCAAAAAGCCAACAACTATATATAAACTCTCATGCGAAATATAACAGAGTTCTATATTGTATGTATGCTGTTTTATACCAGCATTTAAGGGATAATAAATCAATAACTAGGAAGATTACAGAAACAATAGGAAATTAAAGGATTTGTAAGAATTATGAACTTATCTGTCCTACTGAGGTACACTCGTAAGTCAGGCAGCTGTAGAAATGTCCATGACCAATAATGCACTTGGAGAATGTGCTATGAACTAAAAACTCATAATAGATGAGTGTTTTATATATTGAAAAAGATGTGGATGCCCACTTCTTAGCAGAGGAATTTCTTCAGTTAAAAATCACACAGTTTTGTGTGATTTTAATTTTTAGTCAGATTCTATTTAGAAAGGCTTGATGAGGTTTTGATTGGAACTGAAACTGTGTTGTGCACTTGATGCTCCCATTTGCAAGGGATAACTGTGGCATTGAATTTGTGGTTTAGAATGATGGTATTTGTGTTCTCATATACATCTTAGCTCAGAGACACACTGGCCTTCAGACTCTTTTTGATCTGCTGTTTGGTTTCTGGAAATTTCAAGAGGAAAGGTATAGAAGAATAGAAACCCTTTTTTTTTCTTTTTTTTTTTTTTTTTCTTGTCATTAACTGGGTATTTCTATATGCATTTTTCCTTGTAGAGATATTCAAATCACTTAAAACATTTCCTGCCAGAATTGCATGGAAAGCATTTCAGCATATACATGTTTAAACTGCTTGCATCGATATTAATGCTGCAGATGAAAGAAGTTTCAAATTGTTATAGTTAATATGGGTAGTCAAAGAAATTTTTTATACAGATGGAGTGCAACAATGAACTGGTTGAAAATGAAATTATAACGATATGGCTTGAACTTCAGGATGACCTGATGCTTTTTTAGCGCAATTTGCCTGAAACACAGAGAAAAACTTCAGCTTTTACATTCAGGAAAAGATATAGTAGACTTTCCCCAATGACTTCTTGGGCCATATATTCAAATTAGCTGTACTTACATAATAGAAGAATAAGATTGTTTAAATTCTATGCTTGAACATAATTATGACTAGGGGAAACAACTAAAGTTGATACAGTTTAGACACCAAGTAGTCTACACCTCATAAATTTTATAAAGGCTAAACTGCTTCAGTAACATTGTAAGAGATACACTAGTTATGAATTTGACATTATATAGTTGATATACAACTGGTATTTGATATTTTGCTCGGCATTGGTATTTCTATACTATTGGTATAATGGAAAAGATAACAAGGTGCAGCTGTCTCCAATGCTTTCTAATATACTATAGCATTTAGTCTTCTATTTGACTGTACTTGTCTAAGAGAGATTTTGCAATAATATGCTCCTCATAAGATGTAAAAGTCCAAGTAATTTGTCCTTAGAATTTTGAAGCCCAAAACCTCTGACTGTGATTAAAACAATTGGTAGTGTATTTGCATAAATAAGATATATCTCTCCCCTGGTTACCTTTGACTAAACGCTTCCCTCCAACGCATATTAATTTTTGAATCCGTGAGATTTGAAAATAAAATTCTTGTCCTTGTTCTGTGTGATGTGATTTTGCACTGTATTTCGATAAAAACTCTTTCAGTTGCAGGAGTTGAAGGTTGCAAATTTAACAACGTGCAGGTCACAAGCTGTTGGAGGCATTCCCCAGCTCACTGGAAATATCTGTGCCTGAGGTTTTCCAGTATATGGTCTGAGAAGTCTGTAGATATTCTGTAGACTTTAGGAGTTTTGAACCAGGACAACCTGCTGAGAACACCATAGGAAAGGAATTTATGACACAGCAGACTTGAGGCATCCATCATCTTTTAGAGTTGTATTTGTGGTTCTTCGCTGCAGCCCGTACTGTTTTACACTTGGGCATGCAGTAGATGCCAGATTTTTTAATATATATTTTATATTATGTAATCTACCCCAGCTTTAACAACTCAGCAAAGTTTGACCCTTAGGCATCTTAAAGTGTTGAAGGAGACTTTTACTTTTGGAAGGAGGATATTGCACATGCAGGAAATATTTTTTATTAGAGGGAAATAGCCATAATTAGTGCTTTAGCTACCTTGTTAATTCCCTTTTAAAACTTGGAGAGATTAATGTGGCAATTTCTAGATATTTAAAATGTAAATGAAAGTGTTTAAATACATATTTTATAAGAGTTTTTAAAAAAATCAATATAATAATTAATGGCCAAAGTAAAAGTAAAATTGTTCAGGAAAAGATGCATGCAGACAAACAAAAAATTGCGTGCCAATTTCGTCTTGGGTTTGTAAAAATAAATTGCAATGTCAAACTCATTTTCACAAAGTTGCTTTCCTTGCTATTTTTTTGTTAAATGTGTTTTTACCTCAAAATTCTGCACATTTTCTGTGCTGTTGCTACCTTACTAAATGTGCTATCATAAAATTTGTTGTCTTACTCATACACAGTAAAACACATCAAATATTACATTTATTTTAAACTTTGACTGTCTTTTTAAGATCTTGAGTTTTCAAGTTTTAATTTGATCTCAAATTTAATATTGGTTGTACCAGACTTCTTGGATGGAACATCTTGTAATGGCTACTTTACATTTTCACCTTCAGTAGTTAGAAGTATGAGATAGGGAGGAACAATGATGTAATTTGACTTTTGTTGTGTAAAGATTTTATAGCAAATGTTTCATGGATTGCTACTGATATCACTAATTGCTATAGCAACATAAAGTTGTATTAGTCACACTTTTTCTTACTATTTTCCTGTATTTCTACAAAGATGCTACTTAAGGAAGCTAGGAATGACTAAGCTACTTTCAGCAGCTCCGCTGTTTTTTGACATAAATCTGACATAAAATCTCACGTGACTTTGGTGTGTATGTTCTCTGCTGTATCACACTGTTAGAATGCTTGCCATGTGTAATCAGGGATGTATTATAGCTGCACACTTAGGACACTTTATTTTCATTCCACAGTTTTTGTACAAGTTTTCCAAATCCCTGGAGAGATTTAACAATTACATGGGATCCAGATCCTGTATAACAGAGAGGAATCTAACTGTGGAAATGTTGCTATCCAGGAAAATGTGAAGTCTGCAATATTTCTTTGTTATCTTTGTTGCCCAACATAGTGTGATTTAGTAACTGAGTTTTTTTTCCTAAGCAGGGCTTAGTTTAGGAAGAAAAAGGAGTTCAGTGGCCTCTATTTTCTCCTGATATATAGAATTATGTTAGGCAATTTTGCCTTGTTCTTTTCGGTACCGACCTTTTCTAGAGTTCTGTAAATCCCTAGCATATCTGTTTTCTTTAGCTGAGATACAGCTACTTTAGTGTTTTTGAATTTTTCTGACATTCCAAAGATCTTTACGGTCATAGAAAGAGGGAAAATAGTAATTGCAGTGTAAGTAAATGTTATAAAAGTTATCTGTAAAAAATTTCACGTTCATAGTCTTGAGATATTAATTAGCAATTTGGCTCCACTCCATTTTGACCAAATATTGTCAGATAAAAACAAAACTCACACAATTTTTGCTTTCTGGAACTTCTACAGTTTAAAAAGTGTGATTACTGTAACAGATTGTTATTAGCATGGTAGCTTATGTTGATGTGACCTTAATTCCTGTTGCTGTATAGAGTAGATTCTGAATTCAGCATTTATTTGAAGTTTTTATAGCTAAACTTGTCCATTGTCGCATTTAACAAGTTAAACCCCACAAATTTTATGCTGCAAAATCAGCAAAACAAGGGAAGAGAAAAAGATGATAAAATGATAAAACAATTTATTTTTGCTAATGCAATTAATAAAAATGTACTTTTTTCTAAAGCAATTAATAGAAGAAAACTGTTCATTTTGCTATTAGTGTAATCCTTGCATTCCTGGAAATATCTTTTGCCCCTCCATGATTATTGAACAAGAACTCTTTCCTGGCCTTGAGAAAAAGAATATAATTTTAAGATAGAAAGCCGGTAAATTAGATACTACAGATCACAGGTTTATATCAAATGTAAATCATAAGCCTTCTGAATTTCTAATTTCTTGACCTTAAAACAGAGTTTACTTTTCAGTAGTTTAAATATCTTAAAGACTGCTTGGATTGTGTAAAACTGTTCACGGTGACTTTTATATTAATAGATGTTTTTTTTAAATTGAGTAATTACTTTTCTACAGAATGAAAAGATCTGTTAGTAGAAGCTTTTTTGGTAGATCTCCAAAGACTGCCTTCTGGGGAAAAAAAATTTTTTTTTTTTAAGGTTTTACCATTTTTTTAATTGCATCTGCTTGAATTTCTGAAAATAATATGTTGATATAAATATTTTCTAGTATTTTGGAGTGGATGGTAGTTGACTCAATTACATTTAGGCATATCATGAAAACAACAGACAAATAACAAAAATGCTAATGATCTCTGAATGGTGATCCACATATGTGTTCTACTTTTGAAAAAAATTGACGTTGTTTCATTATGCCAGTCTTTTGTTTGTTTTGGAAATAAACCAAACCAAGGTGGGAGGTGAGTCCTCCACCTCAGGTGCCAAAGTGTGAGGAGAAACCAAAAGCATTGTCTTGCTCGTGCAGATTTAGAGGGACTTAACACATTTTTTCAGTTTAATTCACAGAGTATTGTTTCTGGTTCTCTGCTTTACTAAGGCCCTTTACCACTTAGAGACAATCAAAGTAATGCAGATTGTGTGAATTCAGGTGCGGAGATTTTTTAAATAGCCTGCAAATCATAAAATGCAATTTTCTCATTTAGTTCCTAGTTCATAATAGTAAATGGTTTAGAAAATTGTATTAGGTAATTTTCTCTAGTGCATTTGATGTAAATTGCCCTAATATTGTGAAGCACTTTTGTTTAACAAACTCTTTGCAAGTTAGATAAATTAAGGTTTCTGAAGAATAGAATTAGATGAAGCTCATTAGGATGAACAAGATCTCATTCAATATGGTTAATTTTTTGTCCTTGTGGCACTAAGCCACGTAACTTCACCGTTCCTTATTGCGGCACATAACACGTTTATTCCTTGAACCTCCTCAAATTGTTATCATTAGCTAGTGATGGTTTTTCCCTGAGCATAATGATGCTCTTGTGTGTTTTGTAGTTTTGAAGAATTAGACACCAGAGAGCAGGACCTTAAAGGAAAACATTCACAGGCTTTGTGACTTGTACATTAATGATCTCTAGCTGTGGGCACTAAATTTGCTGTGTGGTCTGAAGTGCAGCCCATGTTCACTTTTTGGCCACTTTGAGTGAGGAAAAAAAAAAGTACTTTTTTGTTTATCAGTCCTTCTGAATAGTAAATGATAGAGGAACTACTATTCATTGGTGACTTAAACTGGGTGCAGGCATTACCAGTTCTAATGCTTACAGCATCTGAAGGTGCAGAAAGAAGGGAAAGAAATGGGCTTTTATAATTTTTAATTTAACTCCCTCGTTCATTTCTTAACTGAGTGGATTCAGTAGATATTAAGCACACTGAGAACATTCACAAAAATTGGTCATAGTAATGAGTTTCCTTTAATGATGAACTTGAAATTTAGTATTCCCACAGTTACCAAAGCGGTCACTCATTTATAAAAAAATCTGTTGTTCTCTTTGTGTGAGCCCTGCAGTAAAGGATTGCTGTAATTTAATGGGAATATAGATTATTAGAACAAGGCAGATCACATAATTTGCTGCACTTGAGAAGTGTTTGAAGTCCAGCACTATTTGCCAATTGGTAACTGTGACCAGATTAACAAACAGTAAGTTTCTGATTTTTTAAAAAAAAATTTTCTGTAAGTGAAACATCCAGAGGGGAGAGGGAAAAAAAACCAAAACCAAAACATAGGCACAAGTGATATAAATTGAGTTTTTTAGAGCTGGACGGAAACACTGTATTACAAAAGCCTTTTCTAGGAGAAATCTTGAGTTGCATATGAACAGTGGTATTTCACTATAACATTAAACACAGACTTTTGTCATAGAAGTATGCAGTTAAAGTTAGGTCTGAATAAAAGAAAATTGCATACTTTTTTTGTACTATGCTCTTGTATGTTTTCTTATATTTTTACCCAATAGGCATATGAGACCAACTGGATACTACTTTCTGTAGAACCCTAATTTTTCTTTTGAGCATGAATCGTACTTTGTCTAGAGAAGGTGTTGTACAGGCAATTTCTAGTGAGGGGAAGGATTTGTTTGGAAAATATATCTGTTTTCCTTTCTGACTTCCTGGTATATTCACAAAGAACTCATTCACTCCATCTAGTAATGCCATATCAAAATTTAGCTGCCTGTGAATTAAGGATGTTGCCTTCCCAGGCAGCAGGGCAGTACCCCCAGGTGGGGCAAATCATTCACCAGACAGAGTTTACAATAGACCTGAAGAGGCCATGGCCTCCTTTTATGAGCAAATTGTGCAGCTGAATGGCCACAATAACATAATGCTGGATAAACTGACTGACAATGATAATAGAGGACACACTGTTAAGTGGTCAGGGAGTATATCTGCGAAAGGATGACCATCATTAAGCGCATGGCATAACATTTAGGTTTCTGTCATTCAAAGAATTTCTTCCTTACTCTCATTCTTTGCTCACTGAAGCCAAAGTAGACACTTCTATTCAAAATGATTGTGTAAACGAATTATTCACCAAGTGAAGAACATCCCCCTAAATCAGAAATGGGTCTACGAACGCACATCGAATCGTGTTTGGAAGGAGGCCACTGTGGAAGGTTCAGTGCAGCTTTCAGTGCCAGGCCCCTGGGGATGTGAGGATGAGGAAGGACAGGGCATGTGCCCTTTATCATCACCTTGCAGAGATTTGTTAAGTGTCACCATTTTGATATGAGATTCTAATGAATCATCAATCTTGTTCTGTTCCTGCTTTTTGTCCCTTTGACCTAGTAGACTGGTTTTAGACTCAGAGTGAACTTTCGATCACTGTTCTGCAGTTTTTCTTTCCTCTGGCTCTTATGCTACCGGGCTCAGTAATTTAATTGGATCTTGTGACTTTTTGCTGTCTTAGAATTTAGTAATTTCCTACAATGTGATTTTATTGTGATTCATTAACTGCATGGTAATTCATAAATTATTCCCTCTGTTTTATAAAGTAGGGGATGTATGTGTTCATAAGAGACTACAACAAACAAGGAGTAGTTAAATGTAAAATAAGAAATCACAGTAATCTTCAAGAACAAGCAATTCATGCAAACCTGCAGTAGTCATACATCTGTAATTCATTATGTTTCCAAATTATCACAAGACAAGTTCTTAAAAAATAGGCTTACAAAATATATTATTCTACATCAATAGGTGCGACCTGAATACCAAGGGGTGATAGGGAATGCATTTCTGTCCCTGCCCACTCCCACCAAAAACACAAAATAAAATTTGCAGGAAAGAGAATTGCAGATTCAAACACACTTTTTTTTTTTTTCTCTAAGAATAATTTGAGATGGTCTGTGGTTGACCTATTTTAAATACTAATGTAAAGCCATCTCTGAGTTCATGAAGCATTTGCTGAAGGCAGCTGATGATTTATGCATGTCTGGTTTGCTTCATTAAGCATTTTTTATGCATGTTTCTGAAGACAAAATGCTGAACTAGATGCACCACTGGTGTGCTATATTAAGGCAATTACAGTCTCAATTTTCCTTCCTATATATCGCATTTTTTGACACAATTCCCACTTATACCAAAAATACCCATCCATTTGATAAAAACTATTAAGTTTTATTCTTTTACTTTACTGGTGTGCTAACTTGTACTCTTTCTTAGAGCAGAGAAAAAATTTTCCTGGAACGTAGGATTAAATTCTGAAAAGAAAACCTCTCACATTCTTTGCTTATTATCTATAGATGATTTTCCATATGAAATTTAGCCAGATTGGTAACAAGTCTGACAAAATTTGATATTGTTTTCTGGGTCATGGTTATTTGTGCAAATATCAGCTCCTAATTGCTACTAGATCTTAGTTTTATGGGGCTGATTAATTTTTTGAATATGTCTAATTAATTTCCTCTAATTATTTTTATTATTTCCTCTAGTTAATTATTATAATAAAGCAAATAGTCATATATTTTATTTTTTAATGTCTTGGACAGTTTTATATTTTAACTTGCTTGAGGTTTGTGCAATTGTTACATGAAGCATTTGTAATGGTAGCCAGCTCATTATAAAAAAATATAGTTCATGAGAGTAGATAATATGGGTAGATTTGGGGGGTTTTCCTTTGCTGTATTTTGTGCTTATAAAATTTTTCTCATCAGTTTCAGGAGAATGATGTGTGTTTTAAATGTATGCTTTTCAAGTAAATACTTAAGAAGCATAGTAATTGAATTCAAGTTTGTCTCTGTCAGAGTTTTGTGTGTTTTTTTTAAACTGTCCTTCAACTTCCACTGGTAGATTGGTGTCTAATTACCATGATTGTTTGGCTTTATCAGGTAGTGTCTTCAGGTGTTATGATACTTCTGCTCTTTGCTCAGAGGAATCTGTTGTAGAATTACTATGTTTATGGGGCAGCTTGACACACAGGTCACAATTTTACCTGAAGGAAAAACAAATCAGTGAAGAAGATGATGTTTTATAATAGCCTCCCCTGTGCTTGACTGGTATTTAATCTGGCAGAGAAAAAGCACTTTTCCTATTCACAGGATATTTGTCCAATTACTAAACTTTTGTGAGCAATGGCATCATTTAAAGTTCTTAAAAATCATCAGAACCTTTGAAGTGAGTATGAATCTATATTTCAGTCCTTTCACGGTTCCTCTCAAAATATTTCTCTGACATATGAAACTTAATGTGACTTGGCATATTGGAATACATAAATTATATACTGGCATTTATGATGTACTGATGAAGGTGAGGCTGATGACTTAGGCACTGCAATAAGCATTCCATAGCATTTTGGCAAAACAATTAGACTTCCTAACAACCTATAATTCTTTTACCTCTGTAAGTAGGCACTGGCTTCTATAGAGATTTATGATGTCATAAATATTAATGTTTTTTTTCAGGAATATAAATAGTGGTTTTATTCTTAAAAGCTAGTAATATAGATTTTAGCAGAATTGTAGCTTCTATAAAATAATGCTGTCATGCCTTTAATTTGCCATATGCCTAATGATTTCTCCAATATCAGAATTGTTAATTAGCTTCATGTAAATGGCAAATAGGGAGTGCCATGTGAATCTCCCAGAGGTTGTGAGCATCCCTGTGCCATTGTGCACATCCACGTGCAGAAAAGTGTGTGTTCTTCATCTGTGCTTGGTTGCCAGCTGACTTAGATACAGTACAAAACAGTCTTGATAATGTGACAGAAACTTTTAATGCTTCCTTATTGGTAACAAACTTTTTCTTTTAATGCCTCCTAATTGGTAACAGACATTCTTTTTCAGACTATTTCAGTATTTTATAGAGACTCCCAAAATTTGTTAGACAACATTTTCATCATCTGAGAAATGCAGTGAATGTGCAACTTACATTCTTTGCATGCTGGCCCATGCATTTATATAAGTGTCTGTAGAAAGGGCCTATGCATTTCCGAAGATGTTTTGTACTGCACTCTGTTCCACAGCTATGGATATTGGTAATTCTCAGCTAAATTTGGTGTATTATAAGGAAAAGGAAAATATTTCATGGAGGAAATTAAAGTAGTTATCTATGTTATTTAGTTTAAAAAACATATAGGTCAATGGGAGCATTTCTGTTCTGAATATAGTGTTGCTTATTTATAGTCTAAAGCTGTTGCATAAATATTTTCCTGTGTATATTTGTCTTCTTGAGTCAAAAGCTGGGTTTTTTTTTTTTTTTGTTCCCCAGAACTGACTAAGAGCACACTTTTAATAAGAGTACTAGTGCAACATGAATATGTGGAATTTTCACACAATTTGTGGAATATTCTTCCACAATGAAGAAGCTTCAGTTTCATTAAATCCAGAGACATTTTCTTCCACCTAGAGCTTTTTAATTCCACATTTAGAAATCTCATTAATCATATAATGAACTTTTTAAATAAAGAACCACTTCTTGCAGTGTTTACTCAGAAATTCCCATTATACTAAAGAGATTTTTATCCAAATAGAAGTAAGAAATGTCAAAAATCCAATGTTTTTATCTGAATCTTTTGGGTTTCTTCAAATAAAGTATCTTTTTTTAAAAAATAAGTTCAAACACATGTCTTTTATGAATATACAGGAAAACCTTTCCCATAGGTTTGGCAACACTTTGATACCAGAAGAGACATTTTATTTTGCATCTATTCAGGGGATTAAGCTACAACTTTTATCTTATATATCCATTAATATTTTGTAAGGAAAAACCCCATAAGAATACCTAGACCTCTTGAAATGCTGGGGAATAAAACTTGTTCTGATTTCAGATAAAGTGTAAACAATTGCTAGTAGAAAGAATGTTTTAAAGTGGCATTTCTAAGAAGCACACATAAGAATTCAAAATGAATGAACTTTACTTTTATGAAAGGACCCAACTGAAGAGTTTCAACTCAAAGCTTAATTAAACTCTGTTATGAAATCTATGAGGGATTATATGTGAATTTTATTCATTACTACTTTACACTGTTTGATTAACTATTGAAATAGTCTCTCTAATTGGCATGTCCAATACTGAGAAAATGTGTTAATTATTTTTGAAAATATTCCCAAAAAAAAACTCTTAAAAATAATTAGGACTTGAGTAGCTTCATCTCTTTCTTTTAATGAAAGGCAGGATAATGTTAGCAGACCTCACATATACCTCTTAGAGCTGCTGCAGGATTAAGGTATCTAAAGGTAGCCTGTCTGAAAAGAAAGCAGCTAATATCATAATTGCAGTCCTGCAAAATCTTTGCTCAGGGTCACTGCTCAACTTGGAATATTCCTAAATTCACTGTTAGCTTCTTCTGTCTGTGGGTGGCAATTTTTTAAGTACTGTGCCTTCTCCATGTGCCCTGATCTTCTCACGCTGTGGAGCTCTGTGCTCAGTATAGCCTGTCTGCTGTCACAGGCTTGTCACTTCTCCATCCCAACCTCCAGAAAGAGACCCAGGCGTGCAAGGCTTAGGAATTCTCCTCTGCTATGCAGGAGTCGTATTCTTGTGTATGAGCATATGACACCTGTGATCAAAGGCACCTTCAGCATAACAAGGAGGCCTAGAAAACATGAAATATTTAGGGTCTTCTGGAAAAGCTTGACTATGTGGTGTTGTGTCACGTGCGCCGGACAAGCCCTCGTTGATGGCGGCGGGCCCAATCCTGGGACTGGATCGGCTGGGAGTGTGGCAGTAAATAAAATAGGGAGGGGTATGATGGGAGTGCTCAAAAAATTGAAGTTTAATAAAGGAAAATAAAAGACGCGTGAACAGTAAATGCATAATGAAAACATAAGCTGTACACTGTAGGGAGCTACTCCAGAAGACCATGAACTGAGGAAAACACAAACTTATATAGAGGGCAGGGAACCAATGAACAAAGAGAAGCAGAAACTATACCTTCTATAGAACACAAGACTAACCAGTTAGAAAGCAGAGTTCATAACATAACTTTATATGGAATAACTTAATCCGCATAACCGCTCCCATCATTCCTTTCTTCTCACCCTAACTTGTGGGGAATGCCCAGAGCCTATAGTGTGCCCTTCCAGGGCATGGCCCTGGTAGCCTCATGGGCCTCCGCAATGTGGCAATTAACAGATACATTTGGCATGTAAAGTGACAGGTAACTTTCATTTCATTTACAACTCTTAGGGGTTGCTTTCCTCCAAAAGTAATAAAACCTTTTTCTCCTTGACAAATAGTAAATAGAAAAAAATTGTACAGGACAATAATGTATGTGTTTATTGTTTTCATGTAGTTTTCAGAATCTCTTGGAATGCAATTACATGAAATATTTAAGATTTCCCATATCTCAAATGCATTCTCAGGTTATGTTGTCCATGCTCAGTCGTATAACACCATTTTTTGTGACCTAAAGAAGTAATGTTCATGGATTTTTTCCTGAACAGACAGAGTTTTGGTCCCAAAGATGTAATTTGCATCTGTGTTGAATTTTGGTTAGTTTCATTGTTTCCATTAGCAGTAGACGCACATCAGTTAATGCCTGTCACTGTACACGTATTCAGGTGCATGAGAAAAAAAAAAGCATGTGTATATGTCCTCAGGTTTTTGCAAGTGACTTCAATACTTGGTGTTGCATTTGTATATACAGATACTTGTTTTGTGTTTTATATAGTAATCACATATCTGTAACTTAGAGTCAAGTGCTGGTATTTAATATCTGAAATCACTAACAGGTTGATTAGAACACAGGGGTTTTTTTGTTGCTTCTGAAGCATATGGGTGAACTATAGCTTACAGCTAGGAAGCTGTTTTGCAGTTCTCTACATGCCTGTTTATGCATCCTTGAATTTGTCTTCATTTTGAATATATTTTCTGCTCTTAAGGAATTCTAGCTTTTATATAAACTGATTCTTCACATAGCACTGGCAAAGGTGTAATCTTTGTAATCAAGAATGTGCAAATATAAAAGTAAGAAAACTTTATTGAATATCTGAAGTTAAATGTAGAAATATACTCTGGGTATTCTGGAGCCTTTGTTTAGGAATCTTTGTTTTAATTTATTCCCTCTATTGGGCTATAATGATAAAGGTTGTTATCACAGATCAGTAAAGTCCAATGTAGCTGTGCAAGCTTCTTTGCAAAATCAGATGAATTTTGAGTGTCTAAAATGATCCATTTTATTTACTTTAAAGTATAAGCTATTGGAGCTAGCACAGAAGCTAAACTACTGATACCTCAGGATATTTTAGTACCACACAAAACTGCCACTAATTCTACTTAAGACTCAGGATTCTCAGAGGTTGGGGCCAGGATGCTGTGGCCATCCTGTGCTTAGGAATGTGTAAAGGTAGAAGTGGATGGTCACAAACATATTGGCAGATTGCCAAGACTGAGCTCTTTCAGTGGTTGCCTCAATTGCAATTATACCACAGACATAAATATTTGGTTCCTGTGGTGGCACTTCAGCTAGAGGAGGTATGTGTTGAGATTATGAATCTTGCAATTGCTTCATATACCCATAAAAAAAGATAATACTATGATTTATTATTTTAAATATGATATAAACCCCAATGTATTTGAAAGAAATAGTGCATCACGCTTGTCCCTTAGTCCAAATGATGTCCTTTGTTTCTCTGGCCACTTTCAGATTTGTTTCAAGTTAAATCAAGGCTTTGGAATGTGAAACCTGAAAGCTGTATTTTTTAAAAAAAATTACATATAGTTGCTTTTTCCAAAGATATAGTTAATTAATTTGTTCAACTGCTTTTAGACATAAGGCAAAAGTCTACTATCCACCTCAAGTTTTGTGGAAAACCTCTTCTTCCTCATTTTCTAATATGAAAAACTATCTGTTGCTGTAGCTACTGTTCTGAACATTAAATTTGCATGGGATCAACAATGAATCAAATATGAAGACTGAAATAACATTGTCTTCCTTGTAGGTGTGGGATAAAATTTAGGCAGGGGAGGAATGTGGCAGAAAATTTGTGTATATAAGTTAGATTTCCACAATGATAAAATTATTTGCTCTTTCCAGAAACCTGAAGCAAATACTTCCCTAGTCTCAAATCCTACTGAAGTGTATTTCAGTACAATGATCATATGGAGAGGTACAGATATGTGAATTTTTAAAACTATAAACTGAGACTATATCCAGCACAGCCATTTTCAAAGTTATTTTTGTTACTTTATTAGCTTTTGGTGCCAGAAACTCTTTTACTATATACATTGGTTGAGAAAGGGGGGAGTCTTGGGGACCATACCTGTTATTCTGTATCACAGCAATGCCCATGGACAGCAAGAAAATACTGTGGGGAAGACCAGGGTGCTGTGGCACTTGCTTTGCACTTCCAGAGTAAAATGAAAATCTAGGGGAGTGGCAGAAAGCATTCCAGTCTCTGGTGTGGACTGCTCACCTGAAACACACAGTGTTATTTAAGTTTCTGTTATGAACCATCTGTTGTTTGTTATTAGAACTGCAGTGACTGATCTTTCCTCATTATTGTTTTTGCATATGAAATGAGCTCTATTTCCTTGTTTCCCCAAGGCTGTTGCTTCATTCGTTCTGTTTATTTTTCTCTGGACTTATGAAACTTTTATGAAAGAGGGATGCAATACATTAGGCACTGTATAAATGTCTTGATCCTGCAAAGAATATTTCCAGACAGACAAAGTCTGTTGTCTATTGCTCAAGGTTCTTGTGTTTACTTATTCAAAGAAACCGTGAAGTACATCCTCTCCTTATTTTTTCCTGGGGTTGTTTTACTAGTGGCTTTAGATTTTCCTAGTAGTTTGTACTGATTTGAGATTTATTCTTGGGAAATAAAGGATTACTAGAAATTGACTGAACCATTCCTTCTACTGTCTTATGTCTAATTTTAGATTAGATCCTGATAGATGAATTTTTATGTCAAAGGTTTATGTTCTGTGATGTCAGAATTCATAATTTGAAAATTAAAAAACATGCTTATGTGTTTGTAGTTCATAAATCTTAGCCTTCACTAGTCTGGAGCCCAGCACACATCCTGGCTGCTATGAAGATTAATGATGTGCTATAGAAAAAAAGCTCATTACAATATCGTTCCTAAATTGCATTAAAAAGAAATTGCTATTGTTGAAAGAGAGAAAACTCTACAAAAGAATTTGTACTGACTCCAGAAGTGATACACCTGAATCTTTCTTAAATATGTAGGGTTGAAACTCTTTTTTTATTCATGTGGAACAAGGTAAGTCATCTAGTAACACTTTTTACATTACATTTTCTAAAGGAGTTTTCATCATTATCCACCTCTATGCAATGTTGTTTGTTACATTTAAACATACTTGAAAAAGCTCACTACAAAAGTAAAATATTTGTGGTTATCTGTTCCCTAACATTGCACTCTTTGGTCATAATCTACAGCATAAAATGCATGTGTAAATCTTTAATAGCTGTTTCTATATTTGTTTATTCTCACCTGACATGCTGGAATCAATTTCTGTGTTTAATTGAACACAATGTGTGTAGTTTCTAGTGATGCTTCTGTTCATTTTGAAGTATTGCAGTGGTGTGTAATTCAAAGGTTTTTGTTTAATTTTGGTTTGTCTAACTTGAAGTCATTCAACTGAACTTGGATATACCATCTATATTTCTGATGGATTTCCTTGTCTTCTTCCTGATCTTAAAAAAAAAAATTAAAACATATTAGCATGACGCTGCATAGCTTCCTTTCCCCCACAAACTGGATATGTTTTAACCTAAATCTTCATATTAGAGGGATCCATGGAGAGAAAGTAGTTAATTCTTCTGTGTGTTGTACAGAGATATACATAATTTTCCTTTTATAGCCTTTTCTTATACAGAAGGAAGTTGTAATTTCTAAATAAACTGGTGTAATTAAGTAACTTTAAGATCTCCTTCAGTTGTGACTCTTGAGAAAGCAAGTTAATATGGGGTAACCAAGTGTTGTCTTATTTTGGGTACTTGTTTTTCACTTGTCCTGAAAATACACTTTCTTCCCAAAGGAGCTTTGATTTGTTTTGAGGAGCAACTATTGAGTTGCTATTGATGTACATAAATATAATTACTAAATATGTATTATATGAGTCTTTGTCATCACAGCATGATTTCATCTGAAGAATTTTATTTTAAATACTTTTAATGGTGTTGGAAAGAGTACTTTGCAGACTTTTACTCCTGCTGGTTTAGTTCTGGGGAACAGTAGGGCTGTGAAAAGAGTATGTTGATGGTATTCAGCTATTAAATTTGTTGAAAACCTATTAAATTTGTTTATGGGCCTACTGACGGGATTACAAGTTGATTGTTGCACAGACATAAAGATAGCATGTTCAGTGAGTGAAGAGCCAGAATCAAATTTTTGTCTATGAAGTTAGTTTACATTTAAACCTAAAATTTCTGTATGCTGTAGAAAAAGCAGAGCAGAGGAAACTTTTTTTCCTACCAAAAGGGCCCCTGGGATTTTTTTTTTTTTAAGAAGTTTATTGAGTATTATATATTTAAGTTCAAATGTTCTTGCCTGAACAAGAATTATAATCAAAAATTATAAAAATAATTATTGATGTCAAATCAGCTTTGTATTTATGACAACAGTGAAAAACTTGAGATATATGAAGAACCATATATCAAACTGGCAAGCTGGAAACTAGAATTTCTGAATAGGAGCAACAGAAATACAGGTTTAGCTTGCTTTTGAAATATATTAGTACTTTTTAGGTAATAAATCATGCTAAGGAACTTCCTAGTTTTAAAGATTTTCTGTTATTTTAATTTTTTTTTCCTAGTAGAATGAGAATTGTGCTGTTTTGCTGAAAATAGCCTGTCACTAAATTGCGTATTTATGAAAAACAGATTGCAGAAAGATATGATTGAAAATCAGCAGACTTTTAAATATTTATGAATCAGTTAAAATATCACCCATATTCTTGCTGTTCATTTCAGATTATAAAATAAACGGCAATGATTTTAAATGTGTCTTTGGCTAAATATAGAAATAGTTTATGGTTGTAGACAATTAACATCCAAATGTTATGTCCTTAATCAGCTCTTGTTCTTGCAAAACACTGATTTAGCTTTAGGTACAGTGATTTGAAAATATGTTTTCCTAGAAGAGTTAACTCTTTACATGCTAACATGGTTGTAATACAAGTATCAAATATGGGTTTAAGGAGGGCTGTTTCTTGACCTGACATTTGCAGACTGGGATGTGAAGGAAATAATAGTCTGTTCAAACTGGGTTTTTGGCAGGAAAGGAGTTTCAACAACATCAAATAAACCTTGTGAAAAGGTAATTCCACTCTTCAGCTCTTTATATGCAAGCAAGAAAACTCCAGTCCCCTTGAGTAGCCTCAAATGTATTGAATGGCCTTTAGAAGGTTTAATTTTCTTGAGTTCACATTGCATGGTTGTACATTTCTTTTCACACGTCTACCAAAAGACCTACAGAAATTTTATGAGGCCGTGTCTCTCTAAGAATAGTGATTTCATCATCTTAGGTGTGATGTTTAAATGTTCAATAAAGCCTTCAGGATCCCAAAGATACCAGTGCAGCCTCGAGCCAGAAGCTCGTGTTTGCTCAAAGTAATCCCATCTGTCGTGCAACATCACAAAGAGGTTTCCAAGGAATTACTCCTGTAGAGCACTACAGTCAACAGACCATGAGGCAATGAATTGTCAAATAATGATGGTCCCTAGCTGCAAGTGAAAGGACAGCTGAGAACTTTTGATATTAAAGTACTTGATCTACTGAACCAGTTTGTGAAACAAGACATGTGGGAGATGAAAGAGTGGTTTTTAGATGGAAGGAGGTAATTTTCAGCATTCTTAATTTGTATTTCAGAGTAATGCTTATCTTAGGAAAAATAAACCTGATTGAGAAAGAATACAGTAAAATGATTTGTAATGGTAAAGACCTCTTCCAGATAATGTTCCATGATCTCACTAATTTACTTTGGGCCACATCTGTGGTTATTGAAGAAATCCAGAAATGCATTTTGTTCCAAGTTTCAAAGGTTCTAAACACAGACTCAGGTTTCATTACTACCATCTGCTCCTAAACAGCTCCTAAATGGCTTTGCAAATTTGCATCATTTTACAAAGCACTAATGAGATTTTAACATTTTTCTCTATGAAAAAACTGAAGTGAGCCAACTGAGTACTTTTTACCCTGATTATCTTAACCTCTTTTCACTGAAATGGAATTGTTTGTTAGCACCAGCCATCATTTTCACATAATTGCCTTTTTCATTCACGCTTGTTTTCTCTGACACTGTATATAGCAGACAGTCCTTGCCTCAATGTTTTTGTAGTTCCTTAATTACTAGCTGTCAGTGTTGAATGAATGTTTTAAGAGTGTATGAGTATCTACATACAGTTTTGTCACCTTTCTTAACTTCGTATGTCATATCTAAGACTCCTGGTAATTACTGTAATAGTACTTCAGAGAAGTTATGTCAGCCTGCACTTACCATTAATGCATTAACGTGTCAAAGCAGCAGTGAATGGCAGCTCCAGGCAGTCTTAAAAGCTGCTAATGGTGGCCCAACTCAGAGGAATTGATTTGTAAGCAACACTAAAGCCATAAAAACGTTCATCCTGAAATATGGCTTCACGAAATCTTTTTCTCTCATCCACCTTCTATTTAGTGCAGGAGGAACAGCTGTTTGAATAAAGCAGCAATCTGTAAGGACAAATGTTTGGTGCCATCCATGCTGAGGTATTACTGCCAGAGGAGAGGTGGCAAAATGACAGAATAGTTAAATGGATTCTGTTGGTAACATTGCAAAAGAAAATTCCAAAAACTGAACTATTTCACTAGCAGGAGCCTAGAGTAGGTCAAATGTTGAGAGAAGTATGTTTTGACTTAAATTTTAATGAGTGAGATTGGACTCTAATGTGAAATGTATTTCACATTCATAAAGTACACTCATAAAGAAAAGCATTTAGTAATGAAAATTATTAATATCTGATAGCTAAAAAAGCTGATAGATAAAAACGCAAAGAAAAACAACAAAACTACCTGGGGCTGTGGGATGGTGGTACATGTCTAGAGAAAACAGTTTTCTAATGGCTCTTGGGTTATGACCTCTCTGTAGCATTCCCTTCAGCAGCCTGAAATTAGGGCTGGAGTTTGTTGTGTCCGAACTGGATGCAGGGGAAAGAAGAGAGCACATGAGAGAGGAGGTCCCTTTCAGAGAAGGATAAATGCAGTTACAGCTCTAAAACCTTGAAGAATGTAATTTCTAAAGGATAGTGCGTTCAGAAACGTGTCATATTATGTGTGGATATCAGATAATTTTTACCATTGTGAATAGGAGATGTCATTTAACTTTTCTGAAGTAATTTATTTATCAAAAACCATGTGAAAAACAAACAAGGGGGAAAACTATTTGGAAGAGCCATATCAAATATCAGTATATAACTAAAATCCTGTCTCTGCTGATGTCAGTGAGAGCTGTGTTATCAACTCAAATGAAACCAAAATTTTTCTATATATATTCATATATATCTTATCTCCCTGCAGAACTGAGGGCTGGAAGGAAGGAAGATGAAATAAATATAAAGCAGAAAATAAAAAATAAAAAACAAAAGCAGAAAATGGCAGATGATGAGAGACCAGGTTATTTTAAATGAAGAGGCAGAGAAATAAGAAAAAGATAGAAACAACATTAGGCAGAGGAAGGCTGTGGAGAGAAGGATTGAAAAAGAAAGCTATGAAATGGTTCCACAATATTCCTAACAGTTAAAAAGTTTAGGATTTTTGACAAAATAGGCAAATATTCTTTTTTTCAGTTGACAACTGTGAAATCACACTGGGGAGCCAGGAGTATTTTCTGGTACTTCACTGACGTTTTTACCAAGTAAAAAACCTGCAATAAGAAATTTTAATTAGTGAAAAGAAGGGGAGAGAACTAGTTGCTGAAAGTTTGAAAATAAATTTTTCAGTCTGTGTTCATTTCTTTTCTCTTCAAATATTTTTATTGCAGGAGGGTGTAGGAGGGTTTGTAGGCACCATTAGAGTGATTAGTGCTTGGGAGAAAAGAGAAAAGTTTTGAGTCAGCCTAGGGAAAAAAGTCCTTATGTATGTGAAAACTTGTCTAAATTTTTTATCTTAGAAATGTCCATTCTATGTTTAGAATCCTGATGTCCTGTTTCCCTTACCTGCTTTTCATGGCAATTTAGGGGGTAAAAAAATTGTTTAAAAAAAAAAAAAAAGTCCAGACATTTAAGCTTTCCTACCTGGGCAATTATTCACTGTGTTTTTTTGGTGCCAGAACTAATCTGCGTCTCTGCAAAGGCTAATAATGACCAGCAAGATACACACACTGTATTTTAAAACCAAGGAAGTTTATTTGTTACTATTTTTAAGATTTTTGACAGAACTCACCCTAAAGGCAGGCTTGTCATATTTTTGTTCTTACCTAGATTTTTAAAGTAAGATTGAGCCATGAAAAGTTCGTAGAAAGTAAAATGGAAGTAAACTTGATTAAATGTTGTCTTATAAAGCACAACTTACTTTAATAGTTATCCATGCTATGTTTAGAAAATTGCTGTCATATTACTTTTACTGGTAACCACTGAACATCAAAAACAAACCTATTTATAATTCACAGGTTCAAGTTTAAGATCTCTTACATGTTACACCCACCCTGTAGATTTGGGATTTTTATGGATATTTTCTATTAAGTGTACAATATAGTAGTGCTAAGTGTTACATCTCTCTAAAAAATCACAAATTTTGTCTTTGAATTCAGAGTAACTTTAGTTAAATCTTAAATTTTTGGAAGGAGAGAAAAAAACCAAAAAGATAATTTGTGTTTCTCTTATAAGCATCATGGGAAATCTTTAGTCTAAGATTTAACAAATTTGTCAGCTTTTGAAGACATATTTTTTTCTAAAGTATTTTGTGTATCTTAAAACTTTCTTACATGGGGTAATGCTATTTTATAGAATTAATTTTTAAAAATGCACTGTGTGCCATGCTAGAACAGGAACGCACAATGGATGTGTTTGAAAATGGCAGAAAGAAACCTTAAATAATCCTTTGGATTTGCAAGGATAAAGTGACTGAAATGAACTCTTGGGAGGATTATTGAGTAATGCTAAGTATCTTAACAGAAATAACTCTCTTTTTTATTATGTGTAGAGTTTAAATGATTTTCAGTCAATTAATATGGATTATCTTGTGGTTTAGATGGGTGCCAGAATTATCAGAGTATAGGAACTTAAAATGTAATGTGAATCAAGCATATTTTTTTCATCTAGTGTTTTAACTAGATGAAGTGCTGGGTAGCTATCCCAAATTGCTAATTGCTCTTATTAATGAATTGCACTTGCCTTAAATCACTGTTTCCTTGCTTAATAATTGAGATTTTTTTTTTTAATATTCCTTTCTCACCAAAGGTTATCCTATTCTTTCCACTCTGTCCTTGGTATGCTTGTTAATGTTTGTCATTGTAACAGGCATATAGGTCAAATGAAAAGCATTTAGCTTTGCATTGAAATGCATTCCTTCACAGTGGGAAATATATTTTGTTCAATACTTCCTGCCACCAGATCTAGTGTAGACACTGATGTACCGGTACTTAGGCTTTTTTCCCTTTTTCTGGCCAAATGTCAGGACACAATATATAGCCTAAAAATGGTTTTGGTTTTAAACAGAAAGTACTTTGACTGGCATAACTGAACAACCATAAATTTGGGGAAGATTTAGATCCTGATTGTAGTTGAAGGCCATTTCCATCAGAAAGGTTTAAGAAAGGCAGGCATCAAAGGTCAAAAACCTAGATCTAAACTTTATGACCAGCTATAGACTTGGAAATGTGATATAGTTTATGGAGTTTACCAAGGCAATTTGTTTATCAAAAATTCATAACAGCATGCTTCTTGCTGTCAAATGATGTTCTGAACCTATGACAGCCATACATTTGCCTGGGGTCAAAAGTGCATCCACATCAGCTCCAAGGAGTAGCATCATACCCTCATGGTACAGCTAGCTACGATTTCTGCATCAGCTCCTGAACAGGGCCACCCTGGGGAATGTTTTCCACACCCTGATCAAGATTAGACTTTTTTCTTCTTCTTGCCTTGAAGTCATTTTCATATTCTGACTTCATTTAGCTAATTAATATTTTCATCTAAAGAACTGTAAGGAGATGCTGTTGCAACAAATAGCTTGAACAAAGCCTTCATTTCTTATTGCCATTAAACCCAAATGTTAATGTCAAAAAGGTACTTTGGGAAGTACAAATCCAAGGTTTGAAACTTTTATTGCATTTATGTAAATTTGCCACTGAAACACTTAAAATTTTCTTTGCAAGGTTAGAGAGATCAAGAGACAGCAAATTATTTTAAATGACCATTGATGTAGATGTGGTAGGCTTTCTGCCAGAAAACTGTTTTTTATCCCTTTCCAGAAAAATGTCCTGCTAACCTTAATCTGTTGAAGTGAGACATTGCTTAGATGTTGAATTATTAGAACAATATTGTAAATGAGTGAAAGCTGATGTGGAAAATAAACCTGCACTGAGCAGGCTATAAAATGTTTAATAGCATTACTGTCACAATTGTACTCAATGGTTCTAAAATAATAGTGCAAATATTACAGTAGCTCTGAGTCTTCAAAAATATGAATTTCATTAAATAGGCTTTTGTAATCAGTTGCAACATAATGTTTTCTTCTACGCAGTTTTTATTATGCATGAAATGAGTTGTAGTTTACTGCTTTAATCCTTCCTTTTCAGATAGGCAGGCGAGGCACCAGCTACACATAATATACATATCCTTCCATTTGCTTAAATTCCATCCTTGTGTAAAACATGTGTCACTCAAAGAAGCAGCATAATATTATAGAAATACTGCAGTGCCATAAATGTAATACACTGGGAACAAATGCTTTAAAGTACTCCAGTATTTTAAAGTAAATTTGAGATAATAAAAAAATAGTTTAACTGCCATATGTTAAAATGCTGTAGTCATCACCTGAAATACTTTCATACTTGTAAGAATTCTTTGAACATCTAGAATGATAACATGCTGCTATATCTTCTTAAAATTACATTTTCTGTATGTAATTTCTGAATTTTCTGAAAGTTTTTGGAAGATAAGAAGTGCTGCACATATAAGCTGATGTGCCTAATATAGAGAGTAACCATTTTGTTTACTTCATCTTTTCCTTCCCTTCTATTTACAAAATCATGGAATGGGTAGGTTGGACCCAGTGGGTCATCTTCTCCTACCTCCCTGGTCAAGCAGGGTCATTCTAGAGCACCTGGCACAGGATTGGATCCACATGGTTCTTGGCTGTCTCCAGTGAGGGAGGCTCCAAATCCTCTCTGGGCAATCTGTTCCAGGCACAGTCAAGTTCTTCCTCATGTTCAGGTGGAACTTCCTGTGCAGCAGTTTTTGCCTGTTACCTCCTGTCCTATTGCTTGGCACCACTGAGAAAAGCCTGGCTCCATCCTCTTGGAATCCTCCCTCCAGACAATGCTAAGAAATGCATGGTCCAGTTCTGTTACTCCCCTGGTCCTTTAGTTTCTAGACAAGCACAGTGATGCCACGATTTGCCAAAGTCCAAGGAGCTGTACGCAGTGGCTGAACACTAGGTTGGCCTACTCAGACCTAGGGTAATCCTATGTGTGCAAGTAATGCTTGATGCCTCAGGTTTTAGCTTTTATATTTTTCAGAATCTGTAGTTCTTTAGTGTGTACTTCTGAGCTTTATATTAGGGAATAGTAAGCTCTCTTCACAGAGTAGGTAGATAAAACAGTTCCTTCTCTAGCTGGTGAGCAAAGACAAATGATCCAAATTTCAGGCCCAAGAGCATAAACAGTGGACTGAAGAGAGAAAAACAGGAAGGATGGGACTTCATAACCTAAAGCTATAACTGGACAATTAACTCCAATATGCCAATGGATCAGAACTTATAAAAGTGTGAGTCCCTGTGACCGGTTGGCCATTTTGTGACCATTTTGGGTTCATCTTGGGTGCAGCCCTGGCTGGGCTCTTGTGCTGCCCAAGGTATATCCATTGAGGCCTTTTCATAAATACCTACTTAATTCTTTAACTCCATCTATCCTCGGTTCTAGGTCAGCCTTCACAAGGCATCATGCTAGTGGCAAGAAGATGCTGCTGGCTGAATGCTCTCTTTGTCCCCCAGCTGAACCTCAGGTCAGGCTATTCGGCTTCACACACACAACAGACATTATTTGAGAGATAGTTTCTGCTGCAGAGTGTGCAGGCTCTTCTGCTGCCACATGGAATATGGTGAACTGCTCATTCTTGGAAATCATCTAGTGTCTTCTTACCTTTGCAGAAGTTTTGCCCGATCTCTGAGCATACCAGTTGTGATTGCTTCTGGGGGAAATGCAGCACTCCCATGAAATGGTTCCTTATGGTTCCTCATACCATTAAGACTAAAATTTTTGAAACTGTTTTTAAGGAAAGTATCTTTTACTGCTCAGACTTGTAATTTGACTGATTACCAACTTCAAGGAGTGCTGTTTTCTCTCACTGGATCTTGTATTGAATATATATATATATATATACACATATGTATATACAAAGAGGACAAAAGTTACACTGTACTTACAATGGATTCGGATTTCTGCACATGAAACTAGTTTATCTGCACTTTCCATGTGCTTGATAATTAAAGACATCTTAAAGTGATACAGTACACTGAATTCCAGATTGTGTACTAACCTGGAATTAATCTGTGTACTAACCTATATGTGATCATATATTCCTAAATGACTTGTATTGTCAAGAATACAAGAACTTTTGCTCTGCATAAAACCTTCATCTGTTGTATCAATCAGTATATAAAGGTGTCAAAAATTGTATTTAGCTATAAAGAATATCTGAAACTTTCTATAATGTTCTTCAATCTTAGAAAGAATGGCAATGATAAAATCTCTATTGTCTAATCAGTTTGTAGAATTTTTCTCTGCAACTGTTGCAACCATCAATTTTTTTTTTAATCAAAAAGGGGGAATATGATTGTTTTTCTGATTATAACCCTAGAGTTTCAATTTTCCTTTGAAGAGAAGCACTCTTTGAAAGACTCTTCAAAGTTCATTTTAATTTCTTAACATTTAAAAAATTCTTAGCATGTATAATACATCATGGCTTCATTAGTCTGTTTTCTAAATCAATAAGAAATATAAATTTTATACTAAAATACATTCTATTTGTGTAATAACTTTTCTTCTGCAAATATGAGGAAACATCATAGAAAATGAAAAAAAATCTGAATCTATATACTCTTCAGTTTCTGTTACTTTTGGTATCTTATCCCTACCAATTCTTTTAAAAAGAGTCCCTCACTTAACAGTAGGTTAAAAACCACTCTACTACATTTTGTCCTGCCTGATATTTTGCCTCATTCTTTTGAACTACTCAATCTATGCTTTAAATAAAAAAGCAAGAGGATATAAATAGAGAGAATCAAAAAAACATAGTCGAGCTGGAAAAGGTTTGACTAAAACAGAAAATAAGTGATGTTCATAACAGTTCTGGGAAAGGGCATAAAATATTTGAGATTAAGTGGAAGAGATAAATAAGTGTAATTGCAGAATGTCAGTGGAGAAATGTCTGTGAGGATCATCCAGAAAGGGCATTGGACAAGCAAAGTGTGTCTATCATTGCTCTCTACAACACAATACCTGAAGACTGAATGGAAACTATATATTAAATACATGATGGAAATTTTCTATGACAGTGTGTGTACTTGCATAAGAAAAAAGTTATTAGTCATTCTGTACCATATAAAAGTATGTTTTGGATTGGAATAGCCTGAAAAAAAATCTTGTTAATTTCTATCAATTGTGTAACTGAAACCTCCCAGACAAGAGAGACTATGAGCTATGGATTATCTCGTCCAGGAATAGCTTTCTGTCTTAGTTTTCATTTTAACAGCAGTTTTCTGACTGTTACGTTTGTGGGCATTGGGAAAAGACTGTATGTTTGCTCTTTTGGATATTCAATCCCATGCATGCTTATTGCTGAGGATACTGCATGATATTCTGACTATTTCCTTCTAGAGTTAGGGGAAGTGGCTCTAAGCTGCTGATTGATAGTAATTAATAAGTACAGTGTTGTACTTACCCATTCAAGGAGGGGATGGGTGATGTCTGCATTAATAACTTTGTACCCTGTTTGTCTCTCCTTAAGTAACCTAAGCATATTCCTAAAAATGGCACAGCCGACCTGGCCCTGTGATTTACACTATTGCACAGTACAGGAGTGGAGAGCTTTCTCTTCTCTCATTAGAAAGAACATCTTGGTTTCTATTCAAAAGTTACCCCCTTTATCCTTGTGTGCCTACATTTGAAGAAAATCCAGGTGCGGGTTTGATTCAGTTTTAGATTTTAAAATAGCTCTCAGCTCTTCTGTTGTGTTGGAGGCATTGACAGTGTCTCAGGAGGCTCTTAATGGCATATAATTGCAAGAGTTGTAATGAATGAGCGTTTTCTGTTAGACATTCAAATTTCTCCTGAGAAAACTACAATTTCTTTTTTTTTTTTTTTTTAAGAAAAAGTGTTGCTTTACTAATGAATTGATGTCTGGAAAAAATCTTGTAATGCCTTTGGTAGATAACACTAAGGTGTTGCAAACTGCCAGACCACATTCAGTGCTCTGCAGGTGAATTAAGTCTCTATTATGGCGTTTATGAGATGCTCAGTTAAAATTTGGGGATATGTAGCATACAAAAATACAAAAGGTCTCATATATATATGTATATATAATTCCAAATGGAGAGGTAATTTTTCTTCACTTTCAACCTGAGCCCTCTGAGCCTATCATATATTTCACCTCGTAGCCATGGCAGTGCAATAATTCTCAAGCTGAACCTTTTCAGGGAATGCAGCTTAAGTTTCACCAGCAGCAGGAAGCATCTGACTGAAAGGCAAATCATGATCTTCTGGAGATGGGATTCATGCTGGGGATTCATGCTGCCTAATTCTGAGATCACTGTGGGTCTCTGAGGGGTCAGACAAGTTTAATAAATTTCTTCCCAGAGGCAGCTTATTTTCTGATGCCTGGAGTTACAGCAGGTGATTTGTTCAACTGCTAAACTTCAGTTTTTAGAAAATGCACAGAACGTAACTGCTAAAATCAAATTTAAAAAGCTAGTAATTTTTCTCTTGCTCTCCTGGTAGCCCATACTGATTAAAAAGTTTGCATCGTTGTAATCAAAAAGGTGGTGTTACTTCAGTGTTTTTACTAACTTTTAAAAACTGTGATATGCAAGCAGAAAATTAAGATGGTAATGAGTGAAAGAGAAATGTTATCTTTATATTTAAAACACATTTTGATGGGTTGTAGATCCATATCACTCAGCTCACCCAGCCCCCAACTGACTGTTGTACTCCATTCATCATGTTCTATCTATTCAGTAGGAACTGTAGAGGGATGACCTGATAACCCTCGTGAGTTGTACTATTCTATGCACTCTGCATCTATTCATTTTGCCTATTCAACACTTATAATATCACGGAGGGTTTTTTATAATGCTTCAGGTACTTTGTCTCAGAACACTGAAAGACCATAGAAGCATACAGAGAAACTCTTGTGTACAAGAGGCAATTACTCTTCTTTACTGGGACTGTTCCAATATAGTGAGTTACAGAGCTGTGCACACACATGGGAGCTGCTCTCCCATGGAAGTATCTCTTATTTAAAATGCAGCAAGAGGAAACAACCTCAAAACATATTTCATTCTTCCATTCTGCTCTGCATTTGGCCTTGATCCAGCTTACATATAAATTAAATTGGTTGTTTTCAAATAATTTATTTTTGATCATATTTGTGTGTCTGACTGACAATAAGAGTTTGCCTACCTGATAATAACAGTAACTTGCTTGTGCTCACTGCTGTCTTGGAAGATAAAGTTGTGGCTGGACTTGATTTATACATGAGCAGTTCTACCTTCCTGAACTATGGGAAAATGAATGCTTGGCTCATATATTACTGGTATATTAATGTTAAATATATATATATATATATATATATATATGTATATATATATATATATATATATAATGCTTAGAACTAGGATCTTTTAAAATATTTAACAGCAAAATAGGAGGGCATCCATCACTGTCATGATTCCTGTGGGAATAAATATTTTGTGGTACCATAACTTTGAGACTGTAGCCTTGTAGATTTTGCATGTCTTAAGAGTTTTTATGTATTGGAGTAATGTTCTGCAGCTGAGTTTAAACACAGATGTTAGAGTGCTGTTGGCAACAAAGATCTTGTTTTTCCAAGGAAAGTGAAAAATGCTTTTTGCAGTGACTTTATTTGCAGGGAATGTATGCAGTGAAGCTTGATGGCAGGTGGAATGATAAGTTTCATGTTTGGCTTTTTTTACTCCTTTTTTTGGTTGTAATAGGCATAGCTGTTAAAGAATTCTTTCATTACCAAATTATTACATTATTATCAGATGGGAAAACTAGGCAAGTTTCTAAAAGATAATACAAGTACAGAAATTAGCTACTAAAATTGCTTGTTGCTCTAGAGGGCAAAATAAATTCTAAAATTTTATGGACTTACAAAAAAATATTAGCAAGGATTCCCTTCCTAGCTTTTTATTGTAGTGTTACTCATCAGTTATGGTCAGCAATTACTGTATGAAATGGTTTGAGGATTTGCAAATTGTATGGCAAGGCAAAGTCTGTACCAAAGAATAATTCCATTTAAACTTTTTCCATCCTATTTCCATTGAAGTGCTGTATGTCCAGTCTGAGAGTGTCTCTAAGGCTAGCATAATTTTTTTTGCATGAACGTAAATATTTTGAGATAAAATATGAGGAGATGCATTTTGAGCTGAAATTTCTAGAAATCAGAGATTTTTTTGTTCCAAGTGGAACATTTGGTACAATTCCATTTCTTTTTTTGTTGAGGCAGTTTCCTAGGATGGTTTATTGCCTTAGAGCACCAGATTTTCACAAATAAGAATTTAAGAAAATGTTTTCTTTAATATACATAGTAAGTAACCACATAATTTAAAAGTATTGTAACTTTTATTGCTTTCCCTACTTAATAATAGCTTGTTTGTATCTAGAGAAAACACAAGATGTGGACAGTGTGGTTTAATTGCACTGTAACATCATTAACTTATTTGGGAACACTGCTGGGAAATCAATCATGCAGTAGAGGTCATTGTTCTTGCATTGATTACTTGTGGTTCCTCAGGGGCTATGCTGTCAGTCCTCTTCCTACTAACTTTGCTCAACTTTTCCTGAGACCCTGCTGTGTTTAGGGTTAAACTGTTACTGGTGAAAATAAATTGTCTTCCTGTTGCAATAAATACTGAAGATTTTGGCTGCTTTGCTACTGAAAAGGCATTTCCAGTTCCAGTTTATAAGACAGCTCAACCCTCTTTCGAAATGAAAATTTGACTGCACCCTTGTTGCCAGGATACAATTTAGGTTGTACCTTCTCTATCATCTTATCTTGCAAACAGGGTAAATTCAGTTATGAAAATAATACTTCCAGTCCAGTAATCACTTTGAAGTCCTAAAAGACAATTAGTGCCCACACCAGATATGATGATTGTTTTGAAAATATAAATTTGTAGTTTTATAGATGTGCAACATGGATATCATTAAACTTATTCCAGAAGGGGGGGATATCAAGTAAAGGTTCTCAATATGTTTTGTGAAACTGGCATGGCTGGAATGCCAGATGAAACAAGTTCAGAAATATCCTGTATTCCCATTGGAACAGAGTGGGTTTTGTGGTCAGAATGTCTAATACTGCATATGCCAGTCTCTTATTATTTCTCTAGAGAATTAAATACTTAATGTGATTTTTCTTTTCTGCATATATATGTTACAGAAAACAATTTCAAGAAGCATATCCAGGCAGCTCTTCAGTCGGGGAGTAGTGAACTTTACAATGCTTCTTCATTTGTGTGCGTAGTTTTTTTTCATACTTTTGGACAGAGGACCATCTTTTTTTTTTTTTTTTTTTTTTTTTTTTTTTTTTTTTTTTTTTTTTTCTGCCAGAGGACTTTTGCCTTGGAGAAAATGACAGGCTGAATTTCAGGAGGCATTTCATGCAAAACCCAGGCTCTGACTGTTCTGGAGTTAAAAACTGAGAATTTATTACAAGCTCTTGTCTTTGAAGGGTCCTAAAAAGGTACTGTCTCATCTGTAGAGATGTCACATTACTCATAGAGCTCTGTTTTTTAACATATAAGGCCCAGCCTTTCCAGAACTGGTACTGGGATATGGTTTTTGTTCTGAAGACAGTGAAGTCTGTTTATACAAAATTTATAAAAACACACATTTATAACGCACATGTTTATAAACACACCTGCACCCTTGGTTAGAAAGTAGAATTTCCTGGCTCCCCAAAATTGTTGTGTATGTGCTAGAAAGATATTTGGTATCTCAGAAGTGCAGTATTTTTTGAAAGTAAACAGCAGAGTTTTGGCCTGCGGGATCTACTCGTTCCATGTGACTGTTTCCAAAGAACTCATTCTGCTGTTCTACCTTTTCTTCTGAAGCGTTGGATTTTTGTTGTGTTTCTGGACAGCTGATTTGCACTTGGAATTATTGTGGATTGAGAAATGCATCTGCTTATGCCTTATCTATAGAGAGTTCTTGAGCAAAATGACCAGTGTGAGATCATCTGCTTCCAGCATATTTGCAGAAAAGCAAAGCTAATATATGTGTTCTCCCAAATGATGATGCTAAGAATTGAAAAAGACAAATTTTACACTTTCTGTGAAGAGAAATGACTGGCTGAAGTGGGTTGAAACATGGATGTGCTTATGAAGCATTACTTCTCTTTTATATGATGAAGAAAGGCAAGTTGTGGATGAGGGTGGGGAACAGCTTTCAAGGTACCTATGTGTGAAATTTGATAAACTTAAATGAATTTCAGTTTGCACTCTTTCAGGACAATAATCAGAAATCTACTAAATCCAGACCAGGTGTTCATTTCAGGAGACTGGAGTTTCTGTTTCTTTTAATTAATGCCTCTCAACTTCTCCTTTTGAAACCTGGAGTCTTGCTAGTCTTCTCAAGAGCATCTTCTAAGCTTGTTCCATGAAGGAGAGATATGGTTATTTTCTGGCTCTTGTTTTGTGAATGTGTTGCATCTGCAGAGTTCTGGCTCTTTACAGCTTGAATTTTTATGAGCATCCCTCTAATCCTTCCTATCTCCTACTTAAGAGACAAGTTCCTTTACATTTAGTTTCAGAAAGTTGTAACTGAGAAGCATATTTACCTACCCTGGAAAAGATTCATTCACTTCCAGCAGTGCAACAGAATGTGGTCATTGAAGGAAAACTGAAACTGGTAATGCAGAACCAAGTGGCAATACTTCCTCCTGTAAGTAAAAATCCCACATATTTGCAATAAAACTGCAATAAAACTCATTTATTGAACTGAAGGAGAAAGCAGTTAAGAAAAACCTACTGTGTTGAGTTCGAAACACGCTGGCTCAGATTTAACTTTCTGTTTATATAAATCGAGGCAGATGAGGAATACACTCACCTTTCCCTGAAGGTCAGATTCAGATTGGTTTTAACTGCAAAGGGAGTGGGGTAATAAATATTAACTAAATGCAGCCTTTGCTTGCATTGTTAAAAAAATCACAGAGGAAAATGTTTTACATGGTTAAAATGTCAAATACCAAAGCATTGCACATTTTTGGGTCCCTTTAAAGACTGCAGACCTCAGGGCTTAATTTCAGAAAGGTAACTGGTTACATATTTCTAAATTTTCATGCTGTGATTTTTTATTGGGCTCATTTTAACAAGAATGTAGAAAGAAAACCTGGAGGACAAAAGAAAGATCTTATTGTAGATTTACAGTTCACAGACAGTCAGTCTGGAAAATTAACTTCTTGAACTTATGGTAGCTCAAGTTAGATGAAATATTTTCCTGTATATAATCTCTTCAGATATTAAAAAATGCATTAAACTGCTGCCTCTGATTAATATTAAAACACTTTAATAAACTTCTATCAGTAATTTTCTGTTGCATGCTGCTATTTACTGTTCTTTCCACATTGGATCAATATTTATGACCAAATATCAAAATTAGGCTTTGATCAGAGAGGGAAATTATAATTGCTTTTCCTACTTTCCTAAGAATCTGTCCCATATTTCTCAGCCAGACTCTGAATTAATAAAATTTGTTGTCTTTGAATTTAATTATACTCCAAACTAATTTTATGCAGGAAGCTGTAAAGGACAGTTTGTAAAGAACAGATTTCACAGTCTGTAGTGACATATTTGAGTCTCAGCAGATAAAAAGTACGTGAGTGTTTGTACACAGTAATTATATACTGGTTGAATATGATTGAAAATAATAAAAAATATTAATACAAAGAAGTAAGCAAGATCTTTTTCAAGATATACTTAATGAATAATAAATGCCATTTCAGTAAAGTGGAATTTATTTAGTTAGCCTCTATTTTTATTAAATATTCTAGAAAATACTAAAAATGAGAATACCTCCATGAATTTTCACTGGGCTATGTTTTTTCTCTGGAGTTTTAAGTAAAATGCAATGTTTGCTAAACCATGGTTGTCTACAGAAGCACTGCCATTTCTTTTGATTTTTTTGTATTCACAAGCCGTACACTTTGTACATGATTCCAATGCAAATCAACATCAAAAAAATCTCATATTTGATGCAATTGTAGTTGAGAAGTGATCAACATGCAGTCACACAGCTCAGCCCAAATTCAACAACATGGCTGTGAATGAAACTTGGTGTAAAAAGTTGCTGATAGGCAGGTTACAGGAGTTCAAAGCTTAAAGTCATTCCAATGAACATGTTGAAATCACAGGTGTTTCCAGACCAGGTTTGCAAGCTATTTTATCTTTCTCCAAAACTTAAAAATTTGTAAGTGATCTGTAAGGATGTGTCTGCCACAGTTTCATATTCCTGTCTATGTTCTGGAGAGTTTTCAAAGGGCTTTCTTCTGCCAAAGTAGTGTAAAGTGCTTTAAAAATAAAATATGGAGTTAAAGCATATAAAAGTAAAAAAAAGACTCAAGATTTCTTTTCTGCATCCTCTGAATATCTTATGTAAAGAATGTAGTAGTGCCATTTGATTTACCTGTAGTCATGTATTTATCTTTTTTAGTGCACCTCTTACCTGGCCATAGAACCGACTGTTTAAGCGCTAATTTGCTCTAATGGTCTCCAGAACGTCCCACTTTACCCCCTCAAACTCACTACAACCAGCCGCTTTTTCACTCAAAATCCTCTATTTTTTTTTTTTTTTTTTTTTTTTAAGAACATGATAGTAATGCCCAATATCAAATTTGGAACACCTATTGAACCTATTGTAACTGTGGCTTTTACCCTTTAGGAGTCTTTCCCTGGAATCACAGTCACAAAATGGGTCAGGCTGGAAGGGACAAGTGTGTCATCTGGTCCAGCCTCCCTGTTCAAATAGGGTCATCCTAGAGCACATGGCACAGGATTGCATCCAGATGACTTCTGGATTTCCCCGGAGAAGGAGACTCCACAATTTCTCTGGGCAACCTGTTCCAGCGTTCTGTCACCTTCAGAGTAAAGTTCTTCCTCATGTTCAGGCAGAATTTTGTGCTTCTGTTTGTGCCTGTTGCGTCTCATCCTGTTGCCTGGTATCACCAAGAGCCTGGCTTCATCCTCTTGGCACCCTCCCTTCAGATACTTATGTACACTGATAATTACTTTGAAATATTTACAGAGATTTCAATTTAACTTCACAAAAATGAGAGTAATGCCTAATGTAAATGTGTGTTGGCAGAAGTATTCATTATACATTGTTTCTTTAAGCACTTGTGGAAATAAAAGGTACACTTACGAGTAAATTCTGAAAAACTGAGCCCTTAAGTAGTTTCAAATCTAAAGTCATTGTCAATTCTATATTAATGTAATATGTGTAATCCTTTTATTGTATGTGCTCAGGAAATAATCTCGGCAGTATTTTATAGTAAAAATAGATTTTGGATTATGGAGTCAGTATCTGCTTACAGGGCTGTGTGTATTTAGTAACTCTATATATGCCTGTATTTATTTATCCATGAAGATGTGAGTATGTGTTAAGTTTTTATGTGTCCATGTATTGTATGTTTCTATTAGCAGACTGATAATTCAGTAGATGTACTCTTTGGAATATTGTTTTTTCCTGGGTTTACAGCTGTGTTACCTCCAATTAAAGATGAGATTTGGTGTTTTCACCAATGCTTTTATCAAAAGGACCTTCAGTCTACCATTATAAAACATTGGAGGACCAGCAGCATACTGTGAGGATAACCAGTTAGAATGGCTAGAGGGAAAGAGAACAGAGAGTGTCACAGGTGGTTGTTGATACAACCAGCTGTACTATGCTATCAGCAACAGCTAGAGAAAAAGCTCTGTTTTCTGTTGTGTTTTTTAAGAGGTCCAGTCAAAAAAAATGGAAGTTTGATTGCAGATAGACACTTCAATGCGAAGAAATTAAATCTGTAAAACTGATTGCTGGAAACTAGGCTTGAAAATGGCAAAATGATATCAGATAAAGCAGTGATATATCTTTAAAGGGAGTATTATTAAGGAAAATATCTTCAAATAAATTAAAATCCCTCAGACACTGCTATATATTTGTGGCTGAGAAATACAAGAAAAAATTCTGTTTTCATTTGTCCAGAAAAAAATGATGTTTTTTAAACAGGAGTCTGAAGCAAAACATTAACTAAATCTTTTCCTCATACTCCTGAGATATTTTTCATCTCTTACCTTTGGAGATTCAAAGATGTAATTAAGATTGTTCTCTCTTTTCCGCCGTTTTCTCCTTTTTATTTAATATAGACATTTTTCTTCATTATAAAGTCCTTTTTTTTATAAGTATTTTGCCTGCAGACAAATTGCTGTATAGCAGGAAATAAAAAATTCTAATAATGTTTTAGTGTGCAAGGGGGTTCAATTTCTTCAGAGAATTATTGCATTTAATATAATCAATGGCAAGAGGTAAGTAAACCTGACCCAAATACATGGTGATTGCCCATTGAATGTTATTTCATCCTGTGTGTCTGCAGTGGTTGATCCTCTATATGTTATGGAAATTATGCAGAGCAGCCACTGTGGCAGGGCTTGAATGCAGGTTTCTGCTAAATCTATGAACTAAAGAGAGATTCTTTTGTAAAGTTCTTTTGCTAATAGTGCTCCCAGCTCAAGCTGTGACCTTGAACAAAGAATTCCCTGTGCACTTATACCCTTATAATCTGAATTCCCCACCTCTTGAGCAGAAGTTCACACCAGTAGTAGTGTAAGGCTTGGGTTCTTCCTCTTCCTCATTGGGTCCTTTCATTTTTTCCAGGTGGGCTCTTTCTTTTCTTAACTCTAAGGCTGCAGCTTCTGTTCATGAGTGTAGCTTCTGTGGCTGGAAGTTTTATTTCACTAAGTGAAAGTTTAACAGATCTAGGTGAACATTCCCAGCTTGTGGAATAAGGTTTGGCAAGTTGAACTGCTAACACTAAGCAAGTTAGGCTGAACAAGATGTATATAGGTAGCACACCAAATTGCACAGCATGTAAATGTAGAAATGGAACTAGGTATTCAAGGGACAGGGTGGATCAGATGACTGGTAATCCTGCAATTTTTGGCCTCCAGGTCACTGAGTCATGTCTGAATCAGGTTGGTAGTGACTAAAATTCATTGCTATCTAAAGCTTGGTCAGTGACCTATGTAAAATGAGTTGCTGCTCTTAGTCAACTTTCTATTAGAAAGGTGTTTGTATCACAAGAAACTCTGTAACTGGCATCTTTCCTGATTGATAATCCCTTTAATGAGGCCAAGCACTCAATTGTCAGAGATGAGGCTTTGTTCCTGGTGGGTTGTAAAGGTTTGTTGTTTCTCCTTAAAAGTGCAGGAACTTCCATTTCACAGCAAATGAAGAAACCCCTGTGTTTTAGTGTTGTGTGTTACCTCTGGGCCAGGCTGCTACTGTCTTGGCTACTTCAGGATTAGAGGAAAATGTGCATGTTTAGGGTTTACAGCCTTTAATTCCTTAGGAAGGGAACTCCTTAAGGAGGTTGAAAGATGCTTAGGACCAACTCCTACAGTACTTTGCTACTTCATATTATCCAGATCCTTTGTGCTCCTACACAATCCTGCAATGACTATACAAATCTTCTTCTCAGTTTCTTCAAGTTTTTTCATGTTTCCTTCAGAAACATTTACCATTTTGAGTATTCTAAAGCATTTTTAGTGGAAGCTCTCTCCTTTTCTTCTCCCCCTTTCCCTTCCCAACTGTAAAATTTTAGGGTGATTTACTGAAGCCATTTGTAGCTGAATTACATATTCCCACTTCCTATTACAGCAATGCACATAGAGAGACACAGCCATGGTAGGAAAAAAGCTGAGAAACTCTATAGAGACATCAAGGCAGCATGCTGATGTACTCGGGCCTGAGGTCATTTCACAGGAAAATCTGAATATAGGAGGATTGTGGGGGGCTTCAGGGATGCTGCAAAAGCAGTGGATCTTCCTCTGTTGTGTAGGAAAGCATCACACAGAATTTTTCATTATTCCCCAGAATTTTGCTGGTAGATTATATTTTGCATCCCCTTCTCAGGGAGAAAGTCACCATGAGGGCAGCATCTTTCTGAAAGGTAGTATCTCCCAGATTTTCTGGAAGGTGGTATCTTCCAGTGTTTGTAATAAAGTACTATTTTATCTGCCTCTTTTTACTTTTCTGTGGATGTGACAGCCTGGTCAGAGAGCAAGAAAACTAGATAAGTTTTCCCAGAATCAGCTTGTGAGACTTTAGGGAGTTGAAAATAAACAATGATAGCTTGTTATTATAAACAACTGGCAGGTGTTGTTTTCTTACTCTTGGTTTTCCTGTTTTTCTCAAAGATTGTTTATAAGAAAAGCATTTTGTTAATTAACCAATCAGGTGAAATGTATTGATTAATTGACCAATCTGGTCTGTCTGTGTCAGAACAGTGTATGAAAGAGAGAATTTCAAAGTAAAGTGAGATGTTGTGCAAACCAGCCTTCTGGTGAGTCTGTGTTGTTTTTTACTCAGCAGTGACACTTTTCCTTTGAGAAAACCATCATTCTTCCTTATCATTCACTAGTATGTCCAATAACTCATGCCCGAACCATCACCTCTAGGGTTCAGGGTCTTCAGAGAGGATCTATGTAATAGGGTCCTGAATACTTACTTAGGTACATAAGGAAATGGTATCTGAATTTCAGAAATAAAAAGCTTCTGCATTTTCCAGCACTATTTAAAAATTTGGCTATTTAAAATCTAGAGAAGCACAGTACAGTAAGTAATAACCACAATAGTAAGCAATTTTTAACATTTCTTCTTACAGAAGCATTGGGAATGTGTGTGAGCAATGGATATATGTGTTCCCTTCTGCACAGCAGTTTGTCAAGGAATGATAAAATCAAGATTATTGTAGAGTATTGTAGATCAGTATGTGCCACATCCTGGTCCGTCTACTGTATTTAGAATATAGTACTTTTACATTTGTATATTGACAGCTCATTGCTCAATGACACCAGACTTAAGAGAACGTTTAATGTTAATTTACAGAATCCTGATGCCACTCAGAGGAAGAGTACTTTTGCAAAAAAATTCAGGCATTCTGTCATGGCAGATCCTCTGACCGTGAGTACTACCATATTGCTAGAAACTGTAGAATTTCAAAATAAATTATGTTTGCTACCATACTGTCCAAAAATAGAAATATGGTCACTCTGATTTCAGTTGTCTGACTAGGCAGTGAATGCCTTTATTCTGTACGGTGCAGAAACAAGTAACGTACTCACAGTTCCTCACCTCTGTGTATTCATATCTGCACACAGAAGGGATGATACCTGGTTAAATACATTTTAGAATTGTTTTAAAATTAGAATTCTTGGCTTTTACCTAAAAAAAATTGTAGTTGTTGCAGAGATGGGTAAAAGCATCTGCTTAATTTCAGATAGATATTTTCTTTCTGTGGATGCATGTTAGAGGAAATGAAAAGTTATGTATAAATAAAATAGGGAAGACAGTCTTTTCCATGTTGACTTTAATACTTGCTTCACAAGCAAGAAATGTTTCTCTTGGAACTGCCTGTTATGCAGCATACTGCTAAGTTTCTTGAACTGTTTCAGACTTCTATTAGAATCCTGCGGGAAAGTTTTCTATTTCTCTTTCCATAAAAGGTTTGGATATATTGTTACTGGTTATGTCTCCTCTCCACCCATATTAATTAGAAATATTTCTTTACCAATTTACGCACTTTTTTCTTTTTTTAATGTAGCATGATTATGCCATCCTGTCTTTATTATTGGTAAAAATCCACATTGCATTTTAAGGAAGAGAATTTGTTGAATTGTTGTTGAATTTTTCCTGTAATTTTTCATCTAACATTTGCAAATTTCAGTGGCTATGAGGTGCATTTGGCATCATTGGCCTGTCAGCTGAACCTCAGATTGATGTCACTTATTTTCCTGGTACCAAACATGCCACTCTGCATGTTGAGGAATCACAAGGAAAGATGGTGAGCACTTGATGTTTGTTGAAGGATGTAAATGGGGTGTGAAGTGGAAAGGATGAGCAAGAACTCATCCTTTGATGAACTGAATATAAAGATGAAGATTTTGAATATAAAGGTTGTGAAAACATGCAAATGAACAAATGTGGTGGTGCATTCCCCTAAAGGTGGTGGTGCATTCCTTTCCAGGCTGCAGTGTGATCTGAGAAAATGCTTATTAGGCCTTGTCCTCCAAAATACCGCCTGGGCTCAGCTCTTTCTGAGCTTATCAAAAAATGATGTCTGCTCTCAGAAACTCCTAATGAGCTTCTGTTTTTCTCCTGACCAGCCTTGGTAAATATTCCTCTGGCCTGAATGGTATAACAGTCCCATTCTCACACTTGTAAAGAAAGTGCCCACCCAAACCGTGGCTGGGATGAAACATGGTTATGACTGAAGCCCACTCTTTTGTGACCCTATCAACAGCGGTCCACGATGGGGCCCTTTGAGTTCTCCTGGACCACAGTGGGCGTGAGACCTCTGAGGGGGATGTCTCTCAGAGCCAGCAAACCCTCAGGTTTGCTGTACCTGTTTAAGTGGTATTTATAACCTGTTGAGTGTAATTTCTTTGTTATATTGTTAAGGTTAAGCTATAAATGAAGGTATAAGTTAAGTTAAAGTACTGTTAAGTTTAAGTGTTGTTAAGCTTTAGGCCACGTTCCTTTCCATTCTTGTTTATACTGTCCTTACACACAGACACACACACACACTCCCAGGTAGTTTCAATTCATTTCTGGTTTGATTGCCTGGATTTTGTTTGGTGGTGTTGCTTGCTTTCCCTGTTGTGCCTTAGTTGCCCCTTGTAAGTAGAGGGAATATTGCCAACGAATCTGTTGTGCTTTGTAGTTTAATATGAAATCTGACTTTTGCTCATAACCTTGCTGGTGATTTTTTTGAGTGATCTCAAGCACACTCATTTGGGACAACCAATTACCCTTTAACATTTTAAACCACAATAAAGATTTTGTTATGAATTTCTTTGAATTTTCAAAATTGCTTCAGCAGTAGTAGGTCTTCTCAAAACTGTTGACTACATGCATGTTCAAGTTAGCATCTCTGTTTTGTGGTCCACCAGATATATTCTGCTAATTTTGGGATGGCTAGTAATTGCAAAGAAAGATATACAGCAAAACCTAATACATAGAGATCTTGATACAGTTCACTAATTACCTAGAGTAGCTGGATAAATCTCTTGGATGCAACCTGACATTAAAAGAATTTTCTTTTTAATGAGCTAGAAGGGATTTGAAATAATTTCTTCAATTCAGGTTAAGTTATATTTAGTGAATAATTTTCTTTTTTTGCACAGAATTTAATCCAGTATTAGTATATTACTGACAGAGACAAGCTGAAAGCTCCTTCCAAAGGAAAAATTCCTTTCATGGTGATCTTCCCCAGCTGCTCAAAATAGCTTTTCTTATAGTTTCCTGATAAAGAAAGACTCTTGCAAGAATTTTTTTCTGTTCTAAACTTTTTCATTCCTAGCAGACATCTGCTCTTCCTTGTAGGGTGCCATACTCCTCTATTCTCACAGTACAAACAAAATTATAAGCATTAGATTTTTCTTCTGATTCCTTTCTATGTAACCAAGAAATTGTGTAGCTTTTTAATTCTGCACAATGTGGAAGCATTTGCTCTCTGTCTTCAACATGGGGGATTAATTTGCAGCCAGACTGACCCAACAGAGCTGAAACGTCTATCATAGACATAGAAAAAAGAAGGGAAACCTGTATTGTTCTTTCTGTATTGAAATCTGCAGAGCATCTAAGCAGAGGAAATGCTTTCTTTGTCCCTTTCTTTTGGGGGTGGTCCCCAGAATCCCTAGAGCCCTTGTGAGGGATTCACATCTTGGAGAGCAGAATCACAGAACTGTAGAATGGTTTGGAGGTGACCTTAACTACCATTTAGTTCCAACCTCCCAGCCATGGGCAGGGATGCGATTCATTAGATCAGTTCGCTCAGAGCTCCATCTAACCTGGCCTTGCACAGCTCCAGGGAATGAATGCAGCAGAATGAGGTACAAGAGTTTTCCATATCTGGCTTGTACTTCTGAAATTTATTCAGCTGCTCACCTTTCATTGCAATGGTGTTGATAACCACACTTATAAGCAGATTTTACTCTGCTAAACAATGACATCTCCCATCACCCTGGTGAATCCAACAACTCCCATATGTTCAGTTCCCCCACACCACCAGGGAGAGCCCCCAGCCAATTGAGGGAGCTCCTGCTGTTGTAGGAGCCAGGAGTCTAAAGCACCGTGGTTGGAAGGTATGACCTACAAGTACCATTCCTTGGCCATAGGCAAAGACTTCCTTGCTGTTAAAAACAGGATCATCCCTGGTGGCATATATAATCCTGGTGAAGGGAAGGATATTTCCAAAGAGATGTGTAGATATTGTCCTTCTAAGCTGGGCAAACTGGGTAAAACTGGACAAAGGGGAGAATGGTGGAGTCATTACTTACCAATACTCATTTTTTTTCACTGTGTTTCTTAAAAAGAGTAGAGTGCTGAAAAAGTAAAAAAATTTTTCATTATGTTGGATAATGACACAGACAGCCTGTGCCATTGTGGAATGCCAAATAATGGCATGTTATTGCTCTCCACTTTACTTTCATCAGAGTTTTCCTTGTGTTTTCCAAATACTAAACTTAAAATACGGCACTGTGATACTGTACCAAGAAAAAAAGGCATCAGGCTTTAGATGGGTTGTATTTATACAATCCTCAGGATACTGGCAATTCAAATATCGAAATTTAAATAATTAAAAAATAAAAAAGACCACAATAATATGGAAATCCAGGCACTGTCTTTTTGGGATTTATCTCACAAATTTCCAGTATTGGAAAAATCTCAAAATGGGATTGCTGGAATAAGAAACTTTTCAGACTGCCAAAGCTATAGTACTCATATATCTGACTCTTATTATACTAATTATTTACACTGAAAACAATATCCCACACCCTGTAAAAGTAAGGGAGAATATTTTTCATGGAATATGCTGAGGAGTTGATCTACATAATGTAGCTTAAAGCAATGGAGTTTGAGTAGCTTTTCTCCATCTTTATTGTCATTGATGCCACTTCTTAGAAGTACTTGGGACATTTGGATGAACAATTGAAAAGAAGAACAAAAAGGTTTATCCATTTAACCATGGAAAAAGCCTAACTTTGAGTCTTCTGGAATGGGCCACCTACAAGATAGATGGTAAGTTCTTAAATGTTGCTCCATAACTTTTCATACTTTTGATATTTTATGTGGGATAGTGCTAAGAAAAAAAAAAAACCTTTAATAAATAAGAACTTTGGAAAATGGATAAAATTATTTATTAATTCTGACTACTGATTTTGAGAGCAGATGTAAAACATATTTTCTGTGTGTGTTGAATAGATGCAAACTGCAGGTCTTAGAAAAACACTGAAAGCTAACCACCAATTAAAAAGAATTCTGCAATCTACCATTGCACTTTGCAGCAATAAAGTGTCTTAAATTCACAGTTGTCAGTGTTAGCTTCTTTTTATTGCAACCAGATAAGGTCAGTGCTTAGCTACTATGACTCTTCCTACTACAAAATCATTCTCAACAATCATAGCACAAAATTAATTGTGAAGTCCCTTCATTTAATCAGCCCACTCAAATGGGGAACAAAGCTCTGCAGCCATGAAAACAGGTTTTGAAGCATTGTTGAAAGCAGAACACTGATGAAAACCATTTATCTTTTGTTTCCAAAAGAAAAAAAAAAACACTTTATGAAAATAAGTGCAGGTGATTTGTAAAGTATTTATAGGGAAACTAAATAACATCAAGTACAGGACTTCTCTTAGGTGAAAAGTATTGTGATCAGGCATTGGTTCAGAATAAGTCATTTTGGGTTTGTCCTGCTCCACTAATCTGCAATATGTTTCTTTGAAGTTCTGAGCGTACCCAACTTGATTGTAAAGACTTCTAGTACATAAAGCATCACAAAAAAAAAAAAAAAAAAAAAACAAAAAAACAACCCACAAAAAACCCAAACAACCAACCAAACAAAAACAAAACCAAAAAACAAACAAACAAAACCCCCCCAAAACCCCCCACAGATTTACAAATTTCTCAGCTAAATAGCTTCCAAAAGTGTTAATGATAGGTTCTGGTGTTGTGAGGTTGGAGGAGAAGATATTTAAAATTGATACCTTAGGATTTTAGCTTTCATATTTTCCATATATTTGTAGTCCTGCAATTCTTTAGTGTATAACTCTGACTCCATATAGAATGTTAGCTATTGCTTTCCCATTTTAGTCAGACAAAACAATTCCTCTCCAGGCCTGGGAATTAAGGACACCTCACTGTCTCAAGCTCTGAGAACTGTAAACAAAAGTGAGTTGAGGAGGATCAAACTTGGAGTAAATTACTTCATTAACTGAAGCTGTAATTGGAAGATTAACCCCCAGTCTGGAAATGGACCAAACTTATAAAAGTGTGAAAACCTGTGACTGGTGTAGCCCCTGGGTGGGCTTTGTCTGCCCTAAATGTACCTGAAGGCCCTTCAGTAAATATAACTGCTTTTTATCATCTTAATTTTGTTTGGCGTCTGTTTTTAGATAGCCCAAAAAGGCATCAACATCTGTGCTATGACTTAATGGGCTGGTGTCATCATCCCTTTTATTTTAGTAACAGCTGGTATAATTATGTAAAATAGAATAATTAACTGCCATGCAGAATTAATAACTGCTTGTAAAATTTAAGTATCGGAGAGATTTCTTCCTTTTTTATTTCCTGAAAAGCATCTTGACTGACAATACTCAAAAGAAGCTGTTGGTGTGTCCTGTCAGTGACCGTCTTTGCTCTCGCTGTTGTGACTAGGTTTGAAAATTGAGAATGGAGCAGTTCAGGACACATGTTGCAGAGGATCAGGTAAAAAAAAAAAATATAACGATTATATATAATATTTGCAATTGCTCATTTGCTTGCACATTTGTCTTTTGTGGCTGAAGTTATAAAAACCCCTATGTCAGTGCTGATGGTTTATGTGCAGGGGTGGCAGGAGAGAGAACAGCCTGCGACGTTTTCATACATATGTGGTAGATGCAGACATAAAACCTGTAAGAATCAGTGAGCGCTGCTCCACGACAAACTTGTTCCCCAGTGACAGAACTGAGTAAGCACTTCCCAGTTTAGAGGTGACATTTAGGGTGGAGCAGTGTTTGCTCCTTAACCTGGAGAGATCTTCTAGCGTAAGAAATACAACAGGGCATTCAGGAGACCTTGAAGCCTTTCAAGACAGTAAGTCACGCGTTGATTTTCTTTGCAGAACTGGTACGTGGTCTGTCTGTGCCTTCTCCCTGCAATTTTGAGTCTGCAGGGCAAATATGTGCAAGCCAAAGTTGTACATATGAAAGAGAGCGTATACAAAGCATGCTGCAGACAGAGCTTTGAATTGAAAATCTGTCAGTTCAGAGTTGAAGCCCAGGTGTGCTGGTTGTTGTCTTAGCAGATATAGCTCTTTTTGGTTAAGTTTTAAGCAAGTAGAAGTTGTTACGTCATTAAAAATTCCTAAGGAGTTTCTCACTCCATGGTGGTATGCTAAATACTGTGTTTGACTAGATGCTTTCCTTTTAATTCATCTGTGGTTGCCTTTCTTGTTTGTTTCTTGTTTGGTTTTTTTCGTTGAGTTTTTTTTGTTTATGTTCTTCTCACATCCTCTTTGGTGTTTCAAGAACACAGCTGGGTACCTAGAATGAATGTGCTTGAGGATTTTTCAGGTAATCCAACAGAAGAAGAAAAATTTTGTTTGTTCTGTATTTCTTTCATCTGGACTTTAAACAAAACAATAGCATTTTCTTTTTTTTTTTTTTTCAAAGTTTTAAAATGAAAAGCAAGCGCAAGTTATAGCTAATATTTGCTAATACCTTGGAATAAATTGCAAGGTAAAATAATAATTTGGCTGACCAAGCATTACAACAGGCTGTCCAGGGAAGTGGTGGAGTCACCATGACTGGATATATTTAAAAGATGTGTAGGTGTGGTGCGGAACTTGGCAGTGCTGGTTTAATCATTGGACAATATGATCTTAGAGGTCTTTTCCAACCTTAATGAATCTTTGATTTCATTATTCTACTTGCACATGATGACAACAGTCAGGACAGAAGGTTTGTAATGAATTTCTTTCTTTATTTAAGCAAACAAACTCTTATAGTATGAACAGGACTAAAATAGCCAAAAAGGTTATTTGAGGGAGAGAGGATGGAGTTGACCTTGTTAGAGCCACACCACTTTGCCTGAGCTTTGATACTGATTTTCAAGGCCTTTTTCCTGAATCTTCAATTTCTAAAAATTAGTCACTCCACAAAAACAAGGATTACAGTTCCAATTTTCCCAACTTTCTTCTCTTAGTGACAAAAGAACTGGGTGGATTGTTTTAAAGGTAATCCCAGAGCACTTATCTTTGGCCTCCAGATAGCACAGGCTGCTGCTGAGCAAGCACCCAGCTACGATGTGTAAACCATATTCATTAGGAGCTCTGACAGGCTGCAGTTCAGCTCCGACCTCGTGATTAACAGGAGAATGGAAAGGGTTTGTGTGAAGTTTTAATCTTCACCCAGGAGTTGCCTAAGTAAATCCTATTAGAAAGAAGAGGATCTGAGCACGTGGGTTTCACATGTGATTTTGACCATATCCCTATTAAATTCTTTGTGTGAATTACGTCAAACCCTAAAGCTGGAAAACTTAAAACAAAAAACTGTGTCATGCTACATTTCAGAAAAAAATTGGGTTCAGAGATTTTATTTTACTTTGAAATTGCTTAGATATAATTTAGAACGATCTAGGTATATTGAGGATTAATAATTCAAATCCTTCTTTCCTATATTTAACCTTCTTTACCACTGGATTTAAAAAAAAATGTGGCAAAATGCACTGTCACCAATTGTGGGGAAAATGAAATTGCTACCCTTGATGTGTATTTAGCCTCTAATAAAAATGGATTTTTTTCTTTTTTTTTTTTTTTGAAGGGAAAAGTTAAGATAACACGGGAAATTGTACAAGTGAAAAGTCAATAAACTATCAGAGCAGTGCAGGATGCTGTTGCCTTTTTCTCAAGAGATGACTAAACTTCAAGAGTGTTTCAGTTCCATAGCTAAGACCAAAAGCCTGAGTCCTCTTCTGATATCTACATATTTGCCAGATATTTTTCCCATTAATAACAGTAGCAGTTTAATACTAGGAAATCTGCTGCATAATTACTCTATGACCTTAATTTTGAACAGTTAATTATGAAATATGGGCTTTTTTGTTTGTTTGTTTTGGGTTTTTCCCCTGTATGTAGTAAAGTGTTGTTATAATGAGTTTAATTAAGTGAAAATGCTTGTTGGCCTGCAGTGTTACAAGAGGTTGCCACGTGCCAATAAATCATAATTAAATGTATTTAGTGTAATTGAAGGTGTCATTCACAATCTTGTTGCTTGTAAAAAATGTTAATTGTTTCCTTAAATGGCAAGCCCTTCCAATTATAAAGAAAATTAACCCAAAGCTCAGTTTTGCTAACCAACAGCAATGTAATGTTTACTTTACAAAGAATATCAGTGTTTTATTCATGAGCAGTTATTTCATATAGTAAAGTAAGTGGTAATATCTGGGATACTTGAAGAGATTTTAATGTGCATTTTTTTTTTTTTTTGGAAAATGCTTGCTGATTTGCTGGTTGTTTTGGTGAAGTGTAGTTATGGTGAGGGCAGTGCCATCTGCTGAAACATGGAGGAGAATCACCAAAGAAGGCTTTGTGGCTTAACTGGACAGGACAAAGCAGTTTAAATACAGACTACATGAACTTTACTCATTACGAGTTAAGAACTAGGACTCTTAGGGCTCAAATGTGTAATTTAGAAGTATGCAGTGAGCACACGAGTTTACAACTCTGGGATTGTTCAGGTGAGTAACTACCACACTGTTGTAGCTTCCTTCATTGAACCATTATTTTAAAAAGGAAAATTTTGTTTTGGGCCATTTGTGTGACAGTCTGTGCTCACACCTCTGCGTTTAAATAAGGTTTTTGTATATAAAAAAATGTGTGCCTGTCCTACCTGTAAACAGGAAGTTTTTAAGGGGAGAATGAATTTATTTGGAGAACATGTAGCATGTTAGTGCAATGAAGGACAATAGCCCCTGCATATCAGATTTTCATTTTTTGTGGAACTCACTATACCATAGTTCCTTCCCCCCTCACCACTACTCCTATGCACTTTTCTGAATCTCAAATGGCTTATTGTTAAAGCCAAAAGGAGGGGCTCAGTTCTGCTTTCCTGGCAGTATCAGCATCTCTGATGGCATTGATCAAAATTTAAACTTTCCAAGCCTGTATTAACAGAGGAGAAATGCTGCATGTGCAAATGTGCAGGGGAAAGAAAGAAAGATATGAAAGTTTGATGTTTTAACTTCTGGATTCTTTTGAGTCCTATTTACATACAAGGTAGAAGAAAGTTTTCCATGTGGAACACTGTCATTATTGAATTAAACTTGTAAAATTAGAATTATTTTATTTATTTCTCCATTTGTGGGTCTCAGTTCCTTCAGTCTTCACAATAGACAATTCTGGGAGACAGGGATTAGAAGCAGCTGCAGGCCTTTGTGTGATCTGAAGGGCACAGTAGGAGTATAAAGAATTTAAATATCATTCATTTTCTTTTCCTTTTCTTCTTTTCTCCCCGCCTTCCCCATGCCATTCCACATGGGAATCAATCAGTCGTTCAGAGCCATGGACAATGACCCCCTACTTTTCACAGCTCATACCCAAAAATCCTTTGGCAAAGCAGACCTGGATTCCAGCTATCTCAGCACTGCTGGAAGTTACATTCTGCACTGTTGGACATTGGGATTCATGAATTGCAGCCTTGCACTGTACACCGAGTACCTTCAATCATTTGTCAGAAACATTGGCTAATCACTGTCTGAGCACTGTATACTTCCAGTTTTGTTTTAATGCCTTTAAAGTTTTCACAATGAGTCTGGGGATCCTCACTGGAATGAAGTTCCTTTCTGATTAAAATGTCTTGTCTTTAAATCCAGCTTTGCAGAAGAGATGCCAGCCTGAAGGGCACAGCATGGCCGGGGTACACTTCTGGTGATTGATACAACCTCACTTCCTCGCTGATCATCCCGAATAAATCTCCTCAGTATTTTCAGACATGATGTAGATGCCCTTTACATCCATATAAATCTTCAGCCAGGAGAAAATTAGCCAAGTCCAGACATTGATCTTGTGAGGTAAATTGTACCTAGGCAGCAGGGGATCCATTGATAAACAATGAAGCAATGCAGATAACTTACCAGCTTACTTTTAATCAATGCAGCTTCTCACAATGTATTATTCCAGCAATGGGTCTAAATCACTGTGCACTGTAAGGGTTGTTTTCAAAACCTTTTAATCTAATTGGAAAATCTTCCTTTCTACTGGTAATAAACACTCACTAAACTGTCTGCACCTAATTGAGCTGCAGTAATTTATGTGAGCTCCCCACTGCTTTTTCTCCCTTTAATCAGACAGACTGCTTTACATCTTTAACTAATGAAACCTAAGACTTCGCCAAGAAGATTTGATCAAATGTCACTAGTGAATAAATCTTCATTAACACTGACATGTCCCACAGCCTCTCCATGTCCCTTTTCATCATTAACTCACAGCAGCATCATCATAGAAAGGTGATGGCCACTACTTTATTTACATATATAATTAAGCCGTAGTGAACAATGTCACACCAAATAAGAACTTGAAAAGAAAATTTATTGTTGCTTTTTGTCAGGACATAATGATAGTAACAGCAGTGAAGCATTTTTTCCTAGAAAGGAGATCTCAGCCCTAGACACATGCTAGAAATGCTACCAGCTGCCATGTATGTACATTCCTAAAAGCCTTCCTTGTAGTAAAGCTGTTCAGATCTGTCTTTATCCTTGATAAATAAGAATTCTTGCCCACCCAGTAGTGCTTTGCAGAGATTCTCAAGTCAGCTTAGGTAGTGAGAACTGTACAACTGCTTCCCACAGGAGTATCAGGTATCCACATGTGTGGTACCTAGCACAAGCCCTTTGATGGTATTGCTGGATATAACATAAGCAGCACTTGTCCCTACTAAATAGAACAGTAAAAGGTGGTACTCCCATGCCTGTGTGGGAGAGAATGAGAGAATTTTTCAGAATAGGCTGGTATTGACCAGAATTAAAGTTGCAGGTGAAAGAGAAGCAAACCAGTACTCTATGAGACAAAACAAAACTGATTTTTGGATTTTCCCTAATGGCATACGTGACTTTTTTACACATAAAAAATCAGAGGTGCCAAAGGAAATGTTCAGAATACCAGCTTTAGGTATTTCAGTATGCTCAGCATTAATTCCACATATAGAGTTGATTCTGTACTGTCTTTAACTGTAAAGTCAGGTGAATGAATGCTTCGGAAAGTCTTTGTGCTGCTCATCAAACATTTAGTAAGTGGTAAAAGACAAAAAACAAGTCAAGAATGTGAATGCTGGTACTTTAATGGGAATTGGGATGAGTGCTGAAGCATGAATTGGGAAATGCATGTTGAAATGGAGTTGGGGGCAGGGACTATGACGGCAAAGACATTAATTGCTAAACTGGACAAAAAAGAGCAGCTCATAGTGGTCAGTGCTAAGGTCAGGCTGAAAAAGAAGATGATTTTGACAGCAGAGTTTGTCAAAAGTCTTGTGTCTGGCAGGTAATGCAGGCAGGGCAGACTGAACAGAGCCACATCTGACCTGGCTTGGCATTTTCCTTGGAAAGCTTCCTGAGCTATGGTTTTGCAGAGTGCATACATTGATTGAATGGGACCTGCTAATCTCAGCAAACATTTTGTCTGCAGGATCTACTGGTAATATATGTGTATACATATATATATATATGTATATATATATATGTATGTGCATGGGGGAGCATGTAGTGCATCTGGCTTTTTCACAAACATCATGTGTGAACGTTCTTCTAAGAAACTCTCTGGTTCCTTCTATAATCAGCATCTTTTTAATGGCATGGAATGACAACAATTGTGTCAAGGTGAGAAAACAGAAGGCAGGACTAGGATGGACAAAATAAAACTTTAATATTTATTTTTTACACCATGTCACGTAGACCAAAGAAAAACTTGATATTTACGAGAAGCGCATTTGGATTTTCTTTAGGCCTTCTTAGTTTGCTGTTAGCAACCTTTAAAACTATTCATCCATAAATAATTTTTGTGAAGGTTAATAATACTTTCCAAAATGTGTTTAATAATCATTGTCTGGCCTTCCATCTTAGATAAACCACTTAAAATAAATGTCAGTTCTAGATGACTTTGGAGCATAGCTGGAGCCTGAATAAAATTTTGTTTTTCAAGGGCAGATTTTAGCTAAAGATAGCTCTGGTCCCCTGCATTCCTGAGGGATTTATATTGGGATGCTCTAGTACTTGGAGATAAAAGGAACATTCACAGTAGATGATTCATATTATCTGGATTAGTTAGATTCTGTATTTCTTTAATCATGAGAAACAATATCATTTCTGTTGTACAAAAATACTCTGACTGTGGAAGGAATGTTGTTTGAAAGGTGAAGATGAAAGTACAATTGCTGAGTACAGTTGGAAAGACAGGAACAGGTGGGGATTTTAGGAATACCTGCTAGCCTGTGGTTACACTGAATATGACACATGTATCATGGATATTTCAGAAAGGCTTGTATCTATCATACAAATGCTAAAACCAGATTATTTTAATAAAGAAATAATTTTGTTGCAGATACAGTGTCTTAGTGTTATATTTTAGCCTAATATGCAGGATCTCTCACTGGTTAATATTTCATGTTGGCAATAAAGGCTATGGGTGGATCTTGTCGTCAGTACTGAGATGGAATAGATACATGATCTATCAAAGCAAAAATATTGCTTCCAGAACTGCTGAGCTCTTCTGTAGCAACTGTAAAAATCCTAAAGCTTTGGAAGGCCCATGAGTGAAAAAATCCATGGTATGGATATACAAATGCTTAATGTATGTAAGTGTCTATCAGAGAGGACACACAACTTGGTGGAATAACTCATGTTGTAGCCCTGTGTTGCACCTATTCTGTTTTAAGAAATGATATTAAGTTGCCTTTGGATACATGATATGCACATGCCAGTAAAAAAAAGTGTTTATGTACTTTCTGAGAAAGAGACATCACAGGATTTTATTCATGCATAATTTATCTTTCTGGGCTATTATATCAGCATATCCAGCACATTCAATAAAAGTGTATGGGATCCATTTGAACCAATTACCTGCCAGGCACTGTGTTCTCTGTTTTCTTTTTTTACTGCTTTAGTCTAGTGAATGTGAAAACCTGCTCAACTTGGGTATGCACACAAACAGAAAGAGCAGATAGAAGCATGTCTTATAGCTTATGTTGTGCTACTGGAAACCTGAAACTTGTAGGTCAATGACGCAGTTTTATTTCTTTTCCAATGATGGAAGGGAGAAAAAGATGAACTACAAGATGATCAAAAAGCATTTTTCCACTGCTGCTCTTTGATATACTATTCTCTGTAATATAAGTGCTGTAATAAATCATACTTTCTGTTTGTTCCATGTCTTGGGGTCAGTGTTCAGCACACTCAGTGGTACTGGCAGGTTTTTTTATTGTTCCAGTGGAAGCCTGTGAATATGCTCCAGCCAGCTTATCTGATTGTTTGTTCTGCTCAGCTAAGCAAACCATGCAAGTGTGCCTAAACTAAATTACCTGCTGTAAGTCTATACTGGTGTCATTCCAGTAGAGACTCTTCCATGTGTTTCCTTTTATTCCCTCTCCTGTGTCTTTTTCCCAGTCATTGCTCATTAAAAGCCACAGAAAAAAAAATAGTCATAAAAAGACATACAGCTGCTTCTAGAAAGCATCTCTGATCTAAATGCCAAAATATTTTAAATTCAAAGAATCATGTTTCCTGACCTAAAGTGAATTTATTAAAACAGGCAGTATTCTTGGTCTTCAAATTAATAGAATGAAAGAATTACTAATTTCAGACATAGATATCTGTCAGATTTTTTTTTTAGTATTTATGTAACTGGACATGAGATGTTACCAAAGTTATGGTTTCCTACAAGAATAATTGTAGCAAAAAGCTGATTACCTTAATTAGGCTTGAACCTCAATCACTATAAATAAAGTGTAGGCACACTTATTGGAAATAAGAGTTGAATGCTAGGACTGGGAAAGCTGGAAAGAAGGAGCAACAAATTTCAAAGAGCATTTTACAGCTTGTAAGGACTTAAAATATATTTTTCTTTGGAGTGTCTGAACCTAAGCTAAATCTTTTGGGGGAGTGAATATGTGAAGGGATTCCTGACTGTGAGACTGAGGGCTTAAGGAGCTTCAACTGAGCTGTCATCAGACAGCCCTCTCAAAGACCAGAGCTTAGAAAGAAGTATTCCGAAAAGTATGAAAGAACAATTCTCTTTTGATAAGGAATATCATCAACCAAACAATGTACAGATAGCTGAACAATAACTGGGAGAATGTTTTTGCAAGGTTTTATGCACATTAATTTTTCCTATTGTTACATCATGCTCTTAGCTCAATATTTTGTACTTTGCTTTCCACGATGGTCCTAAAATAAAGGAAACTCAGTTTCAAAGAACTCAAAATTTTGAGATCCCTGTTTTCCTAGGCAAAACAGTCTCATTTGGTTAAGAGACTTTCTTGACAGTGAATGTCTAAAACAAATGTTGCTGATCTAGGGATCAGTGTTATTTAAAAGCTTCTGTGAATTGCAAAAAACACTAGTGAAATCTGGTGGATGAGATGGTGCCTGCCTGGAATCATTCATATGTCTGTCTGATTAGGAAGAGATATTAATCCCATTTAATGAAATTATAATTTCTGAAGAAAAAATGCAGGTACACGTGCATAGCCTGCATCTAAACAACTTGTCTTTTAACCCCAGCTGGCAACTAAGTACCAGGCCCTCACTCACTACCCCCCAGCCTCCCTCCTGCCTCTGGTATGATGGGGAGGAGAATGAAAAAAAGGTAAAACCCATGGGTTGAGATAAGAACAGTTTAATAATTGAAATAAATTAAAATAAAGCAATAATAATGTAAAAGAGAGATGAATAAAACACAAGAAAACTAAGTGATGCACAATGCAATTACTCACTGCACTCTGAATGATGCCCAGCCTGTCCCTGAGCAGTGATCAGCAGCTCCCAGCCAGCTCCCCACAGTTTGCATACTAATTATGATTTCCTGTGATATGGAATATCCCTTTGGACAGTTTGGATCTGCTGTCCTGGCCGTGCTCTCTCCCAGCTCCTCACTGCCAGAGCAAGAGAAACTGGAAAATCCTTGATTTAAACACTACTAAAGCAACAGCCACAATATTTCTGTTCTCATCATTATGCTCATGCTAAACCTAAACCACAACACAATACCAGCTACTAGGAATAAAATTAACTCTATCCTAGCTGAAACCAGGACACAACTGCATGAAGGTACTTTGCCTCTTAAGTTTTTTTCTGAAAAACTTCACAATTTCTAGAATTGCAGGATTACTTATTTTACATGGGAATAGAATGAAAAATGAACTCAGTAATGTTATCATGTCTCAAATCTGAAGCCAAATTCACATCCTTAATATCTATCAAAAATACTTCCCTTTCCAAAGTAAATTTTTAGTAGGACTTTAGAAAAAATGTTTGTATTAACCAATGTTATGCTGGTCTGTTTTGCAAAATCAGAGATAACATTCAAAATTTTTCACACTCATAGGCTCTCTTGGGCAATGTTATAAGACAGAGGGAATAGTTAACTGGTAATCTTGGATCCAAGCCTGAACTGGTTTGAAGAGGTTGGTCATACCTGTTGGGGAAATGGTTTGGTACAGTATTGAGACAGATATTTGTTATGAACATCTAAACGCTGATAGCAAATTATTTGTGTTGTACACAGTGCTTTGAGATACATTTGAGGTAAGACAAAAGCAGCATAATCAGTAGTACATTCAACAAATTTATATATAGTACAATTTGTGTGGTTGAGTGACCTCTGAAAAAGCTAGGAAGTTCGTCTTAGTTCAAGTATCAAAGCCTAACCACATTTTAAACGCTTTTTCCTAAATCAGCTAGATCTTTTCATAATGTCAAATGTTCTCAGATAATAGGCTTTTTCAGAATATTTTTGGCAACTGTATTTCGTAGGTGAACAGCTGATTAACAGGTTTCTTTTTTCACTGTTTTGGTGTTTCTTATTTTATTACCTAATCCAAAGTCCCCTGAAATTTATCGGTTCCTGCCCCTCAGAATAATGAGTATTCTACTGAGATTCTCATGAATTATGAAATAATGAAGTGGTTTTTTTAAGGACTTTTTAAAATTTTGAATTAAAAATTTTAACAGCTAGAACCACTAGTGTTTTAGAAGGAGCTTTGTATTATTTTAGGATGCTGTGCTCTATGCTTACTGTCTTATTCCTAGTTGTTAAACTTCTGCAAGGAAGACATTTGTCATAGTGAATTTTCTATTTCTTATTAGAATAGGAAGAAGATATCTCTTTTCACTTTGCTTTCCTCAGTAAAGTGTGTGTAATGCCCAAAACAATGTCATTAAGCTCAGAGTAGAAAATATGAGTAACTGTTTCACATGTTTCACACTAATGTAATTACAGAGGACATCTAGAACAACTCCCTGCAAAAATCTAACATTTTAAAATCAATTTTTCTTTTTTTCTCTTAGATCAATTAACTGGAAAAAATATTTACTGTACCATTTTGCAATTAAACTTATAAATACTATTTGACATCTAAAATGAATTTTTGTTTCTATTTTTAAGCTGATTTATTTGCTTGTAATGTGGTTTTCTCCCTACTGCATCATGCTCATACACTTTGCTGCTGAAAGCCCACGTGTAAATAGTAAGCATTAGCAATATTTTTCAGCTGGAGAAAGAAACCCAGCTTCCAACTTTTCTGAGGGATAACAACACTTCAGAACACGTCAGTCCATAGCCGAGGTGTGTTTTCTAAGGAAACTTCATCTGCATAGGTAAATATGAAGTCAAAATTTAAATAGAGGGAAAGATTGAACAGAAGATAGAGTGATGCTATGATTGACAGATATAAACACATTTTCATTGGGAAAATTATTGGTGTTCCATTTGCCAGAAAAAATTCATAATAAGCTGAAAATTGCCAGGTGAGCCAGTGTGATTGAGAGGTAGCACCTTTCTCTTGCAGTGAGAGTGGCACAGTCTATGAAAAGGGTGAGATACTGACTGCGTAAACAAGGCATTCTCTTGGTTTTAGGTGAAGGCTCAAGGTGCAATATGTCTCAAATACCTTTATATGTCTAAATAACAAACATCCTCCCTCTAGTTAATTGCCTTTGTGGTCAATGGGCAGAAACGGGCGTTTCCAGCCAGGGATTCACCAGACAGATTATCCTTGAGTGAGACAAATCATGCCTCAGATGTGCCTCTCTAAGTGTCAAAATTTGGCTGAGATGAATCTTGCCCAAATGCCTTCTGTGAAGTATAATTCAGTCATGCTCAAGTGACTACAGTTGGAGCTGGGCTGATGGACACGTTCTCCAGCCTAACTGAGGCTCTAAGGCTACTACTGAATGAAGATCATTGAGCCCACATGATCTTGACCTCTGTGAGGTGCCAGAGCTTGAGATCCTGTGCCCTAAACTTCTCTCTTTGCTTTTTTTATAAAGTGTGGAAGAAAATTAGTCTTTTGTATCTACAAGTCGAGACTTGCCATACTTGTGGATATTGATATCCTCTGTATATAGGTATACTTTAAAAGAAAAAAACTTAGTACCAAAATGAATCATATGTATCTTAAAATTATATATGAGAACATAAATATAAAACTGAAAAATTTTACTAGGTAAGTGGAAGGCTTCAATTTTTATGCTTCCGCATTATATATCATTACAACTGTTCATTCCTGAAACTTGGTTAAAGTGTTATATTTAAACATTTATGGACTAGTTTTCAGACAAATACATTATATAATTATCTGTGACTTAAAGGCAGACTATGGCAAAACTTAATCACTGTCATTTATGCCCTGGAAGTAAAAGGTCATACTATATTTATATCTGTTTGAGGTTATGGTATCAACAACACGTGTACTTGATAAAAAGCGGTGCAATAATATTTTGTGAAAATCACAGAATACCCTGAAGCCAAATGTCAGTGATCCCCTCTTCTCTGACAATTGCAAGAATTTGCAATCGGTTATAATTTTTTCCCACAGGACACTGTGTGTCAATTTTGTTTCAGTTCCTGGGGAAACCTAGGTGTCATAAAGGGATAGATCTGTATTAGTATTTACAAACTTCCCAAAATTATGGTTGGTTCCCAAAGTAGTGGTTGGGAATTCTTTCCCCCTATGTAACAGGTAACAGAGTTGTAAAACATGGAGTGAAGGTGACATTTTTGTTCCCTATGAATTCCCACAGCAAGTAAGCATAATGGATTCTGATCCGCCGCTCAGATTAATAAAATGACAGCATGGGAAATGTACTGGCTGATCCTCCCATGTGCCGGGTTTCTGCCTTCTGACTTATTTTCTTTTTCCTCAGGGTTTTATATTTTTTCACAATGGTAAGTTTCTCTTTAGTTACTCTTAGGCCACCAGTGCTTGCCTAGACATCTTAACTACATGTTAATGCAATAACAACAGGTCTACAACTTCTTACAGTAAATGTGGGTTAGGCAGTGGATCTTAACAGAACTGGGCCCTGGATACTGAGCAGCTAAACAGCACAAGATTGAGCAAATCCCACATTACAACCAGTGCTGAAGAAGATGCCCATAATGCAGAAAATAACTGGGCAGTCATATAAGGAAGTCCTCTGTGGGGGCTCAGATTTTTTGTGATTTGGTTGAGTGGTCTCTTCTGGACAAGCTGCCAAAGAGGAAACCGTACGTTGGACACGGACATGGTCACGTCATCTTTTGAAATGTTGGACAATTTTCAGCTGATCAATTTTTATCTTGAACTGAATTCATGCCATAAAGTACATCCGGTTATCATTCCCTTGCTACTTTTTCCCCCCAACTTCAGCCTCAAGATATCCTCAGCTGCTGATTCTCAGCTTTTGCATTAGGGCCTGAAATACTGAACTGTATCTCAGATAAAAATAGCAATTCTCGGTCATCTATCAGCTTGGGAGATCTCCTGGCCAGACTTGCACAGATTGCTCTTCATGCCTGGGCTTTGAGTGTGTCTCCTGCAGGAATGACATCAGGGCACTCCTGGCACGGCTTCACTTGGCTGCTCTGAAGAAATGCTTTTACTGACAGTATGTGATGTGAATCAGAAACACTGTCCTACATAAGGACTGCCATGGATGGCCACCATTTCACTGATCCTCTGCTCTAATCATCCCTCTGCATCCTTTCTTTTTACTCTAACATGGTTTCTTGTTCCTTAGCACCAGAGGACAAGCCAGCTGCTCCTAGCCACCCCCAATCATAGGTATGCCTTCTTGCCAGGAATCTGTAGGCACATGAACATGACAGTCTTCTGGCATCTTAAGACATAGTGGCACACACATCGTAATCATCTTCTTTATCATTATCTTCCTTGTCTTTATCAAAGTGATCACTTCCACTGTAACTACCTCCCTGAAATTTGCCCTCTCTTGGCATTTCCCCTCTCTTTGTTCATGACTCCCTGCCACCAGTCATTTATGCTGTCACAGCACGAGCCTAAACCTTGACATCTTTTTTATTACAGATGATAACTAGCAACAGCACCAGCTGCAGAAAGCTATAGCTCCTTTGCTGCTTTTGAAGGTATACCCAGTGCTCTGGAAACAACAGGAAACAAGTTTTCCACTTCAGGAAAAATGTGCAGCTGCATTCTTACTTGTGGGGCCATCGCCAGGCTCCAGCCTGTGCTGCCTCTAAGTGCACTTTGCTCACAAGTGGCTCAGGAGGTTGGTACACACACGTAAGCACACAGAGATGAGAGGCACACAATCCTTGCAGTACGAGTACACAAATACCATTCCAGTGGTAGTGTAGGGAGGGTTCTGAAGTTTCATCCAAGCTGCTGCTGACCACTGAAGGCTGGTCCATAAACATTGCTGCCAAGGAGCTTCCTAGAAATACCACTTCAGTCCAGCATCACATGTTGTGGATAGCGAGATGCAGTGCACTAGAGCATGTGACTTAAACATGTCCCATGTGAGTATGTGAACTTGCTTCATTTGCAACAAAACAGTAACCTAGCATTGTCCATGTCCTGTATTAATCACAGAACAATAGAAACATATAATCATCAAGGTTGGACAAGGTCATCAAGTCCAACCTTTGAGTGAACACCACCATGCCAACTAAAGCATGGCACAAAGTGCCATGTCCATTTCTTTCTTAAACACTTCCAAGGATGGTAACTCCACCACCTCCCTGGGCAGCCTTTTCCAGTGCTTAACTACCCTTTAAGTGAAAAAAAATTCTACCTGAACTTCCTCTTGGTGCAGCTTTAAATTATGTCTGCTTGTCATGTCATTAATTGCCTGAGAAAAGAGGCTGAGCCCCATCTTGCTACAGCACACCTTCCTTTTCTTTTGTTTGCTATCAAATCTGTGTGATAGTTTTGATTATCTAACGGGAACTTAATGAACTTTATAGAATTAATGGGTGGAATCCTGAGCTACTGTAAATTTGGATCATTCAACTGAAGTGAAAAATCTACTTTGCTTATCTGCATCTGATCTAAATCATGTTAAGACACTGTGTTTTCTTTAGAGGAAAACACATAGCACTGACCAGACTTATGAATGACCTCTTCATGTAAGGATACTTTAAAGAGATATTATAAGAAAGCAAGGCACTGTTCTTATTCTTTGTGATTATTGTTTTTTAAGCGTAGAATCTCAGGAATGGTGAAATTTTGCTATGACAGATACATACATGAAAGCATGATTGCTTAATGCACACTGCCACGGAGGGATTCCTCCTGTTATAGCAGATTATGGTGGTGTGAGTATAATGAGGGGATGACTGATGTAGAAGAGGAATGGACATATCTTGGCCAGTAAGCTTTGGTTCTTTTAAAAATTTGTCAGCTAGGTTGACTTTTTGGTGAGTAATGGCTTCAGTGCCTTGGCTGTCTTCCTAAAACCATTCAGCAGGCATCCCTGGGAAGTGCCTCTTTAATCCAAGTCTTTTCTTTTCATCTACAAACTGCCTCGGGATAAGTCTCAGTTGGTTGTGGTTTGGGGGCCCTGGTAAAAGTGTTCAGTGTAGGCAGGCATTGTGCAAGACAGATGGCTCTTATTACAGACCTTTGCATTACAAATCGAGGGTAACCAATCACCTGACAGGGGGTCTTGCTCTTGCTTTCTCCTTCCACGCAGGTGTCCTTCGTATGAAGGTGGGATTTTGGGCTCTTTCCACAGCCAAAAGCACAGAAAAGTTACAGGAAATGAGCTGCCCATTTGAAGTGTCTGTGATACTGTCTGACTCAATTTGGTTATGAGCACAGGATAGTAGCTTAGCCTGAAGGAGTTTAAAGGAAAATGAAGCAAAGAAAGACTCTAAGAGAACAAAAACTCCACATCTCTCCACCCATGCTGAGTTTGATCAATTCTTGACAGTAATTAAACCAGGAGAAGAGATGTTATCTGTACTTTCTAACAAAGAGAGAGGCTTCATCACAATATACTGTATTTTTGAGCAATTGCATTTTATCCCAATTCCACAAGAGGGTTTTTGTGCGAAGATATGTGGAATGCTGTATAGCAAACACCATTCCCATGGATGGCAGTACTTAGCAAACAATTAATCATCTTTTCTAGAGTCTGTTTTACTGTTTTACTCCATTTTATTGCTTTTTTTTTTTTTTTTTTTTTTTTTTTTTTTTACTACCGGATATTTGATTAAAGTTACAGAGTTAAGATTCAGCTTTGGAGCCAATGTGTCATGGTTCATCTCATGACTGTGGAACTGCAACATGAAATGTTGCTGATATCCTCACAATCAGTACATCCCTTGGATAAAACAGCTTTCCAGATTTTAATCTAGTTGGACACAGTCTCAGTGTCTCTCTGTCTCTTCTTGCTGGTACTGATCACAGCACATTTAGCCCCAGCAGATGGGAAATATGCTCACCACTTGTGGTTGATGCATGGTTATAAAACATTATGGGGAAAAGCTAGGAGGCATAATGATAAAAGACCAAATTGGCTTTTGGTCCTGTTTTCCTTTTTTCTGCATGAACAAAGCACATGGAATGACTTTTGAAGCAACATGTGTCTGTTGCCAGGTATGTCTTAAAGCTCAGGTGATATGCTGGGAGCTGCCATAATGCATATATGCACTATATTATATATTCAGTCTTTTTTATTGCTTGTGAACATTTTTGACGCTCATTTGTATGCAAGTTCAAACTAGGACACCAGCTCTGGCCCTTACACCTTTAAAATATCTCAGAGCTGAATTGAAATGTTACTTATTGGGCCTGTCTGTATCTGGTAATTGTGCCTGCATCAGAGGGTATCAAGTTCTCTCCTTTACACTATTAATTTTAAACCCTGGGCAATATATACAACAGCATGAGCTTTAGAAAGTAATTCTCCTGTTTTGCCGGTCCCCTAATTACTTCAACCTGCAATAAAATGTCAGTCTACCTAATTATGTGGTTACTCCTCTTCTGGGTCCAATATAGCCTGCAGGTGTGCACAGTAATGTGGCTAGCAGGTCTGACTGACCTATCACCTTCCAGTTATTACATTGGCCTTTTGCAAAGTTGGCCAAACCTCTCGTGTCTTCAAGACACTGTTATTAATTTGAACTTCATCAGACAAGGCTAGATCTGAAACTTTAGCAGAGTACAGGGAATTGTGAGAGTAAGGCTGGAGTATCTTATCTAGACCTAGAATGTGTCAAATTAACTAAGTAAATCTTAAGCTTTTGGGCTTTTTCAAAATATCTTGGCAATCTGACTCTGAATTATCTGTTTTAATTAATTCTGTGGATCCAATGTATGAAAGAGAGCGTATTGCTTTGTTAGTCCTGTAAGGAGTTTAGTAGTATAATTGGCTATTATTCTCTTGTTCTTTTAGAGTTTTCTTTAAGAAACAAACAACCACCAACAAAATGTGCTCCTAGAACAACAGCTCTACACAGCCCCTATTTACTGCCTCTCAGTGATAGAGAAGCTGTATTTAAACCAGCTAAAACAGCTAAAAAGGCAACAGGCTCTAACAGGAGCCTAAGCCTGTTCAGATTAGGTTTGAGATGCAGCCCTCTCTACTTAATAAAATGAATAGGGAAATGATGTTTCCAAATATCTCTGTGTCACCAGATGACACAAGGAAAAACGATGCACCACAGTTTTGGTTACGATGAAGAGACTAATTTATTTTCTCTGACTCTAATCTTTTATAGTTCTCAAAAGGTGCCAGTGGATTGGAGGGTGAACGTGCCACCTCTCCAACGACACTGGACAAACTACCTGTACATCAAATTTCTCTGCCACTATGAAAGAATGTAAAACAATAGGTTGTTTACAGAAAGTTGTGTGGGAAAGTTCTCTACAAGAATGTAAACTCAGAAGGCTTTAGAAAACTCTTGAAAATCAGGGCGACATCTCTGCTGTTTTATATTTGGCCAGTGAATTCCTTGCTTCCTATTCCCTGTGGGAAGAGGTGTGCTGTGGAGGTCCAATACCTGATATGTACCTCCTGTACTAAAAAAAAAATCAGTTTGCATGCTGAGGAGTCTGTGGGGACTGAACACAGCTCTAGCCTGTTGAATTGTTTGAGGATTCAAAAGTGCTATGTTAAACTTGAAAGCATGGGAAAAATATCGGTGCACTTCCTAATTTTGACCAGAAGAGGAAGTACCATCATGTGAAATACCATTCCTACAACAGTTTTTAGATGACTGAGAGTACAATAGATTGTTGTGCAACTCTACATCCCCAGAATTAAGTGAAGCTTTGTGTAGAAAGCTTTTCTAGGCTCCAAAGTAGGGATAATTTATTATATAAATTAATACATAGACACAAACTGAAAAAGAAAAGACCACAAACTAATAGTTGAAGAAGATCATGAAAGCTAATAATTTTGTATCCTTTGTAAAATCTTTTGTAGTGGGAGCCTGATCAGTTCAAATGAGTATGCTTAACATTTAATATTTCAGTTTAAACAATCAGGGAATCAGATGTCCAGTACTCAGAGAATGCCTGTATGATTTTTTGATCCCTATAGGAACTTCTGAAATTCTCAGTCCCAATCAGATAATTACTATCCAACACATTTCTCTTCCAGGCTGCATCCAAAATATTTTGTTTGTCTAAAAAAATGCTACAATCCCTAGATTTTTAAACATAACATCATAAAACTCAGATTTTTTTAAAATGAAAAACTTATAATCTAAAGCATTTTTAAATTATCAAGTCAGCATTTGATCAAACAAATTTTAGGAGTCTTTTTCCCATATATTAATGTAGTCTCCCATCCAATTTTCTGATCAGCTCTACTTATTTTGGAAAGGAAAAGAATGTGGGAAAACTACGAACAGAAAGTCAGAGGCTTTCTGGATATTAGTATTGATTGTCTTGTACTGATAGTGCATCATGCCACAGCATAAAACTAGAAATTGTATAATAGGGTAGTGTTTTGGGCAGCTCTGGGCAGAGATGTTTTATAACAGGTGAATCTCCTATGACAAGGGTAACCATTTCACTTTAAGTATTTTTGGTGCATTTGAAATGAATAGCTACTTACTTAGGGAAAGGAACAATACATTATTTATTCTCTAACATCATACCACTGCCTGTGCAATGAAAACACCTAAACAAACTGAGAAGGGGAGCTGGAACTGTGGGCTGGGCATAGGCTAAGAGCATCATATTCAGTACAAATTTAGATGGTAAGATAACACCTTCCCAATGAGAAAAGCTGCTGGAAAACCCTGCCCTTTATTAATGGGCCTCATGAGTCAATCTGCAGCAATGATGTATCATCCTCATTTAAGGAAATGATGTGCTGTGAAAATGCGTAATTTTTAAGAGCAAGAGAGTGGATTGAAACAAGTATACACCATAAGGGAGCTCAAATCTCTCATGATGTATGCTGATTTTCGGGTGGTCCCCATTTGCACGGCTGTTTAAGCAAGCACTCTAAATGGAAATGCACTTGACATTTTTGTGACTAGCTGTAATCAAACAGCATTAGAATTCAGCTGATCTCACAGAAGACGATTAAACAAATTTCTTGTTTGTTCCCGGTTCTTTCTAATTGGAAAATGGAGGAAAAAGACAAGCTGATGAAAATGATCCCAGATGGAAAATGGTGTCTTAAAAGGAGCTTGGAGAGGAATGACAACTTCCAGCCCCTTTTCCTAAAGCAAGAATCTCATCACTCTATTATGCCCATAACCACGGGAGCCAGCATTCCCTTACGATTGTCAGGCACTCTGACAGAATGAACATTCAGTGAAAAGCCTTAGGATTTAGCCTTACACTGACACTGTTGGGTTCTAGAGGAGGGAAAAGTAACCTCTGGTTTTCAGAGCAGTTTTGTGCACACTTTTCACACAACGAGAATAAACTCTGCTACCTGGTAGCACAGCTGCTTGCTCTCTCAGACCCGAATATTTGAAGCAGTGTGTCTTTCAGCAGCTGTGAAACTTGCTACTGCAGTATATGAATAAATTTTATATTGAGTTCAGCATCCAATATGAAACACCAACTGGTCTTCATAACCCCTCTGGACTTTCTAAAGGTTTAAAATCCTGGCCTTGGGCTACAGAAGTGTTTGGGTGTCCTGTGTCTACTTTGGGAGATCAGTTTACTTTTCTGGGCATTCGTTTACTTCAGTGAGTGTTTTTTTCCTGTGGTTAATACCACTGGGATACCAGAGGATGAATGTCATCCTTGTTACGCTGGGAAAGCAGTTTGACAGCAGGAGGTTTTGCAGGGTTTTCTGAAGACAGAGTTTATGTGCAGCAAGTCTCCTCTGGGGCTGTGGCCATAGCATTCCTGCAGCTGGCAACACTTGGCTCCCCGCTCTGCTGCCACTGCAGCACTGCCATTTGCCTTGTCCCAGAAGGTGGCAGCTGTGCTGGCAGCTCACAGGGCAAAATTCAGTCCACAGCTTATAGAGACAGGCCTGGTCACTGTCATGATGTATAGGATCAAAACTTATTTCCAAATGGGTTTGATGCTGGGAGCTGCATTTTTGTGTGTGTTTGGGGAGTTGGAGCAGGTGACATGTGCACAGACATCAAACTCCAGAGAAGCTGCCCATGGGCAATGGAAAATATTAGTGGTAGTGGGGCCTCTGGCAGCATCTCCATTGCTCTGTTTTAGCTAGAAATGCCTGAAAAATCATTTTTCTCTGGCTGAACACCTAAGCTGGTTAATCACAAAGAGCATTCAAGGGTGAAAAATGAGTCTTTCACCTGCTGTCTCCAGAGCAGGGTTCTTACAGACCTTTAGGAGATCTTTGTGGTAAGTAAATAAATCCCTGCTCCTGCCAAACACTCACACAGAAAGAAAAGGGCTCTGTGGCCAGGTAGATGGGTAGTTGGCACAGCTGATTTCAGTGCTTGCTGTGGGAAGAAAAGTGTTTTGGGAGCATAGAACTACTTTGAGCTACAGCCAGGAAACTGCTTCTCACAAAAATGGCAAAGCAACCTGTTAGCTGGTCAGAGATCTGCCAAGATTGGGGTTTGTGAAGTTTAATTCTAGTCAGTGCTAGACAAAAGCAGTTTCCTCTCACAAATCAGATACCTCCATGAGAGACGGACTCTCTGCTCCTCAGGCACAGAGTCATCTTGCTGCCTTGCCTGGGGGACTGTGCCTGGGGAAGGGAAGGATTGTGGGGTTGGAACTGGAAGCTGAAGATGAGGAGCAGCAGTTTTACAAAACACAAGCTCTTGCTTAGATACGTGCCAGGGTGTTCCAGCTCAGGGGAAGCTCAGAGGCAGGAGGTCGTGCCTTCCTCAAAGACAAGTCGCCGTCAGTCAGATTCCCTGCAGTGTTTTGCTGGGGTTACCACTCTGAGGTACCACAAACCACCTTGCAGTTCCCCGAAGGACTGAGTGAAAGTTACTTATTCCTGCCATAGATGCAGCTGTACCTTTCTGAACAACATCTGTATAACTATCCTAAATTCTTTTTTTAAATGCTATTTCTGCCTACTACCCTATTACCATCACTGGTTACTCCATCAAATCCTGCTGTTCAGTTGCCACCTCCAGTTGCTAGCTGATTTGTTTGGGACTAGTTTGGTTTCTAACAGTTTTCTCTAGTTCACAGAAAAATACGGTGTACTCTTATTTCCTGTTTTCCCCCCAGCATTGCATTTTCTTGTTGCTGTTCTTCAAAGATTAATGAATATCTTATGGTAAATTATGAAAAGTCTATTATTCACCTCAGCTCCCAGAACAGCTCCAGGAATGTCACTCTGTTCTCTCAGGATAGATATTATGTAGCAGTAATCATTTGTATTTATATTTATATAGCACTTGTCATCCCAGAAACTCTAAGCACTCAGCAAATTTTCACTAATTTTATATGTATTCATTGCAGCTCTAGAATTTATTCAGGAAGATCCTAGTCAAAAGTTTCACTGAAATTAACTGAGTGTCACATGATCACAAGAGTCAGATCAGACTACAGTTTTGGGGGCCCTGATATCCAAATGTGTATATGTCCCATGTGAACACAGTACTGAATATCTCATCAATTCATATTGCTTTTGGGGAAACTGAATTCTAAATGTTCATGGGGCAAATCTCAACTTATACAGTGTCTTTAGAGGTACCAGGACCAGAACTTTTCATCATTACTCTTCAAACAGTTGTTCCAGCTGCTTAACTCCTTTGTGCTTTATTTGGGTAAGGCATTTAGAAAAACATGCATTTACTGAATCTGATCTCTGTACGTTGTCCATGTTTGGAGGATCACATCCTAGTGTCCTTCTCCACTATTCTTCTGATGGGACTGCACAGGTCTTCTCAAATTTGTTTGGACTGAATGAATGTCTGTGATGGCAGATGGTGGTTCTTTGTGGCTGTTAGTAAAAAAACTTACCTTCCTAAAAAATTAGAAGTTCATCAGGCAGTTACATGGCCGGGCAAGTTTGTGTTATATCCTCAGCACAAAACAGTCCTTCCATTGAAGCTGTTTGGGTCCAGACTGTGTGGGCTCTGTATTGATTAAAACAGATCTGGTGGAGAAGCTTGCAGTGTATGCAATACAAATTTTGACTTGTCTGACTTCATTTTCTAAAGGAACCAACTGCTAAATGAAGTTGACATGAAAGAAAATGAGTGTGTGTCTTATATCAAAAGTTTTAGCAGAGGCAGAGATCATTTCCATATTGTCAGACCCCCGATAATCATCTTTTTATTGAGTATGATTGAAGTTGATGTATATTTTAAAAAATGCATTTAAGAAAATATTTGAAAAAAACACATATTATGTCAATGTTGACTGATCCATATTTTTTGGTCAATTTAGTCCTATTACCACCCTGAGAAGAGGTGAGAAAGTTTCTTTATTTTATCTTCTATGTTTTTTATACTTGCTGTGTTTAATTATATTATCTGTCCTTACCTGCTCTGCACTTCTCTCTTTTTCATTATAAAACTATTGTTTCTAAAGTTTTTTCTATGAAAAATTACTTTCCTGTTGAAGAAGTGCCACTTGATATAACATCCAACATAGACCAGAACAACTTCCTCAGTAACAGCCCCTTTTTTTGGTTATGGTAGAGGTGGGTAACTAGGCTGTACACTGTATAGTGCAAAGTCTCTTTTCTACATTTCAGTATCTGCTTTTTGCAGTCTCTGTGAAGAAACCAGTAGTGAACACATCTTCTTCATCAATGAAAAAGTTGATAGTTGAACTTGCTTGTTCAATTTGTGACCTGTCCTGGTTTACTCTTTTCCTTTTCTTTTTTCTGTGATTTTATGCAGAAGAATCCATTAAGTCTTGCCAATAAACCCATTGTTCCAAGATGGTGGTCCCTCAAAGTGGTGCAGTTACTACAGCACCGTGTACTTCCTTTGCTTTTGAGGTTCAGTATATGCATTACTATTAGAAAACCTGAGTTGCTTTGGCAAACTAAGTCACAGAGGCTAGAGATTTTGAGAGATAAGTGTTACCATGCTTTGCAGAAGCTGCATTTGTATTGCTTAGTGTGCCATGGAAGATTTGAGTTCCCTCAATGAGAGAGGGCTGAGCTCCCTTTGACAGGAGGCAGCAGGGTCATAACATCCATTTGGAAAGTTACCACAAAGAAACTGAGGCAAAGCAAATTCTTTCCGTGTAGTGCTATTTTGCATATCAAAGCTTTCAAAAATACTGCAAAAAGGCAAAGAACACTCATAGACAATTATGACAGCTGTTAGAGCAGCCTCTTCTAAGAAACATCTTTAGAACTGAAAATAGATTAAAACTTTTCTTCCAAAATTCATTGTTTAATTAGTCTCCAAAGTGATTGACTACTTTTCCTAATTAAACCCCTGTAACATGCAAAATTTTTCCTCTCTCGTGGGCTGGAAATTTCAAGGAAATATGGCTTTATTTAAGTGTGGGACAAAACCCCAATTTGCACGCTTCAGTGCCAAATGCATTTTGCACGGCATTTGCATCATAAATTAATCTGCATATCTGAAAACACATTTGACAAAGTTCTCCATAACTCCTTTGTGTTATTTTTTCATTGTGACTCAACTAAGACTAGATACAACAGTAGTAAAATATTTTGGGGTGAGCTTTTTCTGGCCTCTTTACTCAAAGCACACTGCAGCACTCTCCCTTTTGGTAGCTCTGGTAACTTCGCCTCCAGTGCTTCACTGAAGATGTAACTGCAATTTTTTTTTCAGCAAGGTTTCTTGAACTTGAATGACACCTATCAAAGTTTTGAGAAATTTGATAATGATAAAAGTAAAAGAAAAATATTCTGCCCTTGAGGTTCCTCTGAGGAGAGAAGGGTGTACTTGGCTGCCTTCTGGGGATACCTGAGGGAGGAAGAAGAAGCAAATAAGATGTTTTTCAAAATCTATGTTCTACACCTGTAAACACATAGATGCCTGAAGGGATTGGTAATCCTCATGGATGAGTAGTTGTGCTACATTATGCCCTTTCATTTAGTGCATTGTGAAAAACATGAGTTGATAATTTTCAGGTGGGAATTCCGTGACTATGTAAAGCCATTGTAAAGGATAAGGTACATGTACACAGAGGGTGCTAGAAAACTCATCAATCTGTCCAGTTGTTTAGATCACCAATGCTCTAAAAAACCCAGTGGCATTAGCCTAGTTGGCACAAGCTGGAAGAATGGCTATGAAGCCTTTGTCCTTGAGATTTCCTCTTGATATCTGGCATAATTATGTAGTGACTGGAAGCTGATGTTATTCAATTGTTTAGATGCAAGGAATGCTGAAACATTGTACTGAAGAAGATTTGTTTCTCTAGTGGCTGAGGATTTTGGTGAGGATCATAGGAAAATATGTCCTGCTGTTGATTCTGTGGAACCTATTAGGAAAAGGTGGGTGTTGAACATCCAGGTGTCCTTTCTGAACCTCTTCTGTATGCTATAGTCCTTTCCATAAAAAAGGGGTTGCAAGGGGTCAAGATGAATGTAATTACCTTCCCTGTGAAGAGGATCACTGTGAGGAGCAGCAGGTTGTGTTACAAAGGTCATAAGTGTCCTGTGAAGCAGTTTTTCTGGCGTCATCACACTCCATTGAGGGAACCCAAAAAGGGGCTGTTTTCAGAAGTGTTGAACTTGCAAAAAAGTTTCCCAGATTGTTAGTGTTTGCCAACAAATCTGTCTTGTTTTTGTAATTTAGTAACAGCTGCTGTCTTCATTATCGCTTCCCTTATTGCAGGCCTTTATCTGAGTGATACTGCGAAACAATTTGCTCTACAACTCTGAAAAATATCTGTGCAAAGCAGAGCTCTGGATGGTAGTAGTTCATGTCAATTTTAAAACAGAAATAGAACTTTTAATTAAAGCAGACTTAGGAAGATTGCAGTACATACTAAATATCTACTGAAGGCATATTTTCTATTCAGGATAAATCACTGTTCTGTTGCCAGTGTTTGAAATATCCTGATAGAGGGTGCTGGTGCTTTATTTTAACATCCAAAAATGGGTCAGCTTTGCTTGCCTTTGTTTTTAAATCTCACTGTGTTTTTTGTGTTGATAATAAACCCTTAGGAAAAAGCTGGATTTTGTCTTTGTTTTGTAATGAAGTGTGTTCGGATCAAGTCCTGCACCAATGTCTTAAAAAATAAAGATCTATTCTGGTGAGTTTGGCTAGTTTATATTTGCTGAGCATAGCCAAATGCTGAAGTTAGTAGGAAGATAATAATTGTTCCTCATTCCAGTTCTCCCTTGCCTGTTTCCCCTCCATATTTTCCTAAGGTAACATGACATACATCCCTTTACTACAAGAAAAGAAAGAGTTTGATCAGAGACCTGCAGGTGGCTCCTGTGACCAGTCACTCCAGCAAGATATGAAGAACCATAAAGACTTCCTTGGAAATGGTTTAAGACTGTGGATTGAACTCCCACAAGGACCAGTACAAACAAGTACAAAGCAACTTCTGTGCTGAGTAAAAAAGTAGGTGTTTGAACTTGTTTTTCCTAACACAACATATACAAGTCTGTGTATATGTCTAATTAAAAAAAAAAAAAAAAGGAAATGAAAGGGCAAAAAAACCCCAAACCTATGCTGCACACACTGCTACACCTGAGGAGTGTATGACCTCATGGATGAGGGCATGACCACAGGACAGATGTCAGTCATGTCACCTCACAAACTACTGGAAAACACTCAGATGCTCCAGTGAGGATGTGGGCATTAGACCTTAATGGAAGAGAATGTAATAGAAAATTGAAAGCCAGTCCCATCACTCCTGGACTTAAAATATACACAAGCCATGAAAGTACACTCCTGAGGAAATGCACAAACCATCTACCAACAGCAGGACAAAACAGCTTTTTCCACTCTCTTCCTAGGACTGAACATTTGCTTGTCACTGTCCCTGCTGCAATGAGTTTTGGCATAGATGCATCCACTGGGAAGTGTGATTACCAGGGTAACATGTCTCCTATCAGCTTGTATAATCTTGTTGATGTGCCCCACCAGAATGCATGTGAAGCTAGTTCATTTTCACACCTGAATCCCCTAAGGTCATAACAGCCTGCATTTAGACTGAATGTGAGGAAGGGTATTAAGATTTGGGACTTGTAAGTGCAGGAATGCAAAGGCCTCTGCTGCTAGAAAGGATTTTTCATTAGTTGTCAGTAGCACGGTCTTGTGTCTGTGTTGTAAGAGACTGAGGACAAAGAGACCAGTTGAACGTAGAAGCAGTTGTGATGCCCTGTGGCACAGGTGATCAGCATTATGAAATTACTCGGTAACATTATCTCGGAACTGGTCATAAGTGAATAAAAATGTAAAACTAAAAGTATTTTTCTCCAAGTGAAACCTTTGAAAAATGTAGTTTCCAGCTGATCCAAAATTACTTGTTTGTTCCTGGATCAGTGACGGATCCCTGTTCATCTTAGCAGGGAACTACAGAACATTTTGCTCCTTAGGCTACAATCAGAGGATCAGTTTCTTCTCCCTTATCTATAATGTCAAAGATCTGGAATGGGTACTTTGGCTTATCACTGGTGGTTAGGCAGTTCTAAACAGAACTCAATTTCCTCTGCCAAATGAAGTGGTGTAAGTAATAATGGGTTTGGATGCAAAGACTAGTTCTGGGATAATTCACAATTTATATGAGCTGTTAAAAATACACCTGAACTGCAGAATCTAAGTGCAAGCTCCTTGCCTGCACTGATAGGGTATTTGCTCATGTTTCATACTTTTGGAGAAATATTTTTAATGTGTATGCCATTGTTAATTGTTTGGATTTACTTGCACTTCTGTTATCACATTTCAGCTAAGATGTCTCTCATACAGTTTTAGCATCTAAGCTGTTTAATGCAACGTTCTGACTGTATTTTAATAGGTACTTTTAAAAGCAAGAGATTATACTAGTCTCTACCTGCTCCAAAATACTCTTTCTTGTAAATGAACATCTCTTGCAGCTACTGATTAATGAAAGCTAGAGCCTCAACTAAATGAAAGTCATCCTGAAATTAGAAAGATAAATCCTAGCTTTAGAGAGTCTTAACGAGTGCAGCAAGATAGAAACCATGTCCACAAGCTTTACATAGGAAATCACAAATAGCATTCTATTCTGTATCTAAATAATATGTGGAACTTCAGGAAATGTATAACACGTAGCTCTGTAAAATTCAGACGTGCTTCCAAAATCGCTTGAGTATGAATGGTTTTTAGATCATCGAAAGCACAGAGGTTTCTGTATGTTGTTTTCTGGCTGTTTTCTGGCTGGTTTTTTGGGTGTTTTTTTTTTTTTTTTTTTTTTTTTTTTTTTTTTTTTAATAACAAAACAAACCCTCAAATACTTTATCAGCAACACTTTCTCTTTTGGGAAATGGAAATTTTTCATGGACTTGGAACCATTGTCATCTCTTCAAATGCTTAGTGTTCCAAAAAGGTCATTTCAGTAACTGCAAATGGTGACTAGTGGCTATTATTGTCTTACTCCTTTTAGAAATGGCTAGCTAGGATGTGCTTTCATGTGTGTGCTATTTGCAGCTCATCTGATCTGATTATAGTGTGATAACTGCTCCTCCAAAATGCATTGTGCAAACTTGTAAATTCCAGGAAAATGTTTTATGTAGGCACAGACTATCTAACAAATGGTGCTGAGGTGCTTCGTATGCCAAATTCTTTTGCCCATGCATAATGAAGGGATAGAGATTAGCTCCTGTTTTTAATGTAGGTTTTAGACACAGGGAAGGTTGTGGATTAATATAGTGAAAGCACATATTGACATACAGAATAGATGAAAATGAAATCACAAAAAACATTTATTCCTTTCTCCTAGTGGGTCCTGGCTTGGATTCAGGCAAGTGGACAATGAAAGAGGAAACAGACTGCACATCTTGACTTTCCTCCAGCATTCAGGTACTGAGTCAACAAAATCTCCAACTGTAATATTGTGGACAATATTTATGCAAATGTTTGTATGTTTGTTTTGGGAATTAAGAGAAATCCAAAAAATACTTTTTGGTGACTTCACAGGGAGCTTGTATTAAAGCACTTTGGTGCTTTGTTGGATAGCACTAAGAAATATCACACTGAAATATCACCACCCAGCCTGTGCAAACCAAAGACTTAATCTTCAGCAAAGCCAACGGAAGGGATGGCATTCCCTGAGGTAGCCAATATACCTCAGCTGGCTCAACAGTGTTTATTTGTGGTTGGAGCAAGGGGATTCACTGTCCTTGGATGGAAATCTTTGTTGTGGAGAGCCCTGCCAGATACACTGAGCACTTTAAATATCTGAACAGATGCTTCCTGGAAGGAAGCACTGCCACCAATGTCAGTAAGCAACCTTATTCCTTAATATATGAAATCTAGATTAAGGTACTGAGTTGCTGAATTTCCTAAAGTTTTGATTTTTATCTTCCTCAGTTTAACTTCAGGGTAATTTATTTTGCCTAATATTGATATAGCTCTGCCTTCCTTATCTTTCTGCTCTTTTCTCTGTCATATATTCCCATTCTCTCTTTTAAGACTATCTTCATGTCCCAACTTTTTCCATATTTCTGGAAATATTGGCCTTTGTCATTATGTATCCCTCACTCTTTGCACTTTTCAGGCCACCATTACTCACTTCAAAGACATTACTGATTCCTGAGAAATGTATAATTGTCAGAAATTTATAGAGGAGAGGGAAATAGGACCTTTACCTGGCACTCTGCTTTTTATTAACAAATACCCTTTGGTAATGAAGATTTCAAGGGAGCTTCATTAGGGTTTAAGAAGAGAACAGTGTGAAACTTAATTACCTGGAGCCAAGATTCTGTATTTTCCCTTCAGCAGTCCAGTACTATGCTTTAAAAGCAATCAATGGAGGGTTGTCTGGCAAACATTCAATCTTTCCTTGAAATGTTCAGTATAATTAGACCCTCTCCTGTCTGTCATGAGAAGACAAATTGTTTGTGGACTGTTAACAGTTGAGTACTGTAGTGTCTTCAACCTTTATGACAATTATATTACCGATATTCATGGAAATTTCCCAAAGTGAGAAATGGGAACTTATTATTAAGCTAATTGCTTGATAATGTATTGCTGTTTTTCATGGTGAAATACTCTATTTATTTTTTCTCCTTCGTTATTTTTAGGGCCCTCAGTATTCACACTGCATGTACAAACCCACTTGGAAGCTTTCTGTAAAGATTCATCTATCCCATTTCTCTGGGCTCATTTTTGTTTCTAACTGGGGTGATGAACCACTGAACTAAGAAAAAAAAAAGCTAGTCCAGCTCTGTCCAAAATTAACTGGTTGAAGAGACAAAAAAGTAGTCATTAGTTTCACAGAAGCTACTGTCAGCTGCTTATGCAAATAATAATATTGGAGTTTTTCTTTGTTGATACTCTGTTATGCTTTAAAGCCACTGTGCCTTTGTGTGTCGCTCTTGAATGATAACTGTAAGTGATAATGTGGTTGCTGTGATGCAAAGACATGTTGTAGCCTCAGCCCAGCAAGAATGATAGCAGACATGCATGTGCCTGGGTTGGAGATGTGGTGGAAGAGTTGATTTGGGTTTAAGGAATAATAATAATAAACACTTAATAATTTCTGGAGTGTTTTGGTGATAATCCTTATGACTTCAAGCCTTTGAAAAAGATAAAGAAATTTGACTCAAACAGTTAATTGTATTAACAGGAAAGTCAGGGGATGGGTGAGTCAGTTGGTTTGCTTTGTCACTTTTAAAGCAGTTGCTGTTTTATTACATTCAGTCATTACAGAGTGCATGTGTGGGGGAAGTTAGAAGATTTTTAATGTAACTTTCTGACTAGGTTCAGAGTCAGCTACAGATTAAGTAAATTGTCTGTAAAACAGGATATATAGCATGCTAAGAGAAAAAGAAAGCATATCTGTAGGCCAAGCTGACCATGAAGTTTAGGTGGAGGTGCCAAACAAGCAAACTGAAATTCAGCTGCCTCCTTCCAAAGGAAGTAAAGTGAAGGGGGAATACTTGAAAATTACAGGTTTCAGTGAGGCTGCAGCTCTTTATGCCAACTGAGGGTCTAACCTAAACTATACAGGTGCATTGTGATATTTCATTCTGTGAAAGCCTTAAACAGGGAGTGACAGGAATGCCTTCCTGTTTAGCACATTGGATCAAACAGAGTAGGCATAGGACTTAGGATATTTGGTTTTTCATTACCTTCTGTGGTGCAGCCTTGTATAGTAAATTTCACAGTGGTGGTGTGCAAAACTTTATAGAATGGAACAGAACATGCCAATTGACTGTCTTAAAAAAGCTGCATGTTTCTCTACATTGCTGTGAAGTAACTGATCTGCATCACATGGTTCTTATAATAACATACTTACTTATTATTTATCTCTTGTTCCTGCATGGAGCATGCCTCTGAAACAGTTCTTCCCAGTTTGGGTTAAGACCCATTTCACTGCTCACCTCCACTGGCTGTTTTACATCCAGTCCTTCATGTTCTGTGTGTGCCAAGTACTGTTCAGACCAACCATGTTTAAGCTTTGTTGTATTGACATGGACTCTTCATGGCTTCCCCAGTCATGGCAACTTCTCTTTTCATAAAGCTTTCCACATAAATGTGCTCTCTTACCCTGGTCTGTATCCTGTCCCCATATGTTGTCCATGGCTTCTCCTCCATTGTTCCCCTGAGTGGGTGGAGTTCCTTCATGAAAACATCCTTTGTTTTCTTCCCTGTTGATTTTGACCACTTATTTTCTATTATATTCTCCAGAGTTATGATTGCTCTTTTTTTTTTTTTTTGTTTTGTTTTCTGTCTGTCTAGTCTATATTGACTTTTTGAAGATGCTTAAAAGCAGTTTGAGAAACATATTCAGAACTCTTAATTTCCTAAATGGTGTTGTTAGCTTTCTTTTCTGCACTCAGACAATTTTTATTCCCTGTGGAGGCTGAAAGCATGGGGCTGCCTGTCCTTCTTAGTTTTTATTTTTTTTCAAATGTGACTTGCAAATTGATTAGATATTATTGCAGAGCAAACCATGCATAAGTATAAGGTGAAGCCTTGACAGATCCTTGTGCAAGGGTACACAAAATGACACTGCTCAGGGACACTTTACAGGGTCTGTGGCAATAAACTGAACACCTTCCAGTCTCTATTTGGAGTCCTCAGCCAGCTTCCATGTCACAATCTGCTTCAGGGTAGGATTTCTTTTGCTGGGATGTGGTGTTGGGGTCCATGTTGTTTTTCTGGGCTTTCTCAGTCAATGTGATCCAGAAGACCCAAGGTGGAAATGATGTATTAACCATGAGGAGAGACAAAATTTGTTAGAGCTGGCAAGAGAACACAGTGACCCTCTGCTTGCAGCTCTGTGGCTGGCCTGCCAAAACTGCTGTTTCCCATGTCACAAACCTGCCCTTTGCTGTAACTCAAGGCAGCCTACTGGTATTTCAAGTGTGCATTTTATACCTATTGAGACAGCATCCAGCAAAAAGGAGGGCTTCACAGATCCAAGCCATCTGCAATCCTTACCAGGAAAGGTTAAGAATCATTCTGTATTTTAAAGAAAAATCTAGAGGATTAAGACTAGATCCTTAATGGGAAAGCAGCCTGAGAAATTAGCATTTACAAAGGAGAGCAGGCAAGACTGACCTTGGTATAAAACACATTCCCCACACCAGGGGTTGGGTTTGGATGCCAGAGTCTCATTGTCAGGAGATACAGATGCTGCATATCTTGCCTACATCGTGGAGGAATATCAGACAGACTGACCTAGGCAGTTGCAAAAAAAAAAAGCAAGCAGAATGTGTGACAGCTCTGTTCCCATTCCAGCTACAGCAGGAGCTGGTGCAGGCAAGTCAGTTGTTCTGGGTCATACCAACCATATCAGCTTGTGAGGGAGCAAAACTAAGCTGCACATCAACAGCCCAGATGCTTCAAACTGATTTTGTGAAGTAATCTGGATGACAGTGAGATTTTTAGACACCAGTACAATGAAAAGATTTAGACATTGTCCCTGTTTGTTTTCAAAGGTTTGATCTTTTCATGAATAATATATAGTCATCTCCTTCCTATTTTGCTCTGTTCTGGGTACTCAAATTATCTGTGATGTTTCTTTTGCCTCTAAAAAATAGTGTGACATTGAATATTGACTGATCTGCACAGGATTGCTGCCATAGCTTGTGCCCAGATTATGCTTTGCTGGTCTGTTGTTGTTCTCCTTTTTATGTGTTGGTCGCCTTTTTGGACAGTTGCCACCCGTTGATACCAAAAAAGGAATGCTCAGACTGACCTGTCTTTTTACTAAGCGCCAAGAAAAGGGGTAAGAGTAAGGTTACTTTTGTAGCTCCAAGCAGGAACTAACACATGCACCACTGCATGTCCTTTTTTTTTCTGGAGTGCCTGCTTGATAAAGGTCTTCCAAAAGCATGAGCTTTTCTAAGATCTGGCTGGGTCTATATAAAGAACAATACTGGACCTCAACAGAAAACATTTGAGGACTATATAAAATGGTGTGGATGACTCTGTTCAGGAGAAATGTGTGAAATATTAGGATCACAAAGCATTGTTTAGAAAGGGACAGTGATTATGACAATAACTCTTTTGTGCTTGAACTACTGTAGTATCTGTAGGCCGGATGAGGTTTGACAGCAGTGCCATATGAAAAAAATGTTTGTCTAGGGACTACTGTAAGGCATAAGTTCTTCTGATTACATATTTGATCTCCTCCACATCTATTTGTGAAGATTTTTAGGAAATGTTTCCTTTGACTAAAACCTTCTACACTCTTCTGCCAGAAGTCAATAAAAAAGCATTTGATGATTTATGCAGATTGACAATCACAGAGCATGAATAAATGACACAAGCATGATGTCATTTTTCTCAGTCTGAAGCAGGCAACCTCAATCAGAGAAAAATGAAGCTACACAGAAGAATTTGGGGTTGAAGGAAGTCTGTGGGTTGTTCTGAAGCGGATCCCTCGTTTATTTCCTTATTCCTAGAACAACAGATAGTGATTTTCAGAAGTCTCCAGGAAAGCATGTAACTGCATTTACGGTAGCTGCAATGGGTGCTCATGTCCAAGACATGATGATCCCTCAGACATTTTGTACCTCTCTAGCCCTAACTCTCAAACAAAATTTGTGGATTTGGAGTTTTCATAAATGCCACCAAAGTGACAGATAACAACTTGCATCCCTGTAGCAGTTCTGCTACTCTTTGCTGTGCTATATCTGCCTCATTCCCAGAATTTCCAACTTGTTCATTTGTTTTCTGCCTCTCACCCAGATATCTGAACTCTGGTGCAGTTTCAAATTTTAAAAAGCATCTGTGATTTTTGGAACTTGTGGAATGGTTTGAATATTTTAATGCTCTTTCTACAGTTTTCAGTGTCAATAAAACTGTCATAGACTTTTAGAGGACAAATTTATTTTCATGAAAGAACTGCAGGCATTGGCAGCAAAGATAGCAAGAGAATTGGCTTATCCAAAATTAGTCAGATTTTATTTTGACATTTTGAATACAACACATTAATACCAAGTACAGACATCCTAAGGTAGACTTTTAAAAAATTTTGGCATGCAACTGAATTTGGTCCATCAGTTGTAACTTATGATTCATATTGTCCTGTGATCATGGTATTCAGAAGTTTTTTACATGATTGTATTTAACATCTGTCCTGTTTTTTTGCTAAACAGGACTTTCAGGATGTTATTGGTGTTGCCTTTTTTTATGTTTTTCATTTTCCTTGATAAGGTTACGTCTGGTGAGAGAAAGTGCCTTGCTGTTTGAAACCTCATCATCAGCAAATTGCCTAATGATTATCAAGCAATTAGTAACATGTAAACATGTTTGGTGTGGGTTTTTTGTTTGTTTGTTCTGGATTTTTTTTCTGGTAAGAGTTAAAGGCTTAACTTTTTATTCTCTTTAGAATGACCTACTCAAAAGTAAGGCATACTGACCATGTGAATTGTGACATGATTGTCTCACATCTGCTTCCGGCCTTGAGGGGTAAGTTAATAGCTTTTATTAATAACTCCTCATCAGCAAACATCAGTTTTCATGGGGAAAGCATACAATCTCTAGGTAAAAGTTAGCCTTTAAAATTGCATTTACAGGGGCAGATTTTTTTTTCATGGGAAGTTAGGAGTCACATAAAATGGCTGGATTATCTATTGGTTCCATCAGTAAAATGCAGCAACAAATACATTTCCACCCTGTATGAAACTTGATTGATGGATCTTTCCCTCCTGTGCACAACTGATTTGGAGATACAGATGGTTCTTCTCTATAACCTCCCATGTTTCTTCCAAGCTGTAAATTCTTCAAGGGAAATCTTTATCTTGTCTGTCTAGCTTCAGTTTATGATTGTTTCTGTTTCTAAAGATGATGTTTGTTTTTTTTAAATATTGTATTCTGAGAGCCTGAATGTACCTAAGAGACATAATTAAAATATTTATCTACAGTATGGCTTGGTTTAGATTAATGAGTCTTTTGCATGTAATACACTACCAATGAAGAACCATACTTTTTGGATGCTCTGTTCTCCTTTTTCCTCTCCTTCATCCCCCCATTAGAAAGCAAAATTTGCACTCTGTGGCTTAAGTATCTCTTGTGGCACCTTTGTAAGAAGCATCTTAAAGGTTACTCCTAGAGCGTGGCTAAATGTTACCTGGTCTTTAGGGGCAGTGACAAATACTCCCATTAATGTAGAGCTGGAATCTTTTACATTATTTAAGTCTGGTAAACCCTATGATAAGAAATACTAAATACTTTATCACTAACATTTCATTTTATGTTTTCAAGTATACCTGTTCACCTGTGCTTTACAGTCAAAGTTAAACATTATCAACTTCTCATTGGTATCATAGGACTTCTGGGAACATCAGGTTTCGGGAAAAAATTTTTAGGTTGGTCTGTGGATGAATTTTCAAAATCACAGAGGCTGAATGTCTCAGGAGTATGGTGTGGGACACTGCACCTTTTTTGAATCAGGAGAAGCTGAAATTTTCTAATTTTAAATGGTACCTTAAGTAACAAAGCAAGATTTAGCAACTTGCAGTTGTAGAAACAAGCCTTGATGGTACCTGCTGACCTTGATTGGAGGAGTGGTGATGTGCATCAGCTGGGCAGGTACTTTCCCAAGAGCCCTGGGAAGATGTGTGGATTGAGGTCATCTGAGCTGAGCACTGCAGAAAGCAGGATTTCCCACCTGGAGAGGCTGGCTTGGTGAGTAGCCATGAGGGGTGAGCAATGGTTGTACTTGGCTAGGACATGTGCTGCAGGACTGTGTGTGTACTGCCCATCTTCTGAGTAGACTGTGAGTGTTGCATGAGGAATCCTGCAGCCAGTGATTTTTTTTTTTTGTAGTGTTTCAATTTTGTGTAGGATTTTTAAAGAATGCAAACATATATTGTGCTCTACCATGTCAGTTTCAGATTAGAATTACTCTGAGTGGTGTTGCCTTATAAAATACTCTCTTTGCCTAATGGCTTTGATTTCTAGCTAGTTGGGAGAACTTCATTTACAACGTGTATAGCTATAAATAGTAGAAATTTTAAATTAATGTCATGATTTTCTGAAGATGCAAGGGCTAGCACTATATTTCTGGCTATGAAATTCTGCTGCTGTTCACATATTTAAGCACATAAATGCCATCACATTTTTTTATTTCAATGCGATGACAAAGAAGCATCACTAGAAAGAGAAACAAGATTTAAAGAGTAAGCCCAAATGCATGACAAATGCTAAAATAGTGTAACTTAAAGTATGCTTATTAGATTTATTATCTTAAAATTGACTTTTCAATATGTCTGTGGGTAATTCTTGCAATTTTGTTGCCACAACTCGGAAAATCATCCCATGATTTCCCACCTGTGTAAGTAGGATGTCTTAACTCACATTTAGTAATTTTTGTCCTGAAATATGACTGTTTACCAGGGCTAATTAGCTGGATACATTTGGATAGAGACCTTGACAGCTGCTTGAAAATTGTTTATTGTGTTCATATGTGTATAAATACCTCTGTGCTTTGAATTTTTTGTCAGTCTGGATAATTGTTTATATTAGCTGTAACCCCTGCACAACCACACTGGGTGTTTTCTTTTTAGAGATAAATACTGTTTTAGAGATAAATAATTTTTTTCATGGGTGAGACATATAATTTGTGGGGAAATAACAGAATTTGCGAATACCAGTGCATAGATTTAGATGATGAGAAAAGGCTGTGCATGGCTGTGCATTCTGAAAGGAAAGGAGCATTTATGATGTAACTGGATGGCTCTTGGGAGAACTGAAGCATGCAGCTATTATTGTTGAGCTCTTTTAGGCCCTTCTCAGAGTCTTGACCATACCTAATTCTCAGTAATGGGATGTAAGTAAACACCTTGACAGTAGACTTGAAATGTAAACTTTCTGTTTCCTAGGTAAAAAAAATTTAGAAGCCTTGAGCTGTCCCTCTGATTTTTTTTATTAGATAATCTATGTCCCTTCATATACAGATGAGTTTTTAGGGAGCCTAGCAGAGTTTGCTATGGTTTTGTTGAGAATAGAACAGTTTTTTCAGTCAGCTGCCTCTGCATGTGCACATCCAATATCTTTGGACCATGTCTGGCACACATGAATCTGTTTTCTAATGCGAAAAGTGCACAAGAGGGTGTTATGCATGAGCCTATTTTTCTGAAAATAATGGACATTCAACAGAACAAAAAGGTTGTGCCATTTAAATTTGTGTCCTCTCTTCAGAGTCAGTTCTGGATTTTCCACAACATGGAAGACCTTGCCTAGAGTTCAAACTGAATTGCACCAAAATGCAGAAAAATGTAAAGTTTTTTTTTTATGTTACAGCCATGGGAATCACAGAATCAACCTCCTTCAACACAAACCATTTCAAAAGCTGAGTGCCAAATTCATCTCTGACACAAACTTTCTGAATATACGTAAGATATCTCACATATTTCACTGGTAAAGCAAAGTAATTAAATAAATCTAGGGTGTGTCAGATCTGCAGGTTTATAACATGAGAGGCTAAAAAATTTAGGTAATTTTTTCCATCTGTATGGAAGATGGGTTTTTTTAATGACATCTCTATATTTGTCTTACTCTCTTTTCCCTTGCTAATATTTTAGAAATACTTGAAATTTCTGTGGAATTCCATTACAGGGATTTGAATGCCTTTTTCTTCAAAGGCATTTCCAGCATCTAAGTATGGTCTCCCAATCAATAAAGTGAGTGGCTGTGTTTTTTTAATTTTACACTTAAAAGTCAATGGAATTTTTGTATTTCTGTTTTATGGCTGCTCGATGTTTCCATAGAGTACCAGGGAGCAGTAGAGGATAGAAGTCTGCTGCCCCATCATTTTGAAAGCACACTGGCTACATGTCAACTGTTCTGATTTGCTGTCCAAAGGCAGTAATCCTTTACCAATTAGGTTTCATAGAGACGAGATGAGAGTTTGTGGTCAGGTATATAAATTAAAATGATGGTGCCTGGTAAAGGTCAGAGTCATAGAAAGCTCAAGGGAGTGTTGTTTATGGCGCAAAAGCAGTTTAAATACTGTAATTTAGCTTAACAGCTATGATTCACAGAGGGTCATCAGAAGGAAAGATAAAGCAAGAAGTGTTAAATTAAATGAGGTGTGACCATCTGTTTCAATACTTGTGCAGAGAGTGGGATTAAGTTTACAGATACGTTGATGTGACTGGTAAAGAGAGAATTAAAATATGGCATTGGAAATTATGTTGGAGCTGCAGTAAAAAAGGAAAAAAAATTAAGATAAAAAGGCTACTCACACAGTCAGTCTAATCACACATCCTGGTGTTTGAAGCATCTCTGATTTCCTTTTGAGAGTTACTGTTAGTAGTTTTATTTAAAATGGGGGAGCAAAAGTGCCTGTTGTGAACTCTGGTTTTGGGCCTACAACTGCATTTCGAAACAGGTTGGTAAACCTGGTGTGGAAGGTTGTGCACTAGCTTGTTTTGTACAGCATTTGGCATTGTCCCTTCATAGAAGTACACATGTCAAGAAAGGAGAATAGTCCTTTCATTGTAGCATATTGCAGATCAGCATGTGAAAAAATATGGCAAGCATGTGCCTTATTTCTTTAGCTATATTTTGAGAATTAATGCAAACGGAGAAAACTGCATACTTGTTATTTGCAAAAATGAGCTATTTGGCATGAATATTACTATAAATGTACTACTTTAGTGAGTGGAATGATCTGGTGTTTGATGCATTTGTTAATTTAGACTCAGACCAGAATGCCATCCTGGGAAGATGTTCTATGTTGGCTAAAATGCTCCATGATTTGTACAAGGGGAATAAGGTTATTAATAATGACGCCCCAAACTAACCACAAAAATACTCACCTGAAAAAATGAAAAGTAAATTGCACTCTATAATTTCTTCTTACACCGCCACTCAAACACTGTTTTCCAGGGATGTTTCCTCAGTTCACAGGTTGTCCACAGGGGTGATGAAGAGAGTGGATAGTAGGAGAAAAGATAGAAACAGCCTAAGCAATAACACGATTAATCATGCAGTGAATAATAACTATCCCAGTCTTTAAAATGACTATCCAATTGCAATTATAAACCCAATTCTCATTAGCCACTGCCCTCATCTTGGGAGTCCCAAGGGTTGGAATGTTCTTTAATGGTTGGTGGGGGTGAGGGATTCCTCAATGTTGTGTCTGTTGGATGTGGGCCCAATAAGTCTTGAAATTAGCCACAGAATTACACAGCGGGTCTTGATTTTTAGATCCCATGGAGGGGGATCCCCAACACATCACGTATTAAAACACATCAGAGTGTCTACACCAACTCTCAAGGGGACTTCCAGATCCCACAGTACAGCTGATTTCCTTTGCAGACTGAAACAAGTGTGAATGGGTTTGTTGAGGAGGTGTGTTCACATACTTCAAAGGCTTTAAAATACAGTTCTCTCTTAATCACATCCTTTTATCGTAGAAAGAATTTTATAGCTAATGCTCCTGCCTTGCTGGTTAGTTCATCAGCCATGAAAAATTAACTGTTAGAGTTCCCCCACTTGCTTCTTTCAATCTTCAGAGAGAGGAGGAGTGCTGCTATAACCTAGAAAAAGAAAACAACACAAACTTTCCCTGCAAGTTACCCCTCAGTAGTTTAACTGCTTCAATTTGGTCTCTCTCAGGTGGAGTTTTAACTTCTCTCTCATTAAGTGCTTGCTGCACCGTACTTGTATCTTCCCCAGTGTTGCAGGGGGGTGTCCTCCATGAAATGTCATGTCTGGAGGAAGTGAGTTTGTTTGTGAGAAGCTGACAAGCACTTCTGCTTGTGATTTAGGGAGTGCTTAAACTGGATTTCTTGTAGGGTTGAGATTACCATTCTTTTGCTTCTTACCCAGAAGCCATGAATTAAGTTTCTCATTTTGGCAAATAACACTTGCTCTATTTACTCCAGTGATTTTACCTCTGCTGTCCAGCTTCTTAGCATTCCGCTGCATTTATACTGAATGGATTTGAATCTCACCTGATTTACGGCCTGCCTTGGATGTCTTGGTAGGTGTTTTAGTAGCTGCTGGCCCTGGCAATAGTTTGTGGTTTCAGTTTTAATTACGGGTTATTAGCATCATCAGATGTCAATACAAATGTTACATTTTGCTCTTTATTAGAACAGACTCGTTCACCATCTCTCAGCTCCTCCACTGAACACAAAAGGTGTGAGTTAAAAGACCTTGTTTCAGAGAACATTACATCCTACAATTCTTCCTGTGAGATTCTCTCTGTCTCACGTGCACCACAAAGTTCCACCTGAAGATTTTGGACATGATCATGCTTGGCTGTGAGCAGTGCAATGCCTCTTTTTGAGCTCAGCAGCAAGCAATGCCTCTGCCTGCAGCTTTTTTTCCATTTTACTCAATTTACTTAAAGAACAATTCTTTCATCAAATCTTGTAAAGATAGTATTTCATGTTCAGATTTTTTGAGTAACTGATTGCTTATTTTCCCAATGTTTTGCCCATACTTTCTGAGAGTGTGACAGCATGGAGGGAGGGGCATTTGACATTCCCTACTCTTTCCCTCCTGCTGACAGCACAGGCAGGGGTGAGGCTTGAATTAAATGCCACGGGGTCTCTCTAAACATACAACATTCTTTGAATGAAGCCCCACTTGCAAGCAAACTAGTCTGTCATGACTGCATTCAATGCTTTCTCCAAGTCAGTGTTGTGACTTGGAGTTGGGCTTGCCTTCTGTTTCTTGCAGTCAGAACTGCTGCAGCTGGCAGAAGTAAAGTCTTGGATTCATCCTCCCAGAGGTATAGGGAAAAGAGAGGAAAAACTGCTGTATCAGTGCTTTGTACTACTGAGACAACTACCTGCAAGAAAAATATCAATAAATTTAGTGCTGTCTGGTCTAAAACTGTCGCCTCTGTAAAGAAAGGGTGGAAAAGCAGAAGCCTACAATCTCAATAAATTACCTTTATTCTAGGGTGGCTTGTTGGTTTGAGTGATCCTATTAACAGTGGGCACAAAAAGCAGTGTTTGGCTGTGTATTGTCTTTTATTGTACAAAGAAGATTGTGCTGGATAAAATAGCCAGTTGCCCTTTATCTTAGACCTAGGTTAGTAGAGAAAATTAAGCCCAAATTTCATAACATGTAAGAAGATGTTCAGGTCCTCTGGGGGCAGAAGTGCGAGAGACTGAACTTTACTCTCTTTGTAAGCCTAATAATGAATTTCTGGGGATGTGAAGCAGTGTGCAAACTCATGGTTTCTGGGATTCTATCATATATTCATTTAGTATTTCTGAGACCCAAAACTCTTTCAAATCTTATTTTGGAGGACAGAAACTGCACACATTGGTCCACCTTCCACCTCTGGCTATGGAAGAGGCCAAAGAGGAGAGCTTTATGTGGTTACCTCTACAGTTCTATATTAATTTTCCCTCTGCAGACATAGCTCTTCTCTAATTCATAATTTGACCTGCCTGGTGCTGAGTGATCTTAGAGGTGGAAGAAGTGGCCAAATATTTTGAGACTCCTTTTATAACACCTTTCATTTCAGAGTTATACCAAATATACTTAGTGATCTTGTGATCTGGATCAAGCTGTCTTGTCCAGATCCAGTAACTCATTGTAGTATATGCAAACATAAATTCTTTCAGTTTCCAGGGGAAATCCCCACCATAAATCAAAATTCCTTGGTGGCAGAGCTTTCAAACCCATCTGTGGAAATACTAGGGGTTTGTTTATGTATTTTTATTTCCTGAGAGTGAGTTGATATTCCTTGAGGTACAGAAGAAAGGCAAAAAATAATGGCTTTGCTTGGAAGCTGCAACGTATTCCTGATGCTGCAACCCTTGCAGATGTGCTGCATTTGAAAGGCCTTGTTAAACTGTAGGAAATGCTCCCTATTCTTATCCCTTGGCAAAAACAGTTAAGAGCACTGGAGATACTAGAGCAGACATGGTTAATGAAAAAGGTTTGTGCTTGAAATTTATTAACTGTCTAAACTTTTTTTTTTAATCAGTGGTTATTTTTTTTTCATTGACTTTGTTTCAAACTCTGAAGAGACCAGCCACAATGTATGTAAGGAAATGCAGTTAAAACCAAATTGCTTTGCACAGGGAAAAAGCCGGATTCTTGTTTTTCATTGATGACTTTTTTCCCCCCCAGTTTTCTAGTACAAGTTCTTATATAGACTTTCTCACGTGGCTGCATGAACTAGTGACTTTTTAATATATCTATTCAATTCAGTACTTATAAAAACTTCATGATAGTTGCTACTTTCCTGTTTTTATAGAACTCCAACAGGGGGATATACCCAAACTTCCAATTTCCCTTCTAATTGCTTTTGGAAGGTTAAATCATATTAATATCAGAAGAAAAGAAGGGTTAGCACTGGAACAAAATAAAATTCCTTAGAAGGAGCTATAGTAACATAAAACTGTCTCAATGGTGTAGTTTAGATGATGCTGTCACAGCCTTGAATATGAACATTCCAGTCTGTCAAAGCTTCCTGGGGACCTAGAAATTCAGCACAGCCAGAACAACTGTGGATATTTATTTTTCTCAATATTATCCACTTCTTGATACCAGCCTCTAGCAGACATAGAATTGTCATTAAATTAATAGTATCTTTGAGTTTTATGCTAATTTCCTTGTGTCTTTTGCTCAGAGCCATGTATAACATGTACTAACAAATAGGCACTTTATTTCTGTCTCTTCAGCAAGGGGATGAGATTCTGGTTTTGGGGAATGGAACAGAGACTTCTTTGTTGGGAGACAACCTGCTTACTTTTCCTTAGTTGTGAGATGCACTCTAAGGATAGAAAGAAAGGCAGGAACCATCTCTGAAGACAGGAGAGCTAGGAAGTATTTTTGGCAGGAGCTAGATAAGGCAGAAAACTGATCAAAAATTCTGTTTTCTTGCCATGTTTAAGGGCCTTTCTATGGGTCCTAGCTTGCAGGAATTTGTAATACCTGTCTGGCCAGGCTTACTAAGGTGATAGTTTATTCCTACAACTTTTGACTGTATAGGGTGTAACAGTAGTCCTGGTATGAAATCTACATTTTGTATAGTATTGCTTAAACTGATCATCTGAAACAAGAACAGAGTAGCTAGAACAGATGAAGAAAGAAAACACATGTCTTTCATCCTCCTTGTCTGTTCTTCCCAATCTTTTTGGATAAACAGTGTAGATTAATGACAGACCATAATATAGAGCATTACCAGGTTTTATTGTTTTAATTTGCTTTTCACTTACGTTTGGTACATCCCAACCCTTTAAATAATGATTTTTCTGGTTTTTAAATGCTAACCTTTTAAACATTTTGACTTCTTTTGAAATGCTTCTTGGTTATTATAGTTCTTGGATCTTTCCAGTGGACAGAGAAAGCTGTGAGCTCATGGAAAATGCTGTGGTTCTCTGTTATGTCATTCCAGGGTTTCATATGGCATATTGTTTCCTTTATTTTAAGGTATACACATACATATGTATACACATAAAAGTTATAGGAGCTGGCCTAATGAGGTAGAGAATTATGTTTCAAATTTAGATAGTAGTGAATTATATCTCTAATTAGGAAATAAGACTAACTGGGGGCGGGTGAATCTATGTCTAAAGTAATGTACTGCACTTCAGTGTGATCTCTTTGTTTTAAAATAGTGCAATGAGTATACACACAAATATATACAAAAAGCACATTTATAATCACAAAAGCTGGTTAAAATTTTTTCCCTCCATTTTCTTTTCTGTAAGAATAACATGCATTAACTGCTTGGCATCATATTTCTCAGGCAGTTTCTACTTCCAGAAAATGATTTATTAACTAGAGTTCAGCTGCTTTTTGCTTTTGTTGCTGTTGACAAAAGGCATGTTTAAGCATGTTAAATGGGCTTAATGCAGTGGACAAAAATGATGGCTAAGAGTAGCAGAACTTGCTGCCAACACATATTTTTTTCTTTGTAACATTTATAAGGAATAGTTAATCTGACCTCAAAGAAAAGAAACATATGCTTCACCAGATAAGGTGCTAGAGATGAATGAATCTGTCTGCTATGGAGCATTTGTTGGAATAAGAGAGGGAATAAAATAAAAGTGGAGCATGAGGGAAGGAAGACTAAGACAGCCAAGTCCCAGAAGGAAAAAGTGAAGTAAATCTGGGCAGTGACAAAAATAGTGGATTGAAAGAAGAGAAGGTAGATTAATGAGAGAGAAGGTAAAGAGTCAGGTCTGTTGGCAGTCAGCTCTCCCTTTACGGCTTCACTTCTTATTTTGTCCTAGGTACTAGTTCAGGACTGTGGCTTGCACAGGGTGGGTCTTCTAAAGAATTAGGCTAAAACAAAGTAGTGCTTCTTAAAGGGAATAATTTTGTAGTTGCATAATAATAATAAGCTTCTCTGTCTTTAGAATCTCCTGGCCCCAGCATTATATACTGATACATGCACATTTTCTGAAGGGATTATTAATTTTCATTTCAATCCAGTGCCAAATATACAGAAAAAGAGAAAAATTAGCTGACTGGCTAGAAGCTTGAGATGAAGTGTAGGGTTTTAAAAGGAAGGAAATTAAAAATAATAAACAGAAAAGAAAGAGGAGAAAATGAATCTGAAGCACAAATCAGTGGCGGCTGTGTAGAGGCAGCATTTCATATCCAGGCTGCTGACGTCAGTCTCCTTCAAAGGCAGTGGTAAAGATAAAGGAGTAAGATGATAGTGTTGATGGACCTGATATCTGGATGTTTGGACCTGATCTGAATTTCAGCTTCTTTTAAGCAAATGGCTTAGAGATTTAATATCTGGCATGTATTTTTGGTATTTCTCCTTATCCCATGTATGTAACCTGGGGAAGTGGTGTTATTTGGCCTTAATATATATGACCAAGATTTTGCCTTTTGTCTCTGCATTTAACTGTTTTCCCTCTTCCTGCTATTACTGTGAACTTTCAGTATTTTTAATGCATTCTATTCTGATTGGTTATGTTTTCTCTCTAAATGGTAAATGTTTTTTACCTTTAACTTGTAAATATGATTTGTCGGGTCATTTAAAAATATCACAGCTACAGACTGAGTTTCAGTGATTGATCTTGTTAATGAATTCATTTGCAAAAATTGTTACTCAAAAATAACTTAAAATTAATGCAGAGCCAAAATTGAATATGCAAACTTGAATTTGTACTTTCTTTAAAAATCCTTCTGAGTGTTTGTATCTTCACCGTGTTGTTCAGCTTCTGAGAGAAAGCTGTGGCCACATGTGATCCCTCAGTCACCTGCATAAGAAATATGAACATAACAGTGCATGTAAGTGACTTTTGCTATGTATCACAACACATGGTGCTGTCACCAAGAGTGGCAGTGCATGTCTCCTCAGAGTGAGGACAGATGGGTGGCCATCAGTTCTCCACGGCAGGGCTGACTCCTGGTGCACTGGGAAGGGACTTAGAAGTACTTCAATGGTGGTAGGAAGTAAAGCAAATAAAATGGGCTTTTAGTCTACCTATAAAGAGAGCTGGGTAATTTCCATGAAATGGAATCAAGACCTTGGTTTTGAAGCAGGCTACTGAATGTTTCCTGGGCAGGAATCTGTTAATGAAGAGAAGGGAACTGCACTGTAACTGAAGTAGCCCACCCTGGCTGGCTGTGAGTTATCTGCAAATTACAGTCAGTGTGATGATAATGAAAAAATCAATTAAAGCAAAAGAGAAACAGGACAATAAAAAGAATTTGTTGATATCAGCACTGAGCTTGGGTCAGTCCCTGAGGATGGTGCAGCCTAAGGCTAAGCCAGAATTAAATGTTTTCACGTTTAATAGATTTTCTCTTTCCTTGTTTTCTACTAGAAATGCTGCCATGGTGCATAGTTGGCAGCTGTGACTGGACTGTGGTTAAACAAACTGACATTCAAGGAGAAGAAAAATTGCCCTGGAAGGTAGACACAAGCAGTCAGAGTCACTGACAGGCAGATGTCACTATAAAACGTCTCACTCAATGATTGGCATAGGCAGCTGAACTGCTCAAAGCCAATTGACAAGTGAGAAGGACTAGATAGCAATGTCCATCTGCCAGTACGGAGCTGCCTGGGCAGGGCAGCTCCAGCTGACTGCATGCTTCAGCACTGTAGGCAGGAAAAAAGGAGAGGGATCTGCTGACACTAATGTTTAGCTTTCACCTACTTTTAATGAAAAAATTAATGTCAGTAATTAAGACATTAGAAGACCAGGAAGCTGCCATTGTTAAGATTGGTACTTGAAATATTATGAATTTGAAGAATAGATAATGTCACACAAATGGTATTTCTTGCAAGTTCAGATTGGCAAATTCAAATTTGCAATCAGCTATGAAAGTAGTAGCAAATACTACAACATGTAACGTGCCAGAACTTCAGGCTGATCTTGCATATTTAAGTGAAAGTTTTCCTATTTGTGATTATTGGCAGGTATGATTCTTTTAAAATTGCAAATATATGCACCACATTGTGTCTGTAGACAATTACTCTGGCATCCCAGTGACAGCATTTTCTGTGTCAAAAAGCTTCTTGTTCAAAAACATGGTCTAAATTTAGTAAAATCTGTGTTAATATGTAAAATATAGCTTAGCTCCAGTTGGAGGGGAAACTGATGTGAGTGTTCCACTATTTGACTTTTCATTTATGTGGTTGTGTGGTGCCACAACATTTTTATATGAGACCAGTTGTTGCTATTGAAGTTACGGGATAGCTGGAAATAGGACGAAGAAAATAAAAGCTGTAATTTGCTCTAAATTGACTTGGCACTGTTAGCTCAAAGTGTTTGCCTTTTCTTTTCTAAATTGTCTATATAGACAACTCCCTTTTAAATAGTGAGGCAAATCATGCACTTCAGGCAGAATTGGCATTGGCTGAGACACCATTAACTGAAGCTCCTGTGACTCCCAAGTTCTGTAGTTACAGAGTCTGATTGTGGGAGGTCACTTTTTACACTTTTATTTTTGAGGAAAATCATCCAGCTTCTCCACTGTTTTGAGGTGAAGAAATAATGGGTTTGTCTCCAACTCTCTCCAACAGTGGGAGAGCTGCATCCCAAGTTCTCTCTGCTCTCCTAGCCAGCATTAATGTAATGCAGAAATTGATGAGTTTATACTTATTTTCATAATTATGCATAGTCTTGAACTAAAATTATTGCTTTTAAGGGAAAGATAAAATGAGTGTCTCATCCTCTGCTTTCCCACTTTGGAAAGTGGGAAGAGGTCTAATGCAAATGTCTTGCATCAGTCCTTAGGGACCTGAATCTTCCCTTTGAAGAAAGGCTTGGTTTCCTTGCCCTGTTTTTCAGAAGGGGTAAAAGACAGGTGGATTTCTAAAACAATGCAGTGACCTATTGGCCTTGCTGTGTCCCTTCCTGTCTATAAAAGGTCTTCCTAAATCTGTAGTAGATTTCAGTAGACACTGAATTGTTCAATTGCACTGATTTGTTTCCAGTCTGTTGGTGTTATTTCCTCTCTCTTTGGTGTTTTGTCTTTTGTGGTAACAGGACCTTTCTTAAAAACGAAACAACCCCCTCCAACATGGGAGCTATGATGAGGTATGCCTTTTCCCAAGCCTTTTAATAAATACCTACTTTATTCCTTTAACACTGTTCAGCCTCTGTTCTAGGTAGCCTCTCAAGGCATCATTCTCTTCCTCACTCCCTCCTTTCTCCCTCCTTCCAGTTTCCCAGCTGGCAGACCTGGCATGGTGACATGTTGTGTCAGGTTGCATCAGTCACGTTGTCTTCTGTGACATTCTGGCTCAGAAGGAGATGCAACTGATGAGAGGTGATAGTGTCACATCACAACCGAGGTCTCAGCTGGAGAAGTCTGAGCAATTTTCTCATCCATCATTAAAAGGGACATGGGATGGAGCAGCCAAGCTCTGCCTTACATCCCTTCCTTGCTCTCCGGTCCCTTTCACACAGCATGTTTTGCTGTGCTGCCCAAGTTAGCTTGAATCAAGAGTTCTTCTTTGCTGAAGAAGTTTTGGAGGCATGTAAAAAGGAGTGCTATGACATCTGTGCTGGTGGCATAAATTTATCCACCAGCTGTGGGCAGCTGTAGCTGCTCTGTGTCTGATGAACCTTGTCAGCATGTCCTCAGTACTGTCCTGACTAATCACAGCCATCATGTTGTGAGCTACTCCTTGCAATCAGGGAAATGAATTAAAAAGCTCACAAGCTTCCCTCAGGCACTGTCAGAGGTCCACAGCTCACTAATGCAGCTAAATAACAACAGGCAGTTCCCGCTTGTTCCTGTGTAAAAGGAGCAGCAGTACTGTTGCAAGGCTGGAAAAGGGAATGTCTGAAACAATGATAGCCCTTGTTAACCTTCCAATTATGTCTTGAACAAATAGCACAGGTTCCCTCCCTGTCTGCAGTATCTCTTTGTGCTCACCTGCAACAGCTGTAGGAAGTGCTCTCCCTACTATATCACACATACATTTTCTGTAAGAGGGTGTCAGCAGGGCTCTGAGCCAGACTGGGAAGGATAAGTTTATCTGGATACAGGAGATCCACTTTTTCAGATGAGTAGTTGCTTTTCAAACTATGTTTTTCAGCTGCTTTTCAGATTGACAGCAGTACAGCGCTCATTGGTGAGCTGTCAGTGTTGTAAAAAACATTATTCTGCAGATCACCTAATAAAGCTGTGGGGTCTTTTTCCTAATATGTGACTGGTAAATAAGGCAATTTTGAGAAAATGAAGGCAGAAGACTGCTTGTTACTGCTGGGAGAAACTAGATGAATCATTATTTATCTTTTCCTGAATCATGACCCTGGATGAAAATTCTCACCACTCTCAACTCCAAACACAGCTATTTTTCCTTCTCTTTTCAGCTTATTTGTTTATGCCCATAAAATAAAATACTTCCAATTTTCTACCATTTTCTTTATTTTGATGCTTTTCTGGACCATGATTTTGGATTTTGTGCTTATGTTTTTTTCAGTATAAAATGTCTTAATTTTTTTTTCTCTTTTCACATACCTTTTTGTTTGACCATCCTGGAATAGGTTCTTCCTCTCTTTTGACCATTGTATCCTTCCTTAAATTAATCTCTCTTTTTCTGTCTCCAATTCTGCTTCAATTCTTCCCCTGCCCCTTTCTTCCACCCTCACCAGTTATTGTTTATCTCTGTATTGTGGAAAGAGTCAAGCTGTCTTTTTTTTTGGCCCCTATTTTCCATATTTACCATATTTTTTTTCCCATATTTCCATATTTACCTTCCCATTTATGAAAATAAAGTCTTCACTTTTGCCTCTCTGCCTCTCTGTCTTTGGTTGTACTGAGTATCCACAGTCTGGACACACAGAGAGAGGTATTTCCTAATGGAAACAGTGGTAGGAGCTGGTGGATCTGTGTGGCACTACTGTGAGGATGGATTTATTGAATTACCTCTCAAATTACTACAGCAGGCTCAGCTGACAAAGACTTTATCGTTCAGAAGTTCTTCTAAACAGTATCTGCTGTAATGGGTATTGCTGGTCGATGTTTTCTCTTGGACTAACCCTGGGATGCATTTTGGCATTGGCAGCTCTCATGGAGGAATCTGCCTGGTGTAAATGGGTTTGCTGTGCTTGCATGGGCAAGCAAGCTGAAATAAGAGTGTTTGTCTCTTAAGAAAATGAAAAGAAAGACCCCAATGTTTTTGATATTACTCTTTCCCCATCTCCTCCCTAAGTGTTGTTTTTAATTTTTCCAGGACTTGGAAATTATTTTCCTGAGGAAACATGCTTTGTATCTTCCTGGGCACTGCAGCGTCTCAGGGCTTGTAGAGCAGAACAGTGGAAGATGTGCCAGCATTTTCCAGTGCTAGTTTTTTTATTTTGCTCTGCTTTTTCATGTCCTCACATATTCATGAGCCTGTATTACAGATACTGACAGGCTCTACTGTTGAGAGCTGGATTGTCTTTGCTCTCTTCTCTGGGAAGTATACCAGGAATATAGGCAAGGATGGGGTGTGAGGCAGTGCTGAGGCTTGTTGGGCAGGAGACCTGGCTGGGCTGTAGAGTAGGCAAGTAGGTTGCAGAGTGAGGGTCCATACACAGGATATCAGTCTCTCCAGTGTGCAGCTTCTGTTTTCTGCCTGGCTGCACTCACTGCCTTCCTACTGCCCCTCTGGGAATTGCCCTCTTATTACCACAATTACAATCTGTACACATTTCATTAAACTAATATCGCTTCGCGCAGACTTTCTCCACCAAAGTGCGCAGCTGGAGGCCCATTTCTTTTCCTCAGCTTAAACACTTTGACAGGTTAAGAAAGCTATTATGGCTGAATAACAGGTGTTGCAAAACAATGCGCATTTGATGTTTAAATGAGAGAGCTTTTTTATTGACTGCCTTTATTGCAGCGAAGACTCTCCTTTTTCAAGATGACTGGATTTTTATTGGTTTTACTGCTTTTTAAAGTGTATTCTGTTGTTTCAGAATAGGTCCAGAGTGACTGTCTGCTGTTATTTGTTATTCTGATGTCTTTTGTTATTTGCACATCTTTGCTGCCTTATCCAGGTGTGGGATACTGGTGCTAAGTAGAAAAATTTTATTTTGTCTCTGTCTAATGCCAGTCCTAAGTGCTTCTTGTTCTGGGGCAGCTCTCAGTGGAGCTATAAGCCATTCTGCACCATTACTTTGCTTATTATTTCTAACCAGACTTGATTCACATCCTACCTACTGCATATCGCACCATCTAAATACATACATACATACATATATATATATATAAACAATATGCATAGTAGTTTACATATTTAAGTTAAAGCTGGGCTTTAGAATGCTTTGCAGAGATTTTCAGAATGTTACGGCAGACTTACACTGGTCCAAGTAAATCCCATTTGTTTGTGAATTTCATCATTTGTTATTACTCTGTGGTGCTGTGCAACGTGATTAATAGAGTGTGTTCACAGATGATCTAAGAATAGCATGGCCCTAAAAAAGGAATGTGTGAGAATCAGGTATTCAATGCAATATGCTATTAAATTAAACACAACCAATATATTGTAACTGAAAGAAATATTAAAATGATTAAAAAGAGGGGAGAAAGTAGTATTTTTAATGTTGGCATTAAAAATAGAAGTATTGTCTTAGAAAAATAAATTCCTTCCTAAGTAATATCACCATCTTCCCTCTCCATGCCTCCCACCTGGTACTCAGGCTGAATTTTAGTAAGGCTTTCTGCAAAGCAGGAGGGGCATTTTCTTTCCTACTCTCACAAGTAGATTTTGCCTAATGCAAGCAGTTTGAAGAAGGTTCAGGACAGAAGAAAATATAGCTATGTGTAACAGTAGAGTAAGGACATCATGGCTCTGGTGTCATTTTTCTTTTTTGTCCTACTAAATATTTTGTACTCCAAAATTGTAAAAGAATAAATTAATAACGTGACATTTTAGCAGCCAAAAGTTCAGAGGAGATGAAGTCTTATATTGAAAATTAAGACAAAATCTGTTCAAGCCAGCTTCATTAATATGAAATCTTTACCCTGCCTGTAACTCCTGCCACATATCAGGCACTGATGTAAGGTCTGGCACACTGAGAAGGGAGAGAGGGTGTCTGTCTGTTTTGAGGGAGCCATAGGCAGTACTGGGGAAATCTCATGGGAGGTCCTGCTGGCTGGGCTTATTACACCATTTTTTGCGGCGTGGGTTTTCGCTCTCCCCGGCTGCACGCGGCTCTTGGGAGCCCGGCTGTGGCGTAGCTTCCACGTGCTGCCGGGGTTTGCTGCCGCGGGTTCCCGGACACGGCTCCGTGTCTCGGGCGCGTGAGCTGGCCAGCCTCTGTTACCGTGCGCTAGGGACCCGGCAAAGAGGAAAGGAATTTGTCCATTTACTCCGCGCTTGGCAGGAACGGTTTATTGGTCATGTGGCACGGTTCGATGGAAAGGCGCGACCGCTCCCGGCACTCGCATGGGAGAAAATGGCGCCTGGGTGCCGGCAGGATAGGGCTTTATGGAGGGGCGGGGCAAGAGGATCCACGGCCTGCCGGCCAATAGGGGCGGCTGCCGTGGCGGTGACGCCAGCAACAGCGACCAACCAGAGAACCCCGCAGGGGCGGGCGCCGAGCCGCGGGCTGAGCGGGATCCTGTGGCTTGCACGGGGTTTCCCGGGGCCGGACGGCAGGGTGGTTACAGGAGCGGCAGAGGGGTAAGAATCCGGCAGCCGGCAGCATGGGGGCAGAAACCGCGGCGGGGGGGGGACAACACGGGGGAAACGCGGGATTACAGAACTTATTTTAACATACATTAAAAACCCTAATCTAAACCCAAACTCCGGGATGCAACAATTTTTTCTTACATGACTGATGTGAATGCCACATGAATTTATGTGCAACAAACTGAAAGTAGAAGGAAAATGCCAGACTGCATGTTCAAAAGCTTGTATCTCAATACATATGTAGTAGTCTTCAGTACAGCTAACATATAACCCAGTCCCTACAGTGCAGTGTATGTTAACAAAAAGGAAAATTTCTGGATATCTAGTGGAATTGTGCTCCATTTAGAGTAACTGAACACACTACAGCTCATCTAGATAATGGTGTTAGTGAGTGTTGGCTGTGTTTCTTCTTCTCCTCTTACTTGTAACAAAACCAAACAATTTTTTTCTCTAAGCTAAAGTCATATTTACAGTTTAGCTATTCTTCCTTTCTGAAAATACAACCCCCCTCTGCAGTTATTGGTTGTTCCTTCCATTCATTCTGTATTTGAAAGGACAAGAGTTGGGATTAAGGCACAGTCAGAAGGCAAGTGAGATTCCGGCTACTCCTTTCTCTCTCACCTTGTCCTGTTTGTGCAGTGTAACTTCAAGGTAATCAGGGGAGAGGCCAGAGGAAAGGGATATGGTTCTTCAAAGGAGGGATGCCTGGATTCATATGAGAAGGAAAACTGGATGGAGAGGAGACAGTGCGAGTGGAGAAGGTGCCTGTAGGGTGATGGAGACAGCAATGTAAGGGAAAGAGAGAAGGCAGGGCTTTGTGTGGTTGTACTGCACACAGCTAAGAGAAACAAGGGCAGAGTGACCAAGAATTTGGAGACAGGCTCTGACTATGGAAAAAGGCAAAGAAATAGAATTAAAGTAGCAGCTAATAAAGAAAAAAATCAGGGAGAGGAAGGATATGTTAATCTATATAGGGAAAAAAGGAAAGACTGAAGGAGAGGAATAGAACAAATTGAATGAAGATAATGAATTACAAAAGGAATGTTGTTACTCTGCTTTCATTTGCATTTATTTCTCTCATGACTGACTGGAAAGAATGAATTACAGTAGAAGGGGTGTTTGGAATAGTAGAAACAAAATGTGGATAAGAAAACCTACATACTGTAAAAGTACTTGTAAACAAAATAAAAAGGATCAAAGTGTCTCAGCAGGAGCTTGGGCAAGACTTAACAGTGGGAAGGAAAGAAATAATAATTCCCAACTTGTGAAAAGTCTTTGTTTTTTGTTTGTTTGCTGTTTTTTTTTGGGTTTTTTTTTTTTTAATACTTATGGCACTCAATTTCTCCAACTTCCCCCCTTCCCCATCAGCAGTTTTTGTTCTGCCACAGGTTTTGGAGATCTCTTGACCACTAGTGATTTTTCTCTTCAAAACACTTCCCAACTTGGATTACAGCCACTTGCGCTTTGAGGACATATCCAGCAGCTTCCAGGAGGTCTGGAAATTGCTCTTTTTGGTCCCACATATAACAGAACCTTTTCTGTTGTTTACACACACTTATTTCCTTTTTTAACTGCCTTGTCTCTAACCACATCACTCCCATATGTCTCATCAGCTGCCTTTTGGCTTTAGCTGTTTCCTGTGAGAAAGCAAATCATGGTCAGGCCATGCACACCTGCACCCCTGACTCTTGAAAAAGCTGTTCCCATGAGTTAGCTGCACCTGCAGGGGTCCACAGGTACTGCCCTGGTTTTTGGTTTGGTTTGTTTTCTGTCCTAGAGTGTGCCCTCGGAGATTTGGGAAGTTCCAGGGGCAGGTTGCTTGTCTTGTGGCTGACAGGATAACAGGAGTGTGAGGGCAGGTGGGCTTCAGGCTACGTGCAGTTGATGCAGGCAGGGGGTGGGTGCAATGAATCAAGGAACATTTCTGTGCCAGGGGCCAGATCTTCAGAATTTCCTCCACTTGTACCTATGAGCAGCACCAGGCTATTTGTGGGTGCAGAGAGAGGTAAGCTCCAGGTAATGCACACAGGGGATGAGGCTGTGTTTTTGAGCTGGCCTGGTTGATTTGACAGCATGTAGTGTCTTGTGTCCAGGCTGATGCATAAATTGTTAAAAGTAGCAACCACATGCAGGTGGTGTAACTCTGAACTCTGTATCCTGGTATAAATAAGGTGCACAGCTAATGTATTGGAAAAAAGAATCAGATCTTGAATTCACAGAGCTGAGAAAAGAAAATCCATTGATTCATCAATGGGAATTTTTGTGTCAGCACTCCATGATAGGTTCCCCAGAAGCACTGTTTTTTGTCATTAGAATTCTGTCCAAAACAAGGATATACTGATAGCCTCAGTTGCTACCATGTAGGAATTAAGTGTCTTGGGCTCTTTCATAATCATTCCAGTCAAGGCTTGGAAAAAAATAGTTGTTCATAAAAAGAATCTCCTATGGGCCTTCAACCTTAATAAGCTTGTTTATGGAATTATAAATTCATAAACATCATAAAATTATAATGGAAAATCAGGAAAAATACTGCTTAGAACAGTTTGTCACCTTGTTTGCAAATTTCTTCTGTAAAAGAGAGAAAACATGATTCTGTGGGACTTTGGTAGGCTTGTAGATCCCACATATATCCTGTAGGCTCAGATGGGGATAATTGTGAGGGGCAGAGAAGTGAATACTGACTGAGAAATTTGGTAAAGGGTTTATTTGTTATTTACACTCTAATTTCAAAGACAGTTTAGGAGCAGTTGCATACAGTTGGGGACACTGATGTTTAAAATAGCTTCTTAAATTGTAGAAGATCAAGTACTGTAGAACACATGTGTTTCTCAAATCAGGCTGTAAAATCTTTAATGGTGAATGAAATGTATCAATAAAATGTGCTGATATGTTTAGTTTAATTTCTCAGAACACACTTATTATGCAGCTGTTTCTTGCTGGTAATATAAGGGTATATACAGGCGTGTCTCGGTGTATTTTTGGGTAGACAAGCAAAATCCAACTTCAGGAGTTTTTCGGAGCTGATCTTGGGCATATTGCCTTTTCTGTTTTACATGGGGCTTGCTGCTCAGAAGCTTTAAGGGAAGATTCTCTTAGACCACAGGTAGTTTGTGTAAGTTTAGAAAATTCCTGCTCAAAAGCGTTTAAATTAAACATGCTGGGAAATGAACAATACCCAGAACTGTAGTCACTGACTCTGATCTTCCTTTGTGAATCTCCATCCCAACAGTGCATAGTGATTCTTTTGGATTCATTATTGTCTTTTGCCTCTGTCTGATTTAAAAATGTGCATTATCCCACATACTAAGCATCCTTCTGGGTTAAAAGAGAAGAATTGCTACTGACAGAACACAAGAAAAAGTATTTTAAGCTTCAGGTAATGGTTCTAAAGAAGTTCTGGAGAATGGAAATTCTTTAAATTGTCTAAAATATTCACTGAGATAGAATTTAGGATTTTGGCTGTGGATGATTGTCAGGAAGAAACAAAAGTACTATGAAAGTCACCTGCTTTTCTTAACACTATTTGACATTTATGAAAGGACAAATGAGCTTTGTCATGAAAGTACAGAACTGTTATCAAGGTTTTGGTTCTTCTACAAACTTCCAGTAGAACTTTATAAATGGCTTTAATCTATTATTTTCCTCCTTTATTAATCTCCTTGCTTCTGTTATCATATTAAAATGGAGAAAATCTTATTTCTAACACTTGAACACCTCTTTTGAGCTACAAACTTTGATGTGGTCCTTGTGGACTAGATACAAGTTGGATTTTTGGCAATGAAAGAGTGATAAAATATTTGCTTAGGTTTGTTTAGTTAAACAGACCAATGACATCATCTGAACACCACCAAATGCCAAAACGTGGCACTTCAAAAAAGGAATCTGCAGTTTTAATACAAGTTTAATTAAAAATAGAAGGGCCTATACATTAAAAGGTGTGGAAAACACCAAGCTCTGCCTTTTATTATAGTGAGATTGAACACCAGTGATGGTAAATTGTACATGATAAATTTGTCAGGAAATTAAAACACTGAATAGTGGGCATCAAAGTGCTATCAAAAAGAATCTTCTATCCAGTGGGAACATTGGCACTAGTGAAAGGATGCCTGTGATGTTATATAATTTTAATTGGACTGTGTCATGACAGGCTGACCAGATGCCAAAGAAAAAAGCCTAGGAAAAACTAATATAAAGGGAAGGCAAGGTAATTACTTTATTTATATATCTTCCTATTTCCTTTAAACTAGCTGACAGTTTTAAATCACTTTGAAATGTTTTCTGTTCTAGATGTGGTTGTTTGGGGTATTTTATGGGTTTTTTTTTCTTTTGGTTTTGCTTTAAGCGTCTTCTATGATCAGTACAGAGTTCTCTGATGAGGAGTTGGGTAAAAGTGGACAATGAGTGCAGCGCTCCCATTGAAGAGGAGGTAGGAAGGGCCTGCTGTAGGATTTCCCTGCAAATTCTCCTGTTAAAACTTCAGTGTCATGGGCAACTGTGCAAAAGGATACACAAAATATTGATGCACAGGCTTGAGTTAAAATCCCCTTGTGAAATCACAGTCTTAAGCCAACAAAACAACCCCCTGTGTAATAGTTTCTGGGCTCTGATGGTCTTTAGTGCAAAGACAGGGTACCTGGGATGTAAACACCAGCCTCAGCTGTTGTTTCAAATCTGCATGAGGAACCCTCTGGGGCTGAGTCCCACACCTCAAGAACTAGGGAGCTAAGCCCAACCTAATCTTGCAGAAAGGTTGTGAGAAAATTTTTCCAAGCTTGTCCTGGCTTTTTCTATTCCCATGACAAAACCACAAACAACTTCCACCTTGTTTCTGTTTTGTGGGCTGTTCAGCCAACTTAGAGATGAGACCCAAAATCTAACTGGTGTGTCAAATCTGAGTTTAGAAGAGATTTTCTCCTGTTCTGCTTTGTGTGAGCTTGCATCTCTCCTGATGCACATCACTTGGTCAGAAACTGCATAAGAACAAAGAAAAGCAATTTTGTTATCTTCTGCTTTCACAGAGTATAAACTAATATCTTCAGCAAAGAGCTGTGTCTATGGTGTACTCTGAATATAATCACTTTATCAAATGCTCTGCACTGCAAAGTGCTGCAGCTCATATCCTGCTCACCAAAATGTGTACTCCTGTGGATTCCAAAATTTGTGCTTGTTTGTTATGTTGGCTCAGAATCAAGTTTTGTATCTGTAAGATGAGCATAACTTTTTTAAAAAGGAGCTCTGTTTTATCAGTTATTGGTGAGTGTTGTCTGTCGTTTCTGGTGAGGGGACTTAGTTCTGTTCCAGGTTAGGGGAGTGAACGTGTACATTACTGTATTGGGAGCTTGTTGAACTAAAATAATTTAAAAAACCTGACCAAAACAGATGTACTGGACTGTCAAGAAATGAATGTAATATTGTGTAAAGAAAGTTTCTACCATATGAGCTCTTTTCCAGAATAAAATTTGTCATTTTGGTAGTTATGGTATTTTTCATTGATGCCTTTATTTTGTTTTGAGCCTCGACATTTGGCAAAAATAATTTGAGCCACTTAAAGCATCATACTACAATGAGGAGTAATTGAAACAAGGAAAGTCAAACAGCAGCAGCAATAATAGTTAAGCTTCTTAAACTCATAAAAAAATTACAGATACATTTCTGTGTTGATTAGCACCATACCTTTTTTGAAACAACATGAAGTAGATTTGACAATTTGGCCCTAGGGCTGAAAATATGTCTGTAACATGGTCAGCTTCCTCCTTCAAAAGTGTATGCATTATGTGCCTTATTTAGAAAAAATCAGTGTTAAAGTCAAGGGAAAAGAAATTTAAAAGAAATTTGGACTCCTTCAGATCATGGTGTGGCCTGAGGTGGGGAGATGAACCACCACACACAGAGAGCAGGAGGTGTGGGAATCTACTGTCCTGTACTCTGGCAAAATGGATCTTTGTCTGTAAGAGAGCATCTATTCTTTCTCATCAAGCCCCCACTGCTTGGGAGCATCTTCTCTTGGCTCTTTATGAGTTTCCTTTGGTGAGGGTGCCATCTCCTTTCAGATCACTTGTGTCTCACAGTTGAGCTCTGTATGATTATATAGATGTGTATACCTATATATACTTGTGTACCTATTTTAGTTTTTCGAAGTTGCATAAGGGGCTCTTTCCCCCGTATGCTAATTTTTCCCTGCCAGTCTCTAACATTAATCTTTGAGTTTCTGACAATCCTGCTAGCCACGTTTGGTGAAGAAGTAACTCCTTGAACATTGGCACTGTTGACTGTTCTATTGCACTTTCCAGGATGTACTCTGTGGTCTGATCTCTTCAAAAATTCGTGAGAAAGAACAAATGCGGCAGTTGGCCTAGTGGAAATCTGGAGAATCTGGAAAATCTTAAAGGGTGCCTATGCTACTTATAGCCACTTCACATTTGTCCGGGGATGGTGGGTTGCTGTGGGCAAACACTGCAGATGTGGCCCAGTGTTTTATACTTGCACTAAACTCATCTAATTATGAATCACCTAGGCTTAATTTCACAAACTCTTTTAGAACCAAAAAGATATCTTTCTCTTAATATAGAACACTGCAAAAACCACCCTTAGAATCATTCAGTGGAATGGAAAAAGCAAACCAGAGCTGCCCAGCAGCACTTGCTCTTGGTGAAGCAGGTGGGAGAGGTGTAGAGGGTGAGGTGTTCCCTGCCTCCCCCTCAAACAGCATGTGGCAGATTACCCTCGGCGGCCATGAGCCCTCTGCCACAGCAATTATTTTAAAATGATTGTTTCTCTCAGACCAAATACTGTGGCACCCTTGTTGGTGCCACATTCAATTAAAGGACCCAGCTGAGGCTCTCAGGGGGCCTGCAGTGCCCTGTCTGATCTCATCACTCAGGAGAGCGGCCTCGGGGGCCTGGCCCAAGCATGTTGCCCATCCCAGGGTGGCTCGGTGGGGTGATGTCTGTGCCAGGGCAGCGTATGGCAGTGAGGGGTGGCTGTGGTGGGGCTGGCAGGTGGCTGGAGTGTGGGGGCTCGGCCCGGGTGTGGTTGGGGTAGCCGTGAGCTCTGATCGCTGCGATGGGCGCACAGATGTCACTTTCCACAGCACTAGTCACAGCGTGTGACAGACACCCAGCACTGCTGCACAGCCAGGCACGCCTTTAGGAACTGGGGAAACAGCCTGAGGGCTCGTCTGAAACTGGTCCTTCTGCAAAAAAACATGTCTTGGGGATGGTGCACCTGTGGACTTACAGGGAATGAGCCATCTGACTTTTCTGCTTATTGTTTCTCATTTCTTGCCTTGGATTTGGTTGTTTTGTTTTGTTGGAGTTTTTGCCCTGCCAATTAGATCTCACTTGTTCAAAACTCACCTCAGAAAGCGGCCATGTGAGCCAAAATGCCTCCTGCTGATACACACAGTGGGCTAGCCCTGTTGAGCTGAGCTCACTCCTGTGATTATTTTTTCATAGCGGGGTAGAAAATTTGAAAGTGAATGGTTAACATAGTGTCAAGTTAGGGAGGATTGTGATGTCTTAGATGGGGTGAACATGACTGTTATTTTAGAAATTAGTTGTTCATCAAACTGAAATTCAGATCAGAAGTAGACTCATGAGTAATTCTTTAAAAGTTTGTACTGAGGAGTGAAAGGAAAAAACTGATAAAAAACATTCACAGAATCACAATTGTTGATATGAAGTAGTTTCTTAAGCTTTAAAGAGTTGAAAATTGGGTTTGGATGTGAATTTTTGACTATACCTCAAGTTATTGGGTTGAATGGTATGAGTGCCATGATGTCTATTACTATTACATGGCAGATTCATTGGATTATCTCAGGAAAATCTTGAAAAGTTTTGTTTTTTTTTTCAAAACGACAAAAAAAAAAAAAAAAACAAAAAAAAAAACCAAAAAACAAAAACCAAAAAAAAAAAACCCAAAAAAAAAACCCCAACAAACCAACCCAAAAAAGAAAAAAATTAAAAAACCAAAAACTCCATAAGTGTAAAAATCAAACAAAAAAGCACTGCTTTCTGAATTTAGCATAAAGAACAGGCCATTTCCAGAATAAAGAGAAATGTGATTTTTTTTTTTTTTTTTTTTTTTGTTGTATAACTGTTGATTTACGATGGTATTTGTGGTTACTGTTGGAAAGGTAAAATAAACACTGTAATTTATTACTAGAGCTGGCAACTGAGATTTAGGTTGTATTTCAGATGTCTAATCTGTGCCAGTAACTTGTCAATATTAAAACTCTTGGTAGAGCTGATCATTGGGCCTATCAAAAGCACATATTTTGTTGTCTTTACCTCACTTTTGAATACTCTTAGCTTTGATTGTCATCCTATAAAGTTGATACCTACAAAAGAAAAATATTATGGAAGCATTTTAAAAAATTATACAGTACCTAGAAAGCCACATAAAACAAATGTCTATGAAGGGACAATTCTTCTAGATACAGGCAGTGTTCAGCAGAATTTATTGTGTTCATTTAAAATGCTTTTTAATTAAATGAACTTGCAATTTCCCATATATATATATAGTGTAGAATTAGAGCAGTGATATATTATGGATGTGACAGCCTGGTCAGAGAGCAAGAAAACTAGATAAGTTTTCCCAGAATTGGCTTGTGAGACTTTAGGGAGTTGAAGATAAACAATGATAGCTTGTTATTATAAACAACCTGCAGGTGTTATTTTCTTACTCTCTGTTTTCCTGTTTTTCTCAAAGATTGTTTATAAGAAAGATGTTTTGTTAATTAGCCAATCAGGTGAAATGTATTGATTAATTAACCAATCTGATCTGTCTGTGTCAGAACAGTGTATGAAAGAGAGAATTTCGAAGTAAAGTGAGATGCTGTGCAAACCAGCCTTCTGGTGAGTCTGTGCCATTTCTTACTCAATATATTTTTAGAATTAACTTTTGTTGGGAAATTGTATAACATAATGTATGATGAACTATTCTTCAGTAGAAAAATACAGAAAATTCAACTTGCTTGGATATACCTTTATAAGAATTTTTTAAAATGTTTTGTAACATGAAAACATAAGACACTTATTAGTAAAAAAAAAAAAAAAAAGACCATGTTAGTCCTTGATCCCTGCAGAGCTGCTACATGAAAAGCATCTTTGGCCACAGTCACTAAAAATAAAGAATTCCAGACTAGGATAAAAATGAATGTATGTTTGAACCACTTTGCGTTCCTGAAACATTGTTGCTCTCTCTGTAGATATCTTTTTGCTGTCTCCTAGAACTTACTGCATTTCAAATGAGGTAAAACCTCATTCAACCTGTAAACTTCAACCTGTAAAAATTAGCAGTCCTGGAAGGAAGAATATGAAAGCAAATTCTTCTTTGGGCAAAAAATACTAAGAGCAGTGATAATGTGCTGAAGTCCTGTTTGGGTAACTTAGAGAGTAGGCTTTGAATAAGTCAGTTGCACAGGAAAATATTTCACTGGAAGTGGTGATGATACAGTAGAGCACTGAGTCAAAATGAGAGCTCTGGTTTACCTGCCATTATAGTATTTTTTAAACAGGATAATCTTTAATAGTGTGACATTATTCACATTGTATTATTCCAAACTATCCAGTTCAAAAGATGTTTAACACTACATCATTTGACAGGGATGATGCAGAGTATTTCTGTTGATGCCTTATCAAGGCTGACCTAGAACAGAGGCTAGATAGAGTTCAAGAATAAAGTAGGTGTTTATTAAAAAGCCTCAATGGATATGCCTTGGGCAGCACAAGAGCCCAGCCAGGGCTACACCCAAGATGAACCCAAAATGGACAACCAGTCACAAGGTCTCTCTCTTATATAAGTTCTGGTCCATTGGCATATTGGAGTTAATTGTCCACTTACAGCTTTAGCTTATGAAGTCCCATTCTTCTTGGTTTTCTCTCTTAATTTCCAGTGTTGTTTATGCTCTTGGGTCTGAAATTTGGATGGTTGTCCTGGGTTCCAAGCTAGAAAAGGAATTGCTTTTGTTTAGCTACTCTGTGAAGAGAGCTTACTATCCCTTAATATGAAGCTCAGAACTACACACTAAAGCAGTATAGAACCTGAAAAATATAAAAGCTAAAACCTAAGGCATCAGTGTTATAAAATTGACAGTGCATTTCACTTAAGGACATTTTTCATTATGAGTACCCCGAGTTTCACAATGTGTTACCACCAGTGTGGAAACCACTGGCTGCTCTGCTTACTTCTATGAGGAGCAGAGAAACCGCCCTCTTGGGTAATGTGACTGCAAATATGGAAAAAGAAAAAGAGGGGGAAAATCCAAACAAAACATCCCTAAAGTCCAACATTCCTTTTCAGTGATTCTAATTTGGGAATGGGCATAAGCACACTTTATATTTTAACTGACTGTAGTTGTGTTTGTTGCCTGTAATGGCTGCTTCTCCAGTATTTGCTGAAATGATTCAGAAGTGCAAACCCAAATCCCAGAGTCAACCATCCTTGGCTTGTCTTTGAGACTGTGGAACCAGAAGCTCTGTGACTTATTTATCTTCCTGTTGGTAGGATTGTGTCATTTGGGAGAAAACCAGGGGTGGCCAAAATGTATCCTAGGACCAAAAAGTCTAGTCTTAAGTGATATTGAATCTTTGCAACTTCCAGCAGAACCTGCAGTGCTTTCTCCAGTGTATTCACCAATTTACAGCATCAGGCAGCAAATGTGGGTGTATTTGCTGATGTCTACAATGAAAACTTGTTCTTGTGTGGAAGGCAGAAGGGTGCAGACTCTGCTGTCTGCCTGCCCTCTGCAAAGAAATCCCCTGTATTGGTCAGCAGTCAAAGAAAAAACAAATGACAGGCTTCCAAAGTACTGAAGTAATAGGGGAACCTAAATAATACAAGTCAGTGCAATACATATGCTTTTTTATCTCTCTGGGAAATGTCAAACTGCTAGTTTCACTCTTTTGGAGCTCAAAGTGTTGAAGAAAATTGCAGGATCAGTTTTGCCTCCATTCTTTACACACTCATGTGCTTCTCTTCTCTTCACCTCCTAACTTGACGCTCCTCCATCCACATACACAATTCCCATTCCACCTCTCCCATTTACACATCGTTCAGTGCTCTATTTGAACCCATCATACAGCTAATAAGAAAATAATTAAAAAACATATGTAGAGCAGAGGCATTTTAGATATTCCACACTACTTCAGAGTATATGAATTTTTCATGCATTTTCAAAGTTTTCTTCTCAGCTGTCAAGGTGAGTTATATGGGTTTGTTGTACTCCCAGCTGTAGCTGGGGGAGTGGTAGGTGAGGAGCTCTGGTTAATAATCTGTGTTGTTGTCTTAGATTGAAGACAAATTCACAAGAGTTCTTGATACTATTTTTCCAGATGAGAGAGTTGAATGTAACACAGTGAAAAGCACAGCCTGTATTGCAATGATACCATATTCCACCACTGAAATTCCAAGGAGATTCTTCCACCAGTTCAACACATGGAAGAATTGTGAAATAGAAAAGTACAGTGGCATTTCCTCCCTCTGAGGAGGTGAAGGTCAAGTAATAGCTCCCCCACAAAGTAAGAATATTAATATATAATGTAAAAAATAGTGTGTAGTAGTCAGGAGTGCACTAAGGAGAATTTTGGCTTCTTTTGTTCTCCGTTTTCCTGGAGAAAATAATTCTTTAAGTAGTGGGACTGTGTTAAAAACTCACCACAGACGTTGGTAGAATTTGATAACACACAGAAGAGGAGAATATGCAAAGTGTGTTATCTACTGCAATAGACATTACTAGAACAGACTGGCAAACGGAAAATTGATATTCTGATAGTTTCATAGCCAGAAATAAGAAACAGAGAATTTGACCCCTTGCTATCATGTCCGAGGGAACGAGGCATTCCAGGCACAAAACTCAGTACTTTCAGTAGCTGTATGATAGATAACCTACAGCTAATCTTCTTATGTGGGCAAACACAGAGGTGCCAATTCCTGGAGCAATGCAGCCATGCATGCCCCTGAGCAAAACACGGCAGGAAGCAAAGGGAGTGCAAAGTACCAAAGGCAGATTACTGTGAGCTCAGCAAATACAATGCTGTTTCTAGTCAAGACATAAATATTCAGGAAGTGGCAGAAATTATCAATATAGATGACTGGAAAACTACAGGAGGCAATGAAGACCAGGAGAAATGCAGTTGAGATGTTTACAATATAAAAAAAATTGTTTGACAAAAAAAACATTCCACTGAGAGCTAATAACTCATTTTCAAGAAATCCCTTAAAATAAATCAGAAGTGTTAGCTCTGAAAGAGAAGGTATAGAAGACAAAAGAAAAAATACAAGGAAGTTACCAAGAAAACTGAGATCAAAAGTGGAAGGAAAATTACATAGGATGTAAATATGAATAATAAATGGCTATACAAATGTAAATTATAAGAAGCAAGAGGTTGAGAGAGACTGTAGGTGCTGTAGGGTCATAAGGCCATAAGGAAACTTTCCACAGAACATATGATATTTATGTGAAAAAATGACATCTTAGAGCCAATGTTCACTAGGCTGATTGGCAAGGATGCTTGGAGGCTTTGTGCTTTGAATTATAAACATGATTTTATTTTTGACATGATCTGGCTGTCTTATCCTTGGAGGTGTTCAAGCCCATGCTGGATGGGGCCCTGAACAGCACGGTCTAGTGAAAGTCATCCCTGCCTATGGCAGGGTGGCTGGAATTCCATGATCTTTAAGGTCCCTTCCAACCCAAACTATTCTGTGACTCTATGATTTTATGTGGCTTGCTGGGTTGCTGGGACAATAACCTCTTCCACACAGCTTTACATGTTCAAGTATCAGTTGATGAAAACAGAGGACATCATGGAACTTACTGAAAGACATTTGTCTTCATCTCGCTTCTAAGTAGAAATAGTAATGAGCAAAACTCCAGTTCTGGAAAAGCCTTTGTTCCAGGAGGATTTAAAAGCCTGGCAGAGAACAGGGTAAGGGTATTATAATTTTAATTAAAATGCATAATTTAGGACTAGTTGGGTTTTGTTTTGGTGTTTCCCTGTTAATTTTAAAAATGGTTTTGGAGCCTGGCTTGAGGAATACTGGATCTGTGGAGCACTGGCTTTGAAAACAGAGATTTGCTGGAGTCCTTTTAGTGCTTGCAATGTTTCTTCTACAGCCATAGTAGCCCAGGACTACAGGTGTCTTCCTATTAATCCTATAGGATAGATAGCACTTTAGTAAATCTTCTGGAAATGTCAATTGGATCTCAAGTTATAAAAGGACAGTAGAAAACAAATAAAACTGTAAAATTGAGATGACTTTTAAATATTATCCAAATATACAAACCTTGTATCAGGATACAGGAATCTGAAGGTAGAAACTTAGATATTTAAGTTGGTGATTTCAGCACAGAAGTACACTAAATTTCAGATTTGTGTTCCACAAGTACAATATCCAGAAGCTAATTAGACTTGTTGGTTGTGCAGCATTAAAGTAAATGAAGCTGCATTATTAAAGTACCTTAATATAGATACAGAAGTCAACTTCTAGGCAAATGTAATATCAGATGTCTGTAGAGTGTGATTTAATCAAAATATGTTCACTTGGTCCTAACAGTTTCTCTTTAATACCTTAAGATTTTGACCCTCCTGTGTGACACACTGCTGAATTTGCTATAGAATCTGAATCCTTGAAAACCTTAGAGATATTGGCCAAGCAGGTAATTTAACTGCCAGCATTGTAACATAGTGTGGACCTGCTGAGAATAATAGATTATCTGCTAATTCAAGATAAATAAGATTTCTTTTAGCTTAAACAGTGATACCAGAGTTTAAAGAGAAAGTGTTTTTTTTTTTTTTTCCTATTTATTTTCTTTGCAGTGTGTGTGTGTTTATGCATAGGAATAGGAAAAGGGAGATTCCTAAAGATGTGATCAGTTGTGAATTCATCATGATGTAATGCTTTTAGCTGGAAAAGAACTACAGGATAAATGAGAAAATGGCATATGTGCACATGTAACCTTTGAATTAGGAAAGATTCAAGCCACTAATTAAAATAAAGTTGGGGAAAAGCTGGACAGATACAGGGAGTCAGTGCAGGTTAATGAAAGGAAGGTCATGCTTCACATATCCAATTAACTTCTCTGAGAAGGAGAGATGCTCAATGGGACTTGACAGGGGTAAAGAAAAATATATAAAGTGTTATGATTTCAGGAAGGCTTTGTGACACAGTACCACCAAAAAGGCAAGTACATTTCATTAGCCAGTACGGGATTGATGGTGGAATTAGTCACTGGATAGAAAGGGGCTTGGAGCTTGGATCATGATGAGCAGCAAACTGCTGTTCACTGGTTACCAAGAAGTGATGAATGAGCCACTGCAGAACTGGTGTCAAGACTGGGTCAGCTTTCAGCACAAGGGAGAACTCGAAGCAGAGCAGAAAATGAAGCATTAACACTTTTAGTAAACAATCATCTTGGTCTAGACAATTCTCATCAGTGTGTAAAAGAGATTTGACTAGAACTTAATTAAAAGGTAGTTTCCTTTTCTAACATATTAAATTATAACCTAATGGAAAATTTATATTAAAAAACAAGAGAAAAATTAAAAATTATTTTAATTGCTTCAAGCTACAAGTCCTGCTGCATCTGAAAGTTGTGTTAGAAGATAACAAGAAGAAGAGTTGCTGGAATATTAGAGGTTTTCAGGCCCAATGCACACGCAATAGGTGGTAATGATTATGTACCTTGAAATATTGAGAGCAGATTTAAAAGATTTCACAGCATGTGGATTCCTGAGCTCCAGGAAATACTGAATAACTGAAACACATGAAGTGTGAAACAGTCATTGCTATATTTTGAGATTCCCTTGGGGTGTGTGGAGACACAACAATTATGCTTGTTGTTGGACACTGCTTTTTACTTTTGGGAAGGTATGAGATATTTAGTGCTGACCCCTTCTTTGATAAAAATAAAGGATATTGAAAAATATGGTGCAGAGTAGTATTCCTCTAAAAGATTACATATGTTGTTAACTATGATGCATTGGAAAATCTGTGTGAAACTAGGGTTTTGTGCTGGATGCCTGTGTTCAGCCTGCTGGCTTTCTTTACTGGTGCTGTAGCTTTCTGTAGAAGTTGTATCCTGGACAGGCAACAGGCCCAAGACTTTTATCTGTTTGCCCTGTTGTGATATTGATATTATGCTACCAGCAACATGTACAAATTAAGGATGAGACTTTTCTAAGCATTTGCATTTGATTTATCTGTGCTCCTTGCTGAAAGTCAATGCTAAAATTCTCTTTGTCTTCAATGGGACAAAAGTACTTTATACTTCTAAAAATTCAGCACTAATGCCTTTTTTCTTACGTTTGGTGATATGTATAGATGCAAAATCTGCTGATTTATTTCAGTGATAGTTATGCATAAGTAATCAAGGGCAAAATTGGTTCCAAAACCTATAGAAGTGAATGATACCATGGGTCTGTGGGAATTAGAAACCTCATTTTGATGTCCTCTCACCACCGCAGGGGAATGGAGAAGAGGGAAAAAAAAAAAAGTACAATTTGTGAGCTGAGGTACAGACAGTGTAATAGGATAGAATAGAAAGGGAAATAAATAATAATAAGAAAAACAACAACTATAAAATAATTAGAATATAGAAAACAAGTGATGCACAATGCAATTTTTCATAACCCACCAATAGATGTCCAGCCAGTTCCTGAGCAGTGCCCCTCAGGCATCTTTCTCCCTGCTTTATATACTGAGCAAGGCATGATAAGGTATGGAATATCCTTTTGATCAGTTTGGGTCAATTATCCAGGTTGTGTCTCCTCCCAGCATCTTGTGCCCTCCCTGACTATTCTCTCTGGAGGGAAGCATGAGAAGCTGAAGAGTCCTTAACCACTGCTTAGCAACAACCACAACATCAGTGTGTTACAAACCTCATTGCCTCTCATCCCAAATCCAAACCACTCTATACCACTATCCATAAGAGTAACTAACTCTATTATTATATAATAGATGTATATAAATTAACTTTATCCCGCCTGCAACCAGGAAACAGGGTGGTATTTCTGCACTCTGTGCTGTTGTGAAAGCTGCATTCCTACATTAAACTCTTCAGCCTAATAAAGTGTTCTTTTCCTTTTTGCAGAGTAATAACATTCCAGTGAATTGTGCTTGGCTTGGTTGGAGGGTTGGCACATTAGTATTGATCTTTGTATGGCCAGAGAAGCCTGTTTTGAGGCTTTGCAAAGTACTTAAGATGATTATCTCTTCTACTGTGGTGTAAGCTGACCTTCAATATAACCTCTCAGTTTGAGAAACTTCTGTTGTGTCTTAATTGACTTGTGCTCTGGAGCTGTGAGAAAGTAAAATAAAAGAAAACATTCTCTTCAGAAAAAGTATCGTGTCTTGTCATGGCTTGATTGAAGAATTTCCAGATGTAGTGAAGTCCAACAAGATCCTGTTACTAGCAGGCATCTCACAGTCTCTGAAAGCAAAACCTGAAGCACTTTAATTGAATCCTACAGAGACCAGCAGCTTCTGTTTCTCAGTTCAGTGACAACGTCTCTTTTCTTAAGTGATGTTTTCTCATTCAGTAATCAAGTAATCATTTAGGCTAGTTTTTATCTCTCTTTTTGTATCCTTTCCCCTCCTTGTTCCTGAGTGCTCTCTTTTCTCATTCTGATCAGTGCTGGTGGTTGGTAAGCAGTGGCTACTGCTTTGAATAGCTGCAGGCTCTTGAGTGCCCATTTCCTACCGGGCTGCCTATTTCTCCCATCTGTGCCTTCTTGCCTTGTGCTCACAGCTGGTTCTCTAGGAAGACCTAAGTCATGTCCCAAGCCCTGAATAATCAACTTGGCCTCCATTTTAGAAAGCAGAATTTCATGCTTACAGCACTCAGGAACACACACATAAATACCTGGGGTAAAAGTATAAGCATTACTAATCTGTTCACTTGGACAGTCAGACACAGATGCTTTTATTCAAAACTTGAATCAGCTTTAGAGTGTCTGTAAATATTGCCTAAGAGCTTGATTATAGGAGGCAAGCACCAAATGTTAGAATGTTAGAACTGTTGTAGCCATACTAATAATATATGCAACCCCCCAAAAATGTTGATATTCAGAAATTGGTCTGACTGTAAGACTAGAATCATTAGCTTTTTGTTCTAAAATTACATGCATCAGCTCGATTACAAAATTTTGAATGGTGTTGATGGTTGTTTTATCATAAATAATACTTTGGCCAGAGAAATTAATTTACAATAAAAACTATTTTGTCTACAGTATTTTTGATGTTAAAAGCCACCAATATGAAATTATGATTATTTCAGATCAGATTTCAATCCTCAGTTGTAGTACCCTATGGCAAAGAGGGCTTCTGTCTTCTGTGGTCATAATTGGCTGCAAGTAAATTTAAATAAATAAGAAAATAAAATTCTCAGTACTGGAAGATCTTTTGCTTTAGGTACAGTGAGTTAAGTGAGCAAAGCTAAACATAACTTCACATGTATTAACATTAAAAATATCTTATCTTGATCGTTCCCCCTACCCCCCACCTTGCACACTAATGATTTTAAAATTAATTAGGGAAGAGGCAAAATGCCCTAAATAAATGCTTCTGCTCCTGGTTAGACTGATATAGTGTGAGACTTGAAAAATCTCTTAATGCTCTATCTACCAAAACCACAATTATTTAATTTAAAGGAAATATGAAGGTATTTAAACTAATTTTGGAGAAAAAATATACCAAATTGCAGTCATACAGTCCTAAGACTGTATTTTTAAAAGCAAGGAAATTAGGATAACTGATTGAATTCTTCACTTGCCCACATAGGCAAGAATGAGTTGGCTGCCCAGCCTGTGGGTTTTGAAGATATCCAGAACACTGCATTAAACTCTGAAAGAAATCCTGTTCAAGTGGAAGAAAGAAATGCACGGGCAAGGACATACTTTCCTGTGCCTGGTGAACTGTCTTAAGGTTGAATTTTAAATCTGCTTTGTAACTCTAGATTAGATTTAGGATTCTTAAATATTTAGTAAAAAATATTAGAACTAGTGCATCTCTAAAACAAGTTTTTCCAGCACCAGTTTGCTATCAGAGTCCAGTAAAATCCACATGTACCATTAGATTTCCAGGACAGTTTTGAGAGAAGGCAGTGGTGTAACTTTGGTGAGGATTTCTTAGAGAATACAAGTTTTTGTTGGGGAATAGAGGCAAAATTCAGACTTTTGGTGAAAGAATTTGAACTGATTAAATTTTACTTTGGAATGTCATCTTTAGGTCCAAGATTAATTTTCATCAGTCAAATACATGCCTCCCCCCCACACCTCCTCTCTGATTTTTTCTAGTTGATAACTAGATTATATTTTTTGAGTAAAATATATGGCATACATCCAGTTCCAGGGCAGAAAGGAATAATGAATGTGAATATGTATCCCGTAGGCAAGTCAAGTGTCTTACATCTGAAGCAGGAGGAGGATACAGAATCTCACCTATGGAAGGAGGTGTGGGCTTTTGTTTTGATTTGCTTTCTGAAAAACTTCAAAGTGTCCTACATTCTTTCAGAAATCTCTAGCTGTATTGTTTCCTGTATAGAGGAGGAGTATTTATCATGAATTACTTGTTTGGCCCTAGTCTTCTGTCAGGACAGCTTTTGAATCTTCTGGAAATATCCAGAGTTTGCCACATAGTCTTAGAGAAGAGTAGAACTTGGATGGGACATGAAAATACAAATAAAAATGTACTTGCTGCTCTCTGTTTTAAGTAATTCACTAGAGTAAGGAAAAATGATAAATTAATTAGCACTTCTGATTTTTGCTGACTATACTATCCCTAATGACTATTGCTGTCATCAGAGTTATTGCTAAAAATTTCTAATTATGGCTTCTATTTGCTTTTGTAATATATATTTTGCTATAGACATATCTTGTATTCCTCCCCTCCCTTTCCTTCCTTTCTTTCTTTAGTTAAGGATGTATGGGATACATTGGGTCAGGCAAGACATCTGCTGAGATTGCTGACCTTGTATGCTATGATTTTGGTTTGAATTTTGTCTCTGCCAAAGCCAGCCAGGATGCTCTTTGTCTACAGCACTGCACCTTAGCATCTGCCCATTTTTTGGGAGAATTTTATGGTTTGTATTTTGGATCAACTCAACTCCTCCAGAGGAGGAGTGCTAATAATAAATGAAATTACTAGCACCAAAACAAAGCAAGAAAACCTTAAAAACCCAGCATCCTTTGTGGAAGAGAATCAGCATAAAGTCAGATGTTCTGAATCCCTTTGGACTGGACATTGGTTAAGTTCTGTATTTTCTGTTACTGGTTGGAGAACAAAAGCTAGGTAGCTACAACTTAGGACCTTCTCAGTAGTAATGGTGTCACAGGATGCTGGAATGGTTGAAGTGTGTTGCTGAATATCAGAGTTTGCCAATGAAAGCTGATTAACATAGTAGAAATCTATATAAATTTATTCTTTTATCCAACTGAATTGCCTCTTCAGTGTCCATATTCTAGGAGCCTTCTGTGAGCAGTTCTACTCCAAATCATCTGTTTCACTCCCTCAGATTGATATCCTTGCCCTGTTTATAGAGAGGATCTAAAGGGTGTTATCATCTTGGTTTATTCTACCTCTCATTATTTCAGTAGTCATCCTTCTGTACCACTGACTATCAGTAAGAAAAAACACACTGTTTTTTTAGAGTTTCTGTGCATATCCCAGCCTGTGTTTGTGCTCACATTTTTTCCTATTCAGGAGCAGTCTCTGCTTGCTGTACATCTGTTGCAAAACAAAAGATGACAAAGTGGTTTATGGTTCAGTTTGATTTATAGATAAAGACTTAAATGGTAACATGGTAAAACAGACAAAACCTGCAAGAAAACCTGGCAGATGAGATGCATTAAATAAAAGAATGGCTATAAACAGCTCAGATGACATGTGTGTGTACCAGCGTTGTCATCAGCATGCATGAATTTCACTGCAGAGGCTGCTATAATAAGATGTGTGCAAAGCTGATGACTTGAAGAATTTTTCTTCTTCCTTTTTTTCCCTCCAACAGAGGAGACATTTGCCAGGAGCTGATGAAGTAAAATCTCTGTGCGAAATCATAAGAATTTGTTTCTTTTCATGTCTATATGATACAAGCAGGAATATGACAAGTCGCACACACACAGAGCTCTTTAAGAAGACGGTCTGTCTTTGGTGCTCGATGTTATGGGTACGAGACTGAGGTTTAGCGAGAGGCCCTGTTTTGTTCTCTGCTTAAACTTCTCTTTGACGTTGTGAACCACTGATCAAGACAGGCATCTCCAGCTTCCCCATCACACCTGAAGATGTGGTATCTTTTCTTATCACACAGTAGGGGAGGCTGATGTGGAGCAGTATCCCAATACTCCTCTGTGAAGTGCTGTCTCTGGGCATTAGCTGAGCAGTGAGTCTCAGCTGATAAGGTTGCAAAGGCTATTGAAAGATGTCACAGTGCAATGCAGGGACTGTGAGGCTGCTGCTACATTCCATCAAAGCCCTTGCTTCTCCATCCTGGACAAGTCTGCTTTCCTCAGCCTTTCCTCACATCTGGAACCATCTCACTGGTATTCTGCTGAACACGTTCCAGTTGTAAGTTCTCTGTCTTCTGGAAACTTGGTGAAGGTGTCCACAACAGGGAGTGTTCTGTGTGCAGTTGGGTGAGTTAGCTGCACAGATCTGACTCAGGTGGTCATAATTTAAATAACGCCACACCAGTTCTTCACAGCTCCTTAATTTTTGCACATGCATTGTGTTGGCACAACTTCAAGTGAGATCCACACTGGTATATATTTTGGGGAAAAAGCAAGTGGTCCATTTGCACCAGAAACCTTACAAGCACCGAGTACTGATTTTCCTGCACCTTTACAAAGCAGGTACTACCTACCCTTTACAGATAAAGAAACTGGAGGCAGATAAATGATAAATAAGAAGTATCTGCAGAGGCACTGTGAATCAGTGCTGGACTAAGAACTTGGCCATTCAGTAACCCTACTGCTGTGACTACACTTAATAGACTTCTTTCTCTTAAAAGTTAGTTGTGTATTTACAGCAGTCTTAATTCCTGAAGCCTAACTATACAGTAGAATTCCATGACTAAAGAACCAGGGTGGGGCAGAGGGGTCTTGTATCCATAGTTCTGATGCTTTGAATTTTTTGCTTTACCACATTGCCAGTAAATCCTGCAGGCATGCAGTTTCCTAGCCACTTTCTCCTGTTCTCATGGTGACAAGCAGCTCTGTGCTTATATCTGAAGGGTCTCAAAACCTAGTTTTTCTTTTTACTGCATCATCCATAGCGTAGTCTGAGAGATATTATCTAGCTGTGCCTGTCAAGAGGCATACTTGTGTGTTGAGTTTGGACTATTTAACCACTGGGATAATTGCTGTCTTCTGCTGGAACACAGCTAGGGCACTCATTTAGGATGTCAAAGACTGATTGTAAAAGTGTTGGTCACCCAGTCTTAGAGAGGTGGTTTGAACCAAGCTTTCCCAATCATAAGAAAATCCTAGCTCCTATAAGAAAAGGAATTTTCAGGAAGGGTTTTCTTTATTCTGGAGAAGCTTTTTCACTGTGTATGAGAGGCAAATATTGTTAATATTTGGAAAAATAGAGGGCAAAAATAACCTAGAGAATCATAGGTAATTCAGGCACTCCTGAGTGTACTGGTGCTTTATTCTGCCAAGCTGACTCTGTTAATACATGGCGCAGGTCCAGCAAGAATTATTTTAGCTTCATCTGAAGGGCAAACAGTCCAGATCTCGCCTTGCTCTGTGTAGAATTTCTCTGCTTCATCCTGTGTATGATGATCTGTTTCCTGTAGGGCAATGCAGATGTACTTGAGCTGCCTCTGTTGTGCCTCGAGTGAGGTGCAGAGCTCTGACTGCATTGGGTCACTGCCTGCCAGCAGTTCAGCCATGCTCACACAGTGCCTGTAGGAGATGATAAATCTGCACATCTAGTGGAGCTGTACCTGGCCCCTCTGCCTTCATCACCTGCTCAATAACCTGGAGGGGAGAGGCCTTGGTGAAGGTCAGTTGCCTGTATAATAATTAGGCCAGAGGGAAAGAGGGAATCACCCCATGATGCTGCTGTTAAGAGCACTTGTCTGGAAGAAAACAGATCTCTCCTTTCCAATGAGTGTGGAAGTATTCCCTACAAGGATGTGTAGGAAGAGTAACTAATACTTTTTTTTCTTCAGGAAATCACTTTTAGTGCAAAGGGCTGAACTCTGTAAGTATTCACAGAATCACTAGGTTGGAAGAGACCTTCAAGATCATCGAGTCCAACCACTGAGTGCCACATCCAGTCTTTTTTAAGCACATCCAGGGATGGTGACTCTGCCACCTCCCTGGGCAGGCCATTCCAGTACTTAGCACTCTTTCCATGAAATTTTTTCCCTAATATCTAACCTATATTTCCCTTGGCACAGCTTGAGACTCTGTTCTCTGGTTCTCTCAGTTGCTGCCTAGAGAATGAGACCAACCCCACCTGACTACAGCCACCTTTCAGGAAATTATAAAGAGTGATAAGGTCACCTCTGAGTTTCCTTTTCCCCAGGCTAAACACCCCCAGCTCCTTCAGTTGTTCCTCACAGGGCTTGTGTTCCAAGCCCCTCACCAGCCTCATTGCCTCCTCTGGATGCACTTCAGCGTCTCAATGTCCTTCCCAAACTGAGGGTCCCAGAACTGGACCCAAGGAGGCACATAGCTGGGAATTTCTCAGGGAAGTCAACCTAAAATCTGCATGACGCATCATCCCTCTCCTTAGCACTTTCTAGTGTTGGTTTAAAATGATTCACCAAATACCTGAATCCTGCTCTCAGGTATTTCTCCTTTTTCCCACTCCTTCTCCTGTGTGTTGTAATAAGTAGCCTTAGGATGTAGCATCTAAAGTCATCATAATCTTTGCCACTGTACTGCCTGTCTCTTAGGTGGTTCATAAAGTTGCACTGAAGCAAAGTTTGTTTGCAGTACTTGTGAGGCCTCATCAAATTTGGTCATTTCTTCTGTGAGATTCTGAAAAGAGCATCGAAAAATGACAAAGTGCAGGAAATCCTCTTTTTCTGCAGTCTAGTGAAACAAGGGGAAAATGGTCCATGGTTTGATAGAAATTTCTTTGTTTACCATTGCAAAATCACCTCTACAGTGAGAAAGCTTCTGTTTCACCTGTCTATATTTTCCGCTATAGCCGATTTGTTTGGTTTTTTTTTTTTTTTTTTTTTTTTTTTTTGTCTAGATGTGGCAGGTATATGTCTCAAATAGGATTCAAGTCCTAGTGTGCTGTGCTCTGTGTTACTGAATAGTATGAGAAAGTCTTTGGTAGGCACACTGTTTATAGACAGATGGTGATTATTTGAAGAGAATGCCCTCACTGGAGGTTTTGGCCCTAGTATATCAGCTGAGATATTGTGTTCTTGCATCTATGAATTGATCATGCAATGCTAGGAATAGAAGCAGTGGTATTGATGGCAACTCTCGTGCTGGAGTTTTAAGGGAGAATATTTGAAGTGAAAATAATATTTTATTTTTTAAGGGAAGAATAAACGTGAAAATTCTTTCTTTTTAGTGTTCTACAATCTTCAGCAGAGAGAATAAATTTAATTGCATCTCTAGTCTTTGGTAGTTTTCCCTTAATGGCACATTTCATTGTATTTCTCAGAATTACCACAAAAAGAAATTTCTATTATTTGAAAATATCTTTATTATCTGTTATTTAATACAGAATGCTTTTTAAGCGTAGGTAGAATATATGACTGTTGAATACATTAAGAAAAGAGACAGGAAAAATAGAGGTATTATTCAGTGATTTTAAGGAGATAGTATACTATTCTTTTTTCCATTTTCTTTTCTCTGTGGAGCATGCTAATAATCTTAAACAGAGTGAAGAACGGTCTTTTAGTTTTTATATGGATCCTTTTGAGTAGCTTTTTTTTGAGGTTTGTTGGTTGTTTTGGTTTCTAATTAGTCGTCACTACTTCTGCAGAGCAAGTATTGTTTCTTAAGTATGAGTGCTCAGGCTGCTGCCTCACAAACTAACAGAAATTCACACATAAAAATGTACAAAACCTACCCTCAGAAGCAACCACCAGCAGACAGAGATTTTTAGAGAACACAACAGCTTTTCCAGTGTTGGAAAATGTAAAATTGTCTCAAAGATTCTTTAATCTTCATCTTCACCCAGTAGACTTCTGTGACTGTCCTCTGAGCACAGGAGTTAGAGGATAGCTTAGACTGGAAAGGGCCTCAGAAGATCTCCAGTGTAACCTCAGGGTCAGCTGTGGAGTCAGTCCAGGTTGCTCATAGATTTATTCTGCTGGGTTCTGAAAATCTGCAACGATAGCACAATCTGCTTGGGAACCTGTGCTGCTGCTTGAGTGTTCTCACAAATGAAATGTTACCTTTCTAACCAGTCCAAATCTCGCTGTGCTCAGTTCAAATACTGTTGCCCAGTGTGACACACTTTGGTGTGACAAATAGTTTTGGTGGCAGAGTGGCTGGGAATTCACTAGCCTACTATGTATTTTCCCTTTTTTCCCCTTTTCCCCCTTTTTCCCCCTTTTCCCCCCCTTTTTTCCCCTTTTTTCCTTCCCCCCCCCCCCCGCTTTTTTGCCCCTTCCCCTCCCTCTTTTCCCTTCTTTTCCCCTTTTCCCCCTTTTTGCTTTTCCCTTTCCGTCTTTCCTTTTCCCTTTCCTAAAACAGGAGTAACAAACTCACTGGTCTCAGTTAAAAGTAATTGAAAACCTCCCAGACAGACAGCAGGAAAAGCACCAGCTTTAGCCTGTTTCATTCAAAGTATATTCAGCTATAGACAGAGTTTGATTCTCTGTCTATAGCTACCCACTGAGTGAATTGGGATTGGCCAGAGAAGAAAGGGGAGGACAAGAAAGTGTGATGTGTATAAAGCTCTCTTGCTGTATTTGGAAAACAAAGTCAATGGAGTACTAATTAGTGTCTATGGTTATTGTATATTGCCTGTCAGACATACCACCACTGTACTTTGCATATATTTTCAGTAATTGCAACCTGCAAAGGATGATATTGCTTCAATGTCCCTTCTCTTGCAGGACTACCCTGACTTGTTAAGCAAGTGATTGGAGTCACATTTCTCAAAGATGAGAAATTTTGGAAGTGCTTTAATTTGACACCAGTGCACTACAGTTGTACAACATAGGCAGGACTAGAAGGAAACATTAAATTAAGGCAATGACAAAAAAAAAAAAAAAAAAAAAAAAAAAAATCTGTTTATTTCAGTTGGGTTTTGAGAAAATTTTAAGAACTAGTATTTTTGTGTTTCAAATCTGTATGACTTTTGAATCTCAGTGCTGTAAAATAATTTTACAGTCAAAACTGATTCTCTAATGGTTTGAAAATGACCTAATATAAGGGAAAAGATGGAACTAATATCAACATAACTGATCTGTCAGTCTACAGGCAGATAAACTTATTTGCATCTGTATATTACAAATATGTCTTTAATGGAACACTGCAAGGTAATTATTATGAACTATGTTACTGATAGCTATAAAACCTGCTTATGAGTATTTAATTTCCTATGTTGTGACTCGTCCTAGAGAAATCAGCAAATCTAATCCTAGCAGGTAGATTTAGGCTCATGAATGGGCCTTTTCTCAATCAGGGCCTGTAAGGTGACAGTGAAGCGTGGCTGGCTCCAGAGCTGAGAGCTCTGGGGTCTCTTAGTGCTGAACCTCCACTTCCTTTTCTTTTTACTTTTTTTTGTTTCTTGAGGGTGGTGAGACACTGGAACAGATTGTTCTGTGGATGCCCCATGCCTGGAAGTGTTCAAGGCCAGGCTACATGAGGCCCTGAGCAATGTGACCTAGTGGAAGGTGTCCCTGCCCATGGCAGGGGGAGCTACAACCAGATGATCTTTAAGATCTCTTCAAATAAAAACCATTCTATGATTCTAAAAAATATCTTGTTCCCAACAAGTTACTGCATTTTATGGCCTAAAATGGCCCACAGTGCCAAGAGTGTAAGGGTGTGTGACTTCTATGGTACCTATTTCCAGTGCAACAGGAGGAGAGGGGGGATTCTCTCCAGCTTGGTTAACACTGGCTTCATGCAAGCCAAATATTTGACATCTCAGAAAGTTTTTACCAATTAATTCCTCTTTTCCGGCTGACTCATAGTTTAGAATTAGAGACAGTAAACAGGTGGCTCTGTTTATAATAGAGACAATTTCTTTACATGTTGGCAGTATTTCTGCATTTAAAATGTGTGTGTACTGTATTTCTTGCTAATACTAAAATGCTTCCATAGAAAAACAGTGCTCTTTTATGGCTGCCTGTTTATTTGAAGCATGCTCTAATATGGTAGGTATAGAATAGAATAAAGCTATAGTAGAATAAAGTGATATCCTTGGTCATTGAGCTTTAGAATATTTCTTTTTCTCTTGTTTTTTCCAAGTGAAGGATTGAGTCTGCTGTCTTAGTGTCTTGAGGATTTACAGACAGAAGTGTTTTACACGTGTTCAAAGTGTAAATTATAATTTCCTAGCTCCAAATTTTCATAGATATTTTTGTTTCAGATTGCAGGGTGCAAGATAGAATTGTGGAGGTTTTCTTCCCCTATTTAAGATAATTCAACCTTGTTGCACTTTGCTGGCTTTGACTACATATTACATAAGCATCCAGCAGGGCAGTTTAACACTTGTGAAGCCAAAATTCCACCTGTGAAAAGATAATAGAGGGTACAGAAGTACTAATGGAGAGTTAGAATGCTTCAATCTGTTTCCCCTGTTTGCATGACACTGGGTAAGGTCCCTTATAGGGTACAATCAGCTCAGATATTAGTTCTGCAGTAAAGAGAAAAAAAAAGGCAAAACATCTTTAAGAGCTTAGAAATACTGAATCAGCCCCATTTCAGATTCTTGTGCCCTGGAGAAGGAGATGTATATGGTGAAGAGACAAAAGGAAACATATGAAGGTGATGATGAAGGCTGGGCAATTATCTGCAATTTTTTCCATAGCCAAGATGTTACAAAATTAACCTGTCAAAGAGCTGTAGGGCAGAAGAAAAATTTTTTGCAAGTGAGGCAACAGGAAAAAATAAAGATGTGAAGAACTCAGGGAGAGACATCTATGGAAACGATAGTCTCCTATTATCAGCTTAACTTCACTTCTGAAAAGTGGAGGATGTATCAGCATCCTTGTTCCATGCACCTGAGAACACCTCGGCTGTGGCTTTTTAGCACCTTCAAATTCAATGTTCATTATAAATGTTAGCCGCCTTTGAGCTTTCGTTTGTGTTGCCAAGACACCTTCCAACGTGAAGGTATGTTCTGGATGCTTCATTGTGTGGTCATTTTTAATGCGTTTTTCAGCTTGTCTCCCTTGAAAGTCTCTTAACAGGAAATTGCTCAATTGTTTTTAGCTGCATTATTTTTTTTGCCAATTTTCAGCTTTTCTTACTTGTCCCTCTAAGATGTAAATATTCTGCTTCTTTCTTTAAATAGTTTGAAACATTTTAAAACTCTTGGCCTCTTCTCATATGCGAGTTTGGGACTGAGAATGATAGGAACATAATATCTGTGCCATGGAATCTGCAAAATCTGAATCTAAACCATTAATGTTGTTATTAATGGGCTGTATTAGATATAGATGCTCTTAAATCCAGAGCATGAAATAATTGCTTCTTCCATTCCGGTTCAGTTTTACTCTTCAACCACCTAGTGTTTCCCTGTGTTTCAGCTTGGCACAGAGATGTGGTCCATGTTTGGATTGTTCATTAGCTGAAAGAATGTTTCCTCATTTGTCTGACAGAATAGAAATGGCAGCAGTCTCTGTAGCAGCATTTCTGTTTAATACAAATGAAGTCTATGAGGAAATATTATTAGTAAAATGTACTGAGGCTATAGTTTGTCAGGTCTGTTCTCCCTGAAAATTTTGATATCGAAAATGGACTGATGAAACATCTTTGCCAGTTATTCAAAATTGACTAGAGAAATAGATCAGCTCCTTCTGAAGAACAAGAAATGAACTGTACTACAAAGTAATGACATTGTTTATTTTTCTGGTATACTTATGGCAAAGCATCAGAAAAGAGAAAGTCAAGTTATAGTTGCATTTTTGGTAATGGAAAGCCAACTACTTTGCATAAAAAGTGGGAAAAAAGTCTAAAAATTTGAAATGTTGCTTTTTATTTTTATAATGAGCAAAATACAAAAAGCAAAGCAGACTTTTACTGATAGTATTTGGCTTATCAATCTCATGAAAAGATAAATGTTTCAGTGGAAAATTAACAAGCAATTCAAACAAGACAATTGGACAACAATGTGTGAAGCGCTTGAAAGAAATCTGGAAGTCCTACGGACAGGCTGTCCCTGAATCTCCACTGAAAACAGGCCCAAACTTTTTGTAGTTGATGTTGTACTTGTGGTTTCTACTGGTATTTGACTAAGAGGTGTTAATAATACAATAGCATCTGCTGCTTTTCCTTACAATTCCCATCCAGTTATGCAGCTCTAAGGAGTGGTAAATTTTTTGCAGGAAGTTGATGTCTGGTGAGATGCTTGGTGGGGATATGAGAGAACTTGAAACTTCCTAGTTTTCAACTGAGAAAAGAGAACCTTAATATTTTTGAATCTTCTGCCCAAGAGATAATACTTTTGCTTCCATGTGTTGTTGACTTGACTGAAAATCTGACATGACTGAGGTAGGGCAGAGGGCCAAGTTCCCAAACAAGTAAGGATGGGTGTAACCTAAGGTTACGCCTCTGAATTGGTGAAGGTGATATGAATTTCTACTGGCAGAGGAAAGAATTTGTTCTGAATTGATCTGTTCTGACATGTAAAGCCTTAACTTTAAATAAAAATTATTTGCATCCTTGAAGGTATTGACTAAAAAGAATGTGGTATTTATTTAAATTTCAGTAGGTCTGAACCTGGAATCATTTGCACTGTAGGAATGCACAGCCTGTTACATGTGTGGTCTGATTCCTACAAGACTTTCAGTTTTTGCTTCTTTCTGTGTATTCATTTTGGTCAATGTGGTTTTGCTGAGAAAGAAAATCAATTTATGAATTATTTCACTGTTTTTCTTGGTGGATTTATGCAGTATTGTATACAGCATACAGTAAAGTCTATAAGAATAAAACCAAGTAGTTCTTGTTTCCTAGGCATGGTTACATTTCCCAAATAAATGAATAATATGATAGGGCAGAGTCTTGCTAATCTGTACTCAGTAGATAAACAGTAGGTTTGATTAGTGTGATTTGAAGGCTGCCCACTTTGCATAGGGTTTTGGTGTGCAGGAGCAGGGAATTTTTCAACTCGGAAGCTTTTTCTGTTGAAAAATTACCTTTTCTCAATGCTGCCAGCCTTTTCCTGGACTTCTCTCCTGGAAGTCTGTTAGTGCTTTCACACTAATTATGAAACTGCCAGGGTCTCCTACCTGCTGCTCCAGCACAGGCAGAAGATTTACCATGTAGATGGTTATCATCACTGACCCCACAATGAAAAAACATCTTCCTTCCCAAAGCCAAACAGGTGCCTAGATGCAGATGAGTAAGGGTTGTGAAATATTGTCTTACCAGCTGAGGAAGGTTGTAGACTTCCTGGAAAACTGGCAACACAGCTGGGAAGTCGATGTGTGACCAAATGCCTGTGCTTGAAGCACGTTTGCAGAAGCTCAGTTTGTCAGTTATTGACCTCAATTTTAACACATTTTGGTTAAACTGTCTTTAGAAAGGCGATAGGTGTCAGTAAGAGATTAGTAGGATTATTATAAAAGGAATGAAATTATCATTGCTTATCTAACCATTGCTGAACCCTTTACTATTGTTTTCACCCATATAGTAAACTTTGTGTTTTTATAAAGAGGAAACATGAGCCTTCCATTTGACTGGGAGAAAAAAAATTCTGCCAGCACCTAGATCAGCTGCATATCACTGATTTGGGGGTTTGTTAGTGATTATGAAATGTAACAAAGAGAAAATAGCTTTCTCAGTTATAAAAGGACTTTTCCTTCTTACCATGTACTTATATACTGATATACATGCAGCTATGATAAGTTGGGCAAAATTGTCACAGTTTCCAAGAAACAAAGCAAAATTAATAATATGCTTAGATACTGCAATGCTGAGAATCAACAAAACATTGCTTGTGAAGGCTGTCCCTAGGACAGGATTTAATTTTTTCTAGCAGCAGCATTTGAAGAGCTTTTCCCACTGAATGGGAATTGCAATGTAGTTAAACTGAGGCTTGGTAGGCGTTGTGCTGTGCTCTCCATTGCTGTGAGCTGTTTTCCCATGCTGTCTTACTCTGTGTGGGTTGAATTTCTAACAGCTGGGTTGTAAACCTCTTGGGGCAAGCAGCATAATTTCTGTGTGCCTGTAACAAGTCTTACAGGAGTCCTGGTGCTGTGTTACAGTATTTTTGGTTATAACCTATAATTTGAGTAGTGTTACCACTGTTGAGTTATGGCAGTTGTAAAGCAACAGTTTTTGTGCAACATGCTTCCCTCCTACCTGTAGTGAAAACTAGGCTAAAATTACTTTTAATTAAACTTAACAGATGTTTTCTAGTTAGACTGCTAGTCTTACAGTAGAATACACACATCTACAGAAGAATATATGGTAGTTCTTCCTAGGTCACATATATTGCACACAAGCAAGTTTCAAATGATTTAATGGGAGCTGCACCCAATAACATTGCTGCAGTCAGTAAGCTTAGGAAAAAATTGGTGATCTTTTCAGGAAGAGTGGACAAAGATCTAATGATTTATCCCAGAGGACATCAACTGGGCCCTTTTGGTTTTATGAGAAATATTCATTAGGATACAATAACAGAAGTAAGTTCTAGGTGATATTACTCTTTCAATAGTGATTTTTAAATTCTTTTCAACAAAAAGGAATTTTCTTTCTTTGTTTTTTGTTGTTATTTCATTAGCAAAATGTCTTGAAAGAGACATGCCTGTGAAATGGCACAAAAGTGTTGGGAGACTGAATCACACCCTCTGTTTTTTTGGGGCTGTTTTGTGAGGAAGATGTAGGAGTTTCTAATCTAATGCTGCTAGATTAGGTGTTCCTAACCTAATGTCCAGTCCAGCCAACATGCTGCCCTGTACTGGAACTTTTGCATTTTTGTTAGAAATTGTCATGTCCAAGAATACTACTTTAGTACAGTAAAACCATCTAAGGTGGAAGACCAGATTTTTAGGAGTTTCGTCTCTTTGATTCTTGCCATATGTTTATGTTTTTTTCCATTTTTCAGTTATGAATACATCTGTGTAACCAGCCATGCATACTTCTAGTTTCTTAATGTGAACAAAAAATAGAATTGTTCCCAGTCCAAGAGCTTTTGGAGAGAGATATTAACACAACTCAGGCATACATTGAACTTGCAGCTGCAAAATAAAGAAAATTTGTGCTGTCCCAGGATTTTGTGGGCACAGCTAAAAGCTGAGTAGAAACCTTATTTAAATTGAGTTAAAATATTTTATGCTCTAGGAATTTCTTCTTTTTAATGTGGAGTTGCATGCCATTGCTTAAAAGAAAGGCTTTTACAGTCAAATTTGTGGTTCATGTACATCAATCTGTCTTAATAGTTTGAAAAACAATCCTTTAAAATTACTGTGTAATTAGACTTTTACAACTGTGAGAACTAGTGATTATCAGCAAATAACATTGATTTCAATTGGCTGTCAGTTCAAATAAGTGTTTTCAATGGAAACAAAATGTTTAAGATGTCTAATTTTTTTTTTTGTTTGAATTTCCAATTTGTTAGAATTATCCCAGATGAAAAAACAAACCAGCCTAACCTCAAAAATTAGATTGACAGGAAGTTGTCCAGTCAGTCTGGAGTATCCCTTCTTGTAGGTACACAGTTTGTGGTAATTGGGGTGGGGCTGTGGCCAGCCTCATCCCCAGTGGGCTACAGCTGTGAAAAGCAGGTGAGCAGCATTGACAGCAATGAGCCATGGAGTGCCCAGGTGCACTGACCATCACCAAAGGGAACAGAGGGCACACAGGTGCCATGCATGGACATGAGGGGTATAAAAGGTTGGGCTGAAGAACAAGGAGGGCAGATACTTGCAGCCTTCTGCAGTGGTGTGGTGTTATTCTGTATGGGTTAAAGCCTTCTGGAATTGTCTGGTGATACTCTGTGTATGGTGGCTGTCTCAAATGCGATGTATGCTGTAACACCTTGTCATGCTACATTGGTCCAGTTAGTTGGGTACATCGTAAGCTTCTTTTTTGTTTTCATTTTTGCAAGAATCTGTATTTTGGAGAAGTTGTCTGCCCTGGATATTCAGTAGAAGTCATTAGGATCCCACTGTGAATACCTTTGAAGATGAGTAGGGTGTCAGCCGAGAGAATAAGTACCCCAAGCCTTGTCCTGCAGACCCAGCCTGCGTTTGGGTCACCTGAGCTCAGTAGGTGTTTGTACATCATCAAGGGGTTGTTGACAGGAGTAGGATATTTACAGCTGTTTGAGAGACTGGATTGACTCTCTAATGGGAAAAAAAACTTGCAGGAGTCTGCAAACTACTGGTTTACCTTGGCCAGAAGGCAGATATGCTGACCATCTGTCAAGTAGCATCACTGCATTTGAAAAAAATGAGCTCATACAGGAAATTCAGAGGCACAGCTGTGCTTGGGGTGGCAGAAAGAGCTGAGTGATAACACTGTTTTCTAACCTGGGTGGTGCTTGTTCAGAATAGCAGTCTGACAAGGAAAGGCTGAGCATTCCAGCAGGCAACTTGCTCTGCTCTGATTACTTTATATTCTCTCTTGAGAGTTTAAACTTGCAGCAACTTTGTACTTGAATTCATTTATCCCTTTGGCATTTTGTGTTTTCTGCCACTGCAGCTTTGAGTGCCTTGAGATTTCTTGGCCCCTTTTATCAGAGCTCTGCACTCAGGCTGACACTTGGCTGCTCTACATGCTATTCTGAAAACCGTGGTATAATGGATAGGAAAGCTAGCTAGTGCTCAAAGTTCTGGAGTAGCAGTCTACATAAATTATTCTGGGTAGATGTTATCTAAAATTATTATTTTGAAATTTTATTGATTTTTTTTTAAGTTATCAACTTTTTATAGACTGCAGATAGCTTAAGTATCCAAGTAAAAAATTGTGTTGAATAGAAAAGAATAAAAAATTAATGTTTTAAGCCAAGCATAGTATATAATGCAAGTCATCCCACACTCATGAACTCATTTAGTTTTCATGAGTGGCAGTTCTAGAGTGAAAAGTAGTTATTCATGAAAGCTGTCAGAGTAGCTGTAGAACCAAACTGATTTGCAATAATTTAAGCTGAACTTCTAGGCTGAAATCCCTTTGCTTGTGGTAAGAGTGGGGATCCCCTCTTTGCCTAACGAGAACACCGAATATTTTTCATTGCAGATAAAACAAAGATCTGCAAAGATCTTCATAATTTACAATCACCTGGGATCTACCAAGTTTTATATAGCCACAGTATTAGAAGTAGCCAGATGGTGTTGCTGGGGAGTTGGTGTTCTTCCTTATTAACTGGTAAACCCAAATTTTCTTGGACAAGTAAGTACTCCTGCCTTCTGATATTAGCTGTCACTTGTTATCCACTTTACCTTTCTGGAGTTTCCCTGTTGTTTACAGCTTTTATTTTCTTCTGTCATTTTTTTCCACAGGTTTTTTGGGGGTTTTTTTGAATAACATTTTCTTCCAATTTCTCTTGCTGCATCTAGTGCCTATCATAAAGGTGAACATGAATGCTCAGTCTCTTAATGATGGCATTGAGCTGTAACTGTTTAATAATAAAAAGATGTATGTGTTATTAGTGCTCCTATGGAGTTGGGAATGGCATAGGTTAGATAGGAGCATTTTCCTCTGAAGATATAGTCCCAGAACAGTTGTCTTGCAACAATCAGTCATGTCCTGTCACTATTCACAACTTCCATTCTAAGGACTTGGTATGCACATAAAAAAAAAAGCAAGATGGGCCTTTTGGAAGGTTTGGCTACATTGTAAATAGAAATATGCAAGATTTCCATTACTTGGGTTTTTTTTTTTTTTTAAGTTAGTGGGCATATGATGCAAAAATGCCCTTAGGATGTTATTTACTCTAAGGGAGGCAGTTGATATTGTTTTTAAGAATAAGTTGCAATTCTGTACCACACCTGGAAAAATGTTAGTGTCTATTCTCTGCAACTCTGCATCAAAGGATTTAGTTAACATTAGCTTGTAAAGATCTGCTTCTGCAATGGTGTATGAAACTATGATTCAAGCTTTTATATCTCTAGATTAATTTCTTATTGTCTTCCACAGAGGAGGAAAAATCCCTTCTTTTTATAGCTCATTCATTTTTACATTTCCTTCTGTCATACTCCTTTCTATTAACACAAAGGCTCTTTTTATTTTATATGCCTGTAAAAAGCAGCAGGCTTCTCTCTTAATCAGTGTTGTCTAGGTTCATTGCTGGAGGGCCTAGGTCATTAGTAATGAAGGTCATTACTTGATGTTTCCAACACACAGATTTTCAGATCTCTCCCTTCCTCATTTAATCTCCTAGTGACTGGAAAACAGGCCTGGCTTCGTGTTATTAAAGTTATTTTATTTTGTTAAATAATAAAATGGGAAACTCCTGGAAACAAAAGCTTTATAATTGTGCTGGTGTGTGCACAATAGATGCAAAGATACGACAGAGCACGCAAGACCTGAAAGCTGAAGCATGGGGAAAGAGAAGGAAGCTCTCAGATTTCTCCAGGTTTCACTGCAGGTTTCTCCAAGGGGCTGAATCCAGTGTTGAAGGAAAATCCCACGGAGCCCTAAGGCTGTCGTGTCATGCCTGCCCTCATTAGCTTACATCTTATCCTCCTCTGATTCCTAGCATCCTAATTGAAAAGACACTTTGTAGTAAAAAGCTGTGTTTGAATCACTTTGAAAGCCAAGCTCCTCTGGTATTTTTCCCAGCAAATGTTTTTCTCGTATCTTTGAGCTTATTAAACAAAATGATCTTCTGAAGCTTCTTGAAGTGCAGGCCTAACTCTGCTGCCCCTGAATAAGGGCAAACATAGCAAATTCTAAATACAGTGTTTTGTCCAGGGTTTTAATCAGCTTGGTTTCTGAATGTTAACTCATCTCTCATATTTTTCTTTCCCTTCTTATTTCATCATCTATTTCCATCCCCTTTGTCTCCCCAGTTAAGCAAATGATATGTAATTTAGTGGAGTATTTGGTTTGAGTTTTAGTTGCTTGTTTGGATGTTTTCATGTGGGCTTTTTTACACTAAGAAGAATGTATTAAAAAAAACCCCACAAACAACTGTTATTTATGTGTTTTGTTTGTAAAGAAGCAGCAATTTTGGAAAACACAATTCTGTCATCAAAGAGCTTTCAGATGCCCTCTCTGGAGGGGTAAAGGTGTTTGTAGTAGATCAGGATGAAACCCTTTTCTTCAAGTTTTCATTCGATAAGAGCAAGATGAGAGAAGAGAATGCAAACCTAATTTTTGTTTTAATTCTTCTCCCCTTGCTGCTTCTGTTTGTGTGTCTGTAGGTCACTGGTGAATTGTGCATTCTCTACTGCAGTGTGTACCATCAGAGGTTATCCTGAGAGTTATTAGAATACTTTTGATGAGCAGTTTTGGGAGGTGGCAATTTAAATGTGCTTAACTTGAGCAAAGGGTCAGATTTAATGGACAAAAGATAACTTAAGGCAAGCACTACTAGCTTCTTAGTCTGCATGAAATTTTGGAAAAAAATTAAATTTCTTTGCCCATCTGTGTCACTGCTGTGAATTCTCCAGCTTTTAAAATGACCTCCTTTCCCAAGGGGAGCACAGGTACAGAGGAGTCTTGTGCAAGCTGATCTTACTCCCTTTTACTCCAACCACTACTTTCCTCAGTGCTACACTGTGCTAGCCATCCCATGGCACTTTGCTCCTGAGCCAACAGGACAGTAGGACAGACCCCATTACCCACTCTTATAATCCAGGTTTTTAAAAAACATCGTAACTGGACAATGCTTGATGGAAAATAACAAAAGGAATTGTCAGACATGTGAAAGGCAAATAAATATCTAACTCTAATGACTTCCAAAAAAATAGATGTTTTGTCAGTTTAAAGCCCCTTTGCTGCTCCCATGGCTGCCTTTTAAAATATTGCTTCTTAAATTGAATTTCTGGACACACAAGCAGTTTCTAAAAATGAGTGATAAATCATAAACAGTCACATTTAGAAGAAAGCTTTCTTTATTAAGAAACATGGCAGTATTCTCAATTGCTCTGTTATTGCTTGGCATGTTTAGAAGTTGGCCTCTTAAAGACTTAGAAGTGAAGTTTTCCTTATCAGTGTATACTTAGAGACCTTGAAAAGGCTTATAAATGGAAATTCTTGCAAAGCTGTGCTGAGGTAGTCTGGTGTCCTTGCAGTGTAGATGGGTCACCTGTGGCAGAGAGATAATAAATGATCTTCTCTGTTTCACATAACAATCCAGTTTGCCAATTTGCAGTCTTTGCTCATTCCAGATTTCAGTATTTATTTCAATTTTTTAACATTCTAGTGTTGTGGATGAGAGATGTTAAGTGCTTGGTGGAATGTGAGTCTTAGAAAACTCCATATCAGTCCAACAAAAACCCCAATGCCACTTTAAAATGGTTTGATCCACATAATGTGCAAATATTCAGTACTGATTTGAAGTTAGAGGAATAAAGTGAAGTAAATTAAGTTCTTCTTTTGTGCATCTTTTTTTTTTTTTTTTTTTCATGTCTGAACTTAATATGGGAGATTAACCATTCTCAATGGGGGTTGCAGAGGATATGAATTTTAACAAGTAGATTTCTGAAGACACTTCAAAACTAAGCATGAAGTCAGTCTCTTTGTCCCAAAACACAGAAGTGCTCATTCACTGCAATGTTACTCTGTTCTGTGACATGTAATTTCTTTGAATGAAAACACAGTGTAGAACACTGTGGTATTAATTCTTTAAAATCATTGGTAGAATTAGTTTAATTTGAGTGATTTCTTATTGTCTTATGTTTCCACTTCTTTTTCTGTGCAATTAGGTTTTATCTTGTTTTATGGAATGTTTTATTTACTTTATATACTTGGGTTCATTAATGAGTAATAAATTCAAAATAAAGTGCAAAACTATGTGGATATTAAAAACAGAATGCATTTTTATCATCAGCATGCATCCAACTGCCACCAAGCCAGCAAAATTAATAAAATATCAATACTAAAAACATAGTTCCTAGAAAAGAACTCAAGACTTCTCTGCAGTTCTCTGCGTTGCCACGGCAGAGAAATCCCAATTTTATTTTAAAATTATTAATTAATGCACATTTCCTCCAGAAAAAAGGGAATAATAAAAAAATGCTATGTATATTGAAAGCAGAAATATTTCTAGTTATGCATGGCTTGAAAGAGTCAGTAAACGCATATTTTAGAAATTACTATTTGAAGGTTATTAGTCCTGATTAAAACCAAGCTGACTTTAGCGCTCCCATGAAAATCTAGATCTGTTGGAAGAAAAATAAATCACTTAAGCAGAGTGTGAGCTGCTGCCCTTAGGTGAATCTATAAGTGTTCAGAGAGAAGTTCAGAGGAAGCTGAAGAGGATGGAAAGCTGTGGATTAAGGAAGAAAAGTTCCCTTTGACAGGAGCAGCCTCTGTGCACAGGGGCCAAAGAGAAACCCACCACCCTGGGTGCAGGACACAGCAAAGCTGTAGCAAACCGCATGATGGGGAAAAATCCCACACCAGAGGGGTGATCAAAGTCTAATTTTTTTTTTTCTTTTTAAAACTGCATGATGCTCACAGAAAGGTAATTAAGTACAAAACAACAGGGAACTTACAGTAAGCAATACGTGGAAAAATGAATATTTAGAATAGTGCACAATTTGCTTGCTGTGACTGTAAAACTGGCTGCTCAGGCAAAGGTTTTAACAAGCACTTGCACCTATTAAATCACATAATGATTTACCTCCAGTGGGTTAGGTCAAACAGGATCCTTCCAGAAAAACTTAAAAGCCAGATGATACATGTCAGGCTGTAGCACTGCTGAGAATGGGATGAGGACGTTGTTTTTCAGAAAGCTGCTGGATTTTTTGCTTTTGAAAGACACAGGCTGGTGTTGCAATACCTCATTAAAGCTGGCTGCTGCAGAAGAGTTCCCAGCATTTACCTAGAGGCGCATGGGGTTTCTTCTGATTTTTGTGGCTGAAAATGGCAACAAATATAACAAGTGTGCCCAAATCACACTAATGTTGTCTAACCCAGGGAGGTGAAAAATACTATGAATGTGCTACAGGTGCATTCATCTTCATGAGACTTTTTGTATGCAATCAAAGTATTCTGTATTGTAGGAAAGACAGAAATTCTTGACCTAGGAGATATTTAAGGATTTAACCATGCACCATTTTCCTGACTGATAACTGCTTGTTGGATGCCTATCAGATCAGAAAAAATATGCTAATGTACACTGTTGTGAACCATTATCATCATATCTGCAGTATTATTAGCATGCAGCTTAGCAGACACTGATGCAGGCTGTCAGGTCATTTGGCACATCTAATTCCCAACAAAATAATAAAAAAAAAGGTCCTTTCATCCAAGTTCCTCAGCAGAAAGGATTCTGTGTGGAAAGAGTTGGTACTCAACAAGGGTCTTATAGTATATAGCACTTCATCATTGATCATGGCCTTAAACCAGATTTTTATGGGAGCTTGTATTTATCCAACCTTGGAAACCACCAGGATTGCTGCCAGCTGCTGAGCAGGATCAGGATGAACACCAGGATTTAGAACTGAAATAATCATCTAATCCAACTGGATTTGTGTGTAGGCTTTAGGACCTGATCCAGAACTCCCTGTTCACATTGCTGGAATTTGATTCACATCTGTTACCAGGGGAGGAACAAATGTAAATTTTGAAATGTTTTTCTTCTTCTTTCCTTACTCTCTCCCTGCACTTAGAGTTTTGCCTCTATTATGTTATTGATCTACCATACGACTGCTGGGCCGTTAACAAGAGCTAACGAGCAGGGAGGTCTTAGAAGGAGAAGTGAAGTAATGAAGATGACATTAATGAAATCCATCTCTAGAGCTGTTATAGACTTCGACCAGAATGTGAATAATGGAAAGTCAGGACTTTGGAGTGCGAGAATCTGTAAAAAAATGCATTATTTCTGTTTTGTTTGGGATATATCATTATATTCTTAATTGCTCTGTCTGAATACACAGTTAAGGAAGCACTTTCTTGTTCTGTTTATGTTAGGGAATAACCTATATAATTCCTCACAACCTCTTATTGTGGCTAGGATGTTTTGCTTTTTTCCTTCTAAACCGTGTGGCCTTTCAGCAGATATTGGAAAATACTAAATTTCACTCAATCTCTAGTATGTATGTGGCAATTTTTTTGGTTTTCAAATTCCTCCACATTGAAATGGGGAAGATTATGTAATGTAATAAAACTAAGGTGCAGCTTAGATTCCGCATTTTAAAAACCGGGGATTTTAAAATATTAAATGTGCATAAAATAATTTTTGAAATCATTAATGTCTTCAAATTGCACCAGTTGACTGTGTGACTGTAATATCCTGCAGAATACATCATCTATTGAAATATCTTGATAAATTACTAGTGCCTGCCAACTGAGGATGGATGGCATAATTAAAGCCAATGTTTAATTGGGAAAACTCTGAACTTCTACGCACAACACAAACATAACTCTAAGTCATCAACCTTTTGTTCCCTTACTCATGGACTATTCCTGTTATTGCTAAAACCAGATGAAAGATGATTTTTAAAAAGTTTATGAAGAAAAGACCAGAAGGTTTTAATTCCACTTTTAAACCTCTTTGAATCTCTTGAAGGGGCACAGAGAGGAGCAAGATTGATGGGGGCATCTCATAGACTCAAGTGTCACTCACAGCAGGTCGCAGCTGAGCAGGGTTTGGTGGATTGTGGGAACTGGATTTGTAAGGAATTCTCAAAACCTCACAAAAAGCTCACATAGTCTTGCACATGTGTATGTAAACACTGAGATAACTTGTGCTGACTTAGGAAGGCTATGGAATAGAGATGGCATTGTTGAGAGAGAGATTGAACTAGAAACAAGTTTTAATAAGTTTCAAGATATGACTTTACAAAAAGATTAGATATTTTAGGGAACTAGAACTGTGAAAGATGCATTGTAGCAGAACCATGTGGAGAAAAAATATAGGTGATTGGTGTTAGAAGTAATAGCAACATGCTGTGACAAAAGTTAATAAGCTGAGAAACATTTATTAAGTATTGTAACCAGGAAATAAGTTAGCTTCTGATAGAATGATGTTGGGTTTTACATCTCTTGTGTCTCACTATTCATTGAGACTGATAATAGAATAAAATCTTTTAAAATGCCCCATCTCTGCATCTCTGTAAAAGCTGACAAAACCAACAGTGGATCACATTTCTAGATGTGAGTGCTTCCAGGACTATTTGGGCTGAATGCATCAAACTGGCAGTGCTGTACCTGTTAATATTGCACGTATCAATACTCCAGAAAATAATTGCGTGTAGATGTAAATTGAGAATCCATTGATTAAAAAGCAGGATCTTAATCCAGGTGAATTTTCCTAAATAGGCCTTTTGAAAACATTTGATTTAACATAGAATTTTATAATGTATAGAAGCTTTGTATTTTCTTTGTGGGTATATGAAGGCATAATGAACTTGGTGGCCAAGACATTAGCATTCTAACAGTTTTCTCTTAGGGCTATCTGGCCAGCTATGACTGAAAACTACAGAGATGATCTAAATTTAATTAGAGCTATAGAAACTTGATGCTCCAGTAAAACGTCATTCTCTCTGACACAGACTGCCTCTCAATTTAAAATAAAGAAAACATTTGCTGACAGGAGGCAGAAGCCAGCTCTGTGTTAAAGATATAATTTGGAAAATATAAACACATGTATTTCGAAGTAGCAGATGCATTCATTCCCAGTAGGCTCTGTAGCTGGTTTTCATCTCTCCTCTGTGTTGTTTTTTTTTTTTTTTTGGTTTTTTTTTTTTTTTGTTTTTTTTTTTTTCTGCCTACAGAATTTAGGACTAGGTATAGTGAAAGGCATTTTCCTGGTAGATTCCAGACTATATTGTGGTTGCTTGCCATCTCAGTAGCCACCAACCCAAGGTTTGTACTCTAATTGAATGATACATGAACTTTCTCTCGGTCCATTTACTGTTTCCAAGTTATCTCTCCTGCACTTTTCAAGGTTTATTTTCATTACATTTCCCTAACATGGCAGTAATATAGGATTTAACAACAGAATTTTCCTAAAATATTTTGAGGCAGGTACAGAAAGGCAGCTCACACTGTTTTAAGTTTCAAGAATTGTTTTTGAAACCAATGAAAAGTATAATTTGAAACAAGATTTCATCCACTTTGAATTTCTGGAGGAACAGTAAATATTACTCTTATACAGACCACAGTAAGAATCTGGGTATTAGTATTTAGCTCAGGTTCCAGTAGGGGAAGAGTTTAGCATAAGCCATACCACAACAAATAGTATTTATTTCATAGAACATTTAGATTTTCTGAAATAGGCTCTGGAACTGGTAAAATTCAAATGGCTGTATCAGAATGACATCTGTTAGAAAAGTGTTTGTCTGGTTTTTATTTTTGGCAGAGGGAAGAAACAAGCAGTTTGTTTGTTTGTTTATTCAATCAAGCAGTTAGAGTGGTTTTAGGAGAGTTTTGAATGGCAGCCAGCACTTTCCAGATTGTTATCACTAGTGTTACCACTAGTGTTATTCTAAAATTAGTTACTTTTGAAGGGAATGATACCATGCTAGTATTATTTAAGATGTATAATAGATGTTTAATTTCAGATCACAACAGTGCACTACTTGAGAATATAATCTCTTGAGAGATGTGTTTACTTTGAGAGTAAAGCTGCATATAGGTACAACATTTATTTTATACCATAAATGCTTGTTTGTCTGTGTTATGCACAATGGTTTTCCATGTTAAAATGACAGATTTGACCCTCTGTGTTTATGCTATAAAAAGAGCAAGTCTGATATGAAAACCAGTTTTTGTTTAGTCAAACCTAAAACAGCTTCTCTGTAGCTTAACTTTTGGTAGGATCATTGCTGCATATCCTGTAACAAGGATATTTTCTTATTTTGGTTACAGACTGCTGGCGTAAGAAGGAAGGACAGAGGAATAAGGAGCCACTCTAGGACGCTGAGAGAGATTTTAACTTCTTTTTTGTTTTAAATGCATTCTGCTTGGCTCTGGCTGCTTGTAGAAGTGGACAGCAGCTCCCAGGGTTCATATACCAGTCCTGTCAAGCCATGTTGGCATGAGGACTGTAAATGCCATGAAGGAGAGAGCTGAAAAAGGTAGAAAGAGGCTTGAAAAGGAATCAAGGGAAAGAAAGGAAACAAAATTAAAAAAAAATATAAGAACATGAAGTAATTGAAAAGAAGCATTATGTGGAATATCTACTGATTTTGATGATGTCTACTGGGACTAGACATGTGACTGCCCATGCGAAATGTGTAACAAAGCTGAGTGAATCCAGTGGTGGGCAAAATAAATTAGTAGCTACATAAAGCTTCTCTCTTAAACTATGTAGTTCCTTGCATTAGTCAAATATCTGGATGAATTGGGAAGAAATAGAGGTGATATGTGAGTATGAAGTAAAAAAGGAATATTCAATGCCAGAATGAAGTGTACTTTGTGTTAAATGTCTGTAAAGGATATGAAATACAGGACAGTTGGCAGCTGAATAATGTAACAGAGCAGGATGTCTTGAAATAGCACACATTTCAGAGTCATAAATATGACTGAGATATGCTTAAAGTACCTTTTATAACACTTGTCTCCCTCTTTTTTTTCTTAACAAAACATTATTCCTTTTGAAGAGATGAAAATGTTCATGAGAAAGTTCCATTTCTCTCAAGACTATAACTTTACAAGCACAAAGAATCTCTCTTGTTTCTGGGGGTTTTCCCCTTTTCTCTTATGAGAATCAAACTGACTGGGACTAGGAAAAAACCTTTAAAAATACAAAAGCAATGGAATTTTTTTTGTTTATTCAAGATCCATCTGGGAAGAATATGCATGAAATTAAGTTTTGGTTTAAGTTAAAATGCTTTGGTTTGGTTTCAAATTTGGAGTAGTTTGTTTCAGTCTTCCTTTGAGTAATTTTTTTTTTTTTTTTTTTTTTTTTTTTTTTTTTGGCTTCTCTGTCTAGGAAAAGGAAAGGTAATGACAAATTTTTCTCTTAGTTATATAGTATACCTATTACAAAACATGTATTAGTGTTCCTGGAGGAAAAAAAAAACAGAAGTAAGGAACCATTATTTATATATAGTAAGGAACTTAAATTGCCGATATAGGCCAGACTAGCCATTCAGTACCAAAAAGAATCTCTGAAGTTAGAAGGACCAAGAGAGACATAGTTTAAATATGTGAATATGTATATAAATTTGCATTCATGAAGTCTTAGATTTTTAGATGTTAAATATTAGGCTGTGCTCCTTCATTCAGTTACATTTTCCAGCTGTTTAGAGGAGTCATCACTTATTTATACAGTGGTAGTTTGTGGGAGCATGAGTCATGGACTCTCAGTCAGACAGCGCTGGATGAATTACGGGTAGAAAAAAAGATGACTTGAGCATTGTTCTTAGATTTTAAAATTATTTATGCACATTGGCAGGTTTTACTTAGAGAGCTGGAAATTTAATATGATAATTTCTGGGATCAGTTTGCTGGAAATGAACCCACACAGGCAGATTGCTGTGCCTTTGAAAAGGACTGAACTCAGCAGGTATAAGCACTGGCAAGGGTGTAGCTTTTCAGCTAGGACTAAAAACATCTATTCTGACTAATACTGGGATTATTTTTAATCTTCTTATGAATGAATATTTGGAGATGCTTACAGCATTAGAAAGGGAGAATTACTCCATAGAACTGTAAAACTGAAGACTTTCTCAATGGAAACAGGCTAGTTCTTGGAATTTAAATTAGGATGCAAACTTATTTTTAAGCATTCTGAGCTGTGTGACTGCAGTAAGAGCTGTCACACTAAGTGCACGAAGATGCTGTCATGACAGGAGGTCCTAGATTGACCACAGTCTCTAAATAACAAGTGTATGCATTAATTTTCCAGCGCCTTCAGTGCTCTGCTTTCACTCAGCATCACAAAGAGTTTCTTCCAATGCAAACACTGGTTCCAGAGTTAAAAAGCAGGGGCATCAACAGGCAACCTCAATATTTTCCTAAATGAGAAAATTAAGGTCAGTAGCAGCAATCGCTGAAAAAAATAGCAGGAAAGATTTGGCAGTGCTCGCTGATGTGTGAACTGTTTGGAAAGGTTGGTAAAAATGGAATAAGAAGATGTGAAAAGGGTTTAAGTATTTATAACAGCTTTTCCCAAGCTACATTCTCAGTAGCACAAGGATGGCCTCTGTTTCTAGATGATAAGTGTGTGGGCAATGAGGGTGAGGAGCAGCACAGAGGCAGCCAGCTGGCCAGTACAGGGATTTCCCTCATGGACACAGTGACCCAGAATCATCTGTGGGAGAACAAGTTTCTCCATCCAACTTGTCCTCCCAGAACTATGTGGCAGCTCAGAGGGATTATCAGTTGTTCCTGTTGTGACTGTGGTGGCGCCCAAAGGGCTTGACTTGTCACTGCTACCTGTGGTCCCGTTGCTTTAGTTGACAGTTTTGGCTGACAAAGTTTTCCTTGATAATGTTCTAATAGAACTGAAAAAATGCCGTCTATGAATGACTGATATGCCAAGAGATATCTGTAAAAGTGGGGTTTCCATTGTCTACCTGGGCTTTTCAGGGTGCCTGATCCACTCAAACCTGACTTCCTCCTGTGTGAAGAGCTGGCTTGAAAGGGGCTCTCCACCAATAATTGTTAGCCGTTGCTGTGCTCAAACTGTTCCTGTTTTGCCAGTGAGATCTTCTCTGTCTTCTCTGTACCCATAAATTTATAGCAGACCTATCACCCCAAATTCAATATATGTTTCCTGTAATTGTCAGAAAGCAATTCCCCCATCCCGACTATTTCTTGGAAGGCTAAAGAAAGAGAAGAGTCTTGGTGTTTGGTAATGAAGCACATGGTAGATGCTTCTCTTTATTGCTTGTAGAAGGAGTTCAAGGACTGAGGGTTGCACAGACTGATAGATATGGTATAAACACAGATGACAGGTAAGGAGAAAGCATCAGTTACAAAGGACAGTACTTTTTTTCATAACGTTTGTCACTAAATGCAAGAAACTTCATATTATTTATTAGCTTCCCTCCTCCCCTTTTTTGTATTCTCCTTCTGAGGGAAAAAAACCCCTGTGATCTGATTATTTTCAGAAGCTGCTGCTTTGAAAGGGATGCTAAGAAGTCCCGTGGGCCACATTCTTATAGCAAGGGAGTTGTGTGTTCTAGGTGAAAGCCTGACACTAAAATCAAGGATTATTTAATTTTCTTAAGTCTAAAAAATATTTTTTCCAGTGGAAGTTGATGGACTCGAAATAAATTAGTTACCTCTGGCAGTCTTGCAGTTCACCTTGGATGCATATATGCACTCAGTAGTGTTTGCCATGCTCTCTCCTTGCCATCCTCCCTCCTTCCTGAGCTCCTCTCCAGCCTTCCTTTGTTGGTGACTTCAGGCCTTGCACTAGGTTTGTTCTCTTTCAAGGACACTCTGACACAATAAAGATATTGGACAATGTTTCTATAGGGTAAACATTTTTGTCTGGCTTTTTAGAAAGAGGAAAGCTCATAAGAAATGCGTGGAAGTAATTGTTAAATTCAGAGAAAGCTGACCTGACTAATTTATGGGGACTGAAATGTTCAAATGTTGCAGAGGAAACAATGAAACATAGTGGGTACTGTGCCAGCAGGACTTTACTTTGCCAGCGCTGGTACCCAGGTGCAGGTGCCTGTTTCCAAGCTCCTGACCATTAGAGGCTGAAGCACCAGAGTGGTGAGAGAGACAGAGTCTGCAGTCATTGGAGCTACAGCTGCAACACCAACAAAACTATACTGCCAGCCAATGCAGGAAACTGCTTGGTTTTCCTAAAAGTAAACCTTTTCCAGGTATTTCCTTAAAAATTGGCTTGGAGAAACTAAATTAGTATGTACAGTGAAAAAAACAGTGCTTAGAACACTAATGAAATAAAAATAATAATAAAAGAGGAGATGTTCTTCTCCAGTATGTTCTAGTTCTGCAAAAGCTGAGATATTCTACTTCACTGTTTTGCTCAAGCACAGAGGCTGTATAGGAAGCTTGCTAAAGACTGTGTGTGAGGAGGAAAGACCACAAAGAGATGGGCTTATTTTAAAATTTATTTTCATTCCTCAAGGAATTTTTATTTATTTGTTTGTTTATTTTATGTAACACTCCCAATTGAGGATCCTTGAGGAAAAAGGGCTCACCAGCTATGCTTATGTCTTCTGACTTGACTAAACTGCTTGGCTTTCAAATTTTTTTATAGAAAATGGACTTATTAAAAAAATATAGCTCAAATTGCCTTTAGCAATTAAGTTCTTTATCATTGGCATAACTGACTTTACGTTTAATGGTGATGATCCTGATGGAGGAAGATGTGGATGGCACTGGATTCTGTGGCAGAAGGGAAGAGTGCAGGTGATTGCTCCCTAGTTCACTTGATTTTTACATGATGATTTACAAGGTATGTAAATGAGCAGACAACCACAGAAGGTACATTTAATGGCATCTTAATGCATCGTGGAATTTACGACAGGGTATGAATAGCTTGTGCACTCAACTGTTGAAAGCAGATGCTGCTATAATTCTACTTAATACTTAGAAGAAAAATAAAGCATATTGTTTTCTGTACAAATGTTTATGAAACATTAATAAGAATAGCATGCACCATTCAATGCTGAACATATAATGGGAAATTCTATCTTATAAATATTTATAAGTGTGACATTTTGGTTCACTCTATATGTTGATTTCAAATAGCACTTTGGTGATTCTCTGTTGTTTTTTCCCATCTTAGTTGCACTGGTACCCTAAAGAGAAAGGAAATGTGGAAATAAGTAATTCACATAAATATCTAATATAAAAGCTGATTTCAGTTAGGAAAAGACTTACACTTGCTTCTGTAGTAGAACAGAGTACTCATCAGTTGGAAACCAAGACTTTTTACTTGTAATGCAAGTTTTCTGCTTCTGTTATGAGAGGAATTAGTGAGCTTCATTAAATCTGATGACATGTATATAGACATTCCAGATTGTTTTGTGATGGCGCAGTTTTCTACAGGTAATTGAAATGTTTGAGTAAGTTGTTGACTGTTAACGGTTCTGGGTTTTTCAAGGGGTAAAGAATATTAACAAGTAAAGTCGTTATCCCCTTTTCTGTATAAATTTGATTTAGTGGTTGCAAAAATTATAGCCTTTCTTTGCCTTTTCACTAGGATGACAAGGTTTGCAGTTACTCAATCAAATTATTTTCATTTGGGTGACAGCCTCTGAATCTGCACCTCTGACATTTTTGACAATGATACCTAGCAGCCAACAAAATGTTTTTAGAACTTTTTCAGTCTAAAAGGAAGAGTCAAGCTTTAATTCTTCCAATTTTATATCTTTCTCAGTCACTAAGCATACCTTTCTATTTAGGGTCTGGTGTTTCATAATATCTTGAAACTGAGAAAAATATATTAAGCTTCTGACAGAAATTTGAGCCAGATCTTTATTTTATATTTAGAATTTACTATTGGAAAGCTTTTAGTCTAAATATTAAACTTCAGAAACATCAAAGTGGTTCAGTGAAGTTTGATGCAACAGAAGTTGTGGTATTTATGGACTTCAAATGAATCATAACAAAAAAATCAGAGGATTGAATGAACATTTTACTATAAAGCCTTGGAGAGACATCTCCAGTGATCCTTAAGACATTTGGGCAAGGTGAAAATTCTAGTGGAGCGTCTTGCACTAAGATCTGCTGGGATTCATTCTAAATGTTATAAATCTTGATGATTTGAACTGTTTGAAAGCTAGGGTTTCTCCTTGGAAATGACTGAACTTGTGGTAAAAAATCAAACCTCAGTATTTTGGTATTAATCTTTAGTATTTTTATTTGGTATTGATGTCATGGTATCTCAGAGGATTTTTATTTTATTGCCTAATGACTCAATTTATGCCTCCCAATTTACATGTTCCAGAAGACATTGTTGTCTTTCCTTAGAAGACTGAAGGCATAGGGTAATTTGTCCGTAACTGCTGTGAAACACTGCAGTGACATGTCTAAATAATAATAAAAAAAATTCCCATATATTTTTGATGGAAAATGTGTAAAGCAGACACTTGAATTTAGTTGAACTGGCACTTTCCTGTGAAGCAGCTTTTTTTGGTGGAAAAGTCTATAGGTGCTGCTGCTGGCAGCATCCCTGCCAAGCTCCTGGTTGGAAAGGGGAAGGCTCAGACTGCATAACTAGTGTTAGTAAATAATCTTTTTTTTTATGCAAAGAATTAACCCGGGAAGGAAATCAAGCTTATGTTTATGCCATTTACTTCCCGGCAGTGTAGAGGTGAAACTACAAACATACAGAGTTTTCCTTGTCTGCCTAGTTCAGTGGAAATGCCACTAAAATTGAAAGCTATAACTCAGCACTACAATACATAAGCTTCTCTGTCTTTAGATGTAGTTTTGTTAGGGAATCGACACAGTTTTGGCAAAAGTGAATACTGACTTAATGATACTTTATAACAAAATTTTATTTCAGAATAGACAGACTTTTGCACTTTCAACTATAATTTATAACTTGGTGTGTTGCAGATTTTTCAATGGTAAAATTAGACCCATGGATAACACACAGTGAGGAAACCCCTAAAAAAAAAGGCAGCTGGGTAATATTTTATACGCTGTCCAAACAGTATTTTTTACTAGTTTCTTCACTGATTTAATGTTAAATTATTTGTTTACCACAAGGAGTGTGAAGATGCCTTAAACACAAATAATTCCATATTAGTGACAAACCAGCATTTAACAGAAATTTAGGATTTAGAACTCCCAGGTCATTTGAGAGGCTAGGAAAATTGTCCTAAGATGTTTTCTTCTTTGCTTGTAAAGATTCCATTCTTTGATTTCATGAGGCCCAGCTCTGATATGAGGGTCTTTTGAACCACATTTTGAATCAGCCTATCTCTGATAAAATCTGACTTTTTTCTCTCTTGTCTTTTTTTTTTTTTTTCATTATTCTCCTCTTTTACCCCCTCCTCGTCTTTTCTCCTGGTGAGGGATTGAAGGAGGGACCAGGCAATTTGGGTAGTTTACTGTAGCCATAATAATGCGAGAGCTCAATTAAATTTAATTAAATAAGTTTAATGACCAAAATGTTAATGCTGTACCAGTTTATTATTAAGTTCAAGACTTAATGGAATTATTTTTTCTAATTAATTCTATAAGCCTTTACTCTGTCTGAATATGCAGTCAATGGGGCAAATTAATCTTGACTGAAAAGAAAAAATATCTACCAGTATTTGTGGACATTGCACTAAGTTTCAGCAGAGTTCTTGAAAATAGGATATGACTTATTCCCATGAAGAGTTTGAATGATTTAGCAAGGAGGAGAAAAGCATTGTATCACATGCTCTTTGTGGGGGCTGTGTGTGTGTTGTAATAAGAGAAATTAAATTACTTGGTGAGAAAGTCAGTTTAGCAGTATACAGAGTCCAAAACAAAGAACTCCACATTACAAGAAAGGAATAATAAAGCCCAAAGCAACATTCACTCTCAAATAATTATTGTTCTCATTAACTCTTATTGAATTCTGCAAATGGTATTAACATGCTGATATGGTAATGCTGTGAAAATATTCCATTAGTGGGATATACCTGCTAAGAAAATTAGCACATTCTTGCTGCTAGGTAGACTATTATAATTTCTGTAACTTTCCTGTTAAATTATTTTTTAAAGTGCAATTAAATATTAAAATATTTATTAATTATTAAATAAGGAATAATTTGAAAAGGTACACATTTTTTATATCAGTGTGTGTGCTTTTTTCTATTTGACTTGTATGGTTAAAAAGCAGGCTGCATTTCTTCATTCAAAAGATATTTAGGAACCAAACCTCTAAATTTACTGTGAGAGTCCCAACAGACACAGAAATACAGAGAGAGAGAGAGAGATGGTCAGGGTGTTCTGTCATAGTCCTCAGAGTATTTTTGTATGGGATGTCCAAGAACCAGAGGAGAAAGGCGACACTGAATCAGGAAGCTGTGGGACAGGAGAGGTACCTGGCAGACAGGTTATGCTGTAAACAGAAATACAAACAGCTCCCCCATCTCTGATGGCTCTGGGTTGGTTCTGGCCCCTCAGCTTCTGTGCTCTTCTATCTCATCAGTGTCAGTAAAGTACAACTTACACTTCTGACACTCTTATTTGCCTGCTAGCACTGTCATTTTTCTTTTACTATTATACTTTCTACTTTTTTGGCATATATGCCCATTACATAGTGTGAGCAGCAACTGACTCAAACCACTTCTCTATGTATGGAGTATATGCTGGTTTAGAACTGGTTTAATTGAAAAGTCATAATTAAAGCAACACAGCCTTGTAGTGTGGAGTTCAACTTGCTCATTTTTGAATTGTTATATTAGTCTAGGCTGCATAAGTGTCCTAGTCCTTCACAAGAAAAAAACAAATGGCTTGTAACATTTATTATGCCAGTTTGATTTTTAAATAAGCATTTAAGTTTTGGAAAATTATCTAATATTTAGCTAGGTCTAGGAACCTTTTCCTTGTCTTTCAAATACCTCTGGGAGCCAGAAAAAATATACTTTAATGTTATCAGGACACCTCTCTTCCTCCCCAGTCACTCAAGGTCTTGAAGGGACTACTGGTTTCCTCTCAGCTGCCATACAGAGTTGAATATAATCTTATAATATGTTAGAGCTACAAAATTGGGTTAGAAATCTTCACAGGACAGGCTGGAAGCTTTTTTATAAATCTGAAGTTTTTCCGTTTCTGTTCAGATAAAGAAAACTAATGTGGCAACAACCCCTGAGGTGAAATATTACAGCTTTGAGTTCCAAAGCTATGCTTTAAACTGTAGCATTTAGATTCAAAAGGTTCTGGATTTATGGGGTTTCTGTAGCCCTAACCCAAACCAGAAAGTTGTGCATCTGCTTATGCACATATACTGACAGAATGCTGGAAACAGGAAAATTGTTCAACCCACATGGTATCTGCAGAAAAATTTCTGATCCAGCTGGATCTTATTTAGGGCAAGATTTTAACTAGTTATTTATCATATTACATTTGATTTTTAATCACAATGCAAGTGGACTGAAAAAAAGGTGAAGTATGAAAATATGTTCAGGATGTAGATATGCTTCTATCAGGCAAATTGCTATCAGCCTTGGGTAACAGAACTTTGATCACCTTGGTCTCTTGGTTGAAATGAGAAAAAAAAATTTAACTTTTCTTTGTTTTACTTTTTTGTTGTTTTTCTCATCTTAATATTGGTATATCAGAATCTTTGTATTGAGAGCACTACATTATTTTCAAGTAACCCAGCAAGTAGAATTTAGCAGACTGAAGTTTTTATCAGGCTCCTCCCTATTCACTGCTTTCTGTAACTGGTAGACAAAATGAATAAAGTAGTTACTTCTGTGAATTTTTTGCTCTAATTTTTCTGAAGATTTATGCATAGCTTGAATAGAATTTACTAACATTTCTCAAGTTTTTTCAGTTATAATATAAGACAGCATTCAAGTAAGATGTGCATTGTACTGTAAAGTTAGAGAATAGTATAAGAAAAATAAAAAAGAGAAGGCTCTTTTACTCTGGAATTTTTATTTGCATCACCAAAATGCCAGCATATCCCTTTTCAGCTATTCCAAGTCAGATCCAAATGCTTAGGACAACAACAGCATCCAAACTCTTCCAAGGGCTATGAATTTCAGTGCAAATGGGGAATTTACGTAATGGACTTGGCTCCAAGGGAGCTGTAAAATCTCTTTTATGAGGCAAAACTGGTGTCGATCTGTCTTTGACTGTAAGTTCAATAGCAGACTACAGTCTATGGGCTTCAGTCAAGTAGTTATCATATATCTGGAGAAGCAAGAGCATATTGTCAGCTTGAGGGAAGAGGTTTTGGCTGTTTGCTTGCTCTTAGGAGGAGGTATGTAGCTAAACCAGAAGCACCTCCAGTTTAAATGAACTACTGAAAATAATCTCAGAATATTGGAAATGGAAATCTCAGAAAATGGAATTTTTTTCAGATGCCTTTCTCTGATCAGTTGATATTTCCATTTGTAATGTCATGCATGGAAGTGGGAAGTTGGCCGTGCCATTTGTAAGGGAGCAGCTAGATTACAAATGTTCAGCTTTCATCTATCTTTAGAAAAATCCTCAGAGCATAAAAAAATGTCTTTGGCAGATAAAAGGAAGAGCCAGTGCATGAAATTTTAATCCAAAGGGGACCTATGAGATCATCTGGTTTGATTAGCTGCATGATGCAGTCCAGACAAACTCATCCAGTTATTAGGGTTTTTGAAAGAGTTTTGCAATAAAGATAGAAAGTGATCTTAGAAACAACACAGATTTGACTGCATCTAAGTAAACACACATTCTACCTGCTAAAGTTCATACAGTTTAAGAGCAAAAGGTACACCTGGGGCTGTGTGCGCCAGTTTTGCTTCTCTCAGGTAGCCAGTTATGTTTTTCATGCAGCTAACTTGAGTCTAAAATCTACTGGGTTTTTTTGCTAAAGATTCTTACAGAAAGATATTGGATCTTGATCTGAATTTATCATTTTGTCATCACTTCCTCTGGTAATTTGCTACATTGCTTGATCTTTTCTTTGAATCTACTCTCTTCAATTCAATGTAAATAAGGCAAAGAAGGATAATGTCTACAACTTATTTTATAATCCTGGTCTGTAACCTTTGAAGCATGTGAGAAAGACTTTTATTCCCATTCTAATATCTGAGTGATTTTTATTTTTTTATATGTATCAACACTTAAAGTGGAGTCTTGAATCAAGTAGCCTCCAAATTAATGTAGGCTAAATATCTCTACGCAGTCTTGCACACTGTCTTGAAATTCAATTTTATTTTACATATATATATAAAAGTATATATGTACATATGGTAGATATATGCCCACATACAGACATATATGTGTTTTTAAGGAATAGTTTAGTAGTTGCATAAAGAGAAGGTGGCTGCATCCTTTCTGGCCTCCTAGGAAATGAGAAATAGTTATTGGGGAAGTCACAAGTGCTCTGGCACCTGTAAAGTTTCAACATAAAAATCAAAGATGCTTAGGCTTATACAGGTCTGAATGATACTTGATAGTGGAATTTGAAAAGCAGCTTTCTTATTGGGGTTTCACAGTGGGACTGGGGTTGGATTTAGGTAAACATGTCCTTTATGTAGCTGTAGACTCTGGATTAATTTATGCAGCCCTGTGTGGGGAATTTAAGTGCAAAATTCATGTGATTCTTAATAATAAGACAAAAGAAGGGTTAAGACATATGCATTATAGTATACCCATGAGCTAAGAAGCTTTGAAACAACTCTGAGGCCTTTCTAAAAGTATCTACTGTCACTATTTATATCTTCAGATGGGATTATTACATGTATATGTGTAGTGGTATTTCTCTATATGCATTTGTGTATACTTATTTGATATGAGCTCATAAATCTGTGCTGGATGCATGAGCAGATATAGAACAATACCAAGCCAGTACTAAGAAATGTTTTTTTCTCAAAATTGACCCCTACATGTTTCAATTTTAATACAGTGAGGACCTAATTCAAATTTATGACTGTCAATGGGAAGATTCTCATTGGCTTAAATTGGCTTTTAATGAGACTCCCAAATGCCTGGGGAAGAAGTGCTTTAATTTGGTAAAGAAATTTCAGCAGCAAGGACTTACTTAACCACAGGAATTTTATCTTCATTCAGACTCATTACATTGTTCTGTCATTAATAATCACAGTGCAAAGCAATTGAAATTATGGCAGTACCATGTAATGGTATTACATGGGTCTGTCTAGTCCAAAGTGTGAGAGCAAGATTTTTGGTTTGGTTTGGCTCCCATCACAAGGCACAGGGAGCAGTTTTATTGTGCTGTTTGTCAGAGGGTGATGAATTGCTATTACTAAACAGGTGAACTGTGACAAGCTGGAAATGCATGTGGGGAGGAGCAATGCACATCTCAAATGACATGCTCTGTTATGAAGATTACAGGTGGTAGGTGGTGAGTCCTACAAAATGGATGGGTTGGTTAAAATTCTGCCAGTTCTTTGTAATGCACAAGAAGAATCATGAGTAAACCTGGATGCTCCAAGTTTCCAGGGGGTGCTTGTGATACTTGCTTTCTCTTAAATTAAAGGAGAAAAATCTGACTGAAAGTATCTGAATGTAAAGAATTACTTCCTACCTTCAGTTTGCTGGAGAGGAGAAGGAATTACATTGCAGTTTTTTGGCTGTTTTTTTATTCTGATTAGCAAACTGGAAAGTTTTATTCCACGCTGTGTAAACAATCCAAAACAATTTCACACAAAGCAGGTTTAACAGATACAAGTAATCTAAAACTGTATATTTAAATACTTTTATGTGTGCTTGGGGAGGTGTGCACATGTATTTATCATTGATTCGGTCACCTTTTAAAAAGCAGAATCTTTAAAAACATTTTGAAGATGTCCTGAAGAGAATATGCAAGGCTTTATGTTGGTAGGAAAATAGATGTCTCTAAGAGAAATCCACTTTGTTTCCTTTACTAATATTTCTTCCACAGTGTATTTGCTTTTGTTTGCTTAAAAACTGCCCTACTGGAGAGCTTCATGCAATGAGCATGTCACTAATTTGCGGTCTCAAGAGGGACTGGCAGCTCAGAGAGCTTTGTTTTAGTTGAACCCTTCTAATATCAGGCATTCAGTCTTAATTAGTAGACAACAACAGTGAGTAGCTGCCCACTCAGGACAAGGAAAGTTCTGGGAAACAAGAAATAAAATGTTTCTAAAAATGAAACAACATTATTATAGGGTTAGTTAAACTAGCAGCTTGCTGTACCTGCTTGGATATGTAAACCCCCTGAGTTTTCAATTTGTATTTACACTTTTCCAGATCAGTAATAAAATTGTTAAGGCTTTATGCACCAAGCTAATGAAATTATCACACGGGGCATATTTGAAGGCCTTTCCATCCATCTGGTATTCTGAGTAGAATTGTGCCCATCATCTGCCAATGACCTGTGGTTGTGCAACAGCCACAAAGAGCAGAAAATTCACACTGGAAGCAGACCTGAGGAAGTGTCAGCATTCCTATGTGAAATGTGAAAAGCATAGCTCATACAATTTTCTCAAGGGAGACGCTTCACTTTCAAGCCTGCAGAACACCAAATGCTGAGGTAGGCCTGTTCAGCCATTAGTTAGCTAAATTCTGCCTTTGTTTTACTGGTGTAAATTGAAATAACATCAGGATGAAACACAGGACTATTCTCAATTTACAATGAATGAGGCATATAATGGACAAAAATGATATTTTCAGTAGTTAAATTCAGTAAGCAAACATAATGCTAAAGTACTTCAGATATTTCAGTGCTGATTAAACCACAGATGCAGGAAGATGAGTGTTATAGCAGGCAGATTGTTCTCTGGCTCCCCTCAAACAGTCAAGTGGTCAATAAACAGAGTTGTCTAATTTGGATTCTGCACAAAGTATCAGAGAGAACACCAAATTATTTGTTCAATTGGAGCAGAAAACATTGAATGCAAATATTAGTACTCTATTTTTCTGGTTTTCCCCTGTATTGCTCTGTGTCTCACTAAATGAAAAAAAAATCACTGAAAATATTTGGTGACTTGTTCCTTCAGAATCTTCTACAGAGGTGGAAAAGTGAGCAATGGTATTTTCCTCATGAAATTTTGTTAGCCTGGGGAATGTCTGTGAAGAAACTTTTATGTATTTCAGTGCAGAATTTAATAATTTTGGCTGAAAAAAAAATGTAATGGTAAATATGAAGTGATAGACTATGTCATAAGTTTTCTTTCAAGCAATTATGACATAGTCCACAGTAATAAAAATATTTTGAACTGTCAGAAGACTTTGTTTTTTGGGTTCTCAGTCAGAAAAACCTGCACACTGGAAATTAAGTTCTATGGGGTTTCAGTGTCAAAACTGGAGGAGGCTGAATTATGCCTTGAGAATGATGGAAGCTGACTCAGTTCAGTTGAATTTTATAATAGAAGAAGCTTAACCAGAGGAGAAAAGCAGGCATCTAGCTGGGAAGCTGGGAATTGAAGTTTTCTGTGTTGAGGGGAGAGCTCGGGACCATGACCTTTCTGCTTTGAGGTCATGCTGCAGTTTTTGATCACTGGGTGGCTGGCTGCCTTTTGCCAGTCCTACAGTCCTTCTTACAGGCCTGGTTGAAATCATTCTGCTGTGGATGGTCTGTGATGTGTCAATGGCTTCTGTTTTGTGATAAAGGAGGCTAATGAAAAATTTAAAAAAAAAAAAAAAAAAAGAAAGAGGAAGAATAAAAAATAACTTCTGTAGTAGCTGAGGAATTTAACGAAGGCCAGCCTGTTGAGGGGATCTGCTTGGTAGGACAGCATCTGGAGTGCTGTGTCCAGTTCTGGGCTCCTCGGCACAAGAGGAGCATGGAGCTCCTGGAGCAGACCCAGTGAAGGCCACAAGGGCAATGAGGGGTCTGGAGCATCTCTCAGAAGGAAAGGCTGAGGGAGCTGAGTCTGTTCAGCCTCGAGAAGAGATGACAGAGGGGACCTTACCAATGCATACAAGAGTGAATGCCAAAGGGATGGGGCCAGGCTCTTCCTAGTGGTGCCCAGGACAAGGGACAATCAGCACAAACTGAAACACACAAAGCTCCATCTGAATACGAGGGAAAACTTCTTTAGTTCAAGGGTGGCAGAGCACTGGAACAGGCTGCCCAGACAGGTTGTGGAGTTTCCTTCTCTGGAAATATTCCAAGCCCACCTGGGCACAATCCTGTGCTACCTGCTTTAGCAGCAGGGTTGGACTAGAGGATCTCCAAAGGCCCCTTCCAACCCCAGCCATTCTGTGAGCATACGTGGGATGTCCTTGTATATAATTGTGAGGGAGGGAAATTCAGCTTTTACTGAAAGCAACAGTGGCATTAATCTAAAAATCTTATTGATCGATCTATAGATCCAGAAATCAAGACAGGATTTCATATTCTGACTTGAAAACACCCAGCATAGCAGCACCTGCTACAAATGATGAAGAAATAATATTCAGGAGATCTTCTCCCTGAGAAGCATGTCCTAATTCAAGAGCTTGGTGTGCAGCTATTACTAAACTTCATCCTCATACTTGGATGAGAAAATGTGTGTGTTAAATTTGGTATGGGATTTAAAAAAAAATAGTACTGAGGAAAAAAAAGAGCAAAGAAACTGTTGGTCTGTGAATAGCAAGGACTGCTGGCATACTGTGGAGATGATAATATTCTTAGCAGACAGTACTTACCTCTGGTTTTCTGAATAAGCCCTGATACACTGGTATTACCAGGTAAATCCTGCTTAGGCTTGCAGCTGCTTGAAAAAAATTCCCTTTTTCAGTAATCACCTGTCAGCTGGAAAGGAATTTGACTGTTTTCTTATATCTGGAGACCTCACTTACTCCTTGTTTTATAAGAACTTAGTAACAGTGCTGATGAGTTTATGCAAATGAAGTGAGAATTACTGTCATATGAGCATCAATGGAGGGAACTTCATGGACTCTGCCATTTCCACTCCCAAATTAAAGCTTCTTAACAGGCATTAGGACCTTGGACAAAGACTCCTGCCTCTGCAGAAGTGTTCTCTCTTTGTATAATCTTTGCAAGATGGGAGCTGAGATAGGATGCTCGGCTCCAGCTCCTTGGGATGCTGGAGCAGAGTGGGAGCTGCTCTGAAGTACTCTTTTTTGGTTGTGGTAACTTCCCAAGCATCTTTAAAAGATGTCATAAAGTAGCCTGATGAAAGGCTAGTAATTACGGCAGCAAATTTCTGGTTTTCTTGATAGAGAAAGAAAATACTTCTATTTTTATTTGGTTCCACAGGTATTTTCTATTTTGCAGACCCAATATCAGAAATTGTAGGTTAGACAAGTTAACTTTCTCTGGAGGGTGAGAAACCATCATTGTATATATATATCTTATAAAAAGCTATATGATTCAGTTGTTTTGGAGATACATTTTGATGGTGCCCTACAAAACAACTTGAGTGAAGGTCAAGTATAAGCACTAGAGATATCTGAAACAAGCAGGGAAATTTGAGATGCAAAAAAGAATGAGGAGGAAAAAAAAACGTCCAGCCAAAAATTAAAACAATTGTGTGAGCGTAGCCAGCTCCTGTGCTGGCCTGAAGTTTGTTGGTGACACTGCTCCAATTTCACTTGTTTATACTATGGGGGAAAAGGGAGGGATTTGTAGGATATGTATGCTGGTATGTCTAGGTGTGCAGAGTCATCAATGAATATGGGGATGTAGGGGAACAGTTGTTTTCTGCCATTTTAAGTGTTCTTAGAAGTGCACAGGTGGGTTTACCCAAGGAAGATAAATCTCATTTGATATTCCTTGATTTGGTTCAGATTGAGATGTTGATGGCAAATTCCTAGTTTCAAGGTGTTCCCTATTCAAATGTGGGGATCTTTTTTCCCTGTATTTTTTCCCTAGGTTTTCCAGGTTAAAAAAAAAAAAATCTGTTTCAAAACCGCTTTTCCACAGTGCCGCAGCAGAGAGAGATTGTGTGTTTTGTTTCAAAATCTCCTCATGAAGGAAGAAAATAAAGCCATCCAAAACCTGCAGAAAAAAGAAGCACAGCATTATTGCTGATTCACAACTGCTACGGCAGCAGCAAAAGCCAAAGGATTTTTGCTAAATCCAGTAAAGAAACCATTTGCCAAGTGATACTGGCTCATTTTGTGTTCAGGCTGCTGAGCACAGGTGCCTTTGACAAGGTGCACAGTGTCCTTTATTTGACCCTCACTTGATGTTAGAGAAATCTGCTTGGTTATCCTTTATCTCTGAATTTCTGCTTGCAGTGAAAAATAAAAATAAGTAATAAAAAGAAAATTAGAATATTAATTTAAAAAGAAAAGGCAAAGAAAAGCTGAATGAAACCTAATTTCTTTGTTTGCAGCTCTTTGATTTATTTTGAGCTCCTAAAAAAAACCTCCTTCTGTTCAGGATGAGTCCACACAATATTATCTTCTTGGTGGTAGTGTAGGAGGAAGTATCATTTTTAAAAGGACAATCTGTCCTTGCTGAAAAGAAAGATTATAAGCAGAGCTGTATATGAATGACTGAATAGGGGAAAAAAATAAGAAAGTAAAATGGCAGATTTTCTTATGATTTTTTTTTTCTTTTTTCCTCTGAAACTGTTTACTTATTTCATCTTTAAAGAGTGCAGCATTTTGACAGTCAGGAGCTAATTTGCAATTTTCCCTCTGAATTCCAGTTTCAAATAAATTTTCCCTGCCCCACCCCTTCCATTGAAATAAAGTGAATCTCAAGCTGACAAATTTTACTATATACAGGCACTACAGCTTCTCTCTGATTAATGTATTTTGGACAAAATGATAAAATCTGGCATAACAAAGAAATGCTGGTGTATACCAGAATGCTCCATGTAGGACACTTTAGAGTCATGGATTTGATGTATAGCCACAACCTGTAAATGCTGAATATTTTTCTAATAAAACTTTCAATAGAGAAAAGCATAAACAGACTGGAAAAACTAGGCTGCAGCCTAGATAAAACTGTATTTTCTTTGGAAGATGTTGAAGTTAAGGATACATAGGCAAAAAAAAGCTAGGCTTGGCTTCCACAATTTTTCTTCCAAAAGAAAACATTTAGGTAGGAATTGCTATTTTTTTTCTTATCGACTGGTAAAATTACATGCAAGTTTCATTGTCATTCGCTCCCTTTAGTATCCTTTAGTTTGTTCTGGTAGTTAAGACTGTACTGTTACTAACATTGCTTTCCTAATTTGTTTTGCTTTGAGTTACTTAGGAAAGTAAACATTTCATGAAGTCTAATTTTTTTCTCAGAAACAGATGTTAGGTAAGGATAAATCAAACAGTACATATCCCTGCATGAAAACAGTTACAGTTTGTTTGCCTGTGCACTTTGCAGGCATTAATTAGTGCTTTGTCATGGAAATAGGGGCAGTATCTCAGCTAGACTTCATTGTCACATTTTGGGTTTGTTTTTTTTTTTTTTTTGCTTTGTGTGTGTCTTGGGATGAACATCACTGTTTAGTGACTGAAGTGATCTTAATATTAGTTAAGAAATCCCCTCTTTCACCTGTATGCACACTTGACTTTCCCAGTAATAATTGGAGATTTTTTTAGCCTCTGTGTGCTTTAATTTTCTTTTTGCTGACTTCTGAGCACTTAAATAAATGACAAAATGTGGGATAGGGAAGCCTTGAACCAAAGGACTCCGACATTCAATAGAAATGGAGAAGGGAAGTTGTGGCTCTGATTTCTGAATACTGTAATGGTTTAGTTTTCATTCCAATATGGAATTAAAAAGAAATAAAAAATCAGAAACTGTTAAGAGAAGCTGTGTTGGGGAAAGCTAGTGTTGCCCAAACAATTTGAAAGTGATATTCCACATGGTCAGTAATAGATTTTATGTATAGATATCTAAAATCAAAATATTGTAGTACTGGAATGGAAAGACATATACAGATGGTTGTCAGAAAATAGGAAGATACTGCTGTAGCTGCTATATCTTGCCTTGCTGAGTACCTTTGTGAGGGAAATGGAAAATATAGGATTGACATTGCAGATGAATGATTTCTCATATTTTTCAGAGGGCACGCTTCCCTAATAAAGATCATTCACAGAGATCCTCTTCCTGTCACACTTTTATTTCTAATCCCAGAGAGTTTAGGGTTGGTTTATAAACAGAAACATGAGGTCTAACAAGACAAGCTTGCAAAATTGTGAATAATCTTCATGCTGTCCAAATAAGAAGACAACTCTCTTGAATAAGTAGGCACTCTGCTTGCCAATGGACTTGAATTTTATAAGTATTTTTACAAGAAAAAACAAGCCACTTCTTGCAGTCATGTCAGGGACAATTTTGAAATGTCATTTCAAAATTCTGTCTACTGTGATCTGATTGATAGCATTTCCTGAGTTTTTTTGGCTTGTAATTTTTCATGCCGTTTTGCTCAGCAAAAACATATATGTGCCATCTGCTGTATGTTGTAGGTGCAAATCAGGTTCTGGATCTCTCATGTTACAAATATCTGGATAACAAAATTGTGTCGTGTCCATGTAAATGGGCTGTAGATATCAGCTCACGTTGTACCTGCCGATGTCAGACTAGCTCAGGTGCTCAGGCAGTAGGACACGGTGGTGTTGCATCTCTCTTGGGCTGTCCCTTTGCACAAAAGTCAGTTCCAGTTGCTTTCCTTTTACTCTTGGATCTGAGCTGTTTGTACATGACCACTGGCGTGTCTTGGAATGATGCCTGGAGGAGTTGTGGACCTCTGAAGTACCATTCTTCTGCATTCTTTCTCACCAGAAATGCAGATTTGCCCCAGGATGTTTGTTAGTTTTCATGTAAAGGGCTGGCTTGTAAGGTTGTTTGACTCTGTAGTACTTTATGTGTATTTTTATATATGTCTTTATAGGGCAAGGAGTAAGGATATTCCTAACCAAATGAACAGAGGTCCTGCACAGTGTACCACCAGTTCAGCAACATGAAGAGCTTCCCAGTGCTTTCTGGGAGTGGTTTTGGTACAGTTAAACCTTATTATCAGTTTCAGGACTTGAGCAGCTGTACTTCAGATTTTCTGTCTTTGAGCAGTAAATTTTCTTTAGGCATCACACTACCAGTTTTCATCATTATATTGGGGTGTGTAGGGTATTGCTGCCAGTAGGGAGAATTAATTCAGTTAGCTTTCAGTTGGACTTCTCCACCTCTAAAAATTCATTAATGATTTTCTCCCTTGGGTACTGTTCTACAGCCTTTTAATGCTACCTGGAATGGTTTGCATGCCCTGTGCCGTGTTCTCTGGGATGGCTGTTTGCTGCTTCAGGTCTTTTGTAGGCACTTTGCAGCCTGCCCCATTTCTGGGTGCATGGGCTTCCATCTCATCAACCTTCCTGAACAGATGCTCATATTTGCTACCCAGTCCAGTACAAGTGAATGTTTGTTGTGTTTTTGTGGCTTTTTCCAGCTGGGTGGTGCTTGTTGAGCTTGTGGGCTGAGGGTTCTGCTGGAACACACCACGTTTGGTTACAGGTGACCCTGTAGGGAAGATGTTCCCGCTACCATTTTGTTCTGAAGTTTTTGGAGTCTGTTATGTACTTGTCCCTCACCAGCAGCTTCACTCTGTCTTGCCTTTTTGTGGTATTTATGCAGCAGCATGGCTGCTTGGAGATCTGTCTTGGTGTGATTATTTTTTCCTCTTTCATTCACAAACGGGACAGGACTGCTGGGGTACGTTCTGTGAGCTTTATTTGCAGCATCAGCCTCATTACATGGTTGAGACAGCAGGAAGATGGCAAAGCTCGCATCCTGCCAACAGCAGCCGAAGATTTCTTTGTTACAGAGTACTTTAAAAACTTTCTAGCTGATAGCATATTGCTAAAGCTTGCATGCAGTTTTTCTAGCCAATTACTGAAAGCACACATACACCTGCTTCACACAATGCTTGCTTGTCTTTCTATTAACAATACACAATACTCCATCATTAAGTTTAAGCCTTCTACTACCTTGCTAAGCATATTTTCCTGCAATTTTAAGGTCTATTTTAGCCAAGCCTAGAGCTCAAGCTGTTATTTAATGTCCTTGCTTGCTGTATCATTGTAAATTTTTATACTTTCAGACTTTGCAGCTGCAGCTAGTTCTCTGTTCTGTTTCTAAAGGCCTGCTTTGCCAGCTTTCTGAAAATATCTTACCTTTACTAGAATTTCTTGCTACCATTTTTTTTTTCTGAGGTTTCTGGAGTTTGTCATGTACTTGTCCCTCACCAGCAGCTTCACCCTGTCTTGCCTTTTTGTGCTCTTTATGCAACAGCAATGGCTGCTTGTAGATCTGAAGTGCAACCACTTCTGCTACCAGTTCTCTGCATTTCCCTATAAATTACCAACCCCCTACTGTGATCTCCTGGCTGCCATCAGACTTTAATACAAAGACTGGTGATTTATTAAAGAAATATGAATATTGATCTAGTACAAGTACTCAACTGTGACGGACAAAATCTCTCTAACAGTTTAAAGTTAGAAAGTGTATGTTTATTGTGACGCCAGGCAGTGTGCGGGATAGCTCCCAAATACATACCGCACCTTTCAAGTGATTACAGAGTCCTTTTATCCACAGAAGAATTGAATACCCAAAACACAAATACATATTCATAATTTAGTACATCCCATTCCTTGCTTCATATGCTAATCATTTCAAAAGCTATTAAGCATGTGTAGTTTGTTCCTTGAAATGAGTCAGTGGTCCCTTTCATGGGGAGGGGTCCCAAAATGAGGAAGTAAATGAAGTCTTCCTCATTCTGACCTTTCTACTTTTTCAATGCAAATATGACAAATGAACCTTGGTAGAACTCCCATTCCCTGTCTTCAATCGGTTTCAGAACAGAGGAGGCCCACAATTGTCTTATGTTCCTAAAAGCTATTTGTCAGTTTCTATATTCTTCATTATAAACCCAGCTAACTAAACATTGTGTTGACAAGCAATCAATTATTAGTTAACTACTAACTCTTAACTTCATCAAGGCCTACTCATTTATTTTAATTAACTCTAGTAAGGCTTATCTTCACCTAAAATCTTAGCTCCTCTAAAATCTCTAAATCCCTTAAAATTTGTGTTTCACTGGTACAAAATAAGACTATTTAATATCACCCTGTGGAATTATTCTGGAGGAAAACCAGTGTTTGTGGAACTTTAATCACTTGTGAGACACCTTTTAGGCAGATATGCTCCAGTGGTCCCTATTCTTACCTTTTTGATGTTAATGTTAAACTGCAAAAATATTATTAAATTAATAGAGTGGTTCTGGACTTCCAAGAGTGTCATTGGGAATAAGCTATTCTTCACTTGATTCACTACTATTATTTGTGAATATTTACTTTAACATGAGATCAAAATTAGTCCTTTGTAGCCTTATAAAAATTTTGAGAAATTTATGGGTGGGTGTAATCTGTGTCCTTCAGTCAGGCTCTAATGAAAGTCAGAAGAATTCATTTCACTTCTAGAGCTGTTCCAAAAATATGATTTTTTTTTTCTTTTTAATTTAGGCTGTGGTCTTGCAGTTGGCGAAATTCTGCCCTGGTTGGTGGTAGGTCTGTTATTTCTCATGGCAAAAGAAAAAAAAAAAAAAAAAAAGACAAATATTATTTTAACAGAAAGTGTAATTAAAAAACAAAAAATAAAGATTACCATGTAACTAAGAAGAGATTTCCTATGCTTTACAGCTCAAGAGTTGTTTGTGATGTTATTTCTAAATGACAGTTTTTCCTTACAGTGATTGACAGAAGTGAATTTTATTTTCAGGAAACACCAAAGTTGCTCAAGACTAAGCTTCACTTCTGAAAAATGAAATTATGAAATATAGCTGGTTTTGGTCTTATCAATATCTGAAGAGGATAAGGAAAAATATAAAATAATTTACCTTAAGTTTCACCTGGATGTATTTGAATCTTTTATCCATGTCATCTTCAGCTTCTGGATAAACAGTATTCTGAGAGAATTTGTTTTATCAAAGGAGTAATGCTTGAAAATGAAAACATAATTAAGCATTGTCAATGCAAATAATGTACCTTTTGTATGCTTTAGGACCAAAACTTTAGGGCTGAAAATTTCTAGTATGGTGCTAGGAGTCTACTACAAACTTTTCCCATGTGTGTGTTGTAGCCCACTGCTTCTCTATCAAAGCCAATAACTATTTGCATAAAAAGGCTTCTTGTAACAACTAGAATGTTCTGTACATTATTATAATTTGAAAAACTTTGGTGTCTTCTTGTAAAAGGATTTTTGTTTTAATTACCAGAATATAGACTGCTGTCTGTAAAATCCAGACTAAAAGAGAAAGGGTACAAAACTTCTTTGTTTACTTCAACTTATTTTTGTTTTATTGTCAGTTTCTAATAGCATATTGAAGTTTGGTTTGGTTTTTATTCAGAATTTTGACAGTAGGTGTTTCAAAACCCAGATATCTCACATTTGTTCAAATAATATTTTTATTCTGTTGCATTAAGAACTATACTAGTAAGATCATGCAATTAGATGTATTTGTTTTCAAATCCATGTTTTCCTCATGATTTTTCAATGTTTAAATATTTTCAATATTTAAATACCTTATTGTTATAACTAAAGAAAAGCTGAAAAAAATATTTGCAACCAGTAAGCCACATATGTTTAATTTTAGGATTCCAGGAAGAATCATTTCAAAATCACTTTCTAGTTACTAATATGTAACTTCAATAGTATTAAGAGCCCAAATTTGAATCTAAGTACTTGAGTTTGTACTCCACAAAGTATTTAATTGAATTCCATAAACCCAAAAAAGTTTCTTTTTAAAAATAAAAAAAACCTATCATTCTTAATTTCAGCCATTGTTCAATAATTCTCTTTCCAAATGACTTTTATTTCTTATTGCCAATTTTCACAGATATTTGGCTTCATTCTTATTAATTATTTAAAAAAAAATAATAGTTCTAGGAAACACTAATTAACATCCACCAGATGCAGAGACCACTGGTTAATTTCTAGTCCTAGAAAGCTTGTTAGAATGAAAAAAATAAATAATAATAAAAAAAATATTTAAAAGGAAGGTGTTTTAGATGTTGCACAGTGATGATATTCAGCTGAAATAAGTTAGAGGGGGAATAGTGTTGTGTATCACCATAATCTTTGAAACCAAAGCCCAACTTGTTTATGACATGAGCCACGTATTTTTTGGAGAAGCTGAAGAATGACTGAGAACATGCCCTGGGACATGATCTGGTCAGTGATGAGGAAGTGGATAGGACATGTATGCTGTGAAGCCTGCACGGTTCAGCCTGCAGCCCAGCATTCCTGTTATTTGTCTCCTAATAAATCTCAAGGAAAGTGATAATAATGTCCACTGCCATAGCTGCACATCGGTAAATTGTAATTGCTTTTGTTTTTATGATTTGTCTGCTAGAAAACGCTCCAGGAAAGTCTGAATGATCTGGAATTTATAAGTGGACTCTTATTAAGCAGGGAGTTTATGGGCATGCTATGGATGATTGCAGCAGGGGAGGAGCTGTATCTCACAGGCTCTAATGTCAAAGAAGTTATTACCAGTGACAGCCTGAGCATATGTCTGGGTAGCTTGGAGTTGTGGTACATGTGGAACATCTATGGATGCAGCTCCCTCTGCCACAGCTTCCTCTCAGGCAGTAGAAGCCAAATACTTATTTCCTGCTGTTAAAACGAGATCAGGTCATAATGATGTGACATTCACAGTTTCAATAATAGTGCCAAATATGCCCAGGCTAAAATATAAAATGAACTATCCTAATGTTGCTTTAGGAAATCTAAAAAGATGTTTCCTGGTGTGCTGTGTTTAGGAGATCTTGCTAACACTGCTAGTGGTGAAACTTACATTTACTCCAATAAGTGGGATAACACTGTTGGAATATATCTGGTAGCAAAACTTAATGTTAGAATCCCACCACTTAAATGATAGAGGTATTTTTTAATATGATGATGCAAAAAAAAAAAAAAAAAAAACTGCCCAAAATAAAATCAAGCCAAAAATTATGTACCTTCAATTTCTAAATTATTACAATAATAACTGAGGGATAGAAGCAACTCCTTTTCCTCCAGGAGGACAATTGTTTCAATTGTATATTAGTACTTTTAGGAATGGATTACCAGATTGGTATCCTAAAGGGAATGAAGGCATTTCTTTGACATTGTTAAGGCAGGTGCCTAAGCTCCGGAGAAGTGGTATTTCTCAAGCACCTGTATGCTTAGTATTTCCTAGTAGCTAGTTCTAGGTAACCATGAACATATTTTCAATGTTTTTTCATGCTCTGTAATAGGTTTTTAACCCTAGAGATGAGGGTGTTTTTCACTTTTGTGTTTCTCTGCTATGCTAACCCCTTGAAACTTCCTGAATCTCTCAATGGGCCCAGTCTGTAGGCAGAGAAAATATCTCTCCCTATCACCTGTACAATGCAGGAATACTTTCCCTGTCTGTCTCTTACAAGCTCACAAATTAAATTTTAATTATGAATCTGCATCAGGCATTGAATCAAAATGCTAGCTAATAAACCACAGACAACAGCAATAATCTTCCCTGCCTGGCAATCCCTGGTCCCCTGTGGACAATTGGGCCATTTATTACTCCACTAGTCTAAACAATTGTGCCATAATAGCTGGGGTGAAACATTGCCTCATCACTGAGGGTGCTTGCTTGCTTCAGTGTCTGCAAGGCATTCAGCTCAAGGTGATGTCAAACTTCCTAGCTGGAGTAGAGAAATGTGAAAAATGTCAGGGAACTTGCTGTGTGCTGCATGAGGTGCTGAGCAGAAATTAGACTTTAGTATCACGCTGTACAAAATAGATATTAACACTGAAAGCAATTAGGGCCCAAGAAATGGCCAAATTGCTTTATACTATTTTTAGTACACACCTGGTATGGATTTTTTTTGGTGTGCAATTTCACCCTGTTCCTGCTCAGCTCTTCCACCACTATGTTTACTTCCTGAAATTCTGGGGGATATATCCAGAGGAATTGTGGTTAGAAGAGATTGTTTGAATATTGCTGGTGCTGAGATAAGACTGAGCTGGAGAAAGAGAGGCTTAGAGGATCAGGATCTGATCTTCATTAGGATGACAGGAAAAAAAGAGCAGTTGCTGATTTCAGTGGAGCTATTCTGTGCTGCTACTGATGTACAGAGGAAGCAGAATAAGTCCTAGTCACAATGCCAGGATCTTCATTTCTGTGGTGCTACTTGTTGCATTTCCAAATTTTCCTCTGGATATAACTGGTGAAGATAAAGTGGGCCAGAAATATTAAATAACATCATTTGCAAGAAACTGGTTTTAGGATTTGCCTGACCGCTGATGAGCTGAATGAGAAAAAATGAGCTGAAAAGGAGGAAAAAAAACCCTAAAAATAGCTTAGAGAAGCAGGATCCAGTGAAAATTGGTTTGGGAATGAGCTAGAAAAATCTTTTAACCTTTGTTTTTTCACTTTTTTCTATGCCTATCCTGCCAAGCCAGGGATCTTCATAGCCTGTCCCTTTTGCACACTCTTTACTAAATGCAAACTTGTTGCCGAGTCCCTGAAGGCAGATTCAGAACTCTGTGCAAGGATGCTGCTCTGAATCTGAGGGGGCTGCAAACAAATGGAGGTAAGAAAAACATTGCAAAAGTAGACTGGCACTTAAATGCAACAGCACTTTCTAGATGCAGTCTCAGTTAGTACTGCCCCAATGCTCCAACACTGTCAGCAAAACAGAGTCATCTACTTCCCAAATCTGTCCCTAAGTTCATATGCTGCATTCTCCCCTTCAGCTTCTCTACTCTCAGCCTTTTTGTGTCCCAAGGAACAGGCAAGTCAGGATCCAGGGTGCTTTGGTCTACACCTACCCAGGAAAACATCGAATTACTTAGGTTTTAAGTTGCTGCTGCTGCCTCTCATTATTGCTACACTGATTTTATTTTAGGCATGTTTCCCAAACAATAACATAAAGTACTCCTTGGAGAAAAGGTTCAAGAAGTAACTAATGGTCAGGTTCATTAGGAATTGTGCTTGTGAACACTTTGTAGAAGAAAATTTTTTCCATAACCCTTCACCAGAGTAAATGCATCCTGTGAGTTAAATTTGTGACTTAAATGGAAATTGTATTGTGCTCTATCTCTATCAGTCCATTCCCCCACTTTTTAATTTTCCATGTTTCTCATAGATTTTTGGGAAAAAAGGTTTATTCTCTATTAATGAAAAAAATACAAACACGATAAATGTTCTCTTCTTCTATAAGATGTCTGGTTTATTTCATGGATTTTGCCATGAATATAATGTCATAACTTATTTAAATTCCCCGTCTGTATTTCCAGCATGTAGTTAATGTCAGCCTGGGAAATATTCCCTTAATAGTTTCTGTGATCAAAAAGTTGATCTATTTATCACAAGACTCAAGTTCTAATGAAATTAAAATTTCTCTCTTTTTCATTTTTTTGGTACTGAAATCCCAGAAACATAACTTTTTCTTTAAGAGGAAAACAATGGTCAGAAAGACAGCCAGGTTTGTGTGAGTAAGAACAGGGCTCCATGATGAACCAAGCCACTCAGAGTAGGCTTTTTCAAGAGGTTTCTGAAAAAGCGTTCAAATAGGAGCCTTGAATTGACTTTATTTTCTTGATGGTTACTATGCTTTCCAGATTAAAAGATGTTTTCTTTTAAATCGAAAAGTGCCAAACATTGAACTTCCTTTGTAAGACATACATCAAGAGAGAAAATATTTCAGTGCAATGACATGACCTGACATTTTAAAGCAGATAACAAATGGCACTTTGTCAATGTCACCAATTTATTATTCCCTCTCTTGTACCTCTGTGTCGCAGTGGGATACCACATTCGTTTTAATCATGGGCATGCATTAAACAAATTTTTACCAGAAAAGCATTTAAAACTCCCCTAGTTATTTCCCATCTCCTGACCTTACAGCCATCCCATTGCAATGTAAAAAGACAAAGGCTGTGTTAAATTTTTCATTATTTTATCCAATTTCTAATCCAATTACATGAGGCTCTTCCATCACTAACATGAATGTATATGCTATAATGTCAGCTGCTGCACATTAATCAGGCTTTTTTTAATTCAGTGGACACTGGTGCTAAATCATCTCTCTGAAAAAAAAAAAGGGACAAGAAAGAGATGCAAATGAATGAGAAGGAAACTCCTATTTGAGCAATTACTGCAGGAGTGGGTGGCCTTCCAGTCAAAGCCCCAAAGATCTGGAAATGCAGCAGGTTGTTTTATGTCTTTTGTTTTTACCTAATTAAAAAAGAATAGATGCTTCTTCTTGTGGCTTCACTTTCCACTACTTCATACAAGCCTGCATGAAGAATTTGACCTGTGGTTGGCTGCTAGTCTTACTTCCTTCAACTGAATATGTCACTCAGCTGAAAATGCCTGGTATTATTAAGGTTGATTTCTGGACATGATACAGAAAGAAGACTTCTACTGGGATAAGAGTCTCTCTCACCAGAGTTTGGAATGTTTATTTGGTTAATGTGCAGTTTCATGGGTGAAGGAGGGATAGGCTTTCAGATGGGAAATACACAATAGTTTCAAAATTTTATATTTATTTCATTGAACTGTAAGAAAAATATCCCCCATGTGATTTCTCATTTGTAAAGGACATGTTCTCAAACTCAGATCAAGAGTATACTTATGATCAGCACTGGTAGGCATAAGCACTGCAGGAACCAGAGCTTTGGGATTTTCCTTGGTCTGCAGAGTCAGATCTAGGGGTGTCTTACATGGAGGAAAACAGAGGTTCAAGAGCACAAAGTGAATCTGGGTTGTGAAGACCCTTGAACTTGCAGCAAAGCCTGGTATTAGAGGATGTTTTCTTACATTTTGATAGAGTTGCCCAGAAATTTGAAAGTCAGGATTAGTTTGAACGAATCCATAGCTTCAGGAATATAAATGTGTGCTGAATTTTACATTATTTGGAGAGAGTTGTTATTTACAGAAATGTTGTCTTGTCTTTCCCCTTTGATAGTCCATGGACTGAAATTAACTCTATTTTATAGTTAGATTTGTGGTGGTTAAGAAGTCTTATATGTCCAGCATCACCTTTTAACACAAAAAATTATACTAAATATCAGGACTACTAAGCTTCCTTGTGGTTTTAATTTTTTTTTTTGTTTCTTTCTCTTTTTTTGTTTCTTTCTCTTTTTTTTGTTTCTTTCTTTTTTTGTTTCATTCTTTTTTTTTTTTTTTTTTTTTTTTTTCTTGTTGGCTTTTATTCCCTGATATTAATTTAGGGTAAAGTCTGACATAGAAGGAATACAATTTGCATTGCAAAAATCTATGTATCTCCAAATTGCTGGATACATATTTGAAAACTTTTTCATATTAATGGAAAAAATTACGTGGACATGGCATAGAGTAGAAAATAAGTGTGGAGACTTTGTCTGGTTTTCAGCCTTGGCAGAGCTTGTGTTTATATTTTTTACATTTGGAAATACCCAAGGAGATCTTTAATCATAGACATAAAAACCATTAGGCATTTGAATTCTCTGAAATCAGTACTAGATTTTTAAGAAATAAAATAATTTGGAATTCATTTTTAAATTGTGGAGTTTTATTCATTTATGGATCAGACACTTTCTATGATTAAGATTATCATGGCAATTAAAATTCAGTTTGATTTCTGTTATTTCTTCTGCATAATTCTGACATTTTGACTGTCACAGTAAATGCAGAATTTTTAAATTTATGGTGTATTCAATTTCAATCAGTTGTGTCACACCACAGCTGTATTACATTGCAGCACAAATAAATATATACGCAATATGGCAGCTTACAGTTAAATTACAAATTATAACCATGCATTAAAAAAAGTATAAAATCAAGCAATTGGAATGAAAGGTTGAGTTATTCATTTTTTCTTTTTTTTTTTGGCTGAAAGTGAAATCCTGGGTTATTAACTCAGGGGTGTCTTTACTTAGGGCCAGCATGGTCCATTTTCACCAGAATTTTGAAGACCTTCCTGCAGTGTTTCATTGTTATCTTGTCTCAAAGATGACAAGTAGAGGTATCATATCAAAGGTGACTGCAAACCTCCTGCATTTTGTTGCAACACCTGAGCTACAACATGTAAAATTTTCTTACAGTATGTAAGAGGCAGCAGCCTCTTACAACATAACTCTATATCTTTAAGTAGCAGAATTCTCCTGCTGTCCTGCACTTCTGCCAGTGCCCTCAATGGGGTTTTTGCTGGCTACCCCCAGGCTGGCTGCAGCAGCTATGGGGCAGTTTGGGTCAAGTGCAAGACACAGTTTGAAGGAGCTGTGATTTACAGTTACTGACTTACAATTACTTTCTCAAATAAATGACTATTTGCTGTGGTTGTTGCTGTTGTTGTTGTCCAATATATAGGAACAATGTATTTTTTGTGTTTTAATATTGTCTGGATAAGTAGAAAACAAGAGCATGTATTCCTTGATACCATCTCTTTAACCCATCAGACATGGTTCCTTTGGCAGTTTGTGACTCAAGCATCATTTCAAGAGGGATTTTTTTTTTTTTTTGATCTTCTGAAATGATGTTATTTCTGAATAAGGAAAAAAAGTGGGTTTCTTAAAGCTGTCTTTGTAAAATAGGACAAAACCAGCTTGATCACTTTTAAGCTGCTGTGATGGTGTGACAGCAACCAGGAGAGAGGTTTCAAGAATGGAGTACAGTATCATATTGGTGTAACCTTTTAGAGGTGGCCAGGGGTGACTGACTGGTTTAAGAGAATTAATATTTAAGAACTAAGTAAGGTGTTTCTCATTCATTCCTTCAGATTTTTCAGTTTAGAAGAAATGCTACTGGGTGACAGCAGTGTGGTGTATTTAGTGGGAGGTATGCTGAGTGAAAGGGTTAAAAGACTCCACAGCTATAGTGCAAAAATAACGCAAGGATACATATAAAAAAGAATGAGTTGTCTTATAAAGAAATAACATTTCTCTAGCTCTGCCATCCTTAGTGTGCTGGGGACTAATATCTGCAGTACAGATATAACATGGTATATGAGTTTCCCCATTTAGGTAAGCCTTCCACAGAAGTAAATGTCCCTCGTGCAGCTTAGCCTGACCTGCTAAGGGTAAGAACAAGTGACTGAAATAAATAACTCTTGCTTCTTTCTGAGTAACAACTTTCTGGCAGTCTTGGTAAGAATGCAATCACAAATGTGTGCAGTGTAGGACTTCTCATCACAGAACTGAAATAAAAAGATTAGATGAGATTCAGGAGAGGACAGCTGAAATGCAGATAAAATAACATGCAATTATGTTTGGTGTAAGAGACAAATGTGGCTACAAGCCACTGTGGTGGGGGTTATAAAAGAATGCTGGGAAATGCAGTGGAAATTTGCACAATATATGCAGTATTTTGTGGTAATTAAACTTTTATACATTTTGTCAGAGAGAGATTTTCTGTCTTCAGTAGGTTTTGACTTGAGAATTATTTAATCAAAAGTAGGCAGGAAGCATACACTTGTAACATAAGTTCCTTTACTAAAGAGCATAAGGAAGACTTGTTTAATAATGGTGGCAGAATTAGGAGTAGAAGCTTCAAGTACAACAAGAAGAAAAAGAAAGACAATTTTTGTTTCTTTTGTTTCTGTAAAACAGACTAGAAATTCAAAATAGAAATTGTTAGATATATAAGAACTTTTCCTGAAGGCCATTCCCTTCATGCAGGATACTGTGCTCTGATTAGTACTGATGTCAATCCAGGTTCATTTTGCTGAAGCCTGGAGTTATCCTGACTGGTAATGGAAAGTAAAATCTGTCCTGAGGAGATTTGTTCTGCACAATGGTCAGGATATCAGCTGCATAGTGAGAACTCAGCAGTTTTGTTATGGGAAACTTCTAAAACAGCCAAGGCAAAATCCCATTGATCTTAGCACTAAGGAAAAATCACGATGGGATACAGAAGTCTGAACTCACTTCAGAGCCCTGGTTTTGATGTCCTTTCTAACCTCACCTTTTTTGTGAACTGTGCCTATGTTCTGTTTAACAAATACACTTTGTGCTTTATTTTTGTCTTCACATTTAATCCTTATCAGGTTCCAACAACACTGCTTCACTTGTGGTTTTATCAATTTCCAAAGCATTGTCACAGGAAATATTTGCAGACCTACAGCTTCCAAAATCTCTGCATTTATATTTTGTTATCCCATTAAAATAAATCTAGTTTCTGTCATGGCAACATAGCCACTTTATAAAAGCAGTCAAAAGTTCCAGAAGATAGGATGAAATCAATGATTATGACAGAAAAAAGTCAATAGTGTTTATATGATTAATAGCACCATGTGAAATATGGTAGCCTAGATAGGGAAATGAGGAGGCCTGATAATTTGAGAATTAGAAGTAGCACATCAAACCCTTGAAGTCCAGAGAGGGTACATTCAGGGACCTGTTATCTCCTGTCAGGCCTGTAGATAATGACATTTTTTTAGTCAACTTTGGTGGCATTTATACTGGCATAAAATTGTGTAAGGAAAATATTCAGTGTCTGATTTCTAGAGCTTAAAAGGAAAATAGGAGTCTCCTGCGCCGTTTCTGAATTCAGGTCTACCATGTACAGTGCTCCAAATATCTGCAACTGAGCTCACACACAACTTGGGAGGGTGAAAGGTCACCCTTTCTGCAAAGCCTCTTACTGAGGGATCTCTTTAATCCTTATAGCCTGGTTCAAACTAATTAGGATGGATATGGACACTGTAAAGAGAAAAATAGACTGCCTGTCCTTGAGGAATCCCCAGGGATGTTGGAGCGGAGAGAGAGCTGTGCCATCGCTGACCGCGACGAAGGATCTGCCACAGACTGCACGCAGCGCTGTTCCAGCACCTTCTGGCTCACCTGATGAAAAGCCACAGCTCTCAGCTTTTAAAGGTGAACTGAAAGAGCAAAGTAAAAATTAAACCTAATTAAGCACCAGTTTCTGTGCTGAGCTCTTCCTCTGGAAAGACAATGTGGGGACAGGTAGAAGAGAAAGGGACAAAATAAGCAGCTTCTTTGAAAATTATTTTACACCCAGAGACTCGGGTTTTGTTTGGTTCTCTAACAGGTCATCATTCAACAACATAAGAATGCTTTGGGTTTTGTTTTTAATTGCAGTGAGTATAAATGTAATTTTGACTTTTAGGTTTTATTCATTAAATATACTTTTTTTATACATGGAATGAGAAAAAGAGGTACAGAGTTTATCTAGCCAGTTCTTACCCCCAAATTTTTCTGAGCAGAGCAGGGTTTGACCCAAAATTTTCAAAATGAAAGAATAATTTCACAAACCTTGTATAAATCTCTGAGGGAAGAGATGTTTTTCACAGTTCTTGAGTCCTCATTAGCCAGTTTTTGATGATGCCCTCTTGTCAAGAAAACTTGAAAACCCATAATAGCTCAAAGCTACACCTAAATATAAAAAATAAAAAAAAAAATAGAGAATATCTGCACTCTGTAGACTACACTAAGCATGGGTCTGCAGAGCAGAGCAAAATATATGCTTTTTATTGGGCCAGTTCTCTGCAGACTTTGAATACCTCCAAAAGTGGAGTTTCCACAGCCTCCCTGGGCAGCCTGTGTCAAGTCATCCTGAAAGTGAGTTTCCTGCTGTTCAGCGAAAGAAGGTAGGTGCTCAATCCCTGGAAACGTTTAAACATCCTATGCTTCAGTTTGTGCCCATTGCCCCTTGTCCTGTCATTTCAAGAGGGTATAATAGTCTGCAGTGAACTAAGAAGATGAAAAGTAATTTATCATTTTGTTTCAGTCACAAACAGAAGCCTGTAGCACAAGGTCATTCCTGGAAATATCATTTTGTTCAGTTCCGAGAAAAGCAGATGTGAGTCCGGCAGTCAACGCTCAAACATCCTCAGCACTGTCAGCCACTTGTGGCTGCAGAGTTTGGCATTGGACATGTCTCACACTCCATAGATGTGAAATATTACCTTCAGTCCACTCAAAATGCATTTTTCTCCCTGAATTAAGCCTCCAAGTCCACAAATTTCAAGAGCAATTACCATACAAATCTTTAATATGGGGCAGTGAGTAGGACGACCCATTTTTTTAATTACTTTTTAACCATTGCTGAGCTGCTGTACTTTAAATTGCTGGTTATTGGTTGTTATTCTTTGCTTTTTACTTTTTAAAATGTCTTCTTTATTATTTTTTAAATTTCTTTTTTAATTAACTTCCTCTCAGGTGGAAAAAGATAAACAGCTGTGTCACACTGATGTGGCGCCGACAGCCCTTGTGATGGCACAGTGGCAGTAGAGAGGGCTGCTACCAGCTTTGGGCATGTTGTGTCTCTGTCACTGGGGACTGGTGACATAAGTGGCCCAGGACAGATGTCACCTGGCTGTCAGGGAGATGTGGGATGGACAGCCTTGACCTGAGGCTAGGAGAGTCCTGTGCAGGCAGGCAGGGGCTCCTCAGGGTGTAAGATGTCTGCTAGTTCTTGTTTCCCTGGTTTTGACATCCTCAGCTCTGAACAGGGACATGACCACATCATGACATGCTCCTGTCCCCACCCTCCTCCACCACTCAGCCAGAGCACGTTGCAGCTTTCTACAAAGACTACTAAGGATAAGAAAAAATGCATAGTCCCAGTCTGCACCATGCCATAATCCTGCAGGCAGCTGTGAACAAAGAAAGCTCCACACCACCTGCCTTCTCTGCAGCCTGTCATTGCTTCATGAAACAAACAAACAAAACATCTCAATGAGAAAAGAAGAGTGCACAACTCAAATGAAAGTAATATTTAAAATTTTTCACCTTTGTGCAAAGAGTGGCTCGGCTTTCCAAGGCTGTTCAGTAGTATATTAAATATTCTAGGTGGTTCAGCACTTTTCTGAAGATCAGGGCTTTTTGCTATGTTGCTGATGAGAAACATAAATTCACTGGTCACCTTTGGAAATCTTGGTTGAAGCCTGAAGAACTTAAAAAACTATTATAATTTAAAATTTCTTTTCTCCCTTTATAGATTTGTCCTTCCTTGTGTTAGCATTTTCCTCAAGAAGGACTTCAAAGCACGTGAACAGACGCATAGGGGATCATGCAGGTCACCAAGGCAAGTTACAGGTATAAATTTCCTCTGAACCACCTTCAGCTGCACTGTGCTTTAGCATCTCCACTGCTCTAATCTCAGCATTTTGGTGAATATGAGAAATTGCTATCCTGACCCCCAGCTAATATAATTTTCACAACTCCTTTAAACTCTCTGGCATTATATAAGTCTATGTTGTTTGGACCATAAGGACTTGTGAGTGAGTTATCCAGTAACACTCTCAAAAGTTGTTTTTTAATCAGCAGTCTGTAAGGTCTAATTATCACATGAGCACAGATATTTGATCAATGATACCATGTAGAAGTCAATGAAACCAGTGTACCGCAGAGCAGCACAAACCTAAAGAGTTGGAGGAGGCTAGTTTTGCAGAAAGAATGCTTTTCATGTGCAAAGCAGCACATGTCATCTAACAAAAGCTCAGACGGAGACAAGGAGTGGAAGAATATTAGATTTATACATTTTACATCTAGATGAGAATGTAGAAAAAGTGAGCTCTTGTGAGTTTTTTTTTCAGAATCTTACAAGTAATTATTCTGTGTTTTGCATAAGCAAATTCTTGAATATTATGTAAAATGCCACTGCTTGTCTTAGCTGAAGTGTTGATGAAAAGCAAACGCAACAATGTGATTTGAAATCTGAAGTACAAACAGATGTTACTTTTGAATGAACTTCCATTGCTTAACCACTGGCTCTAGTTATTGCCATCTAAAGAGAGAGAGAAGCAACTTTGCATGCTGTGGATGTGGCTGTAAATTTTCAGCATGCAAATGAAATTGTAGCTATTCCTTTAAAGGCAGCGCCTATAAACACGATGGGTGGGCTCAATTTTTAAATGCAGTTTGGCTCCATAGGACATTATACCAATTCCCCATGTTAAAACCAAAAAACATAAGGTGGGATATATGTTTTAACACTTGTACTGTGGTTACCTGATATAACTGCCCCAGAAAAAAAAAAAAAAAAGCCAAACATTTCTTACTCCATACCTGCTTCCTTAGCACATCTTGTCCATGCCTGCACTGGGCAGAACATTCTGGCAGTGGGACAAGCTTGGGATTGGGACAAGCCTGTGGTGGGTTGACCTTGACTTGAGCTAAGGACAGAGAGTGATCACTTACCAGTATGGGCAAAACAAACTTGACCAGGGGAAAATTCAGTGGTTTTTTTTTCAATCAAATCAGAGCAGGATAATGAGAAATAAACCCAAATCTTAAAAACATATTCTGTCAGTTTTTCCTCCATCCAGGGCCAACTTTTAGTCCCAGTTCTCCCCTAGTGGTGCAGGGAGATGGGGAATCACACATTGTTTCTGCTCCCTCCTAAGGCAGAGGAGTCCTTCCTCTGCTCTAACATGAGCTCCCTCTCATACAAGACAGCTCTCCACACACTTCTCCAATGTGAGTTCTTCCCATGAGCTACAAGTCATGAACTGCTCCAGTGTAGGTCCTTTTCCATGGGGTACAACCTTTCAGGCACAGGCTGCCCCAGCGTGGGTTCCCCTTGGGGTCACAAGTCCTGTCAGCAAACCTGCTCCAGCATGGGCTTATCTCTCTGTGAGTCCACAGGTCCTACCTGCACCAGTGTGGGCTTCCCACATGGTCACTCCTTCCTTCAGGCATTCACCTGCTCTGGCGTAGAGTCCTCCAGGCTGTAGGGGAATCTCAGCTCCAGCACCTGGAGCACCTCTTCCCCCTCCTTTTACACTGACCTTGATGTCTATATAGTTGTTCCCATCACGTAGTCTCCTCTCCTCTCCTCTCCTCTCCTCTCCTCTCCTCTCCTCTCCTCTCCTCTCCTCTCCTCTCCTCTCCTCTCCTCTCCTCTCCTCTCCTCTCCTCTCCTCTCCTCTCCTCTCCTCTCCTCTCCTCTCCTCTCCTCTCCTCTCCTCTCCTCTCCTCTCCTCTCCTCTCCTCTCCTCTCCTCTCCTCTCCTCTCCTCTCCTCTCCTCTCCTCTCCTCTCCTCTCCTCTCCTCTCCTCTCCTCTCCTCTCCTCTCCTCTCCTCTCCTCTCCTCTCCTCTCCTCTCCTCTCCTCTCCTCTCCTCTCCTCTCCTCTCCTCTCCTCTCCTCTCCTCTCCTCTCCTCTCCTCTCCTCTCCTCTCCTCTCCTCTCCTCTCCTCTCCTCTCCTCTCCTCTCCTCTCCTCTCCTCTCCTCTCCTCTCCTCTCCTCTCCTCTCCTCTCCTCTCCTCTCCTCTCCTCTCCTCTCCTCTCCTCTCCTCTCCTCTCCTCTCCTCTCCTCTCCTCTCCTCTCCTCTCCTCTCCTCTCCTCTCCTCTCCTCTCCTCTCCTCTCCTCCTCCTCTCCTCTCCTCTCCTCTCCTCTCCTCTCTCTCTCCTCTCCTCTCCTCTCCTCTCCTCTCCTCTCTCCTCTCCTCTCCTCTCCTCTCCTCTCCTCTCCTCTCCTCTCCTCTCCTCTCCTCTCCTCTCCTCTCCTCTCCCTGCAATTCATTGCGGGGAGAAATGAAATGAAACTCATTTCTCAGCAATACCCTATTTTTTTCCCTTTTAAACACACTATCCCAGAGGCACTGCTGCTGATGGCCTTGGCAGATCCATCTTGGAATCAGCTAGCACTAGCTCTGCTGGACTTGAAGCTTCTGGCAGTTTCTCAGAGATGTTCTCCCTCACTATCAGAAGTTTTGGGTTGCCACACAAACTTAGTAAAAAGCCCTAATTCCGAGTGTAGAAGTACATAATAAGAAGATGGAGTGGCTTAAGTGCTGCTGAAATGCCAAAGTCTTTGCTTAGAATAGTTATTTTCTGAAGGCTATTGCAGGCATTGCTAAAACTTTAAATTATGCCGAGATATGGGAGCTCTTAAAGATGACTTTAAGCAGACTTTTTCCTTATTTAACTGCCCTTCTGCTGCATCAGCAGATCTTGGATGCAATCAGTCTTCTGACCTAAAGTACTTATTTGTAATTAGGTGTCAAAATAAAGTGATAATAGTAGTCTAATTCCAATGGGTCTGTCTACCTGAAATGCAAATCTCTCTCCATTTGAGTAATTAAGCTATGAAATTTAGAGTGCTCAAAGCTTTTGATGTTTTGAAGTAATTAGCAATATGGAGAAAGATACTGTTCTCTGCAAGTACCAACAGCTGATTTGTAATGAAATCAATGTTTTTGGTTTTCTGTTATTAACTAAGTTATATTATTCATTATTTACCAGTATTTTGCCAGCTGCCAGCATTTGTAAAAATGTTTGTGTAGCCCAAATGCACTGCAAAGATGAGCACAAACTCTTCAAATTATTAATTACCATTTACATGAACAGAACATGTCAGCATTGATCCTCATAAGGCAGCAGAGCCCTATCACACAAGAAACTGTACAAATCAACCCAAAATTGGTACAAGTTTGATAGCAGGCAATACTGACAAATAAACAAAGAAAACATTCTGTGGAGAATTTAAATCCTCCATTTGTATGTTTATGGGCAGTGTTAAAATGCTGCCTGTGCAGAATCACACAGAGACACGCATGCACTCAGTGACTGCCAGGTAGTTTGCAAGCTGTTGTATGTTGTATTCCTGGGCCTGGGCACAAAGGAAACAGACTGGTTTTCTTCACTGGCATCAAAGTTGTTGGCAGGCTCTGCTGAATACTGGGCACAGAGAAAAGGAGCAGAGGTGTTGGGTCTGGAGAGAGTGTGACATGGTTCAGAGTGAACAAGATACAGGAGAGGATTAACCCAGCTGTGGGATTGTACTCCTTGTTGACAGATTTACATTTAAGTGTGTTGCATTAAAAAAATCATTTGTTCAGCACAAGTACTCCCTCTGTTGAGTTTTGTCAGGTGCCTCTGGCAAGCTGAGGATCTGCGAGCAGCCACATGCATTGGGAAATACTTAGAACTCTTTCCTTTTGTGGCTTAACTAAACTACAAACTCTTACCCTACAGCTCCTGTGTATATTTAAGGATTAATCTTTGAAAGAAGCTTCTTCATACCAGCTGGACTGGTCTGCTTAAAGCTTATAGTTCTCATGTGGGAGTATAGGAACTGCTGTTTTAACCTCCGAATTGCCATACTTTCATCTGGAGATTTCCTAAAGGATCATTTGGAAAGATAACTGGCCTGGGAGATGCATTTCTTGCTTGCATTTTCCTTGATATAAAGTATCTGTTGCTTGTGGAAGTAGGAATATTCAAATTTTTGGTGTTCTTTTTGTTATTCTGATTTTTTTATAAACAGGCTCTAGTAATCACAGACCATTTTCAGTCTGCAGGCTAAGGGAGAAATACTAGCTTCTATTTAACTCCTGCAAAGGCAGTGTGTTGGCCATCATTGCTTCATCTTTGTTTAACTTGCTCTTAAAATCCTGCAAAAAAATGGACCTTCCACATCTCTCTGGGGGACCTGTCAGGTATTTAGTTACCATTTCAGGACATAAACTGAGGCTCATAGGCTTATGTAAAGGCTCAACTTTTACCTGAACACTAAACTAACCACCAGGCACTGTAACAGGCTCTTCAGGGAAGCGGTCACTGTCCCAAGCCTGACAGAGTTCAAGAAGTGTGTGCACAACACTCAGGCACATGGTGTGATTCTTGTGGTGTCATCTACAGGGCCAGGAGCTGGACTTTGGTGATCCTTGAGTCCTTTCCAATTCACTTTCCTTTCTCTGAGTCTATGAAACATTCGACAAGGTTACTGAAAAGTAAAAGCACAATTATTTTGTCAGTACTGAAATTATGAACCAATTGAAAAGAGGTTTAGAAGTGTTCTGAGCTGTTCATGTTGTGTTTTGTAAATAAATTAATTTGAATGTTGATATTGCTATCTACCACTGGAAAGAAACATGTTTAGATAGGGATTTGGGCCTGTGAAACATTGCTCTGGTCAATCACAACAAAGCTTAAACTTGTTTGTGAATAATACAAAATGAAGCTGTTTACAATCCCATTCATAAATCCTGGAAATGGATCAGATTTGAGTCACTTTTACAGCAATTTATGTTTCTTTTATTTTGCACTTTTTTGCATTATTTTCAAAACAAAATCAGAAAATACTCATTTTGCAGAGTTTCACTACTGCAAATGGTATTTTAATTAGCAGTCTAGTGCAGAGATTCTGGGAATAACAGCTGCCCTTTTAGTGTGGTTATGGGATGAGGGAGCATTGTTTACACCACAGAGTTCATATACAGTCCTTACTGTGAGCATCAAAGATGGCTGATGGTGATGTCAGTGTGTTTAAATCAAGCAGGTGTACAAATTCTTTGTCATCTGTAGATCTAACAAATCAAATTATTCTCTTACTGAGTATTTAAATCCTGAAAAGCTTGCAAAATACCCTGATACATTTTTGACATCATACATCCCATGCATGCAGCCCCACTGTGGGACACACATGGTATCCACGGGGTTACAGTAATTATTACCATTTGTGATTGCAGTGACATGGGTGGGAACAGAATAACAGGCTTGGAGATACTTCCCAGGATGACAGATAATGACAAAAGTTTAGACGGAGGTTTTCAGGTACCAACTAAATAATAATTTCTTAACTCTTTCCCTGTCTCCTCAGTATCCCAGAATCAAGATCTTCACATGTTTTAGAGGGTGGATTTGTTTTGTTGTTTATTTGTTGTTTTTTTTTTTTTTTAAAATTAAAATTTCACATTCATACCTAGGCAAAGCATTTCACAGCAGAAACACTATTTCTGATTATTCCTGCAGGTGCAACATTAGTGCATAAAGACTGGTATTTGCATACCCAGCTCCATACAGATGCAAATCAAGCTCAGTTTATTTGCACACATTCAATTATCTTACTTTTTTCATTTTTCTCCTTTAGTTCATGGACCAAGTGCTGTAAACACTATGGCATCTACAGCACTTACTCCTCTGGTGGTTTCTTCCAAGCTGAGTGTCTGGCTTACTGGTATAAAAGCTTGGAGCTTAAAAAAGAATCAAACCAGTTTTGAGAATGGCTGATGAGATACTGGAGGTAAATAAAGTCCTTTCATATTATATTTTACTGTCATTCAGGTGAGATTTAGTTACTTTACTTTTGCAAAAAGTGAGTTTTTCTTTTCTTTTCTTTTCAAAACAAATGCTGCTGTGTTGTGGGCAAAGCTCTTGCATGTAGCCTGAGTTTATTTTCAGAGTGGTAAATCTATTGTTTAGATGGGCGACATGTTAAAAGATACTAGGTGGCCTGTGAATCCTCAAAGTAAGGAGGAGGTACTTGAGAGGTTTTAAACTCCTGGATGATAAAGAAGAGGTATAAATAGTGGCTTGTAGCAGTATTAAAAAGCCTCACCTACATAGAAACCAGCACAATATTTACTGCAAGTAATAAATATTTGTAATTGTTATGTGGTGCTTTTCAAATTATATTTCATGTCTAGTTTTATTTTGAGTTATTTTTTACAACTTCAGTTCCTCATGAAAACAAGTTGTGTAGCTTATGGTATTACTCCAGCAAAATGATTTCCATAAATAAAGCAAGAGGCAATAGAAAGGAACATATATAAAGATTAATGCATCAGACTTTTAAGCCTACACTGACTAACAATAATTTCTGAGACTTAAGTTATTGGGAAGGAAATCTCTCATATGGAAACAGGCAACAAATCCAAAACTACCTGAGCAGTATAGGCAATTTACTTTCCTTCCACTTAAAGAATTGCATTTTTATAGCCGTTTTCCCTGAGCTTATTGATTTTGAATGCAATTTTCTTCAGAGACAGAAAGCAGCTAGATTTGGCACACAAATGGATGCAGACAACAATTAATGCCTGTGCTGTTTGTCATTTAGGGAGCATTGCTGTGGGGTTCCCTGCACAGGACAGGGAGTGTTCCCTTCCTGTGAAACTGCGTGGGGAGGTGACCACGCAGCTGTGGGGGGGGTGCACCAGGAAGGTTAAGAGCAGATCAAAGAATCATGTCAAAATAAGAGAGGCATCTACAGAGACAGGCAGTTAATATTTCCTTTTTTGAAAAGAGAATAGTCACAAGCAAATGTAACTGGAAAGTGACATCTTGCCTTGTATCATTTCCAAATTAATTTCCACTGAGTCAAGTGTGGAAAAAATGTGGAGCAAATGTCAGAGAATGTAAAGTCAATTTTCTAATTAAACGCAGTTAACAACCTTACCTTTAAGTCCTAGATGCCAAGATAAAAAAAAAGCTTACCCAAAAACCTAATATAGCCTGCATCCCAATTAACATCTGTAGCTTGTAGGAGCTAAAACCCATCCGTTCCTTTTAGAAATTTCCTTTTCATTTCTTAATGCGGTAAAAATAACAAAGTTCATTAGGAATCAGGTTAAATCCACTTTAGACAGAAATACATGAAGAATAGGGGTCTAAATTATGAATATGTTATTGTATCATCCTTGAATGATAAGTAATATCAGAGAACAAATCTAGAAAAGTTGTTGAGATCTTTCTTTAAAAACCAAGAACATTAAATCAGATCTGGGACACAAATGTACCTCAATTTTTATTTCATTTGAACTTACAACTCTTCATCGCAAGAGACCATAACAATGATTCTATAAATGAAGACTTGATGTGTTTGGAAGGTACTGCCAGTTAATGAACTGATGCAGTTGTAGCACCTAAGGTGCATGTTATCAGTGGAGCGAATCTAGAAAATGCTTTGCTACAAACTCATTGCATATGCTGCAATCCATAAATTACTGAGATTCTCTTACTGTACCTAGAATGACAGTGATGTCAATGCTGCAGGTCTGCAGACTGGAAAACACTAATTAGTTAATGACATCCAGTGCCAGAGCATGAGACACTAATGATCATTCTTTTTTGTTTTCCATCTAAAAAACATGTTCTGTATAGCTGGCAATCAAAACAAGCAAGAATCAAAATTGATACCTGAAACTTCAAATTATGAGCAAGCTACACACATTTTAAAACAGCAGTCTGGAATTACCAGAGGCCAGGTGCAACTTCTTCCCTCCAGATCTATCTACTTTCTTGATTTCTGCTGCCTTGCCATTTCCTCTGTTACTGCATGATAATCCCTTTCAATGGGTAATAATTCAGTGTGTTTATCTCACAGCCTAAAGAGTCATGGCAGATTGAATAGGTGCAATTCCCACACTACATACCTTATTAACTTCAAATGAAACCAACAGGGCAAATTGTGATTTAGAAATCCTTACAAAAATGCCTTACATCATGGAGAATCAGGAAATTCAGGTATTCTCTGTGGATTGTAACATTGAAAAATACATAAATTTACAGTTCATGGGAAAGATGCTTTGACATTCTCAGGAACCTGATTTCCCTTTTGTTCTCCTTGTTTCTATGAGAGCCGTATCTTCCGTTATCTTTGGAACAAGGCGTATTTTTTCTGAAGGGTTTCAGGAAGCCTTCATCTGTGGCTCAGAGTTTGTTAGAGCATGTGTTTACATTTTGCAGGTACACGAATTACCATTTTTAAGCACAGAACCTTGGTTTGAGTTGGTGAATAAGGACTTTACAATTAAAATTTTAAAGCAGGTATGTTTTATTCCAGCTGGGACACATGGCGGATATTTCCACCATACATGTGTACCTGGTGAGACAAGTTCCAGGTTTAAATACACATTGATCCCACAAGCTTACACCTCCCTGCCCACCCATTCCCTGCTCGCTCTCCACCTCCTTGAGCTTCATATTATAATTAGTCTTTGGTGGTGCCATGCCTCCTGGTGGTCATGGGCAGGGGTCTTTGATGAAGAACATCATCTTCCTCGGTGTTCACTGCTTGATGTCTGCTTCTGGGCAGGTGCCGTGGAGGTTTGGCTTTCTTCCAGGTCAGTTTGCCCTGGCCAAAACCATGAGCCTTGCTCTTGCTGGCTCCTTATGCAAAATGTTCTGCTTTATGGATTTCAACCATACCTGAGTTGTGCTTTACTGAGTTTTCTTATCTTTATGGCCTTTACCCAGCAACTAAATTCCTATGTGTTCTGTTGCAAGTTGTCTCTACCTAGCAAGTTACATTCCTGTTACAAACTGCTCTGTACTTTTGCAAACTTGATAAATAAGCTATATATATATATAATATAATATTATATATATATATATATATATATTTCTGTTTTCCTCCACCCACCTAAGTACATTATATGCTTCTAAAATTCTGAATTTTTGTTAACATACATGTTTCCCATATCAGGTTCATGTTGTATTACAGCAAACACATGCTCTGTACTGTGTGTATGACACTTACGCTGTAGAACTGGGCCTGGTGCACATTTCTTCACAGAACATCACTGCTTCCCTGGGAAGTACAAGGAAGGGAGGAAGGAGACAGGAGTGATGCAATTAAAGGACAGTTTTAAATGTGTCTCATGCTGTAAGCAGTGACATTTTAAGACTTTTCTTCCCAATGAGTACAGCATTCCAAGGTCTAAATTTTACAGGGCATCAAGTGCAAAAGGCAAAGTGTGGGTAGCTCCTTCTGCTTGAACTGCCTCTAGGTGCCCTAAGGCTCTTCTCATTTATTCAAGGGTCTCTGCTGCCAGCTTTGCCTTTCTGTGCCCCTTTCACACACTCAGGAGCCAACAGTTCCAGACTGATTTAAATCTTTACATGTGGAAGGTGACTCTTTGGCCTTGCACCTGCACAGAATTGCCAAAGCAGCACTGGTGAGCAGCTCCATGGGACAGACAGAGCATGTGCCAGCAAAAATCACAGCAACGAGTGAATACAACAGCTCAGAAGTTAGACACAGGAAGTTTTTAGTTTACAGTGGAGTCTGATAGAGAAAATAATTCTTCTGGTAGAGAAAAACATTCTTTGGCATGGATTACAGAGAGAATTCTCTTATGGCCTGGTGAATACACTTGACAGAAAATGCTTTGTCTGGCAAGATATACTGTTTCCTGCAGAAACTAGTGGTTGTATGAAAAAACACTGTTAGATTTGGGACTTCATAGTATAGACATATCAAAACCAGTTTAAGTGAAAAGTTTTTGTCCTGACCTGGATGTGGCCTATAAAAAGGAAGAGTGTGTTTTATTTGAACTCATACCCAGTACTGCTATTTCAATATTTTATTTTTGTGTATATAGTGTTTCCTTCTAATGAAGGAAACTAGATGCTTATTGTGTCTTTGGAATGTATGTTGTCCTGATAGGAAGGCTCTTTGTCATCGTGCTAAAAGATGCTTGAAATAATTTACATGTGATATCTATCAGAATAATAAATTCTGAGGTTTTGATACCCATAATCCTTTTCTAGAAGAAATCAGAGAGCTTTTGCAATTTTTCTATGATAAAGCTCATCAATCATACTTGTATCATCTGTTTAATCTCTCATTATTGCATTGTGAATTTATTTCCTATAGCTCCATTTCTTCTTAGTGTTCTGCACATACATTCTTTGTCCCTAGATTTATGAATGTTGGTCTTGACCTTTGCAATAATTTAATGGGTATTTAAATCAAAGTATTTTAAGTAAACATCAGAAGCCATTTATTGATTGTGAGCCAGAAAAGGCAGGAGTTCAGAGCCTTGTAAATTGTATGCATAAGTGATTCACCCATGTAAGCATCAGACAAATGCTCTGCCCAGGCAGGAAGGACTGTCCTATGTGTTCCAGTCCAAGGCATGAGTTCAAGCAAACCAAAAATTAGGATTCTCCACAAATCATGGTTTCTTTTAGGCTCAGTTTTCCTCTCTGATACCACTCTTCTACCTTCCCTACCCAATAGCCTGGAGGATGGACAATGGGCACCTGTGATCCCCTGATGTCTCCTTTTTGCTTCTCTCTTCTCACGCTGTTGCCTTGCTCTGGTGGGGTCCTCCATGGGCAGCAGTCCTTCAGGACAGACCCGCTCCACTATGGGCTTTTTCTTCTTAGGGAATATTCCCCTGCTCTAGCATGGGCCAGTAGCGTGGATATGCTCTCCAGAGTGCTCTCTACAGCCATTGCAGGGGAGTCTCTGCTTCAGAGATGTCTGTTGTCAGGAGCTGCACTTTCAAAGAGAGTTTTACACCAGCCATATGGAAGGAGTCCTTGTACCTGCGCAGGATTTGGCACAGCAGAGCTCTGGGAGCTAAGATGTGGAAGGGACAACTCTATTCCAGGGTAACTCAGAGCCAGGATGTATCATTAAAGCAATGGCTCACTTTAGGCAGGAGTAGGACATCTTTAAGCTTTTTATCCCTCCCTCAGTAGAGGTTGATGTTTCTCTGCTTACAGTACAGCCTTCCTTGCAGTTACTTGTTGCAGTTAATTTTGTTAACGCTGCTGAGCTCTGTTTGCAGATTGGCAACATCCTGCTGTTAACAGTTGTGCCCTAAAGCCCACTGCAAACCTTACCAACCTGTCCAAAAATGTGTCCAGCCATCAAGCACAAATCCATTTTGAGGCTGCTTTTGACATTAGTATCTGTTTTGCTTTTAATTAAAAGTTGTTATTGATACATTCTTGGACTCTCTAGTTCAGATTATTAGGAAGCACATTCCTAAACTCATGTTCCCTGCCTTATAACACAGTGGGGCTTATGTTTGTTTATGAACCAAGGGACAGATATGGAAACCCTCTGTATGGATTTGTATGTCTTTATTTGTGGACAGTTCATAATATTAAATTGCATATCAATATTTGCTTACTCTGCCATTTGATTAATGCACTGCAAGCATATTTAAAATCTTGCTTTGTGTAGGTTTTTCAAGAGCTCCTTAATATGTTTACTCTTGGAAGTACTTGTCCATTAGATTGAATATACACAAAATAAATCATCCAAACAGTGATTAAAAATAAAGCATATTTGACCATCATATCACTTAGTTAAGACCAAATATTTCTGTAGAACTGCTGGACTATGGCAGATGAAAAGAGCAATTCCTGCCTTAACAGCTCACCAACGTGCCATCACCGCAGTGCAAGATCAGATGGATATCACCTAGGTAATGTGCCTTGTCAGTAGCTGTGATGCACTGTGTAACGCAGGTGGTTTCAAGAGATTCTCAATCTTGTTACACTGCTACCAATGCACTGAAGTGGTCCTTTTCCAGAAGTGATGGAGGGGCACCTAAAGTCAGCCTGCTGCTGAGAAGCACTTCATGTTTCCCAAGGACGTTAGAGAGAGTGGGACACATACAAAGACCTTACTAGGTTTGCATGGAAGATTCAGTGAGAATGAAGACTAAAAGATGAAGATGTGCTGAATGTGTCTGCACTGTAGATCCGAATATCGGTAGGCTTCAAGAAATGATAATTTGTTCCCTGGTGCTAAAATGACAAAATTCCAATAGAGCTGGTCAATGCCCATTGTGTCATGCTCTTGCTTACTTTTGCTTTTTCTTTCTTTTCCCAAAAAAAGCTGTAAACCTCTAATGTCCTCTTTTACAGAATCCAATTTGTGACCTGCCATAAGGGGCACTATCTCATTAATCAGTGAAAGTAGAAACAACACACCAAGCCCATAAAGAATTATGGGTGTGCCTTGCTAACAATTGGAACAGCTCTCCTGACAAATAAGACACACAGTTTGTTCTCAAGGCCTTTGACAAAGGCACAGCTGCCTTTACACTGTGTTTGAGATGGTGCTGGCTGCACAAAGAGTATTTTCTCTGTATTATCAACACAAATGATGTCAGCACACAGAGTGCAGTCTTGAAAGGCTTCTCATCTCCACTGCTCAGGTATGGAGGGCAAGAGGAAACAAAAGAGTTGTTTGACTTAGACATTCCTTTATTTAGAAATAAGAGCATAAAATAAGTCATACCTGGATCCAGTCAAGAGACAAGTATGCAAAGATAGCACACTTGGCAGTGATGCCTTGTGAAGGCAGACATAGAACAGAGACTAGATGGAGCTAAAGAATAAAGTAGGTATTTTATTAAGAGACCTCAATAGATCCACCTTGGGCAGTACAACCCAAAATGGCCACAAAATGGACAACTGGTCAGGGAGTCTCATACTTTTATAAGTTCTGGTCCATTGGCATATTGGGGTTAATTGTCCAGTTATAGCTTTAGACCATGAAGTCTCATCCTTCTTGTTTTTCTCTCTTCAGTCCGCCCACTCTTGGGCCTGAGATCTGGATCGGCCATCCTTGGTCTCCAGCTAGAGAAGGAATTGTTTTGTCTACCTATTCTGTGAAGAGAGCTTACCATCCCCTAATATGAAGCCTAGACTTGTAAACTAAAGCAGAATAGAATCTGAAAAATATAAAAGCTAAAACCTGAGGCATCTGCTTAAGTGTGTAGTGTTTGTACTGGTTTAGGCCGTTGCTCTTCTTGCTTATCTATTTTTGAACACTTACACTGTACGTGTCTCAATGGCTTCCCAAGACCGTTTTTGTCACACCTATTTTTATGCTGTTTTATTTTTAGAACTTCACTGGAACACACTGACTTCACTGGTTCAATAGAAGTGAAGTCCAGCAAACTCTTCCAAAAGCTGTAAAGTTAAAAATATTCAAGTGAATTGAGTAAAGATTTCCTGCCAACTTTTGGCTAGCTACAAAAATGCCAGATTTCTCTAGCTAGATCCAGAGGTGGCAGAGAGAGATTGGGAGAAGTTTTCAAACAAAATTTGACTCTTCTAATTGTAAGGTTTGGTTTTTTTTTTCCTCCATTTATGCCCCTTAAGTCTTCACGACTCTCAGGGAATGCCACAGTTGTAAATGTTATTGGCTGCCATGATTTATATTATATTTTCAATTTTGCAACTTTTGTTCCATTTTTTCTTTCCCTTACTCTGTCTCTCACTGTTTATTTGTCACACTGTTGCTCACAATCTTTTAAAGGTGTTTTGTAGCTCTAAGTCAACTAGAAAATGGTCAAGCGATATAACTTTTGAACTTATTTCTCTGAAGACAGCATGTCACCTCCTTTTTTTGTGTGATCTGAAGTAGGTTGTGAAGCCTCTTTGATATTTCTGTCAATGTGTAGGTCTGCATCATACCTCAGCCACTGCACAGTTCTTTTGTCTTAAGTCATGCTGACCATACTGAAGATCTATGTTTAGATCTTATTTATTTGAAGGGATAAATGTCAATTATTTTAATTCTTCCTGCCCTAGTAAATAACCTTAAACCTTTCACAACTATATCATGGCAAGTTGAAAATCATACTCTCCCACCTATCTCCTATGTGATATCTCCACTTTTTGTACAATAATTAGAAATACAGTGGCCCACTTTGGACAACTTAAGAACTGGTATTATCTTTTAGCCAAATAAGTCACAAACAATGACAGTATTTCTCTGTATCCTTTTAACTTTTTCCTCTATTTCTGCAGCATGTCCCAAAGGCTTTTCTGTGAGAATGAGGAACTATGTGAGGCTCATGCTTCTTCTCTTCAAATGAGTCCTTAGTAATTACTGAGCTGGTTTTGCTGGCAGAGTAAAAGATGTCTGCAGTGGACCAAGTGCAGTACAAGAAAACAGGGAAAGAAAATTTCTGTTTAGATGGGATAAATGAGACAATTTATTGATATAATAATTAGACAGTGCTCTCAAAGTAGAGGCTTAAGGTGGTGTTCACAACTGGTTCACCTTTTTTTCTCCATTCATTAACTTCACCTTTTCCATTCTCTTTCCAAAATGAGTCTCTTTAGTGCTCAAACTGAGAAGTATGGATAGTCCTACATATTAGGCACTATCTTCTGTACATATCTGCAAGAGTAGGGCTCTATAAATAAAACCTATGCTGCTAGCTCAGCATTTCAGTTCATTTAATGAGACACATGTGACAGCCCCGCATGCTTTACAGAGCATATCTAGAAGGGATATCCTCTTGTCAGCTCAGCAAAAGTATCTGCGTCTTCCAGCAATATGAGTCTGCTCCAGCCTGGCACTATTTTGAAGACTGGAACTTGGGAAAAGATTGTGTTTCTAAACAAAACACACCTGAAACAGTCAGTTCCTTTGAGATTCTCTTAAGTCAGGTTGTGCTGGCACATCAAGCTGCTGACAAAACTTGTTGCGTTAGTGGCTGGTATAACTGAAAAAATCCCCTTATACAACATATGGTAAAAGAAGTGGATTATGTACCTTTTCTCTTTTTTTTTTTTTTTTTTTTTTTTTTTTTTTTTTTTTTTTTTTTTTTTTTTCCCCTAAAAGAGAGTGTTCTGTCTTCAAGACTGCTGTGTGCTTACTTGTCTAGCCTTCATTCACCTGTAAAACACAGAGTAGTCACACATTCTTATGATACTGGGCTTCTGTTTTGTTTATTCATCCTTTCATTCTGAGCATCTACTCGTGTTTTCCTTTCTTTTTATTCTTTTTTCTTTGAAGCTTTTATTAAAGCAGTACCAAAGATCTGTGACTGAAAGATAACAAATCCTCTGAGAAGGTACGAGACAGCTCTTGCAGGGTATTTGCAGAGTGAGGCTGACAAAGCATCTCTCCAAGATGCATTGCAAACAGGACACAGGGCTGGGAATCATATTCTGTGGGCATTTTTTAAAGTTGGGGAAGAACCATGACAGGTATCTAATTCCATTTTTTGCACAACACAAGCCAAAGTACCTTTAATATTTTCATATGCAAGAGACCAAATAAACTTTCTTTCATTCCAGATATTCATGCAAATTAAGGACTCCATGTAGTGGGGCAACACATCTGTACAATCTGTTGCTAAGTATCTCTTATATTCACTTAAAACTGTTGTACATTTAATTCTTAGCTTAATATCCCCATTGCCAACATAATACACAAAAAAGTTGTGGATTTTTTTTATTCTTGTTCTGCAATTTAGACTTCAATGTTCATAGTTGAAATGTATTTTGTCTGAAGCCACTGAGGGATAGAAATAAATTTTTTTTTTAAGTGGAAACACTGATGCTAGGAATGAAGTAATTGCAGCAGTTGGCAGCTTTATGAAAAATCCTGATATCATGAGACTTACATTAAAGGTGAAAAAATCTTATCAATTAAAGCCTCTGAAATTTATGTAGCTTCTGTTCCCATGCACTGACAACACCTTGCAGCGTCATCTTTTGTTAGCTTGAGGAAATACCTGGTGTTAATTTCCCCTCCCCACCAAGTATTCTTAAAACCAAACGGATCCTTTTTTAATCTTCTTATGGATAAACTAGCTAAATCCAGGATCTCTGGTTTCTAGACTTGTCACTTGGCTGGTATTAAGCAATAGGTGCCTTCGCTCTTGCATGTGTGCATTTGCCCCAGTGGTCCTGGGAAACACAAGAACTGATGCAATCACAGCCAAAGTGCATGGGCACAGCAACTCTGCCTCATTCTGGCTGCCCTCACCTGGCTCAGGTCTCTTGGACAGGGCTTCTGACTTGGCAACACCCTGTTTAGATTGAGTTTAGAGAAGCTCTTCACATGATATAGCAAGGTAAAGTACAGGCCTTTTTGTGATTCATCTGTTAGGGGTGTTAACCACAAGCTCCTGCCCTTCTGAGGGACCCATCACGTCCTGTAACTCAAGTACAACTTTAATGAAATTCAGCGCAGTGCATTTAGTAGTTTCTGTAGTTTTTCATGTAACTCATTAGTCTTTCATGTAATCCATTATGTTCAGTTGAGTTAATCATACCAGGTGTCACACTTAACAAGCTATTTTTAATTTTTCTTCTTATTGCAGAGGATTCTGGTGTCAGTGTTAAAGCATTCCTTCAACATGGGATAACAATTTGCTATGCTTCAAAATTCTGTTGCTCCAGTGGGTAATCATGTAATCATTACCATCTTATCTGTAAGACAGTAATAATTTTGCTGCTGTGGGATGGGAGGGAGCATTGTGAGGATAAACCTGTAACTACTTGGAATGTAAAGGGATATTGCAATTAGAGATGCTAGGAAAGCTCTTACCAATAAAAAGTGGAGAATTCTTCCTGAAGGTACAACAATTTGGAGGACTGAGTTCAGCTTTTAACAAGTCAATGCAAAAACAGCTTTAAAAAATGGTTTGTTTTTTGTTTCTTTCTGCTGTGAAAAACTGCATACACAGTAAGGAATAAAATGAATGGTTCATAGCAATAACGTGCACTTCACATCTCTTTAGACACTGAGCTTTTGTGCAGTTGTTTAAGGGGGCAAACACAGCTTCGGTCTATGGCAAAACTGAACAATGCACAGATTTGTCGAAAGTTTCAAAGAATTTGTTTCCTTAAAGATCTTTTTCATTAGTTAAATCAACGTGTCAAACCACAAGATGGAGTTAATGCAGTTTGTCAGAGAGACTTGTGCTTTGTTTTATGCCAGAGTTGTCAAATTCATGTCACAAGAAGATTCCAAGTTAGCAATGGCAGACGTTAATAAAAGTTGCAGTAAAATACACTGTGCTAGAAAAAAAATGAAATGTTCTGGTTCAGGAGTTAGAATGGAATACACCACATTTGACAGTAAATGATATATGAGGTGGAGTTCAAATGTCCCAAATATATTTTATTACTCTTTGGAACTGTCTTTGTTTAAAATTCCTAATTTGTGCATAAATGTTTTGTTTCAGAGAGAAAGCTGTAAGACGGGAATGATGTGACAGGTTTAATTATATTTAAGAGAATACAGAGGAGATCAAAGCCAAAGAGATAAAAGCTGCAACTACTGTGTGGGCTGGAAACTTCTTATGAATCATAAGCACCCTTAAGTGTAGTGCTTCAGAGGCAGACGTCCTGAATTCAGGACAGAGGCACAGCTGAAATGGAAATTCTCTTTTTACAGTGTTTTATGACCTGTATTGGCTGCTCTTGGTGAGTCCTGTACTTAGGCAGGCACCAAAATGTCTGGGAACTTTCATGAGAGAACAGTAAACCAAACAGTGCCACCTAAGTCAGTGGCTCCAAAATAACCCCCCAGGGGCAGAATTGCTGTGAGCTGTTTGCAGAGATGGCATTTGACTGTGGGCCAAGAAAAATCTTGTATCCACAGAGGTAATCAGAACCCCTACGGCAGTAATGACTCTATCACAGTTTTCATTAGCTATTAGGAATTTGGAAGGAATGGGCTTCCCCCACGACTACCTTTTTTATTGGTGCTATATCATCTATCACTAAACCGAAGTTATCAAACTTCTGCATCTCCTTTCTGAAAGACAATACTTAATAAATGAAGTGTAAGCCAAAACAAGGTCCTGCTAGTATTTCAAGCAAACATGCATCTCCACAGTTTTACTTCTGTTGTTTTACTCTAAATCCACAGATCCTATATACTCTGCTCTCCTCAAAGCACTGCTGCTGTATTCCCTCTCTTCAGAGGGAAAAAAACAGAATCCCCACACTTGTCCCTGGGAAGTTTCTTCCCACTCTGTTCCCCAGCAAATGCACCCTGATCCCCTAGACCAGAAGATCCTCCAAATCCAGTGCACTTCCAACTCAAGTTTCTTGAGGAAATTCCTTCCCGTCTTATAGATGGGCATGGCAAGATATCTGTTGCTTCTGCTACAGAAGAAGAAAAGAAGGCATTAGGCTGCCTTGGACTTGGGGCATTTGATTGAAAGGAAAGAGTAAGATTTTTTCTTGGAGGGTTGAAGTCAGATACCCAGTGAAGTGTTTTGAGGAGGTGGAATCTGTTGTTGGTACATGTGGCTGAGTAATGCTGCTGTTAGAAACAAATTGGTATTCAAGGTTACCAAAGGATTGCTGGAAGTAACTCACCTCTGAGCTGCTGTCCAGGGTATTTCTCTTCTCCTCTGCCATTTTTTAGACATGTGGTAGTTCAGTTGACTTCTCTGCACATCTAAAAAGCCGAGTCAAGAGGATGAAGTGAAAATGCTCGTAATCATCTTAGTTCAGTCCCAAGTTTATAAAAGTCATCACATCAGGAAGCATGGCTGCATGTATTCTACTTTTTCCTGTTCCTGCTGCTGTTTATAAATGTATGTGTAGAAGAAGATGATTATTAGGGATGAAACACCTTTCCTATGAGGAAAGCCTGGGAGAGTTGACATTGTTCAGACAGGAGAAGAGAAATGTGGGGCTACCTTATCACAGCCTTTCAGTACCTAAAGGGGGCCTACAAAAAGGCAGGAGAGGGACTTCTGACAAGAGTGTGCAGTGATAGAACAAGGGCGAATGGCTTTAAATGAAAAAGAGTGCAGGTTTAGATTGGATATTAGGAAGAAATTCCTTATGTTCAGGAGGTGAGATTCTGGAAAATGTTGCCCAGAAAAGTTTTAGATACTCCAGCTCTGGAAGAGTTCAAGCCTGATTGGATGAGTCCCTGAGCAGCCTGCTCCACTGGAAGGTGTCCCTGCCCATGGCAGCGGGGAGTTGGAACTAAATGATCTTTCATTCCCTTCCAATCCACACCATTCTTTGATTCTATGGCAATGTAAACATACATGTCTGGTAAGTGCTGTCACATGTTCTTGCAGTCACTTGAAATGTATACACCAAGACTGAATGTTTCTTTTTTTTTTTTTTTTTTTTTCCCACATAGCAGACTATACTCAACAGGTGTAATGGTATTTCTGCAGAGGGTATTCCTGGCTTTCTGGGCACCGGAGGCATGTAAACTGCAATTTAAAAAATTCAGGATGCTTCTTGGAATTATTGGCATGCATATGCAGTGAGGAGACTGTGTCAGAGACATGTGGATCAGACCAGTGTGTGCAGGTACACCAGATCACAAAAACCGCCACATCAAGGCTAATACACGTAGAGCTATTGATCTGTTATTACAGGTTAGACCAGCTCATCTAAAGTGTAATGAAACTGTGCAGCCTTGAAGTAAACACATTCATAGTGGTGCCAATGGGGTCTGTGTCAGAATCTACCTCTTGTTTGCTCACGTAGCAATAAGCCAATTTCAACACAAACTGACCAGGGAAAACCCTGGGTAGACTAGAGGACAATAGATGTTATGATCTTGCACTCTTTTCACATAAAAGAGAGTGATTAAATACATATAAATTTTGCTTAAGGTTTGTCCAACTCTCTGCAAAATTGGGTGCCTGTCCAGAGTGTTCTATGCTGCTTCTCAGAGGCTTCCTTTTGTTATTCATGTTTATGCCCAGGGAGACTATCTAATCATTTGAACATTGATAACTGGGCAGGAGAAAAAGGATCAATCTTTGTGATATTTTTAGTAGTACTTATTTGCGGCAGTCATCCTGGAGAGAGGTTGTTATATGGCATATCAATACCAGTGGTTGTGAAGAATGTGAAAGTGCACGAAAATGAAAGCTCTAGGAATTTTATGAAGTAAAACTGATAGGGATCACTTCCAGTATCAGACAAGAACATTTTTTACATGTGCTCATGGAAAACATTGAAAAGAACTTCAGAAGCATGTAGTACTTTTAATGTAGCTTTTCCAGACACTACAAGATAAAAAGTTGTGTGCACAAACTTTGAGTAGCAAAATATGTACTGCAATCATTTCATAGATAAAAAAGGGTGTGTGTGTAAACAAACACAATATATCAAACAACTCTGTTTCCACAAGGGAGGCTTTCCAGGTTTTTGTAAGATGAGGTTTTTTTTTATCTCTTCTATCTAACAAACTAAAAAAGAAGGGAGTCTTATGAATAGGATTGGGCACACTTCATACACACAGAATCATACTTTCCTGTGTACATCTAGATGGTACACATTGAGTAACTTCTGCAGCTCCAAATTTACATAGCAATGTTCCTAAAGCTATTAGACACAGCTTACAACTTCAAACCAACATTTTATCATCTCTGAAGCATAAACAGTTTTTCTTAAAGCTGTGTGAAAACCCACATTTTCACAGTCCCTTTAAATTTAACCTTCTGGAATCAATACAAGCTTTTTCCCTGCCTCTCCACTCACTGACAGCATCAAGAAGGCTAAGGCTTTGGCTTTGTGTCAAATATAGGAAAGACTTAGCCTTTTTTTCCCAGAAGGTGTCAGAGGAGATAAAATGATATTTCCAAGTTCTTTTCAATGCCAAAAGTTCCCTTTCTCAAGTACCTTATTGGCCATAGGGCGGGAGATAAGAGAAAGCCTGGAGTGTGGGCCTTCAGAGTAAGTGCCAGCAGACCACTCCACGGGACTGCCTGTGCTCAGCATTTGTCATTCCCAAATCCACTGGGGCATATAGTCCAGTATTAAATTTAAACCTCCTTAAGACTCCCCAGCTGTTTTGCAGGCACAGCCTCAAAGTCTTAACAATCGTGGTGTACAATGGGGATTTTAGAGCAAAACCAAGATCCAAGCCTGTGGTGACTTGAATGCACGGATATATTACAGGAGATTTCTAAAAAGCTGCACATGCTGCAGAAAACTCTCCTGAATACAAGTAGATAGGAATTAAATCTGTGCATCATTGGGTACTTTTTCACCTCTATTATAGGCCATCCATAAATTACATTTCCTAAAAACAAAGGGAGCACATGGATTTATTATTTTCTCATAAAGGCAAGTACATCTGAAATAATGTGTCACAGCCACAGTCCATTTACTGACAGTGCTAAAATTTCTAATAAAACTTTTTCCTCCACTCTATCCTTACAATTTCCATAATGGAGCACTACTCCTAATTGTTTAAAATCCATACTCCAAAGGAGCTGAACAAATGAATGTCTGGAATTGTTGAAAATACTTCTTTTTGCCTTAAAACAATGCTGAAAAAAAAAAGGTGTTATATATTTAGGAAAGTAGATTTAGTTCAGTGGCATTTCTCACACAGAAATTGTTTCAACAAAAAGTTTCCAGTCACTGCAAAGGAGTAGGTGAATGCTTAAATTAAAAAAAAGGCCAGTCCTCCAGTTAACCAGTGGAATTACAGCTAAAGCAACAAAACCTTTGTTTAAATAATGCTGTCAGAGCAAAAGATCATTAACTATAAACCACAGTACCTTTTTATTTGCAAAGTTTTCTCTTAGGTGAAGGGGATGGGGTGGGTGTGTGTGAAGGAAATGCAATGCCAGCTCTAGGATGAAACCACAAAACATATAGTTTACAAATGTGAAAAATAAAAGCATAATTTTCAGAAGACAACTAAATGCTAGAACAGGACCAGACCCTCATCTTTAGGCAGATTGGGAGGTACAGTTATAGCAGTGCTGTGCATTGTTGGCTAGTCAAAATAATGTAATGTCATGCAGAGATACAACGGATTTTATTACTGCTGGTGAATGGCACTGCATGCAGTGGCTGGCTCGTCACTAGTAAGGTTCCCCAAGGTTTGATATTGGGGCCAGTCCTGCTTGATATCTTTTTTGATCTGGGTGAGGGCATTTAGTTTGCACATGACACCAAGTTGGGTGGGAATGCCAGTCTTCCAGAGGGCAGAAAGTCTCTGCAGGGGATCTGGACTGGCTGGGACCAACAGAATGAGGTTCAACAAGTGCTGAGTGCTGCCCTTGGGTCACAGCAACCCCAGGCAGTGCCACAAGCAGGGGGCAGTGGCTAGGAAGCTGCCCAGTGGAAAAGGACCTGGGGCTGCTGGTGACAGCAGCTGAACATCAGCCAGGGTGTGCCCAGGTGGCCAAGGAGGCCAATGGCTTAGTGGCGTGTGTCAGGAATAGTGTGGTCAGCAGGACCAGGGAAGGAATTGTCCCCCTGTACTTGGCACTGGTGAGGCTGCACTTCAAGAGCTGTGTCCAGTTCTGGGTCCCTCACTACAAGGACACTGAGGTGCTGGAGCAAGTGCAGAGAGGGCAACGGAGCTGGGTAAGGCTCTAGAGGGAAACTCCTATAAGGAACGGCTGAGAGAGCTGGGGATGTTTAGCCTGGAGTCCTTATCCCTGTAAACAACTCCCTGAATGGATGTTCTAGTAAGACATAGGTCAATCTCTTTTCCCAAGCAAGTAGCGACAGGATGAGAGGAAATTGCCTTAAGCTGCTTTCACCAGGGGAGGTTCAGGTGGGATATCAGGAAGAATTTATTCACTGAAAGGGTTGTCAGCGTTGGAACAGGCTGCTCAGGGAAATGATGGAGTCATGATCCCTGGAACTGTTAAAAAAAAAACTGGATGTGACACTTAGTGCCATGGCCTACTTACCATGGTGGTGTTCAATCGAAGATTGGACTTGATGTTCCTGGAGATCTCTTCCAACCTTAATGATTCTAGGATTATTAATAATACTTAGTTTATATTATGAATTAACTCACTAGTTCATTTTAACCAGTATTTAGTACTTACTGCAGTGGGGCAGCCTCACCATGGCTCTTTGTTTCAGCATGGCTTTCCTTCCCTGTGCTGAGCAGGTACCCATCATGAAGACAAAAGTACAATTCTCTAGTGGTTAATGAGTTTGTGAGAGTTCTAAGCAAATGCCCCATCACATCATGGATGATGTATCTTAAATTTTGTTGTTGGGAATAATCAATTCTGGTACTGGTAGCGTGCAAGCACTGAGGGATGCTGGTTTGTCTCAATAGCTGTGCTGCCTGCTCTACTTGATCCTAAACCATGGAGTTTTGGAGTGTTCTGGCCACACAAAGGTTCACCCAGGGATAGCACTCATCTGCTAATAAACAGTTTAAATTATAAGTACTCCACTTGATGGCTTTCTAGTAAAATAAATGCTACTTTAAGTGAGAATAAACCAACAAAAATAGCATGAAGAGCAAAGCAACAAAGTATTTCCTAGTTTTCCCAGGAAAATAAGCTTTATCCTATGTGCTCTGCTGGATCTTGAGAAAATATAAAGCATTCCTGGTAAATCCTGACGAGCTTACTTAGGCTTTCAGGTCTCTTTCTCTGATAAAGATGCCAACAGTCCTAATATGGGTATAACACAGGAGAAAAAGAGTATTTTTTCTATCTAAGGACCTGAGGTTTTTCAGATATAAAATCTTTGTAAAATTCACTGAAAAATAAAGTCTGGCAGCAAGTACATTGTTTGCAGCTTTTTCAGAGTCATTGGGCCCTCTGAGTAGATGCTTAGAGCATCTGAGCAGCTTTAGGAATGTGTATTACTTAAGATAGAGGGTAGCCACCATAGACTGATGAATAATATTAATTCTGTTTTAAAAGACAGGTGTTTTAAACCTGTGTTTTTATTCAGTTCTCTGGCCATGCATTTAGAACTGCTGCTGGACTTGGAATGCCACATGAGGTGGCATTGTTGGTGTATTCAGGGCATCACAACACTAGGCTGCTTCCTGAGAACAGTGCAGGTAAGTTGAACATCTGTCTTAAGGAGCTAGAAAATTTCCAAGTCTCTGTGATTAGGGTATCCTGATTTTAATAAAATAACCTAAATATCATTTGTATGATTATGGGAAACCATTATCATCACAAAAAAAACCCCAAAAAACCCAAAAAAACCAACAACAAAAAAAAAAAAAAGAAAAAAGAAAAAAAACAAACAAACAAAAAAACAAAAAAAAAAACAAAAAAAAAAAAACAAACCCAGAACAGATTTGTTTGTGAGTGTCAGAATTTTCTTTTTTTCTTTAGAAATCCATTATTTGGCGGTCCTAACATCCTCCATGGTTTAATTTTTAAGGCAATTCTTTCTATAGTTCTCCTGCTGTTGCTGTAACAATGCGAAGTAGTGATTAAACAGATATCTCCTGCTGGCTAAGACTCCTCTGTGATATCTTCTGGGATTGAATGCCATTCTGTTTTTAAATGTTGGGCAATTACATAGCAATAAGTTAAACCTGAGAAATGCAGTAATGTTAAAATGAAAAAAATACAGTTTTCTAATTGCAGCAGAACAGCTAAAGCAAAAGGGGATTTTTGCACTCTGTAGCAAACAATTAATGGCATTTATTATGAGATACAAACACATGGATTTTGAATGAGATTATGGGTATCTACACTTGGCTATTTGTGGTGGACACAGAAAGATACCTTTGTGATACTATTCACAGTTCTAGAAGTTTCCTTGAAATTTTTTTTTGTTTCTTTAGCTATATTTAGAGCACTGATGTTGAAAGAGTGAAGCAAAACTTGCATAAAAATGTCTTTAGGAATAGTTGATACACTCAGTTATCTCACTAGCTCTCAAATAAGTGTTCCAGATGAAGAGGAGGCACTGGAGCTGCAGTAAGAACAAAAATTATTATTTATAAGAACACGTCACAAAATGATCCTTAAAAGTGCTGAAAATTCAGAAAACTTCTAGACATACATGACCTAGAAGTATCAGCCACGTTATAAATTAATACAAATCTTGGAAAATAGGACAGGAGACTGAATAACAAGGTAGCCATAACAAGGAGGCAAAACACATTCAAGGAGCTCTTCACTTCTCCTAGTACTGCTGATGTGGCATCTTAGCAGGCTAGATGCTAGATGCTTTTTGCTACTGGCAAAAAGTGCTAGGCTTCTTATTTCATGTCCCAACATTGCTGGAATGAGAAAATGTATCTGTGTGCATGTATTTGTACAGAAAAAATATATAAATATATATAAAAGAATTAACTGCCTGGAAGAAAATGATAATGGCATTAGAGATTTTTACTCCTACAGTGTTACCCAAGTAATCAGAGGGTTCAGTAGCAATACTGAAATTTCTTTCAGCTCATCATTAACCCCCCTCATTTGACATTCCCAGCAATTAACCCCTATGCCCTAAGACAAAGCATCACAGTGGGTGACAGACACCACTGCCAGCCCTAAAGCTGCTTGTGCCAAGGACTTTGGCAGCAGTGTGCCCCAGTCTGAGCATCGTGGCAGTCAGGGCTTGGGATCCTGGCTCTGCTGTTACCCTTCAGCTCTGCTCCCTGTGCTGGCCTCCCCTTTCCCCCCATGTATCCCTTGCCCATTTAGTGATTTGCTCAGTGATTTGCTCGTGGGCATGCTCATGTTGCTGTGCCAGCAACTGTGCTCTCTGTGCTGTCCTACCTCACCCTCTTCCTTCCTTGTCAGGGCCTGCAGCTGGTATTTCAACATGGACTTGTGACACCTTTTTCTGAGCTCAACTTTCATTTTCTGAATTATTTAGATTTAGTTATGCATCTGTAAATAGGGTGAAATCTACAATTCAATGCAAGAAAGAAGAAAGAAGTGTGAATTTTTCATTGATGCCTGAAGCTCCATTGTTCTTTGCTCCTTTGGGCTGGGCAGGTAATGCCTTCCAGCTGGTGCTGGTCTAGCTGGGCACACATTACCTGCGTGGGTAGCTAGGGTGAGGCTTACTGTTCCTTAATTCAGGAAAAGCATCTGCTCTTTAGTTATACAACTTGGGAAGCAAGCATTTAAATTAACTGAAACTAAATATTTGTGAAAGATGACACGTACTCTAAGCTCTACTCAAGGACAATTTTAGCGTTGTGGCAAGGTCTAGGGACAATAAGGTGAGGTTTCTCTGTTGTCACAACAGCAGCTTGAGCACCATCAGAGCCAGCAGCAGATGTTCAGCCTTTTCTGTTTACTGATGTGCATGGCAGAGTCTCAGTCCTGCAAAATTCCTGCTGTAGGGCTTCCAAAGAAAGTACTGTCTAGGAGAATGAGTGTTTTGCCTTCCTGAGAACCTTACTGTGCTTTATCAAATAATAGTTAGATTTTATATTGTTTTTAATTAATTTTATAAAAATTTACTGGCTCAAGGGCTGGCAAATAAGAGGATTACAGAGAATGGGAAAATAATTGCTTGTTTCACCTGATTGCCATGAAAGTAAATAAACTGAAGGTATGCTTTGAAGCACCTGGAATACAGACTGAGGGTTTTCAGCTTGAGCCCATTAACGCCAAGAGCATGTGAAGGATCAAAACTTGCTTTGGGGCAGCAGTGCTAATACAAATTACCTCCTTTTATTAAAGAACACAACTAATGCAAGTGATTCACAGTTACTGTGTTGTTTTGTTAGTGAATTTTCTATCCAACTAACAATTCTTGGTTTTCTGCTTTCAATTACTTTGTTAACTTGTGCATTCTTTTTCCTTTTTTTAATAGATACTCCTGTGTTTGTACTGTTTTAAGGTATCCCACTGCCCAAAAGCTTACATTATTACTCATAAAGCTTATTGCCCTTTTCTATTTGATTTTAGAAGGGTTGAATGTCAATTTGGCTTTTCCTTTCTTTCATAAATGCTTCCCATTTTCTTGAAGGTTCCTCGCAACCAAGAGAAAGCCAAGCCAAAGTCATCAGTGAATGTTGCAGTCCTCAGATGCAGATTTGTTTGGTTGTGACAAATTTGCCATTCTAAGCCATTGCTGTTTACCTTATTGCACATAGATAAGATTAAAACAAAGTAAAGTAATGTAGGATGAAGCAAAAAAGTTTTCATGATCATATAAAAACAAGCAACACTTATGAATTTTAGCACTGCTGACCAGAAGCATTTTGGTTTTGTGCAGTTTTATTGTACTGTGGAGAAAAATGCATAACTTAACCATGTACATAAAAATGATCCAGGATTAAGCCTACCTAAAACATTCACATGGAGGTTAAGATGTTAAAGGAATCAAGAACCAAAATGATGTGGCTTCTCTTATAGTTTTTATGTTTTTACTGGCTTTGAATTTAATTATCTTATAGAATATCTGAAACCCTTAATGAGCATGTCTTTGCCTCTATTTATATTCTCAGCAAAATTACATAAATGTGTAGGTAGATCCAGATGGATAAGTAACCATCCATGACAATCCAGAGCATATTTCTGATACTTGAGCCCACTATCACTAAACAACATGAGAGAAGGCAGAGCAATAACTCATAACATTAGCAAACTGCATCTTGAAGAGGTTCAGGGTCTTCGGCTGGAAACAGAACATACACTTTTCTCCACGATGTCATCTGAACCTATCATGTGCAATTTCTCACTGGAGGTGAAGGAACAAAGTGCTTGCTTTTTGTTGGATGGGATTTGTTTGCCTTTTGCTGAGTAGTTTGATGATAGCTAATAATATGCAGATATATGAGATCTAGGTTTTATAAATGGCACTTTTTTTTCTGGAGCAGCTTCTAGTAAAGAGAGAAGAAAGCTAAGACATCTAACTGGTATCAGCGTGATTCTTGGTGCATTTATGCATGCTGTGTATACTTAATTTTGGCAGAAGGGACATGGGTTCAACCACCAAATCACTGAGTTTCTATGTTGAAATGGTTTCCTTTACCATAAATTTTTATATTTTCGTTGGTATTTCTGTGCCTTACCTTTTGTGAAGAAGCATAAGGAGATACAGGCTAACTTGTTATAAAATATGTTTTCAAATTAAACTTGGGATACCTGGAAGTTGAGGATGTTTACTCATACAGGAATATAGCTAAACCTCATCATCTATAGCTCACAGGAAAAAGCTGCTCCTTATCATAAGCCCCATCCTTCAGATTGCATCCCTTCTCGAAGAAAATTCATATGACATTTGGAATATCTTTTAAGCTTTTGGAGTATTATCTGACCTGAGGGCTGGAATGAGCTGAGAAATAGAGTCATAAATATTTTCCCAGCCCTTGCACTGACTTGCTGTGTGACCTTGAGCAAGTGGCTTGAGCAAACACTAGGAGTTCTCTCTGATTTTGTGTTCTTTATTTGCTTTATCTAGATAATCTTCTTTTCAGGTGTAAGTTACCAAAGGAAAAGGTGAGGAAATTATTTGTGTTTAACACCAATAGCAGCCAAAATGCTGGCCAGCATTATTGAAAAAATGGTGCATTAAACTCTGCCTCAGTTGTGCCATCTCTAAAAGGGGGAAAGTAATGTGGATAGTAAACTGCTTGTGTTTAGAAAAGGAAAAAATAATCTCTGCACAAATGCAAAATATTGTTTTATCTTAGGTTTTCTGACTGCTGTGCATAACTCAAGGAATCTTCACATTCTCATGAATGAGAAATCTATCATCTATTTTTCCTCCCTCCTATGAAAGGGAAAACTTTGGCATGCTCAAGTATGCCTTAAAGGCAGTGCTGCCTCTGGGATCTCACATTAACATCATGATAAATGTGCTGTGTATTGCTTGAAAACGCCATGTGCCAACGTGCCAGCACACGTTTTCCCCGCACACCTCTTGATTAGCATCTTATTTACATACTGGCAGGAAAAGGATTTTGAGAAAGACCTACAAAATAGAATATGTGTTAGTACATTCTTCTCTAAGGCCAGGGTATTAGTTCCAAAAGCAGCTCTCTGGTGGCACATCCTTCAGAGCTGGTGGCTAACACATTTTGGAGTACTAAGCCTGCATGAGTTTCAGCAAGCAGAAGCAGTGCTCATGCACCTCCCCATCTTATACATCTTAGTGTTGGATTTACTATATCATCAAGACTCAATATTTACCTTGGACAGAACTACTTTCCCACATTTCCTGGTATGCTACAGGAAAAAATACCTAACTTGAAGGGAATTTTCTTCAGTTTCATCCATTCAAGTAGTATGAAAATGTGGAAGAAAATAGTGGAAGCATTAACATCACTATCAATTTATTTCTCATTGCTTTTGCTTATGTCTAAGTATATTGATTATTCTTTGATTTGGTTTTGTTTGCTTGTTTTGAAATAATTTTCTGCTTTGCCAGTGTCTCACATTATTTAGAAGCTCCGTGTTCTTGATACCTATTTTAGCAGGGGTAAGCATGAGAGTATGCGGTCAAAAAGCCACTCAAATGATACTTGCTATTCTGTCTACATAAATTAAAGATACTGTTGACCTTGTAATTTATACTTGTGCTGTGCTTGTAAATCCTTGTTATTAGAAAAGCTTCAGGCGAGGGACTGCATGGATCTACCACTTTATCCTATTGAACTGAGTCAAAATAAATTTTAAGACACAACGTGCAAATAATATGAACAGGTAGGAACCTGCAAAGAATGCATGCCTAAAATTATTATGAAAATCATCTCACCTGAACAGACTGAACAATTTTGTGGCATCATAGAAAATTAGGTGCATATTTTCACATCTGAGAATAGATGTAAAAGAAATTAATGAAGTAGCCATTAGTAAGGTAAATGTCATTTTCAGGAAGATGCTGCTTATTTAAGATATACTTTTTCAAAACCATTGAAAAGGATGTTGTAGCACTTGAGATGTGAAGTGATCAGAGTAGATGAGCTAATTAGGCATTTAGAGAAGCAAAAAAACTCTCTTGTCTTAGAGTTGCTTTTATGATTTAAGGACAAAAATAATCTCAAACCCCTCTCTGAAGCAGACATAGCCTAGATGCCATGCCTGGAGATCCCAGATTGGAAAAGAATATGAAATAAAGGAGGGTGTTATGAGTCACCATCTTTTGGAAAGGGCATAGCTTGAAGAGGAAGATTTGATAATTCAATTTGTTCTTTCTGAGTTTCATATAAAAACTGGAAAAAAGTGGGGTAAGGTGCACAAACTAAAATTGTAGTTCAGAGGAAAGAACTCAAGGAAGGAGACTGAGGTTTCTGAAGCATTAGAATTGAGTTAGGAGATTAATTCATGCTTTCATTGACTTTTACAAATGGCTCCGAGCAAAAAATTGGTTCAGGCTATGATAAATATTATTTTGAATGTTACAATGCAATGCACAGTACACTAATATCCCCTCAAGCAATGACTGTAAATACAGTTCTAGATATTAAATGTCTGGAGGTCATGTTATTTTAATTGCCTCTAGAGAGGACTATCTCAGGGAAGTTCTACTCTGATGTTGAATGTTACTGGCTCCTACTGGCAACTGTGAAGTCTGAAACTAGAATATTTCTGCTCAGAAAATCTGCAGAGCTGCCAGATCCAGCTGAAGTCAGTGGATAAAATTCTGCTGGTTTTACACATGAGGAGTCTGGTTGATTTCATTAGGGTCTCATGTGTATAACACAATACTTTCTTCCAATATGATTATGTCAGGAAACTGGGGTTCAGCTGTAGCTGATTTATTATTGCATTAGATATCAGTTTGCCTGCATCATACCTGTCACTAATACCTCAGAAAAAAAATAATAACACCTGGAAAGAAAATGAGTTTGGAAGACAGATGATGGCTTTGGAAAATGAAATAGATTAAACAGACAAAAGAAGTGAAAAACTGATAAAAATGTCAAAGCAAAGTGCCAGGACTAGACTGTGAGGCTTAACATTTCTGCTGTCCTCTCGCTGATGGCTTGACTTAACAGCACACTGAGGAATTTAAAATGCAGTAATAGCTGAAACATGGTCATTACAGACAGTGGGTGGGATTTTTCAAGCACAAGTTGAGTACTCTCTCAAGTCCTTGATGTTTTAGCTTTGGTTTTCAGTAGGTGCCCAGGTGGGCCAACCCTGGTGTTTCTGTCCTGAATCTGGTGTGTCTGCTTCCAGACACAGAGACCTGGCTTCTACCTCGTGTTGTGCTTCTGTAGTTTTCCCTCAAGTTTGCTCTAGACAGCCAGGCTACATAGATGGACTCTCATCCTGCATCATTAACAGGGCTGAGAACTCAACTTGAAGTTCTTGTGAGAGGTGTTTTAAATTGATTACTGTGCTGTTCAGAGGCTCTGGTTACACAGCGCTCATTAGTGACAACTAAGGCACTGAATAAAGCAGACCTGTCAGACTTGCTGCCTTCAGAAAGACAGATAAATGAGTCTGGGCAGAGTGCCATGCTAGTCTGGTTCTATCACTCCTAGTAGCTGAACTAGCTCAGAGAGCTAGCTCAGGTATCCCTTCAGGAGAGGAGAGCATGCTGTCCGGATGTCTCCCATGCAGACAAACAGCTGATAACACTTTGACTTGACTTTGCCTGCTCTGCTTCAGTTAAAACATTCTGGCAACTCAAAATAATAGGCTAAAAGTCACAACTTTTGCTTTTTTTGGTGGCTGTGCTGTACAGGAGACCTACTGCAGCACAAATGGTGGGTGGCCTTTAACCTTTCCAGCTGGCTCTGCTATTACTCAATCAGGCTCCTTCTGAGGTGCAGTCATTTGTCTCCTGGCCCTGGGGGCTGGTGCAAGTGCAGTGTTGGCTCAGGGGAGCTCAGCTAATGCAGAACCTGACATTGAGGGAAGAGAAGAAAGGACAGAATTTTCTTGCTGCTCTCTCTTTCTGTGCCAGGCTACAGCTGGACCCAGAGAGGAGCCATCAAGTTGAGTTGATGTAAAAGCTGTAGGACACCTTTGCTCATCTTTTCAGTGATGTGGTTATCTCCATAAATGTTATAAAAGTGTTAGCAACAGGTTAGCCCTAGATTTCTAATTTGACCAGAAAGTGTATAAATTAATTCACCCAGACAACCAAGGGAAATTTGTACTGGAAATACAGTTTCTCAGAAACTGTTTTCCCTTCCCACCTATACTTTATTATATATATTCTCACCTCCAATATCAAGATACAATAAACATATTCACAGTAATATCTTCTTTTTCTCTCTCTGCCCCCAAATATGAGTGAAAGAAGAATCAAAGAGAAGGACAGACTGCCTAGAAATTCTGTCAGTTCAGCCAGGGGTTTGGATCAGCAAAAGCTGGCACCAAGGCAGACAAATCAGAGCTACTTTATACAGTGTGGGAGGTCTCCAAAAGGAGAGACCTGTCTCCTTCACAGGACTCTAGCTTGAAAAGCTTATGCTCTATTGAATGGTAGGAAAACTTGAAAAATTGTTTCCCATTTCCTGTGCATATGTTTGGCCTGGGGCATTTTCTGATGATACCTGACATGTTTGGACATACCTCAGTGAAGCCATAGGAAATGTGACAGGACATCATACAGCAACCTTTTCCTCTTGATGTATGCATATAATCATGCTCACAGTACTGGAGAGATAAATGAAGAAACACAGCTAAAACTGACAGTAGCCCTTGGTAGCTTTCTGGATCACTGGTCAACGTAGCCCTTACCAAATCATGTTTGGTCTGGCTGAAACATTTGCTCTTGCAGATAAAGGGTAAAATCTAGGGGCTTCTGGTAAACATTGATTTAACAGAATAAACTCAAATTCTGTCTATTTAAATATCCTGGTGTTTTTGTTTTTAGACACAGCTGGTGAATTTCAGAAAGCTGGGCAATTTTACCCAGGAGTCCTTGACTTAGACAATTGCTGGTCTGTGTGGATGGGTAGGAAGGGTGTTAGAGAACACAGCAGTGTTACTGCAACCTCTCATAACAATATTCACCCAGGAAGGAGTCAAAAATCAACTCTCAGCTAAAGTGGACTCTTTGTAACACTCCTAATGACTCACTGGAGACTTGCAAGACTCTTACCAAATGCTGTTAAATAAAATTTTCCACTTCAGCAGCTTATTCAACCAGAGGGAATTCAGTCTGCAGCACAACTGAAAATATTCTTGTTCAGAAAATAGACATCATTGATTACCCTGCATTTGTGAAGGCATGGCTCTTGATGCTGCCCATTGGTCTGTGCTTTGAATAATCCTTCATGATTGCTACTGAATAAGTCAATGTTGCAAAAGTATCAAGCAGGGAATGCTTTATTATTATAACCATTTTGTTAGATGCAGTTGTTGCCACGAAGGATGGGTAGAAAAAACTAAGATTTCCTGTTAAAATTATGCCAGGTTCATCAATCTAGAATTTGGGGGTTAACTAATTACTATGTAAGGTACTCTTAATAATGAGCAATGCACTCTCATTTATAAGTAATGAGTATAAAGAAAGAGAAAAACCTTAGTGGAGAAGAAAAAATTCACAAGGGCAGCTTGTAAAAGCACTTGACAATACATCTGTGAAAGGAAAGCAATCCTCAGTTTCAGGACAAGATAATGAGTCAGGTTTGTTCATCACACTCCAGTGCAAATGTCCAATAACCTAGTGTCCCATCACTACTGTGCTGATCCTTCCCTCCTTCCAGAGAATCCTGCCATGTTTCAGTTTCAGCATGACTCCAAAATGAAGGCATCCCTCCAGCACCTGGTCCTAATCTGTTAACTCATCCTGCTGTAGGTATTTCAGATAGTCTCATCATATTTTACTCTGCTTATCTTCCATGATGCAAGGTTATCTGCAACAGCTTTTTCTGGGAAATGCTCTGTCAATATCACCTCGCAGTAAAGATCCCATCAGAGTATTTCTGTTATTTGTATTGCCAGAGTTCTTTGAAGCTCCAGTTAGGGTCTGAAACCATGTTGCATTTGGTACTCTCTAAAACTTACCTGAGCATTTCCATCGTTACAGAGTAAGTGTCCTTTCCCTGACTGTCATTTTGTTCATAACAGGGAGGATTTTAAGTTCACATATATTAAGATGGGTCCTGAAGCATCACTGAGAAATTCTGAATAGAAAGCTACAATCAATTAAGTTTTTTCTGTTGCTAAATTCCCCATGGCCACTAAAATCTGAGTGGCTCCTTCATCTCCATTTATCTGACTGCACATAACTGGTTCATACAGCTAAAGCAGCTGTGACCATTCCTTGCTCTCGTTACCTTAGGAAGGGGAAAACAACTTCTTACCTTCTCAGAGGCTTCAATTTTTATTCATTTTTACATTACAGCCATTTCTAGACCTTCAGGTCAATAAGACATTCTTGGCCAAAGCATTAGGCAAATACTGGTGAAAATACGTCTCACCCTGAAAAACCTGTATTCCAGGATGAATGTCATGCAGATGGAGGGCAGAGAAGGCTGAAGTCAAAGTCATTTTACAATTTACATTAATTTCAAACTTTTTTTCTCATTATAAATTAGCAGAAAAAGTGTTGAAACCCGCCATCTGTGTTTTAAGCTATTAAACAAGGCCCAAGGATGCATCTGTAAGGTGGCTGGCAATCATGGCTGTCCTCTGCATTTAGACTATTCCTGGAAGACTTTACAGAGAATGCAGGGGCAGATGTAGCTAGAACAAAGCCTTCCTCAAAATATTCAGAAAGGAACAGTAGTTTTGAAAAGGCTCTATGAAGGGCAGCCTCAGAGCTGCTGTGGCTAGCCTCTGTCCAACTATATCTTTTTCAGTTTGTCTTCAAAGAATGTGTTGTCCTTACAGAGAAGATTTCAGCACAAAGACAAAAGTGATCAAGGTGTCTCTAAGACTCTCCCTGCCAAATGAAAGCTGGTTTTGCTAAAGAAGTGGACATCTAAGACAGCTACTTAGCAAAAACACTACAATTCATTCTTAAGACAGGCACACATTCAACAATAGGTGGTTTAATAATTGCATGAAATTACAGATGTACCTGTTGGGTTTTTTTACTATGAACTGGCAGAAGTTGCACTGAACAAGACAGAACAAAGCACAAAATAAGATATTAAAATCCAGTAACATACAAGAGCTCATTTCATGTCATTTTAATCTTTATTTATTTTTTACATACTGTTCTGGATGGTGTTGTATATAGTGCTGGATGCCATGCAGTGCGTCTAGCTGTTGTTATCTACCCAATAAATTAAGATAAGGGTTCAGTGCGGGTTTTAAAAATGGTCAAGGGCCTTTTAGTTTTCAGTCTGTTCTCTCACAGCAATTGTCATTTTAACTCTTAGTAGCAAAGACTCAGAGGAGCTGCAGCTATGCCTAAGTGGTAAAAATTGTGAGCTTGGTTGTAAATGAAGTGTGGGATTCACTGCCAATACAAGCTGCCCAAAACATAATGAGAGCACTGAATATTTTATTATTTTTTTCCAATGTTCTACCAGAGATTGAACACTGGAAAGAGACTTAAGTGAGAGCAACTTACCAGATGAAGAGCATAATGAATGTCTTTCATAAAAATTAATATTTAAGCAGTGTAGTTAGTTGTATTATAATTGTTCCACCTCACTACAATCATGATGTTTCAGTATTATTTCCCCTAGTATTATTCTGATCTGAATATTATATACATAAGCCCCATTGAATAGGAATCCATTGGGCATGGAATCATCTCTTAGAAATGCAGCTTTTTGGGATGGTTCCTCCAACCTCATTTTGAAAATGTTCCTTCAAGTCCTGCCTCATTTCACTAAAGAAGAAAATCACATTTACTGAGTGTGACCACGCAAATCCAAACATACACACATAGACATACACATTTACTGATAGGCAACAGAAACACTGATGCAAATTTCAGGCAGGCTGGACTGGGGAGCTAAATAGATATGTAAGGTCATCTGGGAACATTCAGCAGCAAATTTAGATAGCAAAACTTTCCATATGAGCATCAGCTACCTTTCCACTTAGCAAAACTTTTGCAGACATTTTTAAAATCAGCAGCATATTTATCCTTCTGGAGTATTGTATTAATTGTTTTTTGAGGACCATCTGGTTAAAACAATTTTTGCAGTTAGAGATCAAACTCATTCAGTGCTTAAGTCAGAGGCAACTCTCAAATCTGTGTCTGCGCAGAACAGGTGTGAACTCTCCCTGTGGATACCTTTCCCTTTGGTGCGCATGACCAGATGAGTGGGAATTGAGGAATAAATTGAGGAATAAATCTTCTGTTCTGACCACCAGAAGAAACACAGTGGCACAGCACCTTTGGATATTGAATGTATCATGAGACTTTACATTTTGAGTGCAGGAATACACTGGACACTAAATCTGCCCAGTGCTGTTCAGCAAGGCAAATTGAGAGAGATGGATGAAGAAAGCAGAATGGAATAATTTTTGGATGAAGCTGGTGTTCCAGCTTTATGTCATTCATATGAAATAATCTAAGCCAGTTTTTTTGAGGGAAGAAAGAGCAGGATTTTGCTGGTTTGGAGCTAGTTAATTTTGACACAGTGCTATTGCTCTTGATCTATACTTACTGGAAACATGCTGCATATCCTTGAAACCTCTTTTATATTTGCTTCTCTACATTTTCAAGGTTTCAGTGTAATTTAAAGGATTACAATATTCTTCTGTGTTAGCACATGAATTTTTGTTTGGTGAGCACAGAAGTAGATAAGGAGAGGAACACACAAATGCAACACTTAAATTAACTGAAACACATCTGAAAATATGTAAGACTGTTAAGACAAAAAAAAAAAAAAAAAAAAGGCAAGCAAACAAAAAAACAACCAAAAAACCCAAATCCCCAAAATCTACCAGGTTAAGCTGTTCCTCTTGAAAAATCGTTACTGCAAACACTAATCCTTAGTAGATAGAATTTTATTTCATTTAACTGATTTTTTTTATTGCAGCCAAGTAGATAAAAGACTGAAAATCTTCTATTGCACATGTAAATACCTTAAGAATAATTTTTAATATGCACACCAGTTAGCTTATTAACAAATTCAGACCAGAGAACCATACTTTGAGGTGCTATTCCAGCTATTTGCACAACTAACCATCTTCAGCCACATACCAAAAAAGGTATAACACTCCCACTGTCATGGTTATGTGGCGTTTGCTTTTGATTGTCACTGAAGAGCAGAGCAGTGCCACTGCTGTAGCAAGGCATCCAAGAAACCAGCAAGATCTAGGTCTTGTTAGAGTATTTTCTAGTTTTATCTCATAACTGATGTGCTGCCAAGGCTCTTACCATGTTGACAATGGTGTTGCCTTGACCAAGGCAGTATCATAAATCCTGTGGGCCCCTACAAGGCAAGAGTAACGTTTCATTAAGTCATCCTTATGAGATATTCTTTGGCTTCTCCATAAATTTCATTACTTGCTCCTGCAAAGCGTTCAGAGACTTTCAGCTTCCCTTGGGCTCAGTGAAGGATAAGACTTTCTCAGCTCTTGGATGGATTATGCTCATGTGGACCCTGCAGGCAGGAAACTCCTCTGCTTCACTAGTGCATTTAATTGCCCCCAGCCATAGCTTTTACTCTCTGCCATGAATAGAGTCCCTTAAATGCACTTGACAGCAGCCACTATGAAAAGCCTTTTTTACTCCCATGCATGAAAAGTGACTGAGTAACACATGATTGGAGGAATGAAGCATTACCCATGTGTGAGCTGTGAGGAGATACAGAGCAAAAAGTGGGAGTGAATCTTGGGACAGATTGAAAGAGATGTGTGATGAAGATAAGTAGTGCCAAGAGAGAACAGAGGATGGAAGTTAAAGGACGTGATAGACTCTCCATAAAAAAAAACACTCAATGGAAACTAAAGGAGCTAAAAGATGAGAAAATAGTGACCATCTCCAGCCATCCAGGGAACACTAAACAGGCAGCTTCAGAGCTCCTTATAGGTAGGACACAGGATGAATGAAGGATAGACACAGTAATTTTAAAATCAATTAATTATTGATTCATGAAATTGTATTTATGAAGATACTGGTAAAGCATTTCATTAGATTCTTGCCTTGTAAAGGAAAATATACTGAATTTTTAGCCAAGAACCTTCTTGCTCTGCTTTCTCTTATTTTATCTAAGGTAGTCAGACTGAAAGTATATGAATATGAGTAAATAAAATAGAGGAAGTTGTTTTTAGATATGGTAATTATCTGCTAGAGAAGATCAACTTAGAAGTCACTAGATAGCAGAAATAAACTCTTGTTGGGTTCAGATTTAGCACTTCAAATCTGATTCTTCCACCAGAATTCATATAGGTTGTAATTTTGGACTTGAACTAACTGCTTTTACATCCCCAAGTCCTTCTGCTCATGTTTCACTGAATAGTTCTTACTGTCTGGTCATGTTAACAATAATATTAATAGCCATCCTTTTCATTGACATTATTAAAGTTGTATTTTCATGTAAAATTATCTTATTTCATTGAAGAATTAAGATTTAAAATTAATTATGCAACATGGGTCTTAATATTTTATTGTTTCTACGTGTTTTATTTTTATAGATATTTGGACTTAGTAACCTGAGTCAAATCCTCAGCAAATACAAACTGCTATGGGTCCAGGGAAGCTATGAAGTTGAATTTATTTAAACCACTCAAATATCTGGCCTTTATTTCTGCATTTTAACATCACTGACTTCACTAATGTACATGAGCAGAGAAACGCACGGACACACACACGCAAACACAAGGCTGATGTGAATCATTCTCAAAAATTACACACATGCATCTGTGGCTCTGAATCCAGCCCTTCTCCTGCTTCTATTTGAAATCTCAGAATTTTCTATCTTTGGTATAATCTACCATACTAGCAACAACAAAGCTTGATGAAGAGCCTAACAAAATAAACAAACAAAGAGTAATTTTTTAAAAAACACACAAAGAAGCAGCATTACATGAATCCCAAAATAACAATTAATTTTAACATACTCTGTGTTTCTTTTGGCAGCCGTATCTGTTAGCACTTAGGGATGAAGAATTTAAGTTTCAACAGATGCCCTGAAATGCAAGGAAACCAAGGGATAATTTGAATTTGAAGTACAGCAACAGGACATGGTTGTATTGATACCTTAAGTTTCAGATTTTTTATTTTTCAGATTCTATACTGCTAGAGTGTGTAGTTCTGAGCTTCATTTAGAGAATAGTATGCTCCCTTCACAGAGTGGGTAGACAAAACAATTCCTTCTCTAGCTGGGGACCAAGGACAAATGATCCAAATTTCAGGCCCAAGAGCATAAACACTGGTGGACTGAAGAGAGGAAAACAAGAAGGATGGGACTTCACAGGCCAAAGCTATAACTGGACAATTAACTCCAATATGCTAATGGATCAAAACTTATAAAAGAGTGAGACCCTCTGACTGGTTGTCCATTTTGTGACCATTTTGGGTTCATCTTGGGTGTAGCCCTGGCTGGGCTCTTGTGCTGCCCAAGGTGTATCCATTGAGGCCTTTTAATAAATACTTACTTTATTCTTTAACTCTGTCTAGTCTCTGTTCTAGGTCAGCCTTCGCAAGGCATTAGTTCTAAATAGTCATCAGAGTGACTTATTACAAAGTGACCTGCAAGGTACAAATATCCTTAATATATTACAAGAGACAGAGCTATAAGAGAACCACTTATCTTGGTGTCACAGATACCTCCCTAGACTACCCTCAACAGCTCTTCTAAGCACACCTCAGACTTAAAATGGGGCAGTGTCAGGCAGCATCCCCCTCCATCTGGGTGCAAAGTCATTTACAGTCTGTTTTCATGCTGTAGTTAATCCTCTTTACTCACACATGCATAATTTGTCCTCTGAGCTATGTGGTACACCTGGCCTTGCTAACATCAGAACAGGCCTCCAAGTGCAAGCCTGCAATTCAGGTAGTATCTCTCCTCAATTCTAAAAGCAGTTCCAAGGATTAAAGGCAAAGCATTGCCTTCCTGGGGCCCAAGAGGCAGGACCAATTCATTTTACTTTTGATGTCTGAAACCAGAACTGACACAAGGAATCTGATACAATTAATATGTTGAATTATGACTATGTCATACTACTCTGAGTGCTGTGGTAATATCCACACATAGGCGTGGTGTCTGGAGAAATACACCTGCAGCGTGCTCTGACTATGAAAATGAGTTTTTGAAGGTTTAGTCATATGGGGAATCTTACCATGATTCTTTATAGTCCCATCAAATAGAGAAAGCAGGATGATGTTTATATTGTGTCTGTATAACTCATTTTATACCACCTTTATTAATACCATGGTAACATGTCTTTCACTTTTTTGCCTGCTGTTACTTGATAATTCCAGTTTCCATAATCATAAATTCAGAACAACAAACTACTTCTAAACTTTGAGACGTTAAATGCAGAAAGAAACTGCACACTGGCACTCATTTTTTCCCTACTATTTTGTTGCCTAGGTTTTCAGAAAACCCAGCTAAAAGAATGCACTTTGATTTGCAATTCAAGACCAGACTTGATCACGTAAGTTTAAAAATAGAGTCTATCATATTACTGTGTGCATAAATCTGTGTATTACAGTGTGTACAAAATATGCAATCCCTTGGTAGTTTTCCAGAACAGAGACCTCAATGCCACTTTTTGGAAGCCTGATGTGTGCATGTTTCAGAGCCCAGGAGACAGCTGTGAACACGGATCCATGGTCACCTATGGAGTCACCCACTGGGCTTTATCCCAAAATAAAACATCCTGCAGCATCCTATCAGGGAGCATCATCACTGATGTGTAGGGAGCACCTGCCTGACTGCCTGTCATCATTTCTAGTGTTTTGTTGTTCTTTTCATTTGGGAGAATTCTTGGAGCAGTTCTGGTGGTACCAGAACGAGGTGCAGGAGTGAGACCATCCCCCCGGAGTCATCCCTGCTGCTTTCTGAACAGACACCTGAAGGCAACATCATTTGGCTATTTCTGACCTGCACTAGATTGCTACTTGCAAACCTTTTTATGCTGTTATTCATATCCTGAGCCATCTGGCCCCTGTTGCAGGATACCTGCAGATGGATTAATAAACCAATCTAATAGAGCTGTACATATTAAATATACAGCAGAAGCAGCTGTTGGGTGTTTGTTGTGAGCTTTTTATTTTTCCCTAATGTTTCAGCCACTGTAATTTAAAGTTCTAAGCCAGTTCCTTCAAGGAAAGGAACAGTTTTTTTCCTCAACTACCCAAAAAACCAAAATAAATTTATCTCTCATAAAAGAAGCCTGTCATTGAAGAGCAAGTTATAATCAGCATAAATATAATTCTCTCCTTGGAGTAGAAACTTTTGCTTCAGCCTTTGAATAGCATTGTCAGTTCATCTTATTATAATATACTCCCCTGACAGTTCTCACATTAATTGAACCAGATTGCCCACAGTGTGTTCATTTGTTTGTTTGTATACTTTTAACTAAGAATGACTTTCAGAAAACTTTGCTTCCTTGCCCATACAAGTGGGGTCAAGCAGAAACCAAACCTATCTTAAAAGACTTCAAATTGTAGATTATTAATTTTAATGATCCAACTAGTGCTTTTTGGGATAGTGCTTATAAACTTCTCAAAGTGGGCCTGTAGATGTTGTTATATAAAACAACAGACAAGAAATGCGTCTGTATACAAATAATGAGAATAATAAAAAATAGTATCATTAGGGTGCCTCTGAAAAATACCTGAGGAAAAAAAAAGGAAAAGGAAAAAACAGCACACTACATAACTCCCCCAAACAAGGGTTTTTTCAGCTTGATTAAATGGTTGTTTCAACTTTCCTCACCTGGTAGCTGCTGATCTAATTATGCCAGCATTCAAAACACAATTTAAAGATTAAGAGAAAAGTGCAGATGTGGGATCAAAAAAAAAAAAAAAAAAAGAAGAGAATTGCTAACACCACCAATTAAAGGCTGCAGAGCTGAAACTCAAGTGTGTTGCAGTAATTCAGGGTGATGGGGTAGAAAAGAAACACTATCTGTAGGAAAAAAAAACCCAACAAACAAACCAACAGACCTCTCCCCTGCCTGCAAACAAAAGCTAAAATGCTACCTGAGGCAGGGAGTAAGAATTTGAAGGTATTTAAATAAAAAAAATTATCACCCCTCTCTTTATAAGCTCAGCTGCACTTCTTAAAGATCACAGGACATGAACTTATGAACTTGCAGTTTTAAAATCTTGCAGAAGTGTTTCTCCTGGGCCTATACAAAAATCCTAGGAAAAAAAACCCTGAACTACTCAGATTGAACAACTTTACTTTTGACTAAAGCCCATGAAAGGTCATAAGGAATTTGTAGATGAGTTGTGGCATAAATAGCAATAATTCTACATATCCAAGGAGAACCTTGTTATCAAAGCCTTTAGTGTTCAAGCTTTGAACACTCCCTACAAATTTTCAAGGTGAAACCCAACAGCTGTCTCCAGAGCCCCAAGAATATCAAAGATCACCTTTTTGCTCCCTACATCTGAGTTCTGAGATCCTTTTTCTTTTTTTAAGCATCTTTAAGTTAAAATAATCAGAGCTTCACCCTGCGATGATCAGAAGCATCATACATAGAAGATTACGTAGGCTCAGTACAATCCTCTTTGACTTCAGATGCTGCAGTGCAGAACAGGAGGCCATGTTACTTGCCCACCACTCCATGTTCCTCTGAAAATATGTCAGCCCAATTAGTAGTTTTCTGAAAACCTTTTTCTTCCCTGTGCATGTACTAGTGTTCCTCAGAAGGACGTGCTCAAAGTGATTGCCATTACTCAAGTATATTTCGCCTTCTCTGTCTAGTGAGTCCAAATTGCGACAAACCATCCTCATAACTGGTCAGATTTATGCCGACCCAAGCCTCATCTCCATCTGTTTCAGTGATTGCACTTAAGAGGGTCAAGTTGGATGTAAGCCATTTTCCCAGAGGTGGAAAACCAAGGCTTTACACACTAAATCTATGGTTATCTTTGTCCCAGTGCAGTGGACAAAATGATGCAAGCCAGAGAACAGTAAAAATTCTTCACTAGAAATACATAGGAGGCTATTTGGCAGGTGAATTGCACTTTTGACACCTGTCAGTAATATACATGGCCATCTAGTGAAATGAGCTTACATTTTTCTCAAAGGAGAAAAGCATTTCAAACTTACTTCTGAAGTACAAGGATGAAGCCAAAATGTAAAACCTAAAGCATAATTTGTAGGTATATTAAAAAAGACATGAGTGATATAAAGGACTGTCTCTCTTCTCTGAGACAGGTACAAGGACGCACCTTTAACTGAACCATGAAGTTGCTACAAAATTTATTTTTCTCAGTCTAAACCATTGTAGAATAGTCTACCCAGTTCTGAGGGAAAAAAGAGGCAAAGAAGCAGCCATGGATGGATACTGACAGAAGAATACCCTCCACTTCATGCCGATGTGCCTCCCTAACTGCATGAAGCAAGCCCTTAAGTGCTCCTTGGTAATGAAATATGGATTTGTTTTTTCCCAGTCAGCATAGAAAGCATTATTGCCCCTAATTTGTAGGGTGAAGTTGTGGGGCTGCAGTAGGTAAGGTGATTTGTTCAGGCTAATCAACAAACCACAGGCTGAATCTCAGGGCGGAGGAGGGTGCTCCTTCCCTCCCAGGCTATTGCACACAGGCTCCTCCATCACAACTGCCCCAGTCAACAAGTGTTCACCAAGAAGAAAAAAATAAGAGGCCAAAAGGCCACTGGAAAAAGAAATCAATCCCTTTTCAGCTCTCACAGCTAGAGAACTATTTGGTTTCATGCTCTTTTTTTTCCATGCAAATATGAGTTACGTGCACTGGAACTCATTAATGGCCATTGCGTTGTCAATTTGTTATCCAAATAATGCTTAAGTAATAGTATTTTAAAAATGAAAATACATCCTGCTACTCCAGTGCAACTTCAGAAAACAGCCTGAAGTGACTTATTCCTCCCCAGCACTGCTGCTAGAGCAAGGTACAATTACCTTTCTGTTCTTAGCGATGCAGAGAATATGAGAAGACAGATCACTCGCAGTGTTTCCAAGGTTGTGCCAGAAAATAAGGAGTAGTCTGTGCCAGGATTGGGCACACTGAGCAAGTGTCTCCTTAATGTGGCATATTACAGTATAAGTAACATTTGATTAAAGTGGATACAATTATTAGTCCCTGGATCAAGTTTCCTTTCTACTGGGCATTGCATATTATACATTGCTGTAAAATGTTTCAAGGAAGATATGCAGCCTAATTAAGTTAAATATAACTTCCATTTCTCTTAAAATATATCCTGCTATTAATTCAGTCACTGATTCAAATTTTCTAAAAACTGTAGATGTTTGCCAAAACAGTAATTTCTTGTTATTGTTATTCAACTACTTCAAAGCACTTCAACATGGAAGGCAAAGACCCCTGTCTCTAGTCAGGAAATCCCTGAGAAACCTCAAGATAGCAACTTCCCTATGATCACACTCTTCCAAGTTGAAGGAAATCTTGGAATGTAAGGAATTGGCTTAGTTTGTAGGTTATGAACTGTTTTTTTTTTCCTTTTTGAGATCCTGATACAGCTTAAAAAGTCCTTCAAAACCCTTGAAAATCATAGCCAAAGCCAGTGCTACAGTAACCTAGAGACACCAGAGTGCAGTTTTATTGAACTTCTTGCCAGAAATAAATATCAATTTTGAAATGTGGATTGTTACTAAGGGATTGGCTCCCACAGAACCATATGTTCCACAGCACTTGCATTTCTGCTGATAACTTCAGGTTTCTTCCCCCTTTTTCTCCAGGAAAGGTTGAGCACCGCAGAGCAGAAGTGCAGATGTAAGTCCCTTTCACATGCTCACAATTTCAGCCTGGGATTTCTACCTCAGGTCTGTGTAAAGAGCAGTCTGGCTTTGAGTCACAATCTGAATGTGACAAAACTCTCTGGAGAAAACTTATTGCCTCTGACCCTGAAACCTGACCTTCACCAGATTTGTGTCATGTGAAATCCAAGCAACAAAAACCAGCATAGCATATTCTGAGTAATCGTTAAACTTAACAGCTCATCTGTACTAATTTTCATTGCTCTCCTTTTGCAGCATTACAATGTAAGCAGTCAGCGCAACCTTATCCTGCCCTTAGATGCCAAATTTCTGTCCTATGAGTAAAATTAAAAAAAAAAACCACTTCACTGTGTTTTTACCACCCCTGTAGCACAGTCCACTCCAATTTACATGATTATAGCAAAATCAAATTCTTTATCCTCATTCCTGTGTTTAATATTAGTGATGTATTTGTCATAAGTCTGATAATATGATCAGAAAAAATCCATTAACATTTAAAATTTATTTTAAAAGGCACTTCCAGGTTCAAACACCCCTGAAAATTTGAGGTAACAGGGAAATGCATTGGATTTAGGCATTCTATCTTGTGAGCAGCACTAAAGTTGATATTCCTCACCAGCAGTGCCATGCAGCTCAAAACCTAAACACAGATGCCATTAGATAATTTAAACAATGGTTTCCTTTTTTTAACACTTTCAGATGCATGGCTGAAAAGTACATTAAGTATGAGCAGTACGTGTTCTTTATCATTGAACAAATAGAGGCCAATACATGGGCCTAAGCTCACTTAGACCTGTGTTCAAAGTGTTACATAGCTCTGTTATGCTGTAATCCATCAGCATTATCTTCCTTCAAAAGCAGCATTTTCTACTTCAAGTTTCATATGTTCTTGCACTAAAAGTCACTTGCAGTTAGCATTGCAGCTAAAGAGGTACCTGCCTATGTCTTTGTTAGTGTGTTTTACGACAGGAAAGAACACCTATTACAGAAAAAGTAAATCCTGAAATACATACAGAGAGCTTATTTTTGTGTCTTATCTGATATGTTATCAGTGAGCATCTCAGAAGAGGTTTTTTTCCCCTCATCAGTCTTCTTGAAAAGGAAACCCAGAGAGAAGGACAGATGGTTGTGTGTGTGTGTCTGCATTTTTGTTAGAGGAAAGCATGTAGGGGTTAATGGATAGCAAAGGAGTGGAAAGGGAAAGGACATGGCTTGTCTCCCGGTCTTTGATTCGAGCCTTGTTCATCCAATGGATCAGTGGCCCCCTGCGAACAGCCGCAGGCAGCACTGCCTGGCAGCACACATGGGCTCAGCAGGGCTGCTGAGCTGCTCGCCTTGGTCTGCTCACCCACCCCATGGGCTGAGCACCTACTGTCACTCATTCCCCTTCCTCTCATTTAAACAAGTGTTTTTATTACACATACAAGCATAATTATAAATAAATATTCTCTCAAACAGGCACATTCACACAGGAAAGGAAAGTGTTCAGCAGGATTGAACTCATTCTTGATGGAAGTCTGCTTACTTCAAAGCATTAGTGCCATAGGCACACTCAGGTAAAAGGGGCCTATCCATCTTTGGCAAGTTCAGGAGAACAGAAAAATCCCATAGCCTGAAATAGAGATCTCCTGTAACTCCTTTACAAGTTATCATTGTCTGCTCAGCCACAGTGGCAAGGAGAAACAAAACAGTATTCGGGATGATCTGGAGAATATAACTCCACAATCTGTTTGCATTTTGAGAGAGAATTACTAAACCAGCCAGAAGCAGTTGCTTTTCAAAGCCACATACACTTTGGATTCAGGAAAGTCACAGAAATTATACATTCAAAACACAACTTGTCCCAGAGACACTCTGAGTGCTTGGTACAGTTTTAGAGTGAAGTATAGCTTGCAACCAAAAACTCTCTGTCTTTTTTTAGTCTTGGTCAACAGAAAGTAAAGTTCAAGAGAAAGGGAAAACCTGTACTTGAACAAAGGCTAAAAGAAATGGTGCTTCCTATTTAAAAGTTCCTTAGACCCACCTAATAAACAGGAAGTTTGGCATTCACAGCCAACAGTCACAGTAAGGGACTACAAAACATACACAGTCATCAAGTATCACACTCAGGAGCACGTTCAACTGGTTTAGGAATCAGTACAACAGATCTTATTGCTAGACATAGGAAAATGTTCAAAGAATCTGGATTCAGGGTGGCTCTTCATAGACAGTGAATACCAACAACTTACTAATTTGGTTTGTGCCTATTTAGATTCCAGAAAGTAAATTTTCACATGGCAACCTTTGTGAATTATGATTTCTGCCTCTGGCTAGCAAGGGACTCCTATCTGATGGATAATAACAGGTTTTTACTTCCTTGATCATCACTCAGCTGGATTAGAACCATACAATATATGCTTAGCAACACAACTATTTCAAGCACATCATGCTTTTCTTCTGCTTATGGCAGGTTGTAAAATTGTGAGTCATTATACCTTGATCGTTATCTAAAATCAATATATATCCCCCACAAAGGTTTTTAAAAAATGGCCTTAAAACTTCCTGTAGACACTGCACTGCCCATACTTTTCCGTTCAGAGCAGACAAAACATCCTACAACAAGTGATGGCTTCAAACTGAAAGAGGGTAGATTTAGGTTAGCTATTTGGAAGAAATTCTTTACTGTGAGTGTGGTGAGACACTGGAAGAGGTTTTCCAGAGTCATTGTGGATTTCCCATCCCTGGAAGTATTCAAGGCCAGGTTGGGTTTGGATGGGCTTTGAATAACCTGGTCTAGTGAAAAGTGTCCCTGCCTGTGGCAGGGGGGTTGAAACCAGACAGTCTTTCAAATTTCTTCCAACCCAATTGATTCTATGATTCTGTGCTTCTAACAGGTGTTTAGACATGTTTATTTATACTTTGCTCTTCCAGTTAAGCATCAAGAACATAATCTTTAAAAAGGAATACAGATTTCCTCTCTGCATTCTACAGCATCAGACTGATGAATGCTCAGGGGATTAAAAAATGTACAACACTTAATGGCTCACAAATAAAGCCTGAAGACTGAGGTGAAAATCAGAGAGCCTCTTTTCTTCTCTAATATTAAACATACAAGGCTTGTGTCCTTTACTTCCTCCCATAAAACACACTGATGGATTTTACTTGTGAACTGTCTCTGCTTTGCAGAGGTGAGAAGGCAAGGAGAAGCTCAATGGAGGCTCTTTTCTTCTATTCAGTGTTGCTGTCACTGTGCAGCCACTGCAAATAAGTCACTTAAAAATTCATTCAGAAAATCACAGTTGCTAAAGGACAGAATGGCTCAGGTGAGAGGTGATAGGATACAGCTACAATTTTCTCCCTTGCTCAAAATCTATTTGAAGGTCTGTAAACAGATTTTTAAAAGTCAGAATACTTTGGTCGTCAAGAGGACCACTTGCCATATTTGAAAATAAAACTATTCAAAGAAAAAAAATCATCAAATGAAAGTGAAAAGGGTGAAAGGAAAAGGTTAAAATATCTTCCTAATCAAATGGTAGCATAATATGCCTCCCAGCCAGGTTGTTTATTCTTTTTTTTTTAACTTGTATCTTTTGAAAACACTGCACAGTTTTACTCAACCATGTATCAACACTGAAAATCATAAGAGTATCCCTTGATTATTTCATGAAAAAATAAATTGGAAAAATAGTATGTCAGATTGTAGAATAGGTTTATAGGTTAAATCTATTTGGGTCCTTACAGACCTTTGAGTTGTACAATATATTGGATGAAATGCAGCCTATGACCTGAGAGGAGACGCTTACTACTGGCTACATATTGCAAAAGTAGATCAACTGTGGGCTGACTTATTTTCTGTTTTGTTTTGTTTTTTCATAACTCTTAGGAAATCATACAAACGGACCTTTAAAGTAATTTTTTTCTCTAAAACTTCAAAAGTAATTTTAGTTTAAAAAGTAAGGAAAAGAAAAGGAAAACTAATTTTAAAATCTAAAAAACTGATTTGAAAAGGGACTGTAGTCCTTCAGCCAGCTCTATTATGCCCAAGACAAAGGAATTTGACATACCTATATTGATTTACCATACTTATATTGATTTTGCATCTAGAAAAATATAAGAACATGTTTCAAGCAGATAAAACTCTATGTAGAAGAAAGGATTAAATAATAGCACAATAACCAGTATTCTGACTATAGGTATACTTTGATTTCAAAATCAGCAACAAGAATTTACAAGTTAAAAAACACTAAGAAATTAATTAAGAACTTACAAACAGTGCAGTCTTACTGCAGTGGATACTGAGGGACTGCTAGAGGACCTACCACTTAGTGATGTTACTTTACTAGCAGCACAATATTCAGTACAAAGGACCCTCAAGCCCTCATTCTCCTTTCCCTTCCTAATTTTTATTCCCTCCTTACTGCCAAGATACAATACACAAACAGGCAGTCATCCAAATGGCAGTGCTGTAAAAAGGAAATACACACATACATATAATTGCTAATTAGTTCCATAACTAGAACCCTTCTGAATGCTTGCAAAGCTGCCCTGGGGCATCATGAGTCCCCTAAAGCTACGCAGGAGGAAGGAGGTGTTTGAGGCAGAGTTCACTGCTGGGGAATTCTCCAGTGGTTCATGTTGTCACATTTTGTGTAGTTATGTACAACCAGGGATCTGCTTGTGAGGAAGCAGAGACATCACACTGGGGAGGCAGAGGAGCAGATCAAAAGGACAATGGGTTCATCCAGAGATTCAAAGTTTTGAGGAAACCACAGTAAAAATTACCCACATTGTGATTTAGATGCATGTTCAAAATGATTTTTCCTTACAAATGGAGTATTCCATAAAACCCTGCCTGCTGTTCATTAGGTCAGATGCTGATGAAGAAAGGAGCAGTTCCTACAGCAGAGCTTTGCTCCTGCTGTGAGTCTCACACAGCCTGAGGATGGGATGTTGACACTCTCCAGGTGCAACAGCACAGGTCCAGGGCAGAGTAATCCTAAATCTAGTCCCTGCAAAGTATCAGAAGAACCTTTTCTATATGCTAAATTTTTTATCAGTCAAAAGAAAGGACTGTCCAATAGGTAGTTTGTTCTTTGACCTTTTAAATTACTGTTTACAAGATCATAAAACTTAGGCATTTTCAGCAACATGCATTTACACTTTTACATTACATTTTACATAGACATCGGTAAGGTCCCCTCTGTGTCACCTCTTCTTCAGGCTGAACAGCCCCCTCAGCCTGTACTTATAAGAAAAATGCTCCAACCCCTTCATCATCTTTGTCACCCTCCACTGTACCTGCTCCAGGAGCTCCATGTCTCTCCTGTCCTGAGGAGCACAGAACCAGACACAGCATTCCAGATGTACCTCATCAGGACTGAGTAGAGGGGGAGGATCGCATACCTACAATAAACATAATAGAAAAGTCTAATGTAAATTATAGGACACAAGCCAAAGTTTTGGATCTAAAATTTTGCAGAGAAATGAAAATTAGAGTCCCTCTGTAGCCATAGTGCCAATGCCAGCTGTTGAGTTTTCACAGAATACACAAACGAGGGAACATGTGTGGTTCACGTAATGGACCTGCCATTTTTATGAGGCCACAATTTCTTTTTCCTTGCAGATCATTTTATCTTTCTGCACAAAAACAGGGACTGGCCACTGGACTACTTGGTTTTAATATTTCTTCTTTTTTAAGCAAAGTCTATGTTGAATAACCAAAAGTAACCAGGTGCATTATAAGCTTAGCACAGTTAACCTTGGAAAAAAATTGTGGTCTAAAGCCACCCAAACTTGCTATACTCATCAGCCTCAGATTACAGTTTTGCATAGTAATTCTATTGTAAATATTTAAATAATGCATGGAAGTGTCATGAGTAAGACTGCTGATGTATTGCAGTAACAGACTGCTTGCTGTCTCTGTAAGCCAGGCAATCTTGATTACTATTCATCAAAAAGTTTTCATGGAAATAAAAGATAATGATTCCAGTACTGCATAAGAAATTTTTAATTTCCAATATTTAATCATTATTAGCAGTGCTCAGGTTATGTATGAACATGTGAATCTGTTGCATTTGTGGAAGTCAAGCAAGACTCTTGGGGCACAGTATTGCAGAAAGCTAGGGAGGATGAAGAACTTTTCACTTACAAGTTTTTAAAAATCTAATCTGGAAAAACAAGACTGTGTGCTGGTGGTGCTTTCAATTTAGGTTTATCAACCTGATATACCTCAGGCATGTGAGATCAAAGGTTACAGAAGACTGATGTCAGAATGATCAATAATACTAAGGGGACACTAATGAGAGTATCTTCTGCAAGTATGCAGTTGGTCTTTTATGCCCACGGGTGCCCAAAAATAAAGAGGCAGTAATTAATCTCTATATTAACTAGCAATTGTTTACAACATACAGCGAAGCAAAGGGGCATCTTGTCAGCAGGAAATCATTTGCTGAGAATAATGGACTGTGATGCTGGAGATCTGGCCAGGATTGCTTGGCTACTGCGCCTAGACCACACAGGGAGGCCTTTTAAAGTTTTGATCTGATTGGAGCATTCCCTTTCCCCCCAGTGTTCTGATGAAAAGCCTTTTTGGCTGTTCTGGCTGTGAAGCTTGATTTGAAGTCTGACACGGATCTGAAATCACACAAAGGAAGCAGAGCCAACCTTTCTACTCCTAGGGTCACTGGGAGGGAATCAAATACCCTGGTCCTGCACCAAAAGAGAGCTGTTAAGTTGCAGGTTGAAAGCTATAGGTCGAAGGTTTTAAACTCTTGTTCTGCCTAATATGCTCCTGCCTTACTAGAAAACTCATTGCTGAATTTTTAGTGTTTGTTACGCTCCAAGAATAAAAAGCACATCAGTTTGTTTCAGAAATGTGAAATTGATTTCAGAAGACTAGGTGGGAAAAAGCAAGACTTGCTTGCTTGCTTGCTTACTTGTGCAAGCAAGACACATTAAAAACTGTTCTCTGAACAACAACTCTATATTATGCATTAACAACTCTAAATTATTAGCAGAAAATTCTAAACCCATATTCAATTTCTAAGTATATTATCAGATTTTAAAGATATTTGGCAATTTTATTAATAGATCTTATTTTTTAAAAATAGTGTTAAAGTTCCAGGCGGTAGTAACTTGCACCTCAAAATAAGTTTTCACATTTAAATGATGTATGTATGGTTTTCTGATTTTAAATATTTGTTTTTCCAATAGTACAATACACCACAAAAACTTTAGTGACATGAATTCATAGCTGACTTCTTGTCAGACAGTAAAAAGTCTGTCCTGCATTAATTTAATATTTTTAACAGGGGTCTGTGGACAGAAAAAATAATCAAAATAGTTTTTTTTTTTCCCTTCTCCACACATTTTCTATCAAGTTGTACATGTTTTTGAGCAGTGATTTTAAAACAATTACTCCATACAGGCTCAGCCAAGAATCCAGTCAAGGTATATGAAAGATGTAGGATAGACAGCCTTTTAAAAATATGCTGTTCACCTCAGTGTTTCATACATCTGCAAAGAAGAGTGGGAAGAAGTATATCAGTGGCCCTAAAGATAGAATAGTTGTACTATGAAAGGACTTACTGAACTTTCAGGAAACTTTATAAAGACCTTAAATTAACTCCTTCTTTGAAACTCACAAATCCTCAAAAGCTCTCAGGAAAACTGTAAGAACCTAGGAGCCTAATGGCTTAACAGCTCTACCAACTTTCCCTTCCCATTGCAATGTTTTCCCTTTCCATGTACCCTGTCAGTCCTGGTTTTATGCTAGGCATGAACTAGGTTCTCAAGGATAATCAAATTTCATATATTTAGGCACAAATAATTGGATGTTATGCACAGAGTGCATGCACCAGGATTGTTTCTTAGAAAGAAGGTATCCAAGTATCTGAGTCCATCACCCAGGCCACATACTCAGCCTCTGACCTCCCATGATATTTAAAGTCTCATTTACAACTAATCTCAATTTCATTTATGTATCTGAGTATCACTTCATTTACCTCTTCATTTATCTTCTCAGTGGAACTGCATTAGCAGGTCTCAGATCACAGCCCACCCTCCTGCCAGCAAGCTGGTATTGGGTCTCTTCAAACACAACTAAAGCCACTTTCCTTTACTTAAGCTGCATATTTGACCTGGGCTTTAAAGACTCCTCAACCTGTAACAGTCCAGCAACACTGAGCAGTGATTTGGTTTATCTGGAACTTAGACAGTTTCTAAAAAATTGCATTATCTTGAGTGACATTGTACTCTCTTAACAGTCAGCTCTACAACAGTCAACAATGTAAAAGCTTTATGGAAAAATGTTGCAGGCAACCCTTCTTAAGTTCAAACATTCCTTTGAAATGTTTATAAATATTTAGGATACAAAGATAACCAACCATGCAGAATTTGAACCATATGCATTTCTATGCTGCCTTTGACAAGGACCAGTTTAAGATGAAGGTAACATTAAATAAATCAAGTGTTCGTGCGACCATGGCAGCACAAACTGAATTATGAAACAAATATGAAATTTCCAAACTGTTGGACTTATTAGAAATGTCTGCCTCATTTCTGCCCAGCATTCCTCCTGACAACTCCTGCATCATTCAACAACCACAACCCAGAAAGGTGCATGGAGAGGCTGTCATTTGGGTCAATGAAGTGCTCACAGGACAAAGACAGCGATTTTACCTGCCACCACCACCCATCAAATACATGCTTGTTTTATCAGAAGTGGCTGGGCACCAAAGAAGACCTCACTGGCTCATTTGGACTTTGCAAGGCAAATGCCAAACTCCATGAGGCAAAGAGCAGCCACTGAATGGGAGACAAACTCAGCATCTATTGGGATGACAAGGATAGAGAACAGCCTGTCAGGTCACCTCTAGCACCAGTAGCAGCACCATAAGGAATAAACAGCTATCTGTAACCACCATGGTCAGATGGATGCCAAGAAATGAAACAGAGGAATCACCAGCTTCATATATGAGTATAGACAGAATTAAGTATCAGATCCTAAAACATGATACATTTTGGGCAACAGGAAAATGATGACTTTGACAACAACATGCTGCAGCTTTGTGAAGAAATTGAAAGCAGGTTCTTGGGTAGGATGCAGAACAGACAGGACAGATGGGATAGTGAGGTATTTAGACAACTATCCCTGTCCTTCACACATGAGGCATCTGAAACAGTGTATGCTAATGAAAGCAGGCTTCATCAACAGAGTCCACTAATTGGTCCTGAAGACTAAGGTTATGCACTCTCTGAGCAGCCTCCCTAACAGAGAAATCACTTTGGAAGACCTGAGCCCATGTGCACATTCTGTGAGTTAGATTACCCTTACACGATGTCTGGGGCACAGCTTAAAACACTGCTCTGGTCCATTTGGAAAAGAAAGAGCTCACATTAGAGGTGACTACCCCTGCTACACCCTTCTCCTCAGATTTAGAGTTCATTTGCAATAATTATTAATTATTCATACTCTGCCTTCCTCTTCATCACACTAATACATGCCATCTTATTGCCACAAAACATGAACTTAGAAATGTCTAAAGAAGCACTGAAGTTACAAGCTTAAAACAATATGCAATGTTGACTGATATTAAGAGGGCTCCTGGCATATTGAAGAGCTACTTGTAGACTTTGGGCACTTTAAATCATAAATAGAAAAGTTATATAAAACTAGTTAACCAGTTATAGAAAACCAGTTAATATTAGATTAACTAGTATTAAGATTGGGAAACTTTATCTAGAATAGCTTTGAAACTAATTTTAATTAAATTTTTAATATTACAAAGGAAAGGAATATTTGTGAAATTCTGAGTATTGCCAAAAAAGGCATAAAGGAAGGATCAAGTGATCAACTAACTACATGTAGCTGCAGCTAAAAGTGGGTCATTACGCATTTTCTAAATTAAAAATTAAAAGTAACATTTTTCACAGACTGTTACATATCTTCTAGCTGAAGCTCTTACACTTTATTTAAGTTACATGCGCAATTTTATACTTCCTATATTGTAAAAAGAAATAGCAGGTTTCCAAAAATGGCTAAACATGCAAAGACTATATTTACAGCTTGTGATGAAGTGAGAAGAAGTGACAGAGGCTTTGACAATTTTGAAAGCAGGTAGTGTGAATAAAAAAAAAAAAAAAAAAAGTCCAGAATCTTTAGCTGTTCCCTCAGAGAAATGCAAAGAGCCTGTAGCTGATATGAGATGGGATATTAAATTAGCATCTCACATGTAAAATAAGAATGGCAGCTCCAGGTTACCTATAAGGTGTGAAGATTAATTAATGGATGTTTGCATTCTTTGTTGAAGATGTAAGACACTGCATAAGTGCTAAGCATTACTACAAAGAGGAATTTGCAGACCTTGGTACGTTCAGTTTACATAGTATAAATGACTTCATATTTCTGCTAAATAATTCTCCAGTACTTTTACCAGTGCTTGCCTCCATCTAAATCCAAAAATTGAAACCTTGGCTATCTTAAAGGCAAGATAACAAAATTTTGCAGACTATCCATAATAATGTATTGCAAGGCAGAAGAGTGCAAGAAAATATTAACCGTGATGAAGGCCCTGTGTTACATTCTCTTAAAATTGATTCATTCTTGTTTAAGGCTTAATATACATGAGAAAAACAAAAAAAAAAGAAGAGAAGAACTAAAATTTATTAATTTCTGTCTTTCTAAAAATCAAATAAAGGAAGTGCTAGAAAAACCTAATCCCGGTGTGCCCAGCCCTAGCCCCATTAAAGTCAACATGAAAACTCTACTGACAGCAGAGCAAAAGGGTCTCAGCCAATGGAACATTTTTTTAGCACAATTTTACTGAAGAAAAGCAAGTTATGCTAGGTAACTACTCACAGGTGATTTGGAAAACAGCACTGAGGTGACAAATGCAGTTGCCGATACTTGCTTGCCCAAGTTAGTAAAAAGGGAAAGCAGATTTGTAAAGGTGCAGGAAGACCTCTAGCACTGACTGGAGATAAAAGGAGTGGAGACATTAAAGTTAGGTAAAGGTAGTACCATATTCTAAAGAAAACAAGTTTAATTCCATCTATACAAAAATAGGCTTGGCCAAGTCAGTTCACTGTCTAGGAAATAGATGTTGCCATTACAAAGTTCTGGGAAATATGACTTGGGAAAAAGGTCCTGGGTATGTTCTAACTTATTTTCAAATAGAAGCTCTAATATTTCTACTGTGAACAGTAGAAACAATCATTACCTACAAGAAAAGCCTTGGCTTAGGAATGAGCAGAAGTCCATAAATATCCACATATATCCTCTGCTTCACATATTGCTTGCTTTTATTTGGACCAGCCATCTAAAAGAATTAATGAAGAACCGGTCTGAATATAACTTGTGCTGGAGGATGACTGCATAATTTTCACACAGACCTTTTGTTTGGTTTGCTTTTCCCTGCTGACAGGATGTCCCATTTTCAGGAAGGCAATCTGCTTTTCAGCTGCTGCTCTCCTCGGAGAAGGTATGGTAGGGCAGCTAGGAGGTAACATCCTCGTGTGTCTCCAGCTGTCCGCAGGAATTGCCAGTGTATGCTGGGCCACAAAATGGAGAGGGAGGATCACGGCTGAATTTCTGGCTTCCTTCTGTCTAATTGTGTTTTAATGATATTGACTGCTGGTTATCTTGCCCATCAACTGCCCTATGCAGCAAAACAGGCCCCATGAATCAGGCAGATCATCTCAGCAGGGCAGGGCTATTTATAGAACTGAAATACCTAATTTAATAATACTTCAGGCCAGATTCTTAGCTGATGTGAACATGCACAGTCTCACTGAAGTCACTGGGTCTATTCTGACCAGCTTCAGGCAAGGAGCTGGCTATCTGTTCATGAGGATTGTAGAAAAAAGCTGTTATTTATACACTGTGCAAGGGCAGAAAAATCCCATACTCCCACTGGGCTGTCTCACTTCATGCCAGTTTCTCAGAGCTCTGAGCTAATTTGAGGAAACACAATTAGAGAGAGTGTCATAGTTGCTAAAGGTTCTGTAATTCACCACCTGCAAAACAAGGGTAATCAACACTGAAAAATACATGAGCTTTTTGAGCCACTAGAGCAGTAGATCACAGCAGCATATATTCCAGTTCTCTTCCCTTCCTTCCAGGTTAGCAATACCAGGCTGTGAGCAGAACTCTTTCCCTGCAGAGACTCTGCCTCCTTTCTGCACCCTCTGCACAACAGCATAGTTTTCCCAGCAATCTTACTGACACTTATCTAGAGCATTTTAACATCAAGGTCAGTACCCTGTAAAGTGACATATGGGTGTTTAAAATCCTTGTGCAGGGATACATTGGACTAGGATCTCCATTTCCCTGATTTGGCAATCCCTAATTCCAGTCTCAGTTCAGAAGCCCAAGTCAATCAAGGCAGCTGGCACACTTGGGCCCTTCCTACTAGAATGAGCTCCACAGGGACTAAGGCAATGCCTGGTGTCCGAGCTCCAACTTGTTTGCACACACCCTTGATGCTGTGAATCAGATTCTGGTCAGGATTGCTGAGACAATGCTGAGAAGCAAATTCAGGGACCTGAGGGACTTCAAAGTGCAAAAACAAGTCTCTCCTCAGATGTCCAAATGTTCCAGATACCAACTGAGTAAAGAGACCTAAGGAAAGCCATTAAGACACAGGTCTCAAAATCCATTTCTGTGATTTCTTTAACAATGGAAATTATCAGTAGTTTAGGCCTGAATCATGACATGTTTAGATGCCCAGCTCTCAAAAATTTTTCTCAACTTAGATTTGATCTACATGTTGTGTTATGTTCCACTAAAAACTTCCAGGCAGTTTTAACCTGGTGTTTTTTTTTGGTTGGTTGGTTTTTGGTTTTGGTTTTTTTGTTTGTTTGTTTTGCTTTTGTTGCTAAGTTATCAGTGTGGCAGAAAGAAAACACATGAAAATAACTTCTGACCAAGTACTTCAAAATGAGCTAAGGCCACATCAGCTGCAATTGTTATAAGAGAGAGACTTTGTGGAGAAGTTATTAGATGAGAAGAAGCACACCTGTGGCATAAGAGAATTTTTGGAGGTTTTTTGTTTATTTGTTTTTAACTATATAGATCTTTCACAGTTGAAAACAAGAAGGTTATGCTGTCAGCATTTCAGGTGCATATTCAAAGCAGGGGTTACATTTTTAAGCAGAAGAATGAGTGGAAACCAAGGAGAAAGTGGGTTGCAAGAAATACTATGCACTCTAATGCCAACTACCTGGACTTACTGAAGAAAACAGCAGGCTGTACTGTCAATTAATGGGATCAATGGGATGGTGAGCCCTGGGCCATGCCACATCTGGCAGATGTTCTGAGGACAATCTCATTCTCTCTCAGCATTGTATATGGCTCCACACATCTGTTTGTGAAAGCTCAAGGCTGAGTTTATACCATCATTAAACCTAAAAATATCTTCTCACACATAGCAGGCACAAAACAAAGTGAGAGAAAGCTTAGGAAATAACCCATGAAAAGAGAGCTGAAAGCAGAAAACCTCACAAATCAGTAACAGTCTGCCTGCTCCTACCCTAGATCCCCCGAGTCCTGGCGAGGTGGAGGTGAAAATTTGAAGAAAAGATAAAGAGGCCTCATATTCCTTGATGACCTCAGAAACAATGCCTTTCACAGATTGGATATACTTGAGAGTTGATATGGTGATAAGAAAAATTTATCCTACTTCAAGAAATGTGCTTTGTATAGTTGGTGAATGTGAGGTGGCAATTATAAATACTGAGGGATTTTTTTCTTCTGGAGAAGGTTTTGAAGAGCTTTTCAGAGAAAGCTCTCACTGCTACATTAATATTTTCACCTTTAGATTCAATTGACCTGACTCTGCCTGAGGTAATAGATGTGAGAGTCAGTAGGATCAATGTGGTAGGAAAGTTGAACCAGGTAACCAATGTCAGATCTTAGATGAAACGAGGTGTACTCAGAAATATTTTTAGCACTTTCAAACCACGGTTTAGCTGATATTTGAAGTAAAGCTAATGGCACCTTTCTGACATAAGGATGTATCTGTGTTGATGAAGCTGCATCTATTTTTGCCAACATTAGTAGCAAAGCATGAGAGTTTTACAGGTTGTAAAGGTGGTTTTGATTTAACACAGATTTTTCTCTAGTGCTGAGAAAGGTGTTAAAACAGACTTAAGCATTCTCATTTTTAAAGTAGCTATTTTGCATTAAGCAGTCCCGTTTAAATGAAAGTCATAAATTGTGCATGTGCTCCTGCTGGCTATTAGCTTCTAGTTAGTAGATTCTGAATTACCTTCCCAGAGTGAAATGCTTATGTGAGTCACAGTTCATAATATTGCTTATTCAGCTACACCTCTGTCTTTTGAGCTAATTGAGTTAAGTAATAGTGTCACAGGACTTTCGTACAGAGTTTCTGCTCTGGCTGTAGATACTTGTTGTCAATTATCAACTCATACTAATCACCATTACTGTCAAAACTGACATTAGTGTATGGCAATTTTTATCTTAGTCCAAAAGGTTAATTTACATGTGGTATCTATTCTCTGAATCCATACCTTATTGCCATTATTTGAAGTGTTCCCACCTACCCTCCCCTATTCTATCCTTTCCTCTTTCTGTTATTAGCCATAGCCCTCTTCCATGATTGTTTTTTAATTTATAGTATTAACCCCATTATTTCTAGCACTGGTTAACAAATGTGGGTTCCCTAGCAGCCTGTTTTCCCCTTCTCCTCCTAATCAATCATTACCACCACAACAGACTTCTTGTTACTCTGAAAGCCTGCTCTGCACATTTTTCCAAGGAAGGTGCTGGAGAGTCTAAAAAGCCCCTCAGCAGAGGAGAACTGATCTGCTGAAGGCCAAAGGACCAGCATCATTGGAAATGAGGGAAAGGAATGGCTGATTGTGGCTTTATTATCTTGCACTACTCTGCTGAAGCTTTCAAATTTACTTGCAGCTGCTGCTGCTGATGCAATATTGGAGAAGATTTTACAGCAGCAGTATATTGATGCTATAAATAAGATCAAACAGTATTCCTGTTAATGATGAGGCTTAATAAGGAAGAAGAGATAAAAAAAAGTCTTTCAAATCTGTATAGTGTTTCTACAGTTTGCTTATTCTCTTGCTTTCTACATCTCTCTTCAATATTCCATTTCCCTTATGACTTTGATACACTTAGATATCTGGCTTTCTTCTAGGCCTTATTTTATGTTAGACTTAGATTACTTTTTCTCATGCTATATGGACAATATTTGTTTTCCCATACCTTCCCTGTTCTTTATTCATTCCACATCTCTCTTTTCTGCTCCTGCCTAGCTGCATGTCTCTCCAAAGTTCTGGGACGCTTGCTGCCTTCTAGTGACTGCTTTATCTGTTCTTCTTCCTTTTCATTTATATTCCCAGTCTTCATTCTAGTCCTTTCTTTGTGTCCTTCCTTATACAAGGCCTTTCTGTATTTCATTTAGACTGCTTATTTCAGAATACAGTTCCTAAACACAAGTATAATAACCATAACTTAAACTCCCCAATCAACACAATTTCCTATTGAGTGAGAATTTGTCTGACTGAATTTAGAGAATACAATTAGTTAGCCCTATTATTCAAAAATACAATCTGAAAAAAAAAATTACATAAAGATGAATATTGGGGTGTCCCCTGGACCATCATTTTCTTCCATCAGAGATGCAATGCATGGTATCACAGCTCTCTCCTGAACATCTCATTTTAATTTTGCTGAAGACCATGCCCTAAACCACTACAGTTCACGTTTTTAAATCTGGCTTGCAGCCTACACTCCAGCACACCTTTGCAGAAGACAGTATCTTTCCCTCCAGTCTTCCCAGTGGCCTTGGGAGTTGCTACTGGCAGCTGAACCATCTGCAGTGCACAAGAAGAGTCTGCTGCTGATAGGATGTACGTGCAGAAATTTCAAGGCCTGACCTCTGCGCTGGCACCTGGCTGAACTCATCCTCCTCAGAGCCTCTGCCTGCAGGGCAGGGCAGTGCCCAAGAGCTTTTTCTTCTCCCTGCAGCAGCTGGGTAGCAACAGAAGTAGCTATGGCAGTCACAAAGCACTGCAATCCTCCTTCCTGCCTGGGACTTTCAGAAACAGGTACAGCTGAGGTATGCATAAAGTGTTTCAGAGTGTACTGTGAAGTTGGAAAGACAAGCCTGTAGTCAGTCATGTCCTGCCTATACTGAAAACAACTGCCTGGAACACTCACTGGCCTCCCAGCAGTATTTCTGATTTATCTCTGTACCTCAAGAATTCACCAGCACCCCAAGCCCATGCTGCTCCAATAGAGAACCCCCTGGCCCTTAAACAGCTTCTGCAGACAGCCTGACAGCACAAGTCTGAACTTTTCCCTACAATAAGAAAACACTGCCTACTCAAGCACTGCATCAAGCACTCTGCTGTGTGGGCTCTTCCTTAGTGCAACTCCTCCCGAGTTCTTCACAGGGAATTGCTAAAAATAGCATTTTTGATTCTTGCCTACTGCGTGGTCTTTGGAATTCTATTGTAGCTTTGCAAGCAGACAGTTTGTAAGAAACACCATTGAGAGACCCTGCATGAGTTCTCCCTGAGCATTGTGATTTAGAAAGCCTAGACAGAGCTGAAGGACCCAGTGATAAACAATACAGTCCTGGAGACCAGACAGGGTCACTCTGGACTTTCCTACTATTCAGCACTGAGAGGGGCAAACAACTTACCTTTGATATACTGAAATGCAAGAGTTTTGTGCCAGTTTTCCCCCAGTAAAGCAGTGACATTAAACACACCAATAATTTTGTCTTCCAAAGTGAGCCTTATGTATCCAGCATAGTTGAGGGAAAAGGAGAGGAAATAACCTGCAACACAGACAGCACAAAGGCTCTGGAGATTTAGTGTGCAGCTTCCAATGTGAAATGTCCTTTAGAAGTAAACCTGACTTAAAATATCCTTGGTTTTATCACCTTTGCAGCTTGGTCCTGCTTCTATACCTCACCTAGACTGCCTCCTCCACACAGAATTAAAGCAACTTTTAAGGGCGTGGACTGAAATAATCCAGGTTGAAAAACCCCTTGGGATGTGGAAAGTGGTAGGGTGGAGAAGGCAACAAAAATCTGATGCAAAAAATTTAACTATTGTCATTGTTCATCTCATACAAATTACTTTTGGGGCGTTACAAATCACAATTATTTTAGAAAATGCTTTGTTATTATTTATGGATTCTGTATATTAAAGATTGTTGTTGACACTTGTATGCTGTGATGAGAGGCTTTTGAAAATTACTTGAGAGTAGCAAAACTCCAGTAAATAGGAACTATTTCCAAATATGCACAGATTGAAAAAGAAGAAAGGAGGCAAGGCATTAAGCACCACAGGAAAAAATGGTGCAGGTTTTAATTTGGAATTCCAGAATATCATAAATTTCTTCACACTGAGGGAATGAGTTCTTGTCCCGAAGAAAACAGCCACAGTGGGCGACAACTTACATGTAGCCAAAGAGTGGGTGACACCTCCTAAATACATGAGCTATGATGGATTTCTCCAAATTAAAGTAGCCAAGTAACAGGTTTATGGATGACCATAGAGCCCCAAAGGCTACCTCTGAAATGACACAAGACACTGGGGGAATGAGCACTTCTTCCCATGGAAAAGGGTCTCTGTTTGCAGCCACTTGCATGTGGCGAAAGAGGGGTGCAACAGCTCAAATGTGAAGATTTGGAAGAAATTCCTTCAAAAAAAAAAAGGTGCCATAGACTAGAACCTTGGCTGCACAAGGGACCCCAAAAACTATGTCTGAGCTGACACCCAGACCCTGGGTAAAGGAGTTCTTTTTCCCATGGAAAATGGCCTCCGTTTGCGGCCACTCGCATTGGACCAAAGTGGAGTGGTGAGCTAAAAAATTTGCAAACTTTGCAGGATTTCTCCCAAACCAAAGCTGCCAGCAGCTAGGACCTTGAATGCTCTTCAATCCCCAAATACAACCCCAGAGATGATACGCAGACCCTGGGGAAAGTTCTTTTTCCCATGGATAATGGCCTCCATTTGTTGCCACTTATACTGGACCAAAGTGCGGTTCTGACCTAAAAATTTGCAAACTTGGCAGAATTTCTCCCAAACCAAAGCTGCAAGCAACTAATACTTTGCCAGGCCTCGGAGCCCCAGATGCCAGCTCTGAGCTGATACCTAGACCTTGGGGAAATGAGTTCTTTTTCCCATGGAAAATGGCCTCTGTTTGGGGCCACTTGCACTGGCCAACAGTGGGGTGCCGACCTCAAAATTTGCAAATTTTGCAGGATTTCTCCCAATGCTGCCAGCAGGTTGCACTCTTTCCTGCCCTTTGAGCTGCAAATTCCAGCTTTGATGTGACCCTGAGCAATTGAGTGAATGAGGTTTTTTCCCATGGAAAATGGCCACTGGTCCCATTCTCTTGCATGGTGCTGTAAATGCCACACTGACTGCAATTTTGCATTTTTGTTTTTTTTTTTGGAAGGCCTGGAATTTCTTTTACTTCCTCTTTCACCTTCTCTTTAATTAGATTTTGATTTTGCAGTGTGTCTGCCTCTTTTCCTTTCCTGTAAAGATTAGGGACTGTACTGCAAATCTCTAGCTCCTTATCGGAAGAAAAACTACTTTTAGAGGTTTGAAATGTATATGAGATATTTAGGAAGCAATAAATATTTAGCATATTTATTTTATGTATAAATATTTAGGAATACTTAGCTCCAAATCATTCTCTCTGCAATAAGAGGTCTAAAGGGCAAATGTTTTTTCAGTATATTACAAAACAGTTTCATATATATTTAATGGATTTTGCTAATTTGACCAAATGTCACATTAAGAGGACCAGTGACACAAAAATGTTGCAGCTGTTCAAGAGCTTAAGTGCTTTTTAGCCAATTTCAATGTGGAGGATTGGGCAATGTAGATAATTTTTTTTTGCCTTTCATTCCCCTTTCCTTCATTGCACCTTTACCACAACTTCATATGGCATTAGAAGGATGTTTTATTATTTCATCTGTTTCTTGGCACTTACTGAACATTGACTTGCTAAAAATGTCTCTCTTGTGGAAGTAGGGAGAAGAAAGGACCTGCTGGAGGTTTTGTAAAGATGGAGGCTCACAGGCTAAGTGCGGGAGAAATAGCAGCTCGCTGCTAAGATTTAGGCTGCAGCAGCCTGAAGGGAGGCCCTGCCGAGGGAAAAAGTGAGAGCAGGCACCAACGCAAATTCTGAGCAAGGCAGGGAGTGACAGATGGCAGTATCAGCCTTGCCCCAAGGAACAGGAACAAATATTGCCATGAGACTTCCCAGGGACTTGTGGCAGCCACAGCCATGCCTGTGCCTGACAGAAGGGGAGTCTTTGCCTATCGAGACTGTTATCTATTTTGTTTTTCCAGGGTGACTTCCACAGCATTGACAGTTCCAGCCTAGGCTTGAAACCAGAGTTTTGATGCCGAGACATGTATAGTTACATGACACACCATAAAAGAAGGTAATTTGTAAGTCTGTAATACAAAAGAGGATTATGGATCACTATACTTCAACAGGAAATTCATGGATATACCTCCCTGACATATCAATTTGGAGCCCATGCCTCTGGATGACTTTTCCCTCCCTTTTTTTTTCCTCTAAGCATGGATGTCCTTTAGAGGAAGCCATAATAAAACTAATTTCTACCATCACCAAGGGCACTGCAGATGAAAAATGAGAATACAAGTTGAAATGAACATAAATATTAGATGCTAAAATACATCACTGTTCAGAATGCAGTAGGGACTGGGAACTGTGCATATATTCTGTAGCTTGTGAAAAAGTCATTTCTGTTTCTTTCAGGAAGATAAATAGGTCATAGAGTTCAACTATATAATCAGTTAACATGTGTAGGGTATAGGAGAGAGTAGCATTTTCTCTTCCTATATCAATCTTTATGGAAACAAATAAAGCCTAAGAACTTCCAAACTTTCAAATCCCAAATGAGCCACATTGAGCCCCAGGATCAGGGCTTAAACACAAAATCAAGCAAATCCTGTTACCAAAAAAAAGGGAAAGAATATTAAAGATCAAATTTAAGAGCTTGATTTTCATAATGATTCAATGTCTATAGCATGAAGTGGAGCCTTGTCAAGTCGTTATTTATTACCTGTGAGACTGGAGAGTCTTACAATGGCACTCAAAGTGAAATGATGTCTGTCAGGATTTTGTTGCTCTGGACCTAAAAATAGGCCTATCCTTCATATTAATTTCAGTTAACATTTAGGTCTGGCTATGGAACATGTATGGGATTGGGTTCCAAAAAGCCAATTTAAAAAAAAAATTGACCTGTGATGTATATTTTTTGCCAGGTAAAACATATATGAATTATATGAAAGCTTTTAGTCTATCTTACTGAACTACCTGTTACAAGTATTCATTGTCTTTTCATAATGTAATTTGGAAAAAACAATTAAAAGCTCAAAAAGAACATCCAAACTTAGGATTTGACCCATAAATGCATCATATTAATTTCTTATTATCTAAATTTACTTTAATGTTTTTATAGTTTAGAGCATATGCAAGAGGTAAGAAGAAAGTTAGTTTGGAATAAGGATACTTATAGCAAAAATTTCCCATTTCCAAACTTGCTATAGTATGAAGAATATTTTATATACTTTTGTTTTATTTTGTTTAGGTATAATTACTCTGGGAGATATTGTCACACAGGAGAAAATACAAGGATAAACATGTTTAGGATGAAGAAGAATTTGCAGTATCATTTTCTTTGTGATTTATTTCACTATCAATGGGAACTTTTCTAGAAAAGGAAAGGGAGATGAAGATCTGTGCCAGCATACTCAGATTATCCTAAGAAAAAAAATATAGCACGCAGATGGGTGCTCATGAAATTCAACAATTCAACAGACCCAAAGAGATGGGTCTGCCTTAGGGCAGGTTTTTTGGATGTATCTGGACTCAGAAGCAGGATGAGTGCCAAGGTCCTTGGGTCTCTGTAGTTTCTGTCTGAATCCCTTTGGTAATACATAAATTTAAAGAATCTAGTTGTTTGCATGAGGCAGCTAAGCTCTGCCACTCTTTCCTGTGCTGGATAGCACTTATATTTTGGAAGTAGAGAAGATTATCAGAGTAAAGAGGATCACTTAGGAACGAGACTCACAGTAACGTAAAACAGAAGTCCAGATTCTGGCCCGTAATTATAGTTTTTAATGGGATTGCATGACACATTCAGGTGAAATAGGAGCTCAGAAACCTTCAGCCAAACTTTGCTCTGCTGCCTTGTGCACGTTTGCTTGTGTAGATGACAGCAGCCTCAGACCCTGACAGAAAAGGCTCTGCCAGCTCCAAAATTCTTTAAAAATTAAAAGCCTATTCAACCAGAAATTGAGCAATTTTTTTCAACCTCTTTAGTCTGTAAAAGATTTCCTGAACCAAATCATCTAACCCTACTGTCTAGGTAGAATGAGACCCAGAAGGAAAAAGCTGTTTGGGAATGTCCAGATGAGACCACTTTTATACAAAGTAACACTCAGTGTTAAAAGTAGGGATAGTAAATTAGGTTAAAAGCAAAATGTAATAATGATAAATTATGTGAGAAAATATAACTACAAATATGCATAAATTTAGGCAATAGAATAAATGAACCTTAAACCCCTGATATCTAGCTCAAAACTTCATTGAATCAATTCATGGATATTATGTGAACTTGATATTTCAGTTTTTAAACCTGTTCCCAGCTGTAAGAAGAACATAAGGGTTTTTTTGTGGGTTTTTTTTTTGATTATTATATCACAAGAGTTAAATGGAAAGATGACTTGAGAAGAATTTAATTAAATTAAAGAGTACTCTTAAATTGTATTTGCATGGAGAAAATACATTTTACCATAACAAGTTGCTTTCACAACAAATTTAGCAAGAAGTTTGTGGAAACATATGCTGTAGCAATGGCAGATGTCAAAAACCCTTCACTATTGCTGTTGGTTTATAAACAAAACCCAGCCAGCCCACTTTAAATAAAGGAGTATTTAGAATTCAGCATTCATTGCAGACCCTTATCAACCAGGTGACTGATAACTGAGGTTACCTCTAACCGTGTCCAAGGTGTAATTACTTGTAAGGTGATAGTGATAGTGTCTTGCTCTTCAAATAATCTAATAAATGGCAATTTAAATGGTGCTGTGGTGTGGAAAGAGCTCCAGGCAGAGCAATGGTGGTCTCTGTGGTTACAGGTAAGGAACAAATGAGTGTGTTCATACCTCTGAATCCCAAGCCTAAGCAGCCATTTCTAAGCTGCAAACCAGATGGGGTTGCAGGACTATGTAGGGAAGCTTTTGAGTTCTGCCACCCTTTTCCTCAGTGTCCCCACTGAGCCACACTGGCCTCACCAGGTGACAGCATTTCTCAGGATGTTGCAGACACAAATTAACACTGGGACACGCCAGCAGCTGGTTCCTGACAGGAACACAGCAGCACAGAACTCACGATTGCTTCACCTTGCTTCAATAATAAACGTGCTATCTATGCTTGCGTCACCCCTCTCCATCATTGCAATAACATGAGGAATTTAGGATTTCTGCTCTACATCCATGGATGCTTTTCATCTCACATTGTCAAAGCAGGGACTTAGCAGTGAGGAAGGCTGTTTGCATAAATGATAATAACAATAAAATCTAGGTCAAGCTGTACTGCAGATTTTATTTCAATATTACAGGTCCCTCTCACTCAAAAACCTGACATGGGTCTGGACTTGTGACTAAGATGACAATGGAAGTGCAAAGGAAGGTCACTGGCAACCACCATATCTCTGTAAAAACCAAACAACCAGGAACCTAAAACTGTGGTTGAGATATGATACGTGTGAGAGCAGATATCACAAGAGCTGTACCTGAATTATAATTGCAGGGAAGAGAAGGGAGAGAGGTCCTCAGGACAGGTGCAATGTGCATCCAACACGAATAATGGAACACAAGTCCTCCTGTTGCTGCTACCCACATATTCACACAGTTTTCCCTCCAAGTACCTCACCCTTGTCAATCAAACATTTCTCAGTATTGACTGATAAGTGGCTCTAGATAAGAGCACCTGAATTTTTGAAGACCAGCCCTTGGACTACGTTTTCAGATCATTCAATCCCTGTTAGAGCAATGAATCGCTGAGATTACATAGGATGCCTTTGAGGTTTAAGCTATGAAAAAGCCCACAGCAAGCTGTCATCTGGGAAAAATTATTTCCTGGTAACCCAAGCAGAAGGATACACAGGGAATACACATATTTTTACAGTTCTCATTCATACCTTTGGCTATCAAGACCTCTCAGTTTTGAATAGCTAAGTTTTTCACCAAAACTAACAAAACTGAAGAATAACTATTCATATTCTGCTGCATGTGTAGACATACACATTTTACTGAAACAGATGCCTGTAGCTTCTTAAGCAGATAATATTAATTAAATTACAATTGTTGGGATTTAAAGTAATTTGTGCGCATTCTTAAATGGTGTGAGGAATAGAAGAATAGAGCATAACATATTTCTCATTGCCTACATGTCAATTTGACAATGTCACTCATTCACATACTCACTAATTGGTTCATATATTCCTAAGGTAATTCCTAAGACTTTTTAGAGATGAAAATGCATATACAATTAAAATTTTAAACTTTGTATTTATTTCTTAATTTTTGTTATCTATATATTTAGGATATTCACCTACCATATATTACAAAGCTTGATTATTTCAATTGTGAAAAAAAAAAAAAAAAAAAAAAAGACTGCATTTACAATCTGCCCCTAAAATAATCTCCATTGTTCTCCTTATGAGACCCAGAGGGTCACAAAGGAAAATACAACAGAAGGGAAATAAATAGATCATTATATTCAGGACCACACCAAGAAAAAAGAAGTTCTTTAGCAGATAGTAATTTGGCTGCCTTTTTAAACCACCACTCAATTTTTCTTCACAGGAGCATCCTGAAAAATGTACAGGTTCACTGCATTTCAGAAACCAACGGGCTTCCTAACCAAGCACATCAGCCAAGGCAAACATGCACATATATTATTATTTACAATCCAGTATTCCTGAAAGCATCAATCTTGATGAGTCCTTCACTCTGCTCTTTGCATCTTGGTAGTAACAGTTCACCAACAGAAGAGTGACCAATATAAATAAATCAAGACAGAAAATAAATGACCCTAAAAAGAGACTCTGCCCTCTTCTTGAATCTGTGAGAGATGAGTGATGGAGAGCTGGACACAATAAAAGATTTAGCCCTGCAAAGAGGGGCTACAAGGAGCACTAGCCTCTCAGTCTGAAACTGCAATTCAAGAGCAGACACCAGCTACCACTTCAAACTGAAGGGACCTGTTCTCCCTGTAACTGAGAATCCCCTAAGCACCGGTCCATCTGCTGCTGCTGCTCTCCTCAAACACAGCAGTGAACCCTCCTCAGTCCTTCATTGCCAAAGCATGGAAAAGAAAATATTCTGGTGATATCCTTTAGGCTCTGGATGCAAACTGGACAAAGAGGCCTTTTTACAATGCTGGGTGAAGCTCCAAACCAATGGAGTACTGGAGTACTCACCCATCACTGATGAGGCCTTGCCTCCTTCCCTCCATAGCAGATCTCCCTGTTGGCAGTTCAGCTGCTTTTGGTTCAACTCTAAGTTGCCCTGCCCTTCCCACACGTTGTTCAGGAAGCTGAGGCACTTAGCATATGATCCCTTCCTCAGAGGCTAGAACCTGAAAAGTTAGTAGAAAAGTTAGATTTTGAAGTTGTGGAGCTATTTTTTTTAATCAGTCCTTAAAACAAAACCCCACATTGTACGCAATTCCCAAGATCCTAACAGAATCTTTTATTAATATCTTCTTTCAATATGACCTTCTTTTATCTCAGGTAATTTCAAACCTACTTTTTTGCTGAAAACTTTTGGAATTATTAGTTTTTAGGGAGAAAGACGCTTAAAATATTTTTTTTAATAGTAATATTATTTTTCAAGAATTTTCTGCTTACCGGTCTCCAGCTCTAAGTGTCATTCTGAGCAAAAAATGGAAGGACAAAGATGGAATCCATTCTTAATTTAATTCAGGTAATCAATCATTTTAGCACAGTTAAACAGTAAAAATGTGCAGAGGGATAAAGGCACCACAGAAAAAAGGTGCACATCAGAATCTTATTCCCAGTCCTTCCTTATCTCATATTTCAGAATTTGTGGATGGCTGCAGCACACTGAGAAATCATTTGCACTGCTAGCACCTTCTTTGAGCACAGCAGTCACAGAAGTAGCAGTGCCATTGACAGGACAGGAGAGACACTTTGCCAAGGACTGGACCGAAGCTGAAATGTGCCCTTGGCAGAGCAAGGTGTAATTTGCCAGAGGACAAGTACTACAGCATCACAAAAATAACAGTTTCATGAGGGATTCTCAAACTCAGGAAAAAAATTATTGGCAGAATGAAAAAAGATTGAAAAAAAGACTGAAATTACATCTGTGGTAAAAAAGGACTTATTTTGAATTCATCGCATGACAGTGGATGGAGCCCTGTTACCTGGCCTGTTTTGAGGCAAATAGAGCACAATTTTACCTGCTGCTCTAAGCTCTATCCTCTCTCAGGAGTCACATGGCTTTGCTTGTCCTTCAGGCAGAAAACAGTCTGCATACTGTTCAAAGATCAGACGCTGCTGAAATCTGACAAATTAATGGTTTAATTCTGCCAAGCTACCCTTGAAGAGACTTTCATTTCATGGAGGAATTTAAAAGGGGTTTGCTCTTTTTGCAATATGTTGTTTGGTTAAGAAAAAAGCACTTTCACACATCCTTTGCAGTACCAGGGTACTTAGCAACTCCTCTAGTGGGTCTTTACCCTCTGTCTAGAAATAATACAGCTATCAAACTTTAATGCTTTTATTTTGTGTTGAATTTTTGGCCTTCTCTGAGCACTGTTGTATGTGGTAATAGCACATTTTGAACTAAGCATTGCTGAAGTTCATTATGGACATGCACACAGTGTTGTCTCCTGTTTCCCTTAGAGCAAGCTAAAATATTTAAAATTAATTCCAATCAAAATATTTGCTTTTCATTCTTCAAGGGAAAATAAAACAACTTGATTAGTTTCGGGTTGCAATATGTGTCTGAACCATGGTGCCACATTTTAACTGGAGGGAATGGCATGAAGCTGTGTCAGGGTAGGTTTAGTTTTGATATTAGGAAAAGGTTTTTCATCCAAAAGGTGTTTGGGCACTGGCACAGGCTCCCCAGGAAAGTGGTCACAGAACCAGCCTGGCAGAGTTCAAGAAGGATTTGGACAATGCTCTCAGGCACATGAGGTTATTCTTGGGGTGTCTTTTGCAGGGCCAGGAGTTGGACTCAATAATCTTCATGGGTCCCTTCCAGCTCAGGAAATTCTATGACAACCCCAGCTGGCAATTGAGTTTGCTCCCTCCCTCCACAGGGGAGAGAATAAGAAAAGTCACCCTGAGAAGACTCGTGGGTTGAGACAAAGACAGCTTAGCAGGTAAAGCAAAGGCCATGTACACAAGCAAAGCAGAACAAAGAATTCCTTCAGGACATCTCATGGGCAGGCAGGTGCTCAGCCATCCCAGGAAAGCAGGGCTTCATCACATGGAAAGGTTACTTGAGAAGACAAACACCATCACTCAGGTCAACTTTCATGTAAAGAAGACTCATTAAAATGTCTAGGCACATTTAACTTGAAAAGTAGTACTCCGAAGCTTTCTGGAAATGCACTTAATTTATGTCACTGCTCTTCTGCATCACTGAGAGGTAAATGGAATAAATAAATAACTAGTGGAATTCTTCTAAAAACCTAAACCAAAACATGGTCTAGAGCATGACCTTTTAGAATACAGGTAATCTGCAGCCTGCAAAGCTTTACAGGCAGCCTGCAAAACTACTTTTCAGAGGTTCCAGTGCTCCTGGACATCAGTGTTGCAATAGTTATAAATCACAGCATGGTGTCCACCTTGGAACAGGGTGGACAGGTCCAGCGCTCACTCAAGCAACTTTCAGCAGCTGAGTAGGAACTGAGTGCAATCTCAAAAACCACAGGTTACTTTTCATGAAGTCCTTTATGCCACAGGAAGAGAGTAGGAGGAGAACTGCCAGGCCAAAGCACAAGTTGAATTCTGAGCAAAGAGTTTTGCCTGACTCAGCTGGCCTGTGAGGTAAACAACTACCTCAGATAAATATGGGGCAATTATGCCATTTGCATATACATGCAGCCATCCTACCTGTCAAGATGAATTCAAACTTAACAAGTCCTAACAAACTCAGAGACATGACAGAAACAGGTCATACCACTACATCAAAATGGAAAATGGGGCCCTGATTTTCCTAGGTTTTGGACAGTTATTAATGTCCGTATATATTTATATAGTATTTAATACAAGCCCACTATGATCCTAGAGTCAAGCATGATTGATCATTATGAATTACATGTTAATAATGATTAACTGCAATGATTAACCGCTGCTGTTCAAGTCAGTGACAACTATAGTTGTCATTGTTATGTTAATTTGCAACACTGTAAAAATGATGATGGACTAAATTGACTTAAATTACTTTAATATAACCTATACTCTGTTTTAATTATTGTAAAATCAGTTCTTACAGTTCTATAAATAACTTCCTGGAATTCATGTCAAACCCCATTCTCCCCATTCCTATATTATTAGCAGAGCTTGTTGAAGTCAAAGTCAAAATATAGGTCTTTCTAAGATAATTTATCCATAACAATATATTAATGTTCTTTTCTATTATTTAGGAGACTGAAAGGAAACACAGTTTAATTCAAAATCCTTGAATACACCCAGCAGAAGGAATTCTCACATTACCTGCCTGGAGAAGAACTACCCATGATTGCAACCTGGAGGGAATGTGAGAACTCCTGTAAAAGGCAGCTGCTGCAGTAATTGAGACAGTTGCCAACAACTTGAAGTTTCCCTGCCTTGCGGGCTATCGAGGGCAAACACGACACGGATGCTGCCCGGCGGTCAGAGGGGCTGTCCGAAGGCTTGGCTCTCACTGCCTTTGGCAGCTGATCACTTCTGCTCAGCCTTTCCTTCTGAGCTATTTCACCTTTTTTTGGTCCCCAAATCATACCAATTGCTCTGGTGGAAATGAGAGCTGAGGTCTCTCAAAAATCCAGCACAGAGAGCAGCAATGAAATTTGGAGATGAAGAACAATCATTTAAAAAAAAAAATCAACCAACCCTCTCAGTGGTTGGAAAACTAGGAAAAAAAGACTTCTAAATAACCTGTAGTGATAAACCAAGAATGGGTGTATTTCCTTCTTTTAGCTTTTGTTTATTATGAGCCTACAACTCTAGGCTCATAACAAACAAAAGATAAAAGAAGGAAACTGCGGCAACATATCTCATTAGGTAAATTCAAAATAATTAAGGCCCATCTGAAGATTCCTTTCCCAATATCTACACACTGAAAAATAAAATATAATCACAGAGTTATAAATAAAAAATATAGGCCTATTAACCATATGTTTCAAAACTATTAAGTGTCTGTCCTTCTGATTTGTACTTAAAGGAGAGATCTACGTTCTGATTTAAATACCCCTAGCTATACTGACTGTAAAAAGCCAGCTTTAATATTCCATGTACAACTTATCAGAGGTAAAATAAAATAAAAATATTAAGCTATTCACATGCTGTGGAAATTATAACCCACATTTAAGACTTGGCTGGTTTGCAAAGTGTACCCTTTATAGATTTCACAGTATTTCCAAATTACAAGTCAATTCAGTGAAGGTCACCAACAAAATTTGAGCATATCACAATTTCAGTTACCAAAGACATTATTGAAATGTTGACAGCGTATGTTAGAAACACTGATCAATTAATTTTAGTGTAGGTCTTATTACATGCAGGTAACACAGCTGATTATTACTTTTCAGTAGTAATTGGTAGATTCATAGTATTTTCCACATTAAGGAAGGTCATGTACGGTCATATGAAAAACTGTCAGATGCTTTGGGTAGCCAGGGCTATTGGAGCACCCAGTGACCCTTTCAGAATCGGAATACAGAAAATGCAGAAAGTTCTGCTTGCTCTTGAACAGCCCACAGCAATGAGGTCGGATGCCTGGCCCCAGTGTTAAGCCTACACCTTACTTCTCAAATTTCCTGATGCCCCAGATTTGGATCCTGCCTTGTAAAGAAACTAATTTTTTGCTATTGTGCCTTCAGGAAGAAAATACTTAGCTCTCTCGGCTGTAATCTCTATAATTTTTGTTTGCTTTAGTCTCCTGCTTTTACAGTGCCTTTTATGCAGGTTTATTTTTCTTTTTCTCTTTTCATTTCTAAGACAGTAATGGTACTGTTTTTATACAATTACCTGAGCCAAGATAGGCTAGCTCAACAGATTACTAATGTTCAGAGCATCTTTTCTAAAGTGCACTAAGAGCTATTGACATGCCAAAGCACTGACTACACACATACAGAGAAAAGTAATTCGAAATCATTGCAGATCCCTGGACTCTCTTTTACAAAGGACTCTCACTCACTCTCATTTTCTGCTGTTGTAACTTTTCCTCTCAGGCTTTATTAATCAACACTCCCATGGGGATCAAATATCAAAGCCCGACTGCAGTAAGGCAAACTACCACATAAATGTGGTGTTTGAAGAATAAAACAGGAGAGGGTTAAGCCAGTCAGATGCTTCAAGATTAGTCTTACTAAATCCAGCAGTGCCAGAAGGACAAAGGTCAACAAGGGCTCTTACATCTCCCTAAATTTTGCAAACCAAATGTTTTCTTGTGCTTGAAATGTGAGAAATCATTTTTATTGTGGTTTCTAAAATCAGCAAGCATCAATAGTTTGGGAGCTGTGGTACTGCTATCATTATAATTTATTTCTATTTCTGTCACTGTAGCTTATGAGAGCTCAGGTGCTAAACCATCATTGTGCTGTGCTGATATGTGTTTGGACATAAGGAAAAACCAGAGCTCCTGGACACAAGAAAGCCCAATGGTTAACAAATCAAAGTGCTGTTCTGACTTGCCATAATTAGGAGGAAATTTTGTAGATAAAATGTTTCCTACCTTCCACAGACCTTGTCATGAGTAACACTGTTTTCCAATGAGATCTAATATAATAAGAACCTCTTCCTGAACCCAGCAAGTCCTTGGTGCAGCTTCAGGATGTGACACTGCACAAACAAATGGAGCACAACGGGACATGCAAAGGCCGTGTCCCCACTGCACAGGCAGGAGCAGGATATATAAATATATAAATATAACAGGATATGGCAGGAACCAGGTCCCAGACTGCTTCTTCTGCTACCCAGAGAACTTTCCCTGAGATGACTTTGCACTAATGAACACCACTGAGGATCCTGAGGATACAAAACACCATTAACCTTATCTTGGTTTCTAAAATGCAGATGGCAGGAAGCACTTCTAGCAGTTCAGAGACTATTAACAGCTGAAGGATGTTATTGTTTTGCCACCCTGATATTTTTGCCCTCTTAATGATCCTTCTTTTCTAAGAGTTCCTTAAATGTATATTTTTCAAAACAGAAGATAGCTGAGAAGTAATAAAATACCTTGTCCAGGGCATTTATAATGTCCAGAAACCCTGTTATCCTGGTTTCCTAAAGAATGTTCAGACACGTACAATAAATTGCAGTGAATTATATATATTAAAGCAATTGATAATGGGCATTAGAGAGTCAAACTATTTCAAAAACTAGGCTCCTTATCCAGTAAGCTTGTTATTTTTTGCATTAGGTTGAAATGAATAACAAACTGTCTGAGGTGTCCTGTGAGCTCTAAAATACCATATTTAAAAGTACTCTCTTTCTTTGGTAGGTATTTAAAACACCATATGATTCCTCAGAAGCCAGTTTGCAATACTTCATTAAACTTTTTAAATGACTGAAAAATAAAGGAGATGCAGTAATGCTTTTATAGCTCTTTGCCATGTTAAATAGTCATCTGTTCCCTGCCTTTAACATTTACAAATGTGCACCGTGACTGAAGGAGAACAGACTCTCCTCTCTGTGTGTGCACGCATCTACCCAGGAAGTGCTATACAGGTAATCTTCCTTCTGTGCTGCATCATAAATTACATATTTATCCCTAAGATGCAGGCTTTATTTAGTCATTATCCTCTTGTTCCAAGTATTTTCCAAGGTGAAAGCAATTCTTGACATTTGATGACCATTAACATGGTGGTGGTGGTGCTGACTGGCAGAAAAACTACAGGCCTGAGGTTTGCAGTGGTTTTGGCAAGCAAATAGCAGTAAAAGGCAGATTTATCCTATGATTCTCACTGGCCAAACACTGTTCAGCCTGTAGTTTGTATTTTGTATATGTGTGTTTTAGAGAGTAGGTGATTAACCCTTTCACTCAAATGTAGTTCCAATAAGAGAAGACCAAGACAAAAGATTGTCAAATAAAAATGGAAGAAGTCTACCTGATCTAGTGAAAGGTGTCCCTGCCTATGGCAAGCAGTTTGGAACTAGATGATCTTTAAGGTCCCTTTCAACTCAAGGTGTCTCATGATTCTGTGAAATCACAGCGTGTCCAATTTCATAAGCTCATGTTTTAAAAAAGCTAGATTATTCTCTATGTTAGCATGTCTACACTGAGTTTTGCCTGCATATCATTACTGGGCTTCAGAATTTCCCAGTAAATTACTGTGAATTTCCAGTGAGCTATAAAGGATGACACTATTACCCTTACCCTATGATTCATAGGGAATAGCACATGTATTTAAGTTAAGCACAAACCTTCCTTCAGTTTCTGTGCTCTTCATCTCAACATCATAGACCCGTACTGCAGATTCTCAGTAGTCATAAACCAAGCACTCAGGTATTACATATCCCCGAGTCTTGCTAATATTTCATTAGCTTCTAAAACATAGTTAAATTCAAGAAATAAAGAAAAAAAAAGTGTAACGAGAATTACCTGATTTGGCAAATTCAAATGCAAACACAAAGAAACTTCCCATAGGAAAAGAATAAAAAGAAAAAAGCACATATCTTGTGTTCTTCAAAGGCAGGGATGGCTGCTTAGCACTGCATCTAATACTATGTCCTGATGATTGGTAAGGAATATAGTTTATATTTAACTGCTGAACTAAGGTAAACACCTCTAACATCTGAAGGCAGCTGAGTCAATTAAATCAATGGTAAAGATTATGTCTGTAAAGCATTGTATTTCCATCATGTAACTAATGGGAAAGGAAATCATTGGCTTCGAATGAAGAGATAGATACAATTCCTCTTAATTACACTTCATTACCCAAGAGCAGTCCTTGTGAGTGATACACAGCAAAACAGTATGCAATCAGTTCAATGTTTTATAAGCAAAAAAGCCACTGTGGGATATGATGCATGCTAAGACAACACAGCATTACTGTTATCTTCTCATTTATATTTCATGACTACGGCCCTTTCAATGATGAGATTTCCTTTCGTCTATGAATGGATGTCCTTTGATAAGGGACTACTTAATTAGTAATCAGTGATAGAAAGGATTTTTGGCATTTTGGATATTGCAGTCTTAATCTCAGTCCTTTAGAGCTACAGATGAAAGGCGTGCTTTAATGACTGATATGTCCCCTTTATTGGCCAAAACAAGAAGCTAGTAGAAAGGAAAATTTGGATTGACCAAAAGTATGATTGCAAGGCAAAAGAAAAAAATTGTTAAAGATTTATTCAGTTAACTAAGAAGTTGTAGTTTTCTTGATGATTTTTAACATTATAGAAAGTAAATTGATGAAGATGTAGTGAGAGAATTTTGAAAAAAAAAAGTTTGGATTTTTTCAATTTTCCATACTTTTGTGAGTTTTCCCAATTTTTGTCTGATAAAATTTCAGAAATTATACAAATGTTTTCATTGACTTTGTGATGTAGTTTGTGAATTAAGTCTCAACAGAAAAATTCTTCCAATGGCAGGAGACATAATGGGAATTTTGCCATCAGACTAATGAGAGAGAGGCTAAGCCCTGTATCTGCTTTGTACCCAGTTTTTAGAAAAGGCCAGAATTGGGCATCAGGTACTTTATTCATTTGTGGACAATTAGACCTTTCACAGTTATATTAGAAGAGCAACAAAACCTAGAAGGAAATACTTCAAGAGCTCTTCCTATCTGACAGAAGGGCAGGAAGAAAATTACTCTTGCACTCTTCTAGTACATAATTCCTTATAATGTCTTGTCATGCATGTGGCCATTTTTGGAGCCTGAAAGGGTCTAATCTGATTGAGCAACTTTGATATTCTTACACCCTTAAATGATTACATTTAGTCATAATTCACCCATGTATTTAGAGCAATCTCAAAGTTATTACTTCAAGGTTCTTTTGTGTTCTGGAAACAACTTGAAAAAAACTTTAGCCCTGTCACTTATGAACACATGTTGCAAAACCAAAACCAAGCACAAGGTCCTGATTAAATAATTCCTCTAATTTCAGTGAATATTGAACCAAGTTTCCAAAGAAGCCAGCACATCCATTTTCATTATATTAATTCTTTCCTACCACTTTTGATGGATGCATTTGCAGAGGAAGAGAAGTCCTCTAATGAGACCACAGATGTGGTGACTCTCACCTTGAGGCACTACAAATCTAATTCTTCTAAGACCTGTCTACCAATTTTCAAGAGCTAGAATAGTAAAGTAAGGACATTTTTTTTGAGCAATTGGTTGGTTTTGAGATCTTTGACAGTGTGGATTCCATTACAATCTTGACATATACCAGACCCTGGTATTTACATTTACTGTTTCCTTTTTGTGGTATTCCTATATGGATGTCAAAATTTTAATGATGCCCTCTGTTTTCTGAAGTGAAAGGGATGGAGCTGTCACTCGCAAGGGTAGGCAGGTCTGTTATCTGAGAAAGAAACAGCCATTCTGACGATATTTTTCACATGAAACAGTGCTAAGCTAACAGCAAGGGACATTCTTCGAAGTGTCAGTCCATTCTTAACTCACTCTGTAGTGCCTAGATACTGTCAGAGCACAGTGTAGGATATATGACACAAAAATCTTCAAATAGCATGTGGAGGGGCTCAGCATAAGAGCTGGGCAAGACAGATACATATGTTATAATGCAACACCTCAGTGCAACAGAGCTTAGGTTCTGCATTTGTCACTGCTAGTTGTAGTCTATCTTTATATATATATATTTTTATATATATATATATATAAACACTTCTTTGCTTAACTATTAATTTGAGCTCAGCTTAAACATTCACACAAATATGTGTGTATATATATATATATATGTGTGTGTGTGTGTGTGTGTGTATATCTCCAGGGTCACAGAGGTGCCTGTTGAAGATATAAGCCACAAAAAAATCATCTTCATGTTTGGTACCTGCAGTGTTTTGCTCCTTTTGAAATCTTCTCACCGGCAGTGCAACTCAGAGACAAATTTAATTTTTCTGAACACCAAAACCTGGCATTTCCATGACTAGGCTCTTGGGAATAGCAGTGGTCTGGAAGACCAGAGATATAACATCTGTCTTCTGAAACATGTTTTTTCCTCTCCTTTACAGGAGCTATAAAGGGTCCTCCTATTCTTGTGTAGTAGTAACTGCTCTCATTGACAAAAAAGGCAGTAAGGCAAAGAGTTTAGGATAAATCCCCAGGCACCCTTAAGGGTGGAGTCCTTGAACAATGGAATTTTACATTTCTTAGATGCTACAGTGGAATTACACTCCTCATCCTAATGGTCACTTTGTTGCTGAAAGAGCAGGTCCAGATCTCTGAAGCAGTAATCAGACCCCAAGTAATTACACCCTCTTATCTTTCATGACCAATGCTTTCCCTGAGCACTTTGGAAGCAGAATCAGCAAGGGTTTAGCAGCTGTGGCGTCTTTCTGTTTTCTTTCATGGACATATGTATAAATCAGGGAGGCTCAATTGAAAAAGGGGTGCATTTACTTAGGCATAAAAGCAATGAGAATCTGGCTTCATATTTTCTATTTACTCAAAAAAGTAGTAACCTCTCCCCAGGCATGGAGCTGGGCCAAGCTACACAGTCCTGCCAAGGCACTGCCATAGAATGGGGGCTAAAATTTGGCTCTAAAAATTTAATCCCAAGGAGTAATTTGATTACTTTTAAATGCAGCTTCGTTTTCAATTATTTTTCTCAGCACGCTCTTTCCTCGCCTCCATCCGGAACTCGAGCTGTGCCATCATGTGCCTGTGCCTGGCCGCAGGAACATGCAGGCAGGGGGTACCAAACCCCAGTCCCCCTGCCCGGATGGCACCTGATAAAGGTCCCCTCCTCCTGCCCAGGGCCTCGGTTTAGCCGAAAGACCACACAATGCTCGGGCAGCCCCTGGAAAAGCCGCAAATGCTGTCGCTAGGCCGTGACTGCACGGCGCAGAGCGGCCATGCTGGCCGCTCAGAGCACGGCACAGGCAGAGCCACGGAGAGCTGCTGGCTCCGGTCCTGGAACAGCAGAACTGCTCCAGGGGTTTTGCCTCCTGCTCCGAAAGTGGCTCACACAGTGTAGTCATTACCTCACCCTGCTGTATTTTGTTTGACAAGCATGTTATATATGATGGAATAAAAAGAGGAATGCTGCTGATGCCATCCTTATTGTCCTTTTCAGATGACAGCGTGCACTTCTGCAGGCACTTGCCAGCACTGAGAGGGCTCAGCACTTCTCTGAAACTCGGGACTTAATGCCAAAGTCAAACATAAACCTAATTGTCTGCATTTTGACACTCAAAGTAGAAAATACATGTTAAGCTGGTGGCCCTTAACTCCTCAAATATTAGTAAAAAATGGGTCAGTCTGCAAAGTGAGAATATCAGCAATTCTTTCCTTTTCTGAGTTCACTTAGATCAATGCATGGTGATATTTTATACATATAATTTAAAAAAATCAGGGCATGTAAATTAATTCAGTGCAACTAAATATTTTAATTTTCAAGTTCTAAAAATAGATCTAGGCAGACAATGCAATATTTTTTTCAGAAAGCTACATAAATATTGGTAGGATTTTGATGACATTCTTTAAATAAATTTGCTACTAAGGATAATGCCTGAAGGTCTAGCAGATAAAAAGGCACAAGAAATATGTCAGGAAAATTCATACCCTGACTCAGAACTATGTTGTGAATGTAAGTAAAGTGATTTAAAAAAAAAAAAAAAAAAAAGAAAACAACCAAAACCTCTGTGGGATGTTCTAGAAAGCCAATACAGTAATATTAAGGTATCTATCATAATTTCACAGCTATTGAGTCGCAAACACTTAGCCACACTAATTCACTCAAATCTCATATTGATCTTCACAGAAACTAGTCAAAGATGAACTACATACCACTGCACTGCAACACTAAAACGTAATTATTGATCCCTCCCCCAACATACAGCATTTCTCATGTATGGTGTGAGCTTTGCCTTTGACTCCCAAGTGTTTAGCACGGCTTCGTTCGGTCACACAGCAGAATCACTTGAAGACTGGCATCTCCCCTCTCAGTAAGTCACAAATGATATACAGCATCTAGTCAAGATGACCTGATGGCTGGTCTGGGACTTTGACCAAGAATTTAGAGCAATGGAAAACAAGCACAGCACATTTTTAATGGATTCAAATTAGAGAATCATCAATGATAGATGGAGTTTTTATCAGAGCTGTACAGCGATCAGGTTTTAGCCTTTATATGTTCAGCAGTTTTATCAATGCTCTGGAGGACCAGAGAAAATCACAGTTTAAACCACAAAAATGGCTGATAAAAAAGAAAGGCACCTACTAGGTTAGACAAAAAAGAGCAAATCCTTAATGCTGTAACACAGCTACATGCAAAGGAATATATCCAGGAATAAAAAGTGCAGGACACACAGGATAGCAGGAATTCCCTTCAGAATCCTCAGAAAGCATTTAGGAATGACAGTGGTCAAATAACAGTACATGAGTGCCAGCGTGATGCTGCATCCAAAAGAGTCAATACTGTCCCTGGAAGAATAAACAGGAAAATTTCTGCAGAAAAGCAGAAGGGAATTATATTAAGTCTGGATTTGGCACTAGAGCTTCATGTTTGGGAGTTTATATGATGAATGAAATATGATGTCCATGATTCATCAAGGATGTTGATAAATTGGAAAGGCTTCAGAGAAAATCAGTGAGAATCATTAGAGGATTGGAAAGGAAACCTGTACAATCCAGGACAGCCACGTAGTCCCTTAAAGGAGTTAAAGGATAACTTGATCTATGTCCTTATGTCATAGAAATAAAACTTTGATATTAAAAAGAAAAAAGAAAACTTTGATAATAAAATTAAATAACAATACCCAGAATTAAAAGTCAGAAACAGAGTAGAATTTAAGCTGACATTTTTACTAATCACTGAAACAATTTAAGAAATACCTGCGCTAGACTCCTAAATTTGTAAATGCTATCAATACCTTGGGGGTTACTCTAGAAGAGTTTCTTTAGTTAACTAAAACAGGAATTAACTGAGGAAAGGTCAGGCTATTTTATTAAGAAATGGTCTTTTCAATTTTCACAGTCTAAAAAGAAGTTATGAGTAAAAAGTTGAAGCCACACATTCAAAAGGTCAGCATCACCTAGAATTTGGAAACTTTCTGCCCCTTAACTAAGGATTTGAACCGTGCTCCTTGCTATCCTTTTTCTCTTCACAACATACTTACAACTCCCACTGACCTGCCCATTTCTTTAAAACTGAGCAAGAAGACTTTAAAAAGAGCCAGCCCCACAGAAGGAACAAGCTCCCTGTGAAGCTGCCACTATTGCCTGGGGGACTAACATTTGGAGTGTATTCCTTGAAATGCAAAATGAGAGCTCCAAGTCACACCTCTGCCATGTACCTGAGCAGCCTGTTCCCAGTTTCAATTTGTGCACAAGGTTCTCAGTCCTCCACAGAGACAGCACTTAGACTTGGCACTAGTCTTTTTGGAACACCATGTTATTGATTTCAGTTTTGCATCAACCTGATTGTAGTTCTACCTGGGCCATGACACAGGGGAATGGGCCCAAAGCCTGGATGTCACATCCTTTGCCTCCTCACAGTACCCACTGGAGGTGCAATGCTGCTCATCAAGGCCTTGTTCCAATATGATTTATTCTTGATAAATCCATGTTTGTGGTATCTTATCACTGCAGCCTCTCAGTGCAGGAAAGATCTTTACACCCTCTTAAGGTATAGCAAATCAGTTTGTTAGTCTTTAATTCGCCTTCTCTTTTATGCCTCCCTCCTTTTTTTAAAAAAAGTAAGAATTATGTCCATCCTCTTGCATTCCTCTGGAATTCATCCTTCCCTACAGAGTGTTAATCACTACCCAGCAACAGCTCATCCTAATTTCTTAAATACTCCAAGGGTACATTTCAGCCAGCCTAAGGACTGCAGCACACTAACTCTGTTATTTGACCTGATCTATGACTATCTGGCCAGAGTTCTTGTCCTCTCATTAACTGCTGTTAATTGTATCAGAGATGCAATTACAAACTCATTATTTTTTAACATTAAAAAAAAGAAACAAGCTAAATGTTTCTACTCCTGTCTGCATTAGGCAAGAGATTGTATTTTCCCCTGTCTTCCATAAAGGAACTATAGTTATAGATGTATTATGTTGTTTCTTATGTACATCATTAATTGTAATTCAATTTCTTCCTTAGTCTTTTTGATAATTTCTATGTGCCATATATATTATTTTACAGCCTCCAACACCTTGTTTCTGCTTATGTTTTCTCTTTGATTTTCACATCGTTCAATAGCTCCTGGTGTTGCATTCTAGTGTTTTATTACAACCACTCTATTTTATTCACATTGACATGGATTGTTTTCTGATCAGCTTTTTGTGTTTTGTCCCCTAGAAACTTGCAATTCTCCTCTTTGTATTTGTACTCCTCCCTATGAGAACCTGCCAAAGAATGTCTCTGGGTTTACTGAAGTTCACTTCCTTAGCTTGCTGTCATCAAGAAGCATGTAAATCCTCAGGCCATCACTACATCCAGGCTTCTGTAAGACACGAGCCATTGATCTGTCACATCAAGCCACTGCTGGCACATCATATCCTGTGTCTCTTCCAGAAGTTCCCTTTCTGGATGCAGTTCTTGGCTATCACACTGGTTCCTCCCCCTCCTGCCTCTTGTCTTCCCATGCCTTACTGTTCCCCACAGGTATCGTCCGCATGGTCTGAACATCTACTAGTTCAGCTAGATGAGGGACTATATTTGTATTAGCTCCTGGCAATAGTAATTTATTAAATTCTGGAAGATCAGCCACTAGAGTGAATCTAACACACTCTGCAATCATGTTAAGCTCTCTCCCTTTTATCCTTTTCCTCTTGCATAGTGGCATTTAGAATGGCTTTATGCATAATGAAAATCTACTTTTACCACCCTTGATAGACAACAACTATTTGAAATGTCTATTCTCTGCAATGAAAATATCTTTGCTGAACTGCACCTGATGTGGATTATTTCTGAGAGTCTGTTTCAGTCCTAAAATTAACTCCATATTAACTCCCTCTCACTGTCTCCCTAGATGCAGTCCTGTGCTTCCTAGGGCTCAGCTGTCTGGGCATCCCTAATGAAGTGACTTACACAGAAGCAAAAAAAACCAAAGTATGTCACCCACTAGCAGTTTTGGTTGGTGTGTTTGCATCCTGATGAGTTTACGCCTTCTGCTACATAAGGGAGAACATGGCAACAAATCCTAAAGAAGTGGGAGTGTCTGCAGCTGGAAAGGGAAAAAAAATAAGTGATTTCTTCAAAAACATCCTTCTGCTGCTGAAGACATTAAGGGGGGGAAACAAGCAGCGAGGGAGAGCATAACATACAATGTGGATAGCACATGGATAGACAACTTTAAAAGCTCAAAGTGATTTGAACTTTTTTTTTTTTTTTTTTTTGCCTTGTAAGTGGAAAAAACTAAAAAGAGAGAGCCCCTTTAAGTCCTACTGACATACTGGATCTGGTAAGTAACTGCACCCTGTGGTTCACATTACTATTTTATGTGTTCCTGTTTTTATGCAGTGCTAAATGGCTTAATTACATTTTACTGGTTTATTCTGCTCACTTGCTCATAACCTCATTAATCTGACACACACTGTTTTTTTCCCAAAATAGAGAATACACAATCATTTTTGTATAATAGAGTCTCTAGGTATTTGCAACTGTCTGACAGGTATAATGTGGTTGCATTTGCTATTTATTAGGAAATTATCACCTCTGTATAAAGGTGCAAGTTATGAATAAAAAGCATAAACTGGGCAGACTAAGCTCTTTAGCAGCACATCAGGATCCCAGCTGATTTAAGTGCTTGGTGGTGCTGGTGGAGTGGAAAGGATGCACTGCTCAGTCTAATTATCATTATCTTACTTTCACATGAGGAGATAGATTGCTAGTGTTCACCCAGATAATTTCTAGGCCATAACTGCACACTTTTCAAGCTTGATCCCCCACTATTTGGCCCACAGCAGACAATGTGGCATGTCTGGTTCTGCTAAACAGAAAAGCAGAGTTGTGGGGACTGCAGAGCCCCCTCATCACAGCCTTTGTTGGGAGATAGGTTTTATACAGCAGAAGTAATGTTACCTGACGTGTCTGTGATGATGCATCTTTAGGTTTTAGTGCTGCAGATAAAGGGGAGTTGATTTGTTTTGGATCATTTTGTGTGAGATATGGCACAATGATGCAAACTGAAAGGTCCAGCCTCACAGAGATCAAATACAAGGCCAGGCTTGAGAATAGCTTGGAGAGCTTCCTGTGGTTGCCCCCATTGCTTTCCCCCACCCCTAAGCAGCATTCACTCATTATTTTAGCTATTTAAACCAAGTAGAAATAGGAGCTCAGTGCCTGTGAGACAGGCAAAAAAACCCAAACAAACCAGCTTCTGAAACTCTCTATTTCAATTAAGAGGTCTTCAGCAGAGACAAAAGGACTTGATTAAATTTAAATGCTGTAGAAATGAGATGTTCTGTCATGTCTCTGATCCCACCCTTGTGAAATCTTCCTGCAGGAAAGATGTTGTGAAAACCTACTGGCCATTCCTGGCACTAGAAAAATTCAGTGAGAGTTCCTCTGAGAGTAAAATGGTATCCAGCAAGGACTTGGGACTTCCCTAGAGGCATTCTGTCAGATTTTTATGTGATGGCTGTCTACCCATATCCCTCTGTTTTGCAGCAAGATGGTCTGCAGTTTACAAGAATGTAAAACACATGCACAAGGTTTCCACATCAAGTTGTGAGACACAATTTAAAGACACTGCTGATGACTTAACATGTCCTAAAAATGTTATGTGTACTACTGTTACAAATAACCCTTAAGGCAACTGCAAGTAAAAATAATGGTAAAACTCTGTTCAAACAGCCTTATCCTTTTTCTTTCTCTTGTGTTTTTTTCAGCACTGAGCCAGCAGTACACTGGAAGGCAGTGCTTACCTGAAATAGCTGTCATAGAGATTAGAAATTGAAACTGGAGACGCTCCAAGGAGAGATAGGGGTGAGGGCAGAGAGGAACCGGATGGGCAGCAGAATTCAAACACAAATCAGGGCAAAAGGCCTATCCTTTGCACTGAAGAAACATACCTTCCATTCCAGGGATCTGTCAAAAACTCAGTGGTTCTGTATAAGCCACTGCAGAGACCACAGAACTGATAGTGTCCTTTTAAACAAGCCATTGAATCTCAAGTAACACATTTGCATTGCATGACTCAAGAGACTGAGACTACAATAACAGAAGAAAGTACCAACTTCAGATTCAAAAGATATGCATCAATCTTTTTAAACTAATGTTAAAATAAAGAGCATTTCCTTCTAAATTGTGGGTTTTTTTCCTGATTGCTAAATTAATTTCTCCTGCTTTGTTTTTTCTTCAGCTGTATTTTTCCCTATCCTTTTCTTCTTTTCCCTTTTTTTATTTTGAAAAAAAACCTCAGTCTTTCATCTGATTATATCAAAATGAAGACTGATCTTTTTTCTTACTTTCTGCACAGCTTGTTAGCTAAGGTCTCAATCCTGCAAACTTATCTGCACAGTATAGCTCCAACTGTCAGTGAGCTGAACATCCCATGTAAAAAGACTGAAAGGCTTGGTTCTGCTCAGTTCACCCATCCATCTTGTTGATCCTTCTATATACTTTTTATTGAGATGTCTCTAAAAAAGTTGCCATGCACATAGGATTGGTTATTTTCTAAAGCACTTGATCTAAAGCAATAACAATCATAGGTGGTTGTTCCCATTGGCTCCAGAAAAGGTGCCTTCTGCTCTCACATGGAGTAACTTCAACTGATAAATTATTTAGAAATAAAAGGGAAAAGAAATATGGAAAACAATGGAATTGGTCTTAGCTCTTCTATTTTAAAGACTCAAACTCCTCTCATTAGAATTCATCACATGAGGTCAAACAGAAATAAAACTTTTCCTCTTATTTTTGTACATTAAAATGTTCAATATAAATCAAAGGAATTGCAATAATTCATAATTTAAAACTGAAGTGCACATTTATATCACTGCAGGAGAGAGTCTTTTCCTGCAAGAACACTCTCATACAACCAAAATTTCCCAGCTTCAGTCATAGGTTATTTTAAAGCAAAACACAAGAAAGTGATTAAAACAAAAAGGATCAACAAAACAACTATGTTAGATTGAAGTTTATCTTGTGAGAATCACCAAAGGTTTACCTTTACAGGATCCCATATGGTTTACAGGATTTACAGGTTTACAGGATCCCATATGGTTTAATAAACCTCTAAGACATCTTTCCTCAGTCATACTTCTTCCAAGGCAGTGAAGACAGGATAGAAAAGAAAAGGAAAAAGAAATGGAGAGGTTTTTTCCATGCAAAGCAGTTGCAAATTATCACCTTTCAAAGTGCCCTTTTGCAGCACTTCCAGCTGGTGATCCCACTACTGACAGTGTTGAGAATCTTGAACTAGGCTTTAGTTAACCCTGGGAATGAACCTGAGATTACAGAGGTATCAAAGGGTTGCTAAAAATTGAAAAGCAGCACTTTTACAGCCTGGCTGATGATACAAAAAACTTGAGAATCTAAGTTAGGTGTATCCTAGCACACTTAAACTTGTTTTGCCTATTCAAGGAGTATTAAGAACCTTATTTCATTTAACCTGGTCTGACAATATAATGGCTCAAACCCAAAGACCAACCCCATCCATGCAGACACCATCGTAACAAAACACGTTTGCATGCAGGAGTACAGTTCAGTACCCCTTTCTCATCACAGTATAGTCCATGGTGGGGCGCATCCTCCTGGTTTAGTTCCTAAAATGGGCTTTGAAGTAGCTGCACCAGGGGACTGTCACACATCTGCAGAGATGCTGTGCCATTAAATCTGTGCTGTACCACTGAGCTCTGAACCTCTCCTGTGACCAGGGGTGGTCCTTCCACCATTTAACATTGATAGGGAACTCAAAAGTATTTCTGATGTCACAGCTAGGTCCAGCCCACAGATTTTTTTTGCTCTACAGCTTCCCTTAAACCAAAACGCTGGGATCTTCCTCCATCAACCAAACCTATTCTATCTTTAACTCCAGTTTTGACAGCATAATTACATCCCAAGGTGAAGTGACAAACTTTCAATCATCAGTTTTAACACATATGGGCATAAACAAAAGAAACAAACAAATAATTTGCTCAGCTTTTGCTTTGTGAGTAATAATTACTATCTCACATGTATCCTGATTCTTTAGGATTATCACTAATTTAGCTACATATAAATAGAGTAGATAATTGGTGCAAGCCCCACTGGAGGCTGCTCTTGGCTCTAAGATGGATCCGCAAAAGAAAGTCTGGCAACTGGAAAAAGACAGCTCTAACAGCCACCTGCTTTGGATCTGGCATGAGTAGATGGACAGAGGCTTTTAGTCTCTTTCAGGATGCTACACTGCACAGTGGGGTATTAAAAACAGCAGCTGTGATGTCAACACGGTTCTTTGGAGTGCTTTCAAGCCTTGTTTCTTCTCCTCAGAATGGGCACGTTTCAGGAGCTACAGATAAATTTCAAGAAAGTACCAAAGGTTTCCTTTATGGTGTATACACTTGTAGTAGGATATTATTTTTACGTATGTTACAACCAAGTGCAAGCTGTAGATACACCCTTCTTTTCAAAACAAAATTGGCTCCCATGACATAGTCAGTACAGGTGCATCCAGATCCTCAGCACAGAAACACCACAGCCCCTTTTCTGGGATCCAAGAATGTGTTGACTTGCAAACGGTAATTTGCACAAGTACAAGTGTATTTTTTAAAAAGCACAGCTAAAGGAATTTTCTTCACTGGTCTGTTGAAAATATCTTTATAAGACTAGTGGTTAGTTTATTTAAGACTACTTCTCTGTGCTTTCCTGCTCTGTGACAGCCTTGGGAAGTGAAGTCCTGTGACTGTCACTACCCTTGGAGCTAGCTGGAGTGGCTGACAGGTCCTCAGCCTTCTGCCTGAGCAGATACCTACTTTTACTACTTATCAACAACCAAATCATGGCCAAAAACAGGCAGGAAAGGAGATAACCTGTCATTTCTAGCTCTGTAGGCACCCTAGTCCCTGAGATATAAGGGTAAACCTGGATGTAAGTGGGAGTGCAGTTGAATGGGATGAAGCTGGACCCTTCTGTTTTGCACTGTAGTGCAAACACAGGTGAAATTTGTAGTGTCAAATGAGATTTGTGTTTTTTTCTATTTTGTCATAACATCTAAGGCTGAAGAAACGCAAGACCTGTGGATCAGAACATATAAGAATACTTGAGGGAGACCCTGTGAAATCAGCCAGACATGTTTCTCACCATTTTATAAGACAGAAGGATGGAGGTGTACAAGCACATAGTCACAATAGTCCCAGCAATTTTCTTAAATCCATCTGCCTACACTACAGGGAATTTTCCATTTGAAAACTTAACACCAAACAAGAAATGAGGGTTGCTGAGGGCATTATGTAGAACACAGGGCCTTGTAGTGTGACCCTGAGTACACCAGCTCTTACAGACTTTCCATGTGGATGCCTGTGCCTGCAAAAGAGAAGTGCATGTGTTGGTGGTAGATCGGACATCTGCCCACCTGTGAGTTGTGGATCTTTGGTCTCTTAAACCCACGTAATTTCAGCACACAATTTCCTCTGCACAAATGTTTGCAATTTAATTGCAGAAGTCTGGCCCTTGGTATTTTGTGAGTGAGGGGTATAACACTCTCAGATATACCAATAACACTGGTGAAGGCAGGAAAAAATGGAGACAGGGAAAACACACAGCAACTTATCAGTTTTGGTCTTTAAAGAGAGCTTCTACAATACTAGAAAAGTCCTGTATGAAGAAGCTGACAACCATCATAGAAATGGATTTTAATTGCTCTCTTCACTGTATTTTAGTATGATAGCAATTTTGTGTGCCAACTAAATGCAGTCTGAATTGAACAGTGCCCTGACAGAAGCTGCCAAGGTACTAGATCATTCTGCACAAATATAGGTATTCAAAATTAGATCAGGACATTTTTGACACTTGCTCTACCTCAAGTTGCTAGGATAGTGCTAATAAAGAGTTTTGAAATCCTCTCTGCAGTACAGTGTCTAAATCACAGAACAATATTCTATATTCCTTAAATAAACAATATTAGCCACCTGGGAGAGCACCACTTGCAAGCTCTCCTTACTGCCCCATCCTTCTCTGCTTTAGGCACAGAATACCTGCTCGTGTGCTAACGCAGCTACAGAGGAGACACACGTGCACCTCTACAAATGCGCCACGCACCATTTCCCTCCTGCTGGAGCATCCTCTGCCAGGCAAATGTGAGAAGTGAGTACAGCATCAAGATTTTCGCTGCCAGTTTCCCTCCTCTACCAGCTGGGAAGAGTGAGGACAGGGGCAGACGGAAGCGAGAGGCTGGTACTCATCTCCCCAGCAACAAACCTGCCACTTGGCTGATGTTCCACCTGAGTGGCCTGCCGGGATGGAGAGGAGCCTGGCCGCTCTCTGTGAGGGCCCGCTGGCCACCATTGCTCCACTGAACTGGCAGCTGCTTCACTGATGTGAAACCAAAAATTAAAACTGTGGCAAACTCTTTTCTAAGTAAACTGAATTAAGTAGCAGGCGAGAGCACCTCGGAGCAGCTTCTTGCGATCCCAGCACTTAGCTGGCATCACTGCTGATAAGGAAGCACAGGCAGCTCTGCTTTTCAATCTCCCTTTGTGGGCTTGATCTTATTACAGAAAACAAATTTACCAAGCATGAATTATCACTAAAATTCTTAATGCTCTGGCAGAGAAGAAAGCCTGATGCAGACGCCAGTAAATATGCACGTCTGTGGATGAGGATGCCTCTCCTCGGCACGCTACATTCTCTCAACTTTTGGCTATGTGCTGCCGCTGCGAGAATTATTCAAAAGATGGGCTGCAGAAAAAGGATCAATTAATCTGCTGAGCGAGCTTTCGAACCCATTCTCAATGCCGCTGACAGCCGGAGACCCCCTCCCTGCGCTTGGTAATTACCCCAATATTTCCTGCACGCTTGTTTAAACGGCTTACACTGGGGCTGCCTGTGAAGAGGAGCTCTCCCTGCGCTGATCTGAGGCAGGACAGAAAGGCAGCTTCCCTTATCACTCTGCTTCACTCCATCTGCAGCCAGCGGGGCGCTGCCTAATCGCTGGCCCTGGGACAGGGACGAGCAGGCTGGGGGACGCAGATAGATGTCACTCCAAAGGAGACTGGGACTTTCCTACTGCGCTGGTGCCGCAGAAAACTCATCATACACTCGCTGTTTCAAAGGAGGGAGAGGAGCCCCTTTAAACCAGAGGCCTGTCCCTTAATTATACAAATGCAGCGATCAAAGTTATTATCTGTCCTTACAAAGGCCTGAGCTTTAATTGAATGGTGTGTTGCTACCTTTGAGAGAAAGTACTCCTGGAGAGCAAAGTGCCAGGAGGGGGGAAAATGGGAAAAGAGAGAGTGAGCAAGAGGAAAAGGGATGGTGTTTAACAAGGAGGCTGCTTTATATGGAAATGTAATGAATACAGTTGATAAAAAAAGGGAGAGACAAAAGTTGTGAAGTTTCAAGCTGTGAAAGAACTTCAAAGTGTATTCAAATGTCACATTGATTTTTCTTCAAACCTCTAAGTCGTAAGTTTTTCAAAAGAGGAATATGATCCCCTATTTTATCCATTAATGTTTAATCTACAAAAAGGGCAAAAAAGCACAATGTTTTCCTTTCACATGATATAATCCCTATATTGGAAGCCTATCTTTTTTTTTCTTTCCAAGCAAAGATTTTTTCAGTGTCTTTTAAAGTGGTGAGGTCTTCATCACATTTGTGTATTGTCTGTTTAACTTTGGAGAGTTCTGGGTCTGAAAACCTGCTTTAAGTTAAGTGGAGAAGAACCATAACCAGGTGGGACCTCATTACCACAATACTCCAAGCCAACCACAGCAAGGCAACGCTTCCTTTCCTGGAAGGAAAAGATGGGACAACTCTGGGAACAATCTTCAAAGAGACATGAACCAACAAGGTTTTGTGTCATGGTAGTAATATGTTGGCAAAGTAGTAGATTAAAATTATGCTAATTACTAAGGCAGCAACAAAACCTAATATGAACAACTTAGCTTTAAATGAAAATCGACAGCATAATGGTCTATCATCTTCAATGGCCTACTATGCATCTAGACACTAGAAAGAACCTATTTTATGCCCCAAAAGACTAATTACCAATTGTGTTATGTGTCTGCCACTCTGTGATAGGTTGATAGAAATTCCAGATAACATCTCTGAGAACAGAGCATAATTAATGCCAAAAATTATTAGAGGAAACAAAAGCTGTTTTATGGTAAATTCTGAATATCTCTAGCAGTTCTTACAACCTAAGCTCCTACAGCAATGCTAAGGAGAGGTTTCTGCAGCACTCACAGTTTAGTGATTACCCTGTAAAAATGCAAACCTCAAAAAGAGATGAATGCAAAGCAAAACAAATATATTTTGAGACATCTCAAAGGTTTTGAGTGAGTGGTTTCATAGTCTTCCAAAAATAGCTTTCATCATCTCTCACTTGGGCTAATCACAGCACTAGGGCTGCAGGAAGACCACAAAGCACACCTGTCCTAGGTGACTCACACGAATTTTTACACTTGGCAAAAGAAACTGTCATTGCTTAGGGACTTTTCTCCTTTTTTGTTGTTTTATTTGTTCTTAAGATTTAGCCATCATGTTGAGAAATCACGAAAATGGAATAAGTTCTTTTCTTTCTCTTGTCCAGTTCCCTTGCACATGGATTTCAGTGCTAATAATACTAAATCCAAGCAGAATACACTCAGATCTATGTGGAAAATGGCCCAGAATTTGGATTTCTTACAGAGATTTGCATTTGGGCATCAGCTAGTAGTGGGAAGGGAAGACTGTCTCAGCAAGCTGCCTAAAATTGCTACTTTGTGGAGGAATCCTTAGCCAAGGTAATACAGGGACAGTATCTCAACTACACTTTGCTTTGAGACTGCAGCTCTGTCACTTTGTGGAAGGACAGGCAGGTGTAAAATACTGCAGTGCTGTGCCAAAGTACTTGTGAAATTATAAGAATCTATATTTTAATGATTATTTTGAACAGTAAAAGGTACTGCTGTACAATACAGGAGTTTCTAGTGAGAAAAACCTTTGGATACATTTCTAGTTAAGCCAATGTAAAATTTCTTTCAAAGGTTTCAGTAGCAATCCTCATATGCTTAGAGTGGAATTCTCCACTCTTTCTGCTGACAGTTTTGAAGTCAAAATAACCACAAGTAAAATTTGTGCTAGGAACAGTGCTGGTACTGACTCTGGGGCAGCCTTACAGGTTTTCTTGAGGAAAACCTTTGGTGGAGCTAGCGTTTGCAACAATCCCTTTCCCCCAAGCCCTTGCTGCTTGAATAAGGCAGGAATAAGGCAGGCCCTCAGATATATCCTCCTGGGTTATCTAGATTGTAGATCAGTCTTTGCACACAGGGCTTCCAGTGTACTCTCTATGGGGACTTAGACTAGATCTAGTGCAAATGCAGGTGGGACATGTGAGCAGCCAGGGTCAGGGCTGAAAGTGTGATGCCTACAGAAGACAAAGTGAATTTTAAGAAGGAAGTTTTGCAGATGCCTTTGATGCCTGGTCCTGCTGACATGGATCTAGCAGGACAGAACTGTGGAGCCACCATGAAGTCACCACAGAGAGAAAATCTAAACCAACCAAGTAGGCACCACAATGACACAGCAGAAAAGAAATAATTTACCTTTCCTTGCCCAAAGCATTCAGATGAATGAATAATTATTTTAAAACTGTCAGTCCTCTTTGGCTTTTTACAAGATTCCCAAGAGCTTTTTGCTCTCTGTGCTTCTCTTTCTTTGACCACTTCTGCTATCTCTGTTCACAGTTCTGTTCCTATTACTCGCTCGCTGTTCATGCAACACTAATCAGGGAGATTTTCTCAAGAGGTGGTTCAAGCCCCAGGAATACCTGCTAAATTTCTAACATAATTGGAGATAAGATCTGAATAATACTAAATGTAATTCCCCATCTCAGTATGGAAGTAACAATTTGTCTTGCTCCTGCTTTTTAATACAAATAAATGCTTCTTAAGAAAACCGAAATGTGCCCTTCTTGCACCACATTTTGAGTTACCTATGAGATAATGACATAAACTTCACAGGGAGAGGTTTATTTGTTATTAAATTCCACTGAAGGAAAATTTATCCAAACTAGAGCAGGATGCCCTGAATTTCCTGTGGTTACTGACTGAGATAAAGGATTCTTTTGGAGGCTGAGGAGAAAAAAGGGTTGCCATCAGACCTAGGGACCATCACAAATCTTAACTTGCTCATGCTCCATTTGCTCAGTGTATTTCCTTCACCCTGCCTATTGTAATGCAAGCACACTGCATTTTAAAGTGAAATAAATATCTTATCATGACAGACATTACTACTGCAGGTTTGGACACCTAGTGTGATAAACTCCTTCCCTGCTGCCTCCCAAGATGTTAGCACTGGATTTACATAATTTAGCTCAGTAACAGCAAACTCCCCCTCCAATGAATCCCTCTTCTAGAGACTCCTTTCCAGAAACTTTAAAAATCCAAGAATGTTAGAGCCATTCAGTTACGAATCTTCTTCTAGAATGAAATTTCCTACACAATTATGGCTGGTTTTCTTCCAAAGATTTCTATCATGCCAGAGAGTCATTATTTACCCCTGTAGGAGATGCCATGGTTTGGTCTAAAATTATAATCATCTAAAACTTGGACTGTAGTTAGATTGTTAGTAAATTTCATTGAAGCTGAGATTAAGCTCATCAGGCTGCTATTCTTGAAACTGATCTTTTATTCAGTTAAAAAAAGAATAATAATTTCTATTCTAAATACAGGCTGGATTTTCCCCTTTAAAAGGAACAGCTGCTATTTTTAATGATTTACTGCCAGTATCTTCTCTCTCTTGCATTTTATTTCTTTCAGAACCCCCCGATGAAGACCATCTGGTTCAAGTGATTTACTGTGCTTGCATTTCATGAGCTGCTCCATGACATCCCAAATTAAGACAAGGAAAATATAGTCTGAGTTTCAGGAAAATCTTTCTGACAAATCTATTAGACAGTGGAGTAATCTTTCAGTGGGAGTCTCATTGTCTGAGACATTTATAGCAAGACTGGACAAAGCATTGGTAAAATATACTTCAGGGGGCAATTCTGCATGAGCAGAAGGATAGCATAGATACATAACTGAAATTGAGACAGATATAAAATTTTAAGGGAATGATTTTCCATCAGGAAATGAAGTTCTGCAGACAAAACTAAAAATACTTTACTAAACTGCGTGAATTTTGGTGAATACTATTGAAGGAAGAAATAAAAAGTGGAGGAATTTTAATATCAAAATGTCATATTAAAGTATTCTCTGCATAAAGAATTTCATTTTTAAATGAATTTTTTATTTATCCTATTTCTATGCTACATTCTGAAGCAGAAATCAAACTAAACGCTAAATCTTTCCAATTCAGCTCAAATTTACTGTTCTTTCCTCTAGAATTGTACTTTTTAGAGAAATACAGAAAAGCATAGGTATTTTCCTGTCGAAAATAAAAGCAAATAAGGAATACAACTTGACCACTGAAAATTGCCTTCCAACAGGCTTCTGACAGTTTTCTATGGTAAATGACATCTCTTTGTGTTCCACGTTTACAGGACATTTCTCCACATTTACCCTTTCACTTTGTCATTTCAGTGTCTTGTGCCTCAGTTCCTTCCAGATTAAAAGCAATAGAAATGTGCATTTTGCTCTGGCTGGACTGAAAGGCATTTCATAACAGGTTAGATATTTATTAGTGAATTTCTTTCTCATTTCACGTGGCTTGGCTACTTTCTTGTCCTCAGGTCGCCCTGCAGTTTTATTCTGCTTTCATTGATGTGTTTTATCCTTCCAACTGTAATAACATTGGAAATCTTAATCACAGTTGAAATAACTCCAAAAACGGAGAAACAGTCAACACTGAGGTGAACTGTGTATCTTTTTCTAAAGTGTGGCTGGTCACAATAGTTCATTGAAGCCTTTCTATCCTTTTCAAGAGTAAGAGACAAAATACAGGTTCCTTTTTTAAACAAATCAACTTTCAAAAGTGTCAAACCCCATATTAAATTTTAAAGTCCTGGGATCTGGGCAATGCTTAATAGCACTCAAAATTACTGTCCTTAGAAGCAGAAAGTCTCTATATTTGAAGACTGATTGTTGCTTCCTCTTTTCTAAAGGAAGCAGCTTTCTGAAAGTGGTTTGCTTACCCCTTGATCTACAAAGACCCTTTTGGGTCTTCCCCTCATTTAGTCTCTATTTGAAGCCTAATATCTTCCACAAACTTAAACCAAGAATCTGCAAAACGCAAACATGCCTGGACTCCCACTTACATTCCTCCCACAGTGAAGTTTTCTCCCTTTCCTCACAAAAATGCTCTCTTCTGCCACCAGTTACCTCCTGCTCTCAGTGGCAAACCACCTTGCTGTCTCTAATGAGCCAGCCCTTCATGCTTCCCACACACATCTTTCCTCCTTGGAGATGATCGGGATGACTGGAGGGTTCCCTTCCTGTTCTCTGGGCTCCATCTGTGCTTCACAGAGGACTGGCAGGGGGAAGCATTCTTGTCCCCATCTGCAGAACCAAGTTGCCTGCAGGCAAGCACCACATCCAGCCATATCTGATATCTTAGCAACTATCTGATCATACTTTATAAGGGTAAGGTTGCTAAGGTTCCCCAGCTACCACAGGTGGTTTTGAGGAACTTCATCCACCCCTCCTTTTTATTTTATCAATGCTTTGTCCAATCTTGCTATAAATGTCTCAGACAATGAGACTCCCACTGAAAGATTTTATCCCAGTAGAAGGTAGATTCAAACTGGGCATCTTCTGGCATTACCTCATATGATGCTCTGCATCAAGAGACACAGTGAAATAGGGTATGGAGAAAGAAGGTGCTTGGTGGCCCTATTTGTCAGCTTTTTAACAAAGGGAAGACTAAAAAAATAAGTACCTGGAAGCTCACACAGCCTTGAGAGAGAAACTTCCCTGAAGCTGAGCTGCAGCACGGAAGGTGGAAGGAGATCTCTGGGTTCTTTTACAGGTAGTGACAGAGAAATAATGTCCCATGGCTAATTTGGTGAGAAGTGTGAGAAAAAGGAAAGCCCCAGATAGGTAGAAAAAGGTAGTAAATGTGATTGAAAGATTGAATTTCTGAATAGTTTCTTGTCATAGAATAGTTTCTGAATAGTTTCTTGTCATGTTTCTTGCAGCCTGGTGTCATAACCACACCAGGCTGCAAGGAAAAATCTGCTGTAAAACTGAAATTACAAGCACTTATCTATACCAACTGTAATATAAATGCACCACTCTCACACATTTTCAACATGCTCCTGGATTGCTTTAGGCAATATTTGAATTCACTGTGCGGCTTTTTTTCTGTATATTTTGCTACATATATGGGAGAGCAAAGAGTAAAACTCAAGTAAGAGGAGAATAGCTGAAACTAAGTCCTAGAAGTATAGGCAATGGATCAAGAAGAACATTCTTATTTCATCTTTGATTTAAAAAGCATAAATGGAATCACTTGCTACTCTACTTATGCAAAAGAAAAAATAAGGCAACCACTACCAATTTTACTGAATCTACATTAGGAAGAACAAGTCTCCTGTGAAAACAGTGCTGAGGTATAATTGACTGTGTTACCTTCTAGCTTAAGGGGCTAAGTTATTGCCAGATCAAAGAGGTCAAGTTGTAAGTAACAGTGGTTATTTCAGATTCAGGGAATGCCATTAAAGTTAAAAGCAGTTGTAATGCAACTTAATGCCTTTGTCTGTTTTATTTACATCTTATTCCTAGCATTTAACAAAAAGGTTATGGAAAAAAAATAGCCACCTGTAGGCAGAAAGGAATTTCATTATGATCTCACTTTTAATTATTTAGTGTTAAATGGTTAGATTCTGACACTCCTATTCACATTATTGCCTTACTCCATAAATACTTTATCTAGTTTCAACAGTACTATATCTTTACCCTCATAAAATCAAAAGGATGGGAATTTCACTTTTAAATTCTGCAGGAAAAAAATCACCACATTTTATTCTGGATCAGATCTACTGATTGATGTTTGCTGTCCCACAGGGAACAGGACAAAATGTTTCTAATTCTTCCTTTGGTTAGCATATGTCTCTTTAGATACATAACTGATTCCATGAGTGGGCACACTGTCAGTAAAGCATTATCTTTGGACGTATATCACTTACCTTGAAAGCAGTATTTTATTATCAAGCTAAAAGTCATATGTCTTTTCCACTAAATGGGAGAGGTGAAAATCAAAGGAGAATATTGCAAATTACCTGCAAACGGCCATGCTATCCACTGATAGCAAACAGATCCATAACGCAAACAGAATGCACAGTGCACAAAAAGCAGCCTGCACAATTCCAAACCCAAAATCTAGGCAACTCCATTCAATACATTCAACAGTTGAAGTCAATTAATTTGGACTGGCAGCATACAAGTAGCCTTATTTGTTTTATTTACGAGTTACTTGTCTCAGGTCTCACCTTCTAATAGGAGCTTAGGCTGGTGCTTCTAAATACATGGCTTCTTGAAAGTGAATTTTAGTGCTCCTGAGAGATACTGCAGTTTGATTTCTGACTCCAGGTCACAAGACTATCAAGTGAATTTCTATTTTCTCACTTTTCTGGGCAAGCAGGTCAGGGGGTCTCCTGTGAGACTGATTAAATTAGACAAAAAGTGGATCATGCTCTGGTCTGGATAAAAACACATGCTTGAGAGTCACAGTAGTAAAAGCTAACACTAGTCCAAATAGTCTTGTAAGGGGTAGGAGGACTGGAATGCTACTAGCTTACAAGAACATTTTAATTACTATAACTGTATTTCATCTATACAGAAACACTATAAAACGCCTGTTGGAATATTTTCATGCCACATCTAGATTCATTAACTCATTTAAAACGCAGTGCTAAAACCAGTGCATTAGCTGAGGTCATTACAATACTGCTATCAGATAATTTCGGTGCTTACACTAATTAAAATGATGGCACTATAAAAGAAGAAACCCATCTTGTGAGGCTCAAAGGCTTTTTTGGTGAGAGGAATTACACTCCCTTGGCTGCAAGCCCCTGTCATCTCCCCTGAAGGGGGCTGCCCTTACTGCAGGCCCTTGCTAGGGGTAAGTATAAACATATTTGTAGAAGCTGGTGTTCCAGGCAATACAGAAATACTGTCAACTAAATATTTTGTGTTTGCTTTTCCAGGGAAAGGACAGTCTCTGGAGAAGTCACCTAGGTTTCTGTAGTCCCTGTCATGGTAGACACCAGGGAAATCCTGCAGACCACTTCAACTGACTTTCCTGTGACCACTTTGAATTTTGAATCCCTACTTTAAATACTTTTAGGCATGGTGTGACTTGATTTACCTCCAGAAACTGAGATTTTTTTTCTCCTAATTTTCTCTTTTTCACAAGCACTGAGGTGAAAGGGGAGAAAAATGCTAGCAAATGTTAAAAACCCATTACGAGGTTCTCCCAGGTGCTGCAGTCCCCTATTGCTACCAGGAGGCAATAAAGCATTTCATACTTAAACCCAATGATGTGACTTCTCTAGAATGTAAAATTACTTTTACTCCCTGCAGCATGGTTAACAATAAAAAAACAACTCTGACATAGCTTTAACATTTGTAAAAACTGCTAGTTTACAAATTCTTTTGATATAACTGCTATTTCAAAGTCTACTAAAGGTTATCACAGATTAAGAGTTATGTACTAAATCTGACTGGCCATTACAACATAATACCTAGATACTGATGATGAAATCATCATGGAGGTAAGATAAAATTAGCTTCAAATTCTTAGCTTTACAGAGAAAATTTCATTATGGATTTAATTTTTTTAAAGCTTCACAGTCAGAAAAAACAAATATGAAGACTCATCAGTTTTTAAATGTATTTTCTTCAGGAGAAGTTACTGAAGCAGAACATGAACCAGCCTGTTTATAGTTTTAAGAAAGAAATATTCAAAGTGTAGTTTAGACCTTTCTTTTCATAGAGATCATGTTCTATCTTCTATTCCTTCTTTACTATATTGTATCAAGAACATAAAAGTCATATTGGCTGTGATTATAAGAGATTATATAGTTTTACAGCTTCATACACAGGAAAGTCCTATGATGTTTCTGAGCAGATTAGAGAGCATACACAGAAATTATGTCATTTCAAAAAATGAAGAGGAGAATTGATTTTCATTGAGTGGAACAAAATTTTAATGGCTGAGGTCATAAGTGGAATTCAATATGTGTCAGAACTTCACACTTTAGGTTAGGAGTAAAGCCACACCTTCCTTAGGGAACAGGTCTAGATGAGATTCTGATGACTGCTTAAGTAAACTTGAGTTTGGCAGGAAGCAGTTTTACCTGAATTAAGAACCACATACCCCCTAATGTGATGTCTAAGTCCAGTGCCACTATAATAACCTAGTGTAGAGCATAATAACCTAGTGCAGAGCATGGGGAATTTTTCTGAGCTTTTTGATTTGATTTCTTTTTTTCAGCAACTCATCTAATCTGATATAAATATTGCTGTGGATGCCTTAGAGCTTGTATACCTGGAAACATTTACCCACCAGCTACAGAACAAGGACAGTTTTTTCCCTTAAAACTGTGACAAGATGACTTCTCCAGATGGCCTCCAGCCCTGTGTATCCAGGAGTGGGTCTGAAGTGGGACTTTGATTAAAAAGCTCTATTTCACAACCAACTTTTAAATCATCCATTCTCCAGAATTAGACCTTTTGATTACAGAAGGTGTTAGCAGTCACGGGTCAGAGAGAAAGATGGGATCCAAAAAGTGTCATGAGTCAATTAGACATTAAGGTGCTGTTGTGGATGGTGAACTCACATAAGTCTTCTGTTCAATAGTAGATACCAAGGAAAAGCATGCGAAAATGCCATTAGGGTGGAAAACATTATAGGGTGGAGGAAAGACTAGCAAAAGAGGGAAATAGAATTTAAAACTAAAAATTAATAAGACATCATTCTCATAGGTAGAAGAGAATAACTCAGGGTCAGTGCCTGGATCGATGTACCCATTAACATGAGAGCATTGTGGCACTGAACTGAAGATTTAATTCTTATGCTCTGGCAGGGACAAAGATAACTGGGAGACCAGACAAGGGTTCCATGGAAGCAGAGTAGCAGAGCACATCACTTGTATCATTTTGTTGTGATTGGATATTGGGGTACCTCTAGGCTCTGAGAGCACAAAAGCTCTGCGTTCCTGGCTTGGGCCACACCTCCGCTGTGTCTGGACTCCACATTCAATCAAGAGCCAGGCATGGACCTGAATGTCCTGTTGGTAAGGTCATTGAAAGGATACCTGGATATACTCCCCAAAACTAACCTCAGGTCATCTTGTTAGGCAACTTGCTTTCAACAAGGTGGTGATAAGCAGCCTGTGACAGGCTGCACTCCTTGCCAGCCACCATGTGTGTTCCCAACAAAAGACAGTAGGAAGTTAAGAAAGAAACTGAGAACTGAGGTAGGAGCTCAGCTTCTGATCTTTAGTTTACCTTGGCTTGCATCCAAGATTCTCAAAGGAAAAATGAGATGCTAAAATTTTAATTCAAAGATGGTATAGTATTCTCAAACACATTCAGGAAAGGGGATAATGTAATTATCAACAGCATTTATAAACACTCTGAGTAAAAATATGTATGCATGTCTGAAATAAGCGTTTTACCTAAAGAGAAGAATTTCTTCTGCCGTTTTCTAACTGAAACCTGCCCTAACAGTGTGAATTTTAGGCCCTTTTGAAATGAGGTGACATTTTTATACAGGTGTCCATAAAGTGATGCCATTCCATTTATGAAAATGGCAGTGGAGTCTACTTTGTTTGTTTGTTTGCAAACTCTCCTTGGTATTATCTGCCAAACCCCAATTAAACATACTTTGGTATCATATAAAAAGTGTGCATACGCACCAACTAAGCAGAAGACTTAATTAGCTGAAATATGCCAGCTCCATACCAAGGGAACTATGAATATTCATTGGCTCAGTTACAAAACAGGTAATCAACTATTCCCTTTATGTATTATGTCAATAGCACCATCAGTTACTGCATATTTTCTCAGAAAGCAATTTTTAAAAAAACATTCCAAGTGCATAGTTCATGCCTCTTGAGAATTATACACACACATACATACCATCTATATGCATTTAGGAATATAAAGAAACATGCCTGAAATTATTCTGAGCTTCTGAACACCATGAGACATTTAAAAATGTGAGAGTGCAATGGTCCTAAAAATTGGACTTGGCAGTTCACTCTGAGTGTCGTTCGTACACTCAGGACTCAAAGCTGCAAGTACACAGCAGCACCACATATTTTGCAAGCCCATGGGACACTTATGCAATCAGACTCAAGGCATGCAGAGTCACTACTGAGAAAAGTTGTTCCTTCAGGCTGAAAGGGGAGTAGGAAAATAGAGCATGGAAGAGGAAAAACCAGTTCTAATGCAGAAACAAAGAACAAAAATTTTGCTTTGCTTGCTGTTGGTCTGTATGAATAAGAGTCATGCCTTTTTCTCACCCCTTATTTCATGGAGGTAAGGTCTACAAGCAGCTGTATTACTCTACAGCTTTGCTGAAACTTATTATTTACTGCTGTATGTCACCACTTAAGGTTGTTGTGCCGTGTGTGAAAATCACCACAGATGACAGAGAATGAGCCCCTACATCTCCCTAGAACTAGCCCATATTACTTTGGCATTTTCCCATGATAGCACTTAGCTTTTTGCTACTTAAAGACCTAGTGATTAAGAATTAAATTGCTTGTAAGAAGACGCCTTGCCTCACTGAATTGTTCTTAGCAACAGTTACTGAAAGGTCTCTGAAAATTAGCAGTGGTGGCCAGTATTTCTCTTCCTATGGACATCTGTGAGACAGCTTCAGGCCTGGGGGAAAAGGGAACACAGAGGAAAGCAGAAGCTATGTCAAAACCAGAACAAGCTACACCCAAAGGGCTGGTGGCTTCTGGATAAAAATGAGCAGGCAAAACCAAATCCTGTCTATATGTCAATACAACCCATATCGTCTTGTTAGCTCTCACTTAAATATATAAATATTTATTGCTCTGCTAGAGATTGAGGTCACTTGTCTCCATAAATTCTCAACAGGTACATGATCAAATGTGAAGGTTCATTTTCATATTTATTGTAGTACCAAAAAATGCAGTGCTATTAGCATCTGCTTCATATGATCCTTATTGCTGACTGCAGAGAGAAATGTTAGCAGCTCTCTCTAAACTGCAAAAATAACAACTCTCAGGAAAGATGTTAAATCAGGGTAGCTACTATGCTTCTAAGTAGATAATATAACTATTGTATGATTTTTGGGATTCTTTCCAAGCTTGTTTGATGATTAGTGAAACTCAAGATATTCATAGCATTTCCTTTAGTGGCAGGTGTTTTTGTCTTTACAAATAATTTTCTTGCATTACGGCCATCAGGCTCTGTTAAACCAGTTATGCTTTCCAGGTTTTTAGGTAACAGTCAACAAATAGCATGTAATTATGCAACTGAAAATGTTAGAGAATTATTAAGGTTGGAAAAGATCACTAAAATCATTGAGTCCAACCATTAACCTACGGGAATGGAAAAAATGCCCCAGAAGAAAGTTTTAACACTTTAGTTTTGTGAAACTCCTGTGCATGGCTGCTGAGCCGTGGGGGCTTTTAGCCACTCGGCACAAAGCTCGGATAGCTGGTACATCTGAGGGTCCACCAGAAGAACAGGAGGGACACTCGGGCTGCTGAAATCCTGCTCGTTTATTGAAGGGTCGCAGAAGGGGCAAACAGGGAGACAACGAAGCAGAAGGGAGGCAGATTCCGAGAGCCCCGAAGGGCGGGGTGAGGATTCTTTTACTGTGTAGGGGTAGGAGGGTTTAGCATTCGAGGGTACAATCGGGAGAAGGCTAAAGGGAGGGGAAATATAACATTAACCAGTGGGGAAAAGGGAAAGGAGTGTTCTTGGTGGAAGAACCAAAGGGAAAACGTGGAACAGAGAAGATTCTAGGCTAAGGGGCAGACTTGAACAATAACTGACAGGACAGGGGGAGGGTACAATTCTCTTACAAAAGGGGGTGGAGAACTCATACAACTGCTGTTTCCCATGGCAACCCTAGACTGCCTTCCCCAACCCCTCCTCCTACATCTCCCCCGTTTTTATTTATTAAATAAGCACTTCCCAACGTTTTAAGCAACATACGTCTAAACAAAAATAAAGCAACCGAGATAATGAACATTATCAGAAAGATCCAAAAGAGTCCCTTGAGGATGATAGCAACCCACCCTGGGACACCCCATTGAGATAGTAGTTTATTCACAGGATCTACAGTCGAGGTCTCAGTCTTGATGTTGTCAACTTGCTCTCGGATCCGCTGGATATTAGCTTGGATGGATGTGCTCTTTGATGCCAGATTGAAGCAGCACATTCCTTCAAAGTCCTCACAGCCGTGGCCATGGGCGAGCAGTAAGAAGTCAATAGCAGCCCTATTTTGCAGTGTGGCGTGCCTGGTGACTTCTTCGTCCGCTAGCAGGTCGGAAAGGGCAGCGGATGTGGCGTTGGCCTGCTTACTGAGCCAACACTCGAGGTGAGAAAGCTCACCGAGGGCCTTTGCTGCAGCATACCACGGTAAAAATATGGATACTGTGACTCTCTTCGTCTTTCCCCAATTGTAAATTTTTGAATCACAATTTTCGTCGAATTGGTTATAGGATCTCTTTTTGCGAGCCAATTTATTTTCATTTTTCCAATTTAAAATTTGGGTTTTGTTCGGTGTCAGTGTGGTAAGCTGCCCAAGGCTGCAGGGGCCTCCCTGGATTTGGGAGGGAATCCCTGCCCACACCCTGTCGCTGCAGATGAGAAAAACCCCCCTGGGGAGCACCCTGGGAACTGAGGAGGACCTAGATACGATGGTCGAGGTGTAATTGCACCAATTTGCTGCATGGTATCTCTGATCGTGGGGAGATACATCGTGTCTTTTTACTTCTTGGGCACCAGCCGGGTGGAGTTTAGCCATTTGATCCCAGTCTTTCTGGGAGGGCTGGTACCTAAACCTGACACAATATGTTGCCTGAGAGGAGCCCAATAGATTCAATTCTTGGGGCTCCTGTGGTGCATGTGGCAGAATCCTCGTCCACTCATCCCAGGTGTCCACAGGATTAGGTTTTTTTCCTGCATATGGATAGTCGTTTGGCGACAGGGGGACTCCTACCAGGCACGTGGATAACGGATTGTCCACACTTCCCATGGCCATGCAGAAGTTGTCCTGCTTCAAGGACTTTGCCAGCGTGACCCATATGTTTTCTCTCAGCTGTGGGACTATCCAGCTCCTGACCGGTGACAGCCAGATGATGACGATCAGGAGCATCAGATGTTTCAGAGGTGTCCTCAAGGCGGCAGTCATCCTCAGCGTCTTGTGATAAAAGAAAGCATAACTTGAATGATAAATTTTCCTCAGTGGTCCCTCCCCAACCTCCCCCGTTTTTATTTATTAAAGAAGCACTAAATAAAATTAGAGAAAAGGGATAAGGATTGAGGGAAAGGGGAGGTTAGGGGAAAGGAAAGGGCACAGGGGGCGATGGGGTAATTGGGTACGTAGAGTTCAGCGGGGGAAAATATCTCCGGGTAATCATGACACGTGTGACGATATTGGGAGGAACGGTCTTTCTTCTCCTCCTCTTCCAGGCAGTAGAAACTCCGTCCAGCGATGAGGTGTTCTCGGTGGTTTGCACCAAGGACACATTGTCTTGCTGAGCTGGCACCTCTACAAAGGGCTTGACATATTTCCCCGGAATCCATCTTGGTCCTTTATCTGTAGAAACACAGGCATACCCTCTCCCCCAGGTTATTAGAGGGAAAGGGCCCTGGATAGCTTTGGATTCTGGGTCCTTTATCAAGACTGGTGGCCTCTCGGCGAGTTGCGCTCTGGTGTTATTGTGAAAATGGCGGATAATAGGAGGGTCAGGCTCCCTTTCTGAGCAGTTTAAAAAATTCAGGACATACAGGGCCTTACATAACCTTTCGGCTGGGCTCACTGTAATGTCCGGGTCATGTTGTTGTTCAAGGAGCCTTTTTAGATTTCTATGGGCCCTCTCTATTATTGCCTGTCCTGTAGGATTGTGGGGAATTCCGGTGGTATGGGAAATTCCCCACTGTTGCGCAAACTCAGCGAAGCGCTTTGACGCATAGCATGGGCCATTATCAGTCTTTATGTGAGATGGGACTCCCAACGTAGAGAATGCCATGAAAAGATGTTTAATGGCATCCCTGGTTTTTTCACCTGCATGGACGGAGACAAACACTGCACCAGAAAACGTGTCAATAGAGACATGTATGTATTTCATCCGACCAAATGGCTCGAAGTGTGTTACATCTGTCTGCCATATCTCTAGCGCTCCCAACCCTCGGGGATTTGTCCCCGTAATGAGGGAAGGGAGAGCAAAAGATTGGCAGCTCGGGCAGGTAGAAACAATGGCTCTTGCCTGTGCTATCGAGATCTTAAATTGTTGCACAAGAGCCGGGGCATTCTGATGGTAAAATGCATGGCTGAGCCGTGCTTGCCGGATTATGTCTGGTAAGGTGGTTGAAGTGGTTGCGGATATTTGTGTTGACATGGCTAGGAGGTCTGCTTTCCGATTACCCTCAGTGATCTCTCCGGGTAAATCGGTGTGTGCCCTTACGTGCATGATATGATAAGGTTGCTCTCTATGGGAAAGTAGCCAAATGAGATCAGAGAGTAAACTGTATAAATTTTTGTTTGAAACTTCTTTGAGGAGGGCACCTTCAGCCCTTTCTGCTACCCCAGCGACATAGGCCGAATCAGTGACCACATTCAGAGGCTGTTGAAATTTTTTGAATGCTCTCACGACTGCGGCAAGTTCAACGATCTGGGGGGAACCCTCAACCAGTTGGACGTCAGACTCCCACTTCTGACTGTCCGGGTCCTTCCAAGTGATCACCGATTTGTGGGATCTGCCCGACCCATCGGTGAACACCGTGAGAGCACCTGTAATTGGTGTTTTACTTCTAAACATTCTTGGGGCCAAATGCAATGTATCCTTAAACAATTTATGCTTAGGATAGTGAGCCGAAATTTGTCCGGGGAAGCTGTCCAAAGCAATGAGCAAAGTTTCATTAGTTTGCAACAACGAGTCCAATTGATCTAATGTAACAGGTAAGTAAATGCACGCAGGGTCACACCCTGCGAGGGTTCGGAGGCGGTGTCGTGCCTTCATTATTAATGTGGCTAGCAATTCTGCAGGGGTCGTGATCGTCCTAGAGGGCTGGTGTGGTAGGAAGAGCCACTCTAAGATGACCAGGGGATCAGATGCTCTGTTTTCCCACTGGAAGAGAAGTCCATGGAGGTGGGGGCACTTACCCAACACCGCGAAGTTCACGGGAAGGGTCCGGACCACACGGTGTGCCTGGCGAGACTTCAGAGCAACAGCAACCCGTTGCAGGGCTTCCCGCGCGGCAGATGTCAGCTCGCGCGGTGAGGCGAGGTCTCCGTCGCCTCGAAGCAGACAGAAGAGAGGTGACAGCTCCTCAGTCGTCAGTCCCAGGAGGGGGCGGATCCAGGTGATCGTTCCGCACAGCTGCTGAAGGTCTCGCAGAGTCTTCGGATCCTCGTTGATGGTCAGTGTCTGTGGCGTCACTGTCCCTCCTGTGATGAGGAATCTCAGGTACCTCCATGGTGCTGAGAATTGGATCTTCTCTTCCGCTATCTGGAGCCCTGCAGCTTTGATAGCCTTAATAGTCTTGTCCAGTGTAGCCTTTAGGTATGTCGAGTCAGAAGCACAAACTAGCACATCATCCATGTAATGCAGGATGATGGCCTCAGGGAAAAGCCGACGCACAGGTGATAAAATCTGCGCTACAAAAGTCTGACAGAGCACAGGGGAATTTTTCATCCCCTGAGGCAGGGATGTCCAATGATATCTTTTAAAAGGTTCAGCCCTATTCAATGATGGTACAGAAAAGGCGAACCTGGGAGCATCCCCGGGGTAGAGCGGAATGTTAAAAAAGCAGTCTTTGATGTCTATCACTGCTAGCTGCCAGTCTCTGGGGAGCATAGAAGGTGACGGAAGGCCTGGTTGAATGGGACCCATATCTTCTATCACATCATTAACCCTTCGCAGGTCTTGGAGCAGGCGCCACCTGTCTGTGCCAGGTTTTCTAATTACAAAGACAGGGGTATTCCAAGGGCTGGTAGAAGGTGTTAAATGCCCAAGTTTCACTTGCTCGTCTACTAATTTATGAAGCGCACTCAATTTTTCTGATGGAAGGGGCCACTGATCCACCCAGACCGGTGTGTTGGTTTTCCAGGTCAGGGGTGGGGAAGTGCGCTCTGCAGTGGCCCACACTAAAAATCCCACGAAGGGCTAGGGATGTCGAGGTGGGCTCCCCATTGGGATAAAACATCCCTTCCTAATAATAGTATGTTTGAAGAGACAACAAAAGGTCTCACCGTTGCCAATTGTCCTTCCGGACCTTCCACGCACACAAGATGCCTACTCCTCAGAGAGTGGACCGCTCCGCCCACACCAGAGATCCTGCCGCAAGGGGGCACAAGCTCCCAGTCGCTGGGCCACCTCGCCTGGGGGATGATGGTCACGTCAGCTCCTGTGTCTGCCATGAGCCGCATCTGCACCGACTTTCCCTGGAAAGAAAGTTTGGCATCAATTAATGGTCTTTCTTTACATACATTTTGGGTGAAGAAAACATGTCTCTCTGTGTCCGGGTCATCGTGGGTGTCCAGTACGTAAAGCAAAGCAAAAGGATCTCCTTTCCTTAAAGTAAATGGCGGGTGGTTACATATGACAGAGACGGTGATCTCCTCTCCTGGTGGAAAACACACTACCTCAGGTAAGATGGTGATTTCATTCGGCGTGTTGAAAGAGTCTTCTAAGATGAGCACGGTGGTGTCCCGACAGTCGTGGAGGGGGCCCAGGAACCCAGCAGGAACTCTCGTCAGGTCCTCATCCTGGAGAGAGATGGTGACGCTGCTGCGGAGGACCCGACGATTGCCCTGATTTAGGGTACCTGTCCAGCGGAAGAGGCGGAGTCCGTCCTCGTGGCTGCGCTGAACTGCTGGACTTGGCCGCGCGGCCACTCGTCCTCCCTGATGGTCGGAAGGCTGGGATGCTGAGAAGGGCCACTTGGTGTTGTCGCGCGGCCCCTCCTCGCGCTCCGCCGCCAGTTTTCCGCTGGCTGGTACCCTTGTCGCTGTAGATGAAACTGGTGATCTTGATAAAATGGGTTCCTAGGATATGGTCTTGGGGGGGGCAAGATAGGTTGTTGAATCTGTGGCCAGTGGGGACAGTTCACCTGGATGTGACCCAGCTGACCACAGTTAAAACAGCGCGTATTTTGTAAGTTTATCATGGCCTCTCCCACCCCTTTGCTGACAGCCAGGGCCACTGTGTGCTCCATTGACATTGCCTTTGTGCAAGCCTCCACCATCTGAGAGATGGTGGGCTCAGGGTCCTGAGGTAGTGCACGGAGAATCTTTTTTGTTTCCGAATTAGAATTAGAAATGGCCATCTTTCGTAGAAGCTCTGCACGAGCTTCTGCGTTGTCTATTTGTCTCTCAATGGCCTCTTTCAGTCTATCAACAAAAGTAATAAAAGTCTCCTCAGGCCCTTGCATGATGGAAGAAAAGTTTTGGAGGGGGGTCTTACCATCCGGTATCTTCAGGAGTGCCTCCTTTCCCGCTGCTGCTATGTCCTGAAGCAGCTCCTGTGCTAGTAGAATTTGGTCCTCCGGACTGCTGAACTCCCCTTCTCCAGCAAGGGCTTCCATTGCCTCGTCCCCCTCTCCCACCACCCCTGCGAGATCATACTTGCGCAGGAGTGGTTTCAACAGTTTTTTCCAATGAATCTCCCAGAGGTCGCATTCGGTGGGAGAAAACAGTGCCTTAGCAATATACTTTAAATCGTGGGGGACTAGCAAACGTCCAGCAAATGTTAAGTCCAGCACATTTTTAAAGAAAGGCGAGTTTCTGCCGTAATCTTTGGCAGCCTTCCTTAACTCCTTCACCTCAGCGTATGGAATTTGCTCCCACTTTGGCTCCCTCCCCCGCCGGAGGATGACGGGTGCCGCAAAGCTGCCCAAGTCCCGTGCCAATTCCAAATCCCCATCCTTAATTGCCTCCTCTCTGATCTTTGCCCAACCCCCCCCCCGACTTGTTGGAATGCCGGGGGCTGCCACTCTCCTCATCCTCTTCCAAGGATGAAGCAGGCTGGGTTAGGGCACGATGCCTCCCCCTGGCCGGTGGGTCCCGGAGACCGTGCTTCTGACAGGCCAGGATGGCCTGCTTCCGGCCAGGCTTCTTCCTGGTTCCGGTAGAGTGGGAACTGGCAGTGGCAGAAGAGGAGGAGGCGTGTCCCGACCCACCCACCGGGGTGTGACTTTCTGGTGGGGGGTTCCCACCCACGGGGGCTGGGCCCACTTGGGGGCTGGTCCCAGCCACAGGGGGCCCACCCAGGGGTGTGGTCAGAGGGAAGGAGGGGACGGGTCCCGACGCAGGGGCGGCACTCGACGGAGGGGGGGGAGGAGGCGGGGGCGAGACGGCAGGAATTTTCTGGAGTGAAGGAGAAGGAGGGGCGCCATCTTGGGGCTGGTCTTTTTTCGCCATGAGGCAGGCGCCATTTTGTCCTATTTGTTCAGTTAAGTCCTCTAAAGAGCAACAGGGTTTCAAACTAGGATTAGGGTCTCTGGGGTGGAGGGAACAGGAATGATGTGTGTTGGGGTGGCCAGTCCCAACACACGAATGGGCCAGGGAGGATCGGGAAGCAGCAGAGAGGCGGCAGCAGCTCTGTGCCGATGTATGGCAGGATCTGTCTCCCGATCCGCCCTTAGGGGAAGAGGGAATAGGATTGCGGGGGGAGGAACACGAGGTAGGTGAACTGGGGACCCAACTCTCCCCCTTCTTTTTTAACAAATTAAGAATGGAATGAAAAAGCGGAAAAAAACGACCGACTGAAATCCTCCCCTGAACTTGTAAATCGTAAATCTTTCTCCCAACTCTTCCCCAGAAATCCGGCATCAAAACATCTTCCCATGTAGTAGCAGGAAAATGTTCAAAAATAAATTTAACAAAAGGCTTTAAATCTCTCTTATTAAAAGAAATGTTCCCTAAAACAAGGTGGGACTTAATTTGGATATAAAACTCCCGTTGAGCTGGAGACAGGCGGTTGCCCATTATATCAGGTCTCACAGCTAAATCACCCTCTTCGAAAAGGAAAAAAAACCCAAAAAAACAAAAAAGGGAGTTGAAGCCTAGTCAGGCGTAAGAAAAAGCGAGATAAGCATACCTCTGAAGGACACAGGCATAAAACGGGGACATCGAAGAGGGGTCTGGTGGAACTTCTGCTGGTCCGAGGGCGTTGCCGCTACCGCGCAGCTTGAAAGTCCGTCGGTTATCAGCAGAACCCAGGAGACAGAAGCCTTCCGAACTGAAAGGGCGACTGTCCCTGGAACTGGTCCCGAACGCCGCTTGCAATCCTGGAGAAGGCTAGTCACAGAGCAGGCAATCTCCAGGAGACGGTCAAGGACTGGACCCGCTGGTGTCCGTCCCTGTTCGGGCAGCCAGTTGCCGAGCCATGGGGCTTTTAGCCACTCGGCACAAAGCTCGGATAGCTGGTACATCTGAGGGTCCACCAGAAGAACGGGAGGGACACTCGGGCTGCTGAAATCCTGCTCGTTTATTGAAGGGTCGCAGAAGGGGCAAACAGGGAGACAACGAAGCAGAAGGGAGGCAGATTCCGAGAGCCCCGAAGGGCGGGGTGAGGATTCTTTTACTGCGTAGGGGTAGGAGGGTTTAGCATTCGAGGGTACAATCGGGAGAAGGCTAAAGGGAGGGGAAATATAACATTAACCAGTGGGGAAAAGGGAAAGGAGTGTTCTTGGTGGAAGAACCAAAGGGAAAACGTGGAACAGAGAAGATTCTAGGCTAAGGGGCAGACTTGAACAATAACTGACAGGACAGGGGGAGGGTACAATTCTCTTACAAAAGGGGGTGGAGAACTCATACAACTGCTGTTTCCCATGGCAACCCTAGACTGACTTCCCCAACCCCTCCTCCTACACATGGCTGGAGAAAGAGGGGTGTGTGGCATTTCACAGGACACAGAAAAACCAAGTCATTTCCCTGGATCTTCTCTTTCACACTGCCTGACACTGAGCTGGGACTTCCCAGAATCACAGACTGTTTAAGGTTGGAAGAGACCTCTGGAGGTCATCTGATCCAATCCCTCTGTTAAAGAGGCTCACCTAGGGACAGGACCACATCCAGCCAGCCTTTGAATATCTCTAATGGCACAACTGAAACTGTATAACACAGTTGTAATCTTGCATTAGAAGATGAGAACTATAAATATATCACGATAGTGAAATACAAATGGAGAGAAACAGAAACTGGTTCTTCCACTGCTGCTCAGTACAGGGGGTTCAGTGAACACAGGCATTCCTGCTCATTTCCCCAGACTTTGATCTGTCTCCCTTAGGTTTACATAACTAATCCCTTGAAAATTTACAGTCTACACCCAGCCTTTCACAGTCCTTCAGATCCTTGCATCCAGCTTTATTTTCTCATCTCTTCTCTTTCACTTTGCTGCTTCCTAGCTGTTAGTATACTCTTTCTCTACAGCCAGACACAAGCCAGTCATGCAGACATTGCCATGCCCATTTATCGCTGGATTCTGGCTTTCTTTTTATTTATTTGTCTGATCTTCTTTTCTTTATGTGTGCTATTTCATCCTCCTGTTTGCCCAGTCTCAGCATCTCCTTTGGGCCCTCTTCATCTTTCCACACCTATTTTCTCATGTGTGTTTTCCCCACTCGGCTAATTCCTGATTTGATTAAATTTTGTGTGTTGTACAAAAGCACCCACAGTCCAAAAAAAAAAAACCCAGTCCTGGTCTCTTCTAATTTCTCTTCCTACCTTCCTTTTCCTGAATCCAATAGCTGATTCCTTTTTCTACCATCTTTTTTTGTTACTTTTTTCATAAACAGACCTACACCCTGAAGCTAGAACAGATTTTCTGACATGCAAGCTTTCAAAAGCTTATAGCCTTGGAAAACTTGTCTGGTACCATAGTCCTCCATGCCCTAAGTTGTACTGACACAACTCTTTATTAAGACACATGTTAAACCACATCACTGAAGCTTCCAAAATAGAAGTGTTTGGCTCATTGGATACTATCTCGAAGATATTCAAAGAGAAATATGACCAACATAGAAAATGTCAATCTTCATTTGAAGGAATAAAAGTTTAAAAGCACTTGAGAATGTTATCATATAATGCACACATGATGTTGGAGAGCCTTAAGTAAAAATCCCCATGTGATTCCTAGCAAGATAAGGCACAATTTATAAAATATTCTCTTTTCTGTTCATTTCAATATCCTTGACTTTGCTGTAAAGCAAATCTGTAGTTTAATGGTACAACCTGTAATGTTAGTAATCCCCTGAAATAACTCAGATTACTGAACCAAGGAACATCTGCAGAGTGCATGGTCTGTTGCCACTCAAGGAGTAACATGAGACCTGTTGCCTTTACAAATATGTAATTTTTGAAGTACGTGCTTGATCTCAAATGATGAGGAGGAGATGGCATGCATTTTCTGCCTCCCTGTGTGCACTGAGGAAAATAGCTTTAAAGTAGAATGCCAGCGCTAAAGATTTGTGCTGGGAAGTTTTCTGTTTGCCTACCTAACAAAAATGAATTATGCACAATAATCCCAATGCTGTTTAGCCTAGAAAAAACCCTTTAATATTAAGAGATTACTGAGAAAAATAGAATGAACTTTCAAGATAGGAACACATCACTGCTCTTTGACTTTACCAAGCAGATCATGCAAGCAATTATTAAAATGCAATTTTTCTAAAAGAAAAAAATGCAAAAATAATTGGGCTATTTTGTTTTGCAAATTCAGCAAATGCTCTTAAAGACATGACATATTCCACGTATATGGATGGGAAGGCAAATTACTTGTTTCTTACCAGCATCTGTTGATCATGGCAGATAGGACTAACCATTCTATACATCTACATATTCCCAAATCATATAAGTGGTAACTTTATTCTCAGTTTCAGAAGATCTAAAAACTCAGCAAAAGTGATCACTGGATGCAAAGATATTCTTGTGATGTCTGTGTTTGCATCAAAACTTCTAAAAACAATTCTCAACAGGTAAGTGAAACCAAAAGAGGAAAGCATGCTGCTAATTTAATCAGAGGAGATACTGACCAGCTAAGGAATATAAAGAAATTGAAATCATCTAAGATTAATTTACACGGATTACATTTAGACAGATAAATTATAGTGCACATTTTTTAAGTATAAAAAAGAACAAATATAAGAAAACTCACCCACCAAAGAAATCAGTTAATAGCTAACTCCTTTCCCCTCTACCTCCAAATTCCCACACACATGCTAGTGTTTTTTAATTCATTGTAAACAGGTGTTATAATTTAACCAGAAACAGTATTTTCACTTAGTAATTTTGTACTTTAAGGACTTGTTTAACACTGTATGTACATTTGCAATGAGCATCCTACTCATCTTCTGTATAAGTTATGGAACAGAAGTCATTCACTAAGAGATCTGTTTACTCAGCTTCATCCCAGTTTCTCTGTAAACTTGTATGGAACTTCATCCCTATAGTTAGACCTATGCTGGATTATGATGAAATTTGATACATAACAGCACAGATATATTGCGTACTTCCTCTTTCATGTAGTTTCTGTCACTGACTCGCCATAATCATGTACATGTTCAGCCTGTTTCAATTGTTTCTCCTAACTTCTCTTTTATCAAGGCATCTTCCATAGCTATTAATTTAATTTTCCACTCAGCTCTTGTCTTTTTACTCAAATTAATGACCATTATTTACCTCTCTTGTTGACATTTATGTATCCTCCATGCTACACAAAAGGCTTTCCTTTATTTTGGGCTTGGGTGCGGGATGGTGTGCACATGCATACATGTTTCTCTGAGTGACCCAACCCTTCTAGAAATACATGCAGAGTCTTGAAAAAAAGGTCAGGGGCATACAAGAAAAGCATTTTCTTTAAAATATTTCATTTTGCTGTCAGTCTTATCCAGATGATCTTGCTTTGTCTAACAGAATATAGCCCTGTGCTGAAAGTATGTGCACATAGAAGAGATACCATCATCTGAAAATCAGTTGTAAGAAAGACAACTGGATCAAAGCAGGATTAAAATTTCTAACAGAGAGATAAGGTTAGCATTATAAGATCACTGAATAGTTTCCCACCCTATTTTTTGGCAGTATAGCATATTATTATTTTCTTTTTTATTTCCTGCAATAACCTTTTTGCCATTATACAGTATTTAATAAATAATTCTTTACTGATTTCTTAGAATTCAGAGGAGAAGATGAATAGATAAAGGTCTGAGAATAGACATAAACAAGCTCTTCCACACTTTGGGAGCTGTAGTTCAATGGATGTATTTAGACAAGCATTTTTACAATAAAAAGCTATCCTACAAGTGTAGTACTGGCATCAGTGTATGAATATGAAACAGGAGACTTTAAATTCAAGAGGGAATATTGTTAATGAGGAAGAACATGCTTTCTTGCTGAGTTACAAGTTGACTCTCCCATTACAGAGTATCACAAATGTGCTGAAATGAATCCCAAGTAATGCATCTCCATGATTATTGCAGTCATTTAATTCACCCTTTCTGTCAGGTCTTTTCCTCCTATTAGGAATTATTAATAACTCATATATAATTTCACACTGCTTACCTTTTCTACAAGGTTGGCTGATCTGCATATCGGCTGTTCACTAAAATCCTTATGCTGTTGAAAGGAAAAATAAATTTCCTTCAACTATACAGTTGAAGGAAACTATACAGTGGCTTGTTTACAGACTGAATATATTCTAATTAGATGCCTACACTGAAAAATAAACTTTAAAAAATTTAAACTTTATATCAAAATGTATAAAGTAAGTTTTTACTTGAACCATGCATGTGCATCTAGAATATAACATAGGGTCTGGAATGGACTGCATGGAACATAACATAGACCTGTAGCAGGCTGCAACACTCAAAAGCCTCAGGCATCCATGCACTGTGAGCTAAATCTAGGGATATGGTTAAAGAGGAATAAAGTTGTACAGTAGTCCAGTTTTGATTAGTTTTTATTTTAATACACTTCCTAGTTAAAGGCTCTAAGGATTCCTTTGGAAAACCATACCTCTAAATTATGTTACCTCCAAATTATAAATGGCATGAAATGCCAAGTTTTTGCTCCCAGTCAGAACTGCCAGTGAAGTACACTCAGTTTTGGAATATGCCTTACATGGTATGCAGAATAACCCAGCTGTATGAATGTCAAAAAAATTAGTCTGGATCCCAGTTTTGATCCTCAAAACTTAGAAATGCTGGAACGGCAGGTTGGTTTTTTTTTTTACCTCAAGTGCTGGCACTGCTGCTCAACAATTTATCAGTTGTGTAGTTTTTCCCTGCCATAGGACAGGATTCTGACTTTCTGGATTGCACTGACCATACTTTACTGTTCAGATACAAAACATATGGACACAAAAATATAGGAAAAGTGTAGTAGATAACCTTTATAGTAATCAGAGTATTTCTCTACTAAGCATGACATGTAGATGAGCTCTAACAATGACTGTTGTTTGATCCTGTAGGTATTTTGCTATGTTGTTCAGAGGAAAGTATTACCTAAGGTCCATGGTGATAAAGAAAAGGAGTTTAACATAGAGGAAAATACATTCAAGACTCATAGGAAATATGAATATCTCCTATTTCATAAAATGTGAATAGTAGTTCAATTTCCACTTAGTAGAACACAATTTGTATTAATGTTCTGGCCAAAAGTCAAATTTCATGGAAAGAAGAATGAATACAGACTCTGCATATGGCCACATGTGCTTCAAATAGCAGTAGCACCTTAATTGATTCTGATACACTTGAAAAACTCATCTTTGTATGAAGTTATTCCTATTGATTGCGAAAGGCACACCCAAGCTGCCTTTCTGCTCTCATTTATGTCAATTCAATGCCATTCAATTCAGCAGAGTTGAACAGAGAGCAGAATTGGGCCCCCAATGCCCAATCCAGGAAAAGGGAGGCTTATAACTCATCCATCAACATGACATTTCCTATTCTCAGGCATGTAAATATGGTTTTGACTGTAACTTTAGGCAAAAAAAAGTACTTGAAGAGACTATTTTTAAGTTTATGTTTGCCTGATGCCTGAGACAACTTCAGAAAAATGTGATTTATTTACACTAGACATAAATTCAAGCGGGGTCATTAATAAGTTTTACCATACCCTAGATACATGATTTTGGTACACAATTTTCCTGCACCTTTCATCTACTAAGTTCATTGGGAAAAAAAACCAAAAACCTGGATTATTTTGTTGGTCTGATATGAAACCCCTGCTTCAGGGTTTCTTTTCAAAAAGCAAATATTTTCCCAGGTAAGTGAGTAGGTGTGATGCAGTGTTGCATCCCGGAGTTTGGGTTTAGATTAGGGTTTTTAATTTATGTTAAAATAAGTTCTGTAATCCCGCGTTTCCCCCGCGTTGTTCCCCCCCGCGGTTTCTGCCCCCATGCTGCCTGCTGCCGGATCTTACCCCTGTGCCGCTCCTGTAACCACCCTGCCGTCCGGCCCCGGGAAACCCCGTGCTGGCCACACGGTCCCGCTCAGCCCGCGGCTCGGTGCCCGCCCCTGCGGGGTTCTCTGGTTGGTCGCTGTTGCTGGCGTCACCGCCACGGCAGCCGCCCCTATTGGCCGGCAGGCCGTGGATCCTCTCGCCCCGCCCCTCCATAAAGCCCTATCCCGCCGGCAGTCAGACGCCATTTTCTCCCATGCGAGTGCCGGGAGCGGTCGCGCCTTTCCATCGAAGCGCGCCACGTGACCAATAAACCGTTCCTGCCAAGCACGGAGTAAATGGACAAATTCCTTACCTCTTTGCCAGGTCCCTAGCGCACGGTAACAGAGGCTGGCCAGCCCACGTGCCCGAGACACGGAGCCGTGTCCGGGAACCCGCGGCAGCAAACCCCGGCAGCACGTGGAATCTACGCCACAGCCGGGCTCCCAAGAGCCGCGTGCAGCCGGGGAGAGCGAAAACCCACGCCGCAATGCAGTGAAATTTTTTAATCTAGATATTAAACATATTACACTCTAGTATCTGTGAACCCATCCTTACAGGACCAGGGGCAAACAGGAATTGTTAGCATTATGTTTTTTTAGTAGCTTGCTTCAGGCATGCATGCAGGCTGCTCAGCATTAGCATTAGCTGGCATTGGTGCTCAAAGGCAGCATCCTGCTTCCACCTTCACCAGACCAGCTACTCCTCTGTCTCTTGTTTCTTGTTCCACACCAAGAGCCAAAGGGAACAACTGGCTTGGGTTAAAACTAACTCAGGAAATGATGAAAAATAGTTCTAACCCAGAGAAGCTCCTCAGCTTAATTCACAGCAAAGGCTCAGGAGTGTTTGTCCAACACAGGGGAAGTGTGGAGCAAGACCAGCCTCTGGTTCAGTGACAGTGCTGGTGTCTGGTGACCCAAAGTGTGTGCCATTCTTTCTAATGTCAGCAGAAGGCATGGCCCACTTTCTATTTCCATCCCTTCTGACAGCATTGAAATCTTCCAAAGGGGAACCAAGTAATTCAAAGCATGTAACAATCTTTTCAAGCCAGCAAACCAGAAAACAACAAAGAAATGCAAGCTGTTTCTTGTCACCATAGTGATGAACTGCTTGCAACCAAACAATATGATACTATTATTATAATTGTTGTTATTATTATTAATAATAATAGCTTATAAGACCTGTTTCAGAAATAACTTGCAGATTTATCTCAGTTCTGTGTGGCAGTAGGGTATCTGAATACACATATGGACAATCCACACAATATAACCACAGTCCTGATTTTCCTTCTGATTCACAACACAGCAGTAGCATTACCAACCCAATTTACAAGAAAGAAAGACAAATAGATAATTCTGCTAGCAAGTTTGGGGGCACAGAGAAGGTAGAGGGAAGGTATTGTTCCCTCTGACCATTGTTCTGTAACTTTAGTAAAAGATCCTAAGATTTTTCTTGGTAAATAAGATTCCTCTCCATTTAAATTCTCTCTCTCATCCTCTAAATATTTCTTACTACCACACCCGTTCTGTGTCAATGGCTCTACAAAGCTAACTTCCTTCTCCTGTTCTCCAGACACCTTCACACCTCCTGCAGCTGGTGCACCACAGAGAATTCCTTTCCTCACAGGCTGTGAGCTCCAATCCCCAGAACGAATGCCTCCAATGCCTCTTATCTTTAGTTTGTCTCTTTTTATTGCTCTACTTTTTAGTAACCAAAGGTAATTGGGGTTTTCCCCTACAATTTTCTCAAATCCTTGATCCTTGCATTATCAATCTCCTGAGCTCCTCTCCCACAGCATCTCAGTGTGCCACTCAGCTGCTCCAAGGTGGTGATGCAGAGTGCCCAGGGCTGCCTGGGTGAATTTACAGACCCCTTTCTGCACACTTAGTGCATTTTCCTGTTCCAGGTAAGAGTGCAAGGTGGAAAAGAGCAGAGAGAAGGTGGTAGGGGGACATAAGTTCCTGACAGAGCTCAGCCTGGGACATGGACTCACATCCTATAACATAATCATGCCAACAGAGAATTCTTACACTCTGCACAAAGTATTTCAAACCTCCTATTTTTTTTTAATCAGTGCAAGAGTGGTGGGGAAGATCAAAAAGAGCTAAAACACTAACTCTATTGGGAAAACCCAACACAAAGACCACAAGGAAAAATGTCCTGCAGTTTGTCCCTTTGCAGAATGTTTTGACAAACACTGCCTTTCATAAACCTTGTCTAACATATAACTCATATAATTCTTTGGAAAATTACTCAGTTTCCCTTTGGTTTCTAAAAAATAAATACACATGAACCTCAAGGGCTATATTTTAGCAGTGCCTATTGCAATCTAATATCTTTTCTACAGTATAAACTGTAGAGCTAAAGCAGTATGTATCCCTCAATATCCCAGACAACCCTAAACTTTCATTTTCTTTTTACTAAAACCATTGCTGCTTCTTGCATATTAAAAAAACCCAAAGTTTTCTTGTTGCATGGAAAATACCTTCAATGATCAAATTTAGTCACAGAGCAATTAGGATCTCTAGTACGTCATGTAAACCATACTACCCTACTCTTACACAATCAAATTGCACAAGGCAAACATAAAATTAATTATCTGTAAGAGTTGTCTGATTTTTTTTTTCCATTGAAATAGTTTCTCAGACTCCTGAGATAATTTGATTCACCCCTATAATGAGCAAAATTTTCTTTTCTTCTTTTTTTCTTCAAAGGTTAAGAAAACTCCTTCTTATCTCTTTTTATTGTCCTTTACTTAACAAGAGGGGGTTTTACATGCCAGTATTTTGACTTTCTTTCCTTCCCATCTTCTCTTACAATATGTCACTTTTCTCCAAACTGTATCTCAAAAAAAGAGATGCTGAAAGGATATTGAATAAAATAACAAAAAAAAATTGAGAGTAATTACTGTTATCAATGTTTTGCGTTAGTCACGACTGTAGGAAAACGAATATAGTTTCATCTGATTCTTTTCTCCCAGCCAGATTCCGTTATGCTTGTTTGGGTGGAGGATTACTTTCCTAGTCACATGATCTCATTGAAATTTGCAGGATTATCACTGCAGCAAACTTTTTTCCTACTAAAAATATGTCAATCCTGAATTATTTTCATGTATCATAATGCAAGTGGCTCAGTAGATTCTTTGCCCCTAAACAGAAATATTTGTATTAAATATGTATTTGGTTCCCAAGTTGTGGATCACCTTCAAGCAGCTGCCTACCTTTTGTTAGCACCCTACACCAAAAAATACCAGTTTTGCTCTCTAGCCTGTGACTCTGATATGCAGAGACACTTTAATTGCTCAGCATTCCTGAGTAATCATTTTATGATGGGTTTATTGCCACCTCTCCCTTATCAGGGCATGGCACTGTTACAGACCCCAGTGATAAATTACCCTTTAGAGAGGGAGAAGACTGTGCCACTTTAACAAGTGCAATAAAGCACTTTTTATACCGTGAGAGTTCAGTGCATTTCCCATTCATCATACACCCTCAGTGATTTTACACAGATTTTACACCGTTGATTAGCTCATTAGTGGGGTTAATTGGATACATTAACTGGCAGAATTACAGCTTGACTATGAACCAGAGGCTGCAGAATTATAAATGACAGACAAACTACAGACACGCATGGCCAGCCTGAAGGAAGTTCTTCTCTTTGATTAACTTCCATTAGGTTTTAATTCTTCCCTTCTTTCATAATTGACTCTGCCTGAATATTTACTATAGCACAAAATAATAAGGAGGTAGATCACATGAAGCTGCATTTTCTATGGCCAACTGTCCTAATGCCACAAATATTCATAAGACAACAACTAGAATACAAACAGTAAGAAGACTTTCATTAGTTAGACCTTACAATTAAAGTGCACAAGCAGTCAAATCCTAGCTGCTTTCACACATCCTGCTAGAAAACAGTTGCACATGAGGGGCCCAACCCTGTTCTCTGAACATAGCCAGAATTTTACAGATGGATTAGTGTGATATAAAAAGATAGGAAACATTTGTTGTCTGTGGGAAGCAGGATGGGGCCACCAAGCAGTTTTCTGCTTAACCCAAATTCTGCAGTGTTTCTGCAGCTGCTGGGATGATGCTGATGAAGGAGTCTGAATTGTTACATCAGAAGTCCACTGGCCCAATCATTTTGTAGGCAGACTACTTTTCTATCAGGGTAATATGGCTTTGAACAATGCTGACTGATGGTTATAGAAGTTTAAAATTTAGTGATTTATTATAAGGAAATTATCTGACAGCTATAACTGGGTTTTTACACTGTTTTTCCCAAAGTTAGTTCTGACCATGTGAACCAAGTTTTTTCCACTTCAGGTATTTCATTTTATCTTGTAAGAACCCAAACTCCTTCAAGTTTGAATACCTCAGAAGACCAAAAGGGAAGAAACTCTGTCTGCTTTACCCTCATTCCTCTTTTACCCAATCAAAACCTCGTTTTTTTCCTTCTGACATCAGTGTATGTAAGTTTGGGGCAAATACAGCATACAGAGCCACTTTGGCCACCCTGTCTCTCTCTCACAAGAAGCTCTCCTATATTTGCACACTTTTCCCTGCTTTACAAATAATGTCTCAAAATGCTGTTGATAATCACAACATGTATCTCATAAGTTACGGACACCTACTCAAGCATTTACTATGGGTGTCATTTTGTTTCATTCCCCTTATTTCTCAGGAGTGACTGATACAAACAAGTGTTCACATGCCCAAGAGGGTATTTCAACATGCAAATATAAGAAAAAGAAATGCCTAAATCTGTTGAGCACAGAGCTGGAAATGTGGAGCAGGACCTCAGGCAAACTCATTTGACTACAGAAATTGGGATTAATTTTAATATCTCTCTATGCCTGTTTAGGTCAAACCTCTTAATGGAATTTTGTTCCAGGGTTTTTGTCTTTTCATGTATGCCTGCAATTGTCAGCCCAAGATTATAGGTTGTTCTACTAGGAAAGAATATTGTAGTTAGTGAATTTGACCTAATTAGTATGCACAGTTGAGTTTGTGACCTTCATTTTCACTTTCACTTGCCCATCTGGAAGGCAATATGTTTCTTGGTCTTTTTTATTGAATGGTTCTGATTTCCATCACTGTACATTATCTTTTCTCATTTCAGTAGGATAGGCTTTGGGAAGAAAGCCCTTCATTTTTGCTTAGCTTCTGCTAAGGCCTCTTTTGTTTGCTTTTTAATTTCTGTGTTAAATAATGTTCCAAGTTTTGGATTGCTACCAGTCTCTGAGTTTTTTGTGTCTCATCTGGATAGACAGCACTTTGTGGTGAGTAGCAACAACATCAAAGCACTCTGATATATTCCCTCTTAACTACCTATAAAGCATTGCTTTCCACATTATGTTATTATCTATGACAAAGTAACTATATGCAATTTGAAAACTGAGGATGAAGCCTGTGGGTTGTAAAAGCCATGCCTATATCATCATGAAGAAAAGTAGTTTTGATGTTGATTTTGTTCCAGTAGCTCCAGTTTCTGAAACTGAAACACCATTTCAGAGACACATTTTTTATGAAATAAAGCCCTTCATAAATGGGATTCTAGACTTCATAGGTAAACAATTTATTAATTCAGCCCTGAAAGCACAGCAGGATAAAAGCAAGTCAGCAGAAAAATGGACATTTTTTTCTTCCTAATAGGTGGTTTTCTTAAAACCAACAGAACAGGTCTCAGAAACATCCAATATGAGTATTTCTTCATATAACTCTAAGAACAATGTCACCCCTGGTTTTCCTGTCAATAACCTGGTTCCTTTTGGTTTTGTGGCATGTCCCTTTGGGGACAAGCTTATTGTCCCATAAACCAGCAAGTGGTTAATATTATCCCTTAATTACTTGTAATGGTGCGAAGCTGAAAAGTAATATTGCATAGCTTGTAATATGAGTGTTAATATGCCCTGCACTTACTGGCAGAGAGATTGATCCTAGGTGTGTTTTAGTACCACCAGAAGGGAAGGCTGGGACTGAGATTTGTGCTGTCATACAGACACCACTACCCAGGCTGGTGTTTTTACTCATCGAGTAGCAGGGCTTTGCAAATGGCCCCACTAAAGTGAAAGGAAATGCCAACAGAGTGAGCTAATGATACTCAGCCTAAGAAAACATATTTGATCCAGCCTTGGTGTTTGCAAACCCTTCCTCTGGAAATCATGGTAGGTAGGCATCAAAGACAGAAGTAATATGATGTGATTGCAGAAGGAGGCTTCTGGCTGCCTTCACCCACAGGCACAAGAATGTGCCTGTTTGTAAATGCATGAAAAGTGCCCTTCCAGTCAACAAGATTGCTCATGCACCTAAGGCTAGACACTCATGCAAGCACCTGGATTGTTTGCACAGGCATTATGTATGCTGCTGGAGCTTCAGAGCACTCCAAGAGACTTTTAGCATTAAAAACTCACCACCTTATTGAGCCTCCCATGAGGGAGCTGATGAACATTGCTCCCAGTCACCCTCTAAACAGAGCATATCAGGGCACAAGCATGGCACAGATCTCAGCTCTGCCTTGCTTCTCCATCTTTTTCACACTCACAGCTGCTGCATTTACTTCAAAATCTGAAACTTTCTAAGCAAACCAAAAGGAAAGCAAAAACTGAAAGCTGATTGCCCTGGTTTCTTGTCAATTAAATGGTCTATTTCCTAAGACTGGCTTTCTTCCCTATTCATTACGGTTCTTAGGCTAGCAAAGTTCAACATCACCATGTGGGCAAGAGAAGTATGTGTCTACAGCTGATTGTTTAAGGAATTTGGTTCCACAGTTTGCTCCTCCTTCCTTCCTGGCCATGCTACAGTTATGTTAGTTTTCTTCCCAACTCTTTTGACTAACTAGTCACCTTCGAGGCAAATGCAGGTGCAACTCTGCACCTGGTGCAATAACAGAAAGGCATGGCCAGTGGAATACAACACAATACTTGTATCATTTTAGACACTGTGAACTTAAATACTGTCTGACAAAATTCTCTGAAGATTACAAGGGAGCTGGGGGAGACTTGAGGAAGATGATCTGTGTGGACAACAACAACTACTAACATTACCATCATCATTATTGTTGTTGTTATTGTTATTATCACTACATTATTGTCATTACCCATTACTATTTAATTACTAACATTATATGCCTATTGAATGCAGTCCAAATTCATGCTGAAGGTGGCTCTAATGACATAATAGTCCAGATAATGCAGGTCCAGCACCTGAGAACATTACCTGGTGCTGCTTAATTCACTCCTGTAGACAGACAGAACTAAGTTCAGATAGCTCTGAACCTCTGCCCTGTGCACAGGGACATGTAACAGGAAAGATGCCTACAGCAACCACTTGGCATAATGTGACTTTCAAAGAAGATTGCCTGAGTCTCTGGTGTAACCACTGGCAGATGGTCTTTGAGAGATATTCTCGGGCTTAAATGTTTATTAGCTCACTATATGAACAATAATTTGTATTCAAGTTGCTATATGAACAATAATTTGTATTCAGGTTAAGAACCTCATGAATAAAAAGCCTGGAATAAAATGGTAAGTCCCAGGACTTAAAAAATTAGTAAAATCTTGTATTTGTTGACTGCAGTCTGATTTACATTTCGAAAGTTCCAGCAAAAACTTTCAATTACTTTTGCCAATGGACTTAGGAAATAATGTGATAATATTAAACCTTAATTCTTCCATTGGTGTTGGTTTGGAAGAACTAATTTGTGATTTTACCATGAAAACAAACAGCGTGAAAGGTATGAAACTGCCTAGACTGTTGCTAAAAGGAAGAAAAGAACTTGCAGAGAAAAGCTCCACACATAACTAGATGAATAATTATGTGAAATAAGACAGTGGAAGTCAACAGAGAATCTAAAGATGAGAATGGGAAAACAAAAAACTAAACAACAAACTGATTGACAAAAACAAGCTATGTGTCTTTAGGGACAGAATGCTGAAGTATTTAGTGAGAATTAGAAAAAATTCTCACTAGCTGAACTAGAGAAATCAAGTAGATTAAAAGTACCCCTAAAATGTCCTTCAGGCACATGCTAAAAATCAGACGGGAAAAGTAGGTTCTTATGTAATGAGATATAATGTAGACATTAAGGACAGTGAAGCCATAAATTAAAAAAACCCCAAACTTAAACATCTCACCTCAGTTTTCTAAAATGACAGTAACATGCTTTACTGGAGGCAATCCAGGTGACTCTGAATTGGGAAGCTCAGCCAAAGCAGGCATTACTCAGATAACCTTGCTTAGATAACAAAGGAAGAACCATTATTTAGGAAAAAAAATAATCACCAGGTTAGCCAGCTAGCTTCTCAAAATTTTGCAAAGCTGCATAACAACTTTTGAGGAAAAAGCTAAAAAGGACATGAATAGAATATTTATTTACTAAAGACAGTCTCATACTCACCTGACACCTTTTTTGACATTACAGATATCTAAGAAAGGGTAGCACAGTACAAGTTAACAGTGTATGCAACCTAGGCTGATGACAAAGTAGTTTTTTAAAAAGAATTTGTTTCTCTAATGTCAGTTTCAATATAGTTTTTTATTCTCTTCTGGATGATCTGAGTTTATATTTTATTGGTAGAAAAATTGTAGGAATAGATAATTTGTTCAACAGCTAATAAGGTGTCCATCTTTTTGTTGTTGCTGTTTCTTCCTTACATATTTAGCTTTCTAGCTACTCTATGATTCATATTCCATAATGCAATTTTGGCCACTTTCCATCCCTCTGAATTGATGTTTCTTTCCATTGCTGTTAGCTAACATGTTATTCAAATTCAAAACATTATTATATTTCTCCCTCTCTTGCTCGCCCATTCTTTTTTTTAAAAATCAAATCTTATTAACATCCTGGCTCCAATTGCTCCTTTTTTTCCTCTATGCATACTGTATGACTTCAAATTTAGAATGAAAAAAGAAAGACTTCCCTCCCACAATTTATCAGAGAAATTTAGTTTCCAAACTTCTTAGTTTCCTCTCTTCTGTATCCCAGTTTTTACTCCTCATTAATTTGTTGCACATACATGCAAATATTCTCTTATTTTGTCTCTAGACAAAGATTTTTAGCTCTTCTTCCCCCACTCGTAATTACATTCTCTGCTATTTTAGCACTGTGGATTTCCCTTCATATTTTGGCCATTATAAGGTATATTCAAATCGTTCCATAGCCAGCTTTTAAAAGCTATGTTAATCAACTAATACACACAGACAGTGCAACTGGCTCTAAATGTGAGCCAGGATAATAAATCAGTTGTCAAAATAAGTTTGTGTAAAAAATAATGGCTTTTATAAGCTTTGGTCCTTACAAAAGTATAGGTTCCTTTTTAGATCACTTTAAGAAAATATCTATAATCTGACTATTTTAAAATACTGACCTTCCTACTGTGGGCAAGTTTTTGTTTGTTGTTTTCTTGGAGCTGATGTACTTTATAATAAGGTTAAGAAATTTATAACCCAGCCTCAATTCGCCACCAAAGCGGATTCTTTGAAATGAAGGAGTTACAAGACATATTCCCCATTAGATTAACATGTCAAGGTTAAGTAGTTTGGATGGATGGTGAAGAAAACATGCAGAAATTTGTCAACAGCCACATAGCTGTTATTTATGATCTGCAGAAGATTGCTCTCAGCAGCAAGCATGTATGTGGAGCCAGGTATCACACTCAGTTGTATAAGGCAGTCCAGTTCCACTGAGCCCAGCTGGGTGACACCACATCACACCACCTCTCACCTTCTGATGTTTGGAGGGATGGACAGTATGCTAACACCCAGCAAATTCTCTGTTTCTTCTCCCTGTGCTGGCCTGTGACCTCAGAAGGAATAGCTGGAGGCCACTTGGTTTTTCACATAGGATGTCCTTGGCCATAGATTAGCTTTTATTACTTCTGTGGTGAGATCTTTCATGCCTATTCTCTTGTTTGACTCACTTGGATTTCAAATAACTCTTCCTTAAACTATGACTACAGATAATAGAAAAAAACATAAGTAAAAAATGAACCAACATGATTGCAACATCTAAATTTAAATCTATCTCTGCATGTACTTCTTGAAAGACTTGGTTAACACCAAGTTTGGTCTCCTCCGCCAAATCCCAACCCCTTCAAGTCTCAGGGGAAAAGTGGGAAAATACCTAAATCATGCAGTGATTCGCAAAATCATCAGCTCTGAAACATAGAGCAGTCTCTCTTTTGTAAATGCAGCAGCTATCACTGACAAGCCTTGAGGTCAGCTTCCCTCCTCCCTAGCCAGGCAATGGAGGTGACTCCACCTGGGACATTATCTCAAAGGACAGAGGACATTTGATTTCTCAAATGGACAGAAATGTCACTGACCAAAACATGCTCCTGCTTCGGAGACCTTTAGTGCCAGAGTGTAGATGTGACCTGTCTGGTCTGGTGTGAAAGCCCAGGCAGCAGAGAAATGGAAGGTGATTGGAAGAGGGCAGAGCTGCATGATTGTTTTTCCTGACTGCAAGCTGGAATATTTCCTTGCTTAAGTCTAGTCAACAGAGCAGAGCTGGTCAGAGGTGAAGGCCAAACCTTGTAACAGGGATCAGTCTCTTCCAGAGGAGTGCAATGTGCAGGGCAACCAGTTCTCTCTGCATCATGCCTTGCAGGTTTGGTTTTCTGCACATTAGCAGAGATACACTAAGGAAGAACCTCTGCTAGAACTGGATGTCAGGAATTTGGAATGCAGGCGCTCATCTGGCTCACTCCAGAGCACTGTGATACCTAAATGCTGAGCAGTTCCTTCTCTCTCTCAAGTCATTATCAGCTCATACCACTTCAGCAGGGCTTATGCAAGACCCTGAAGTTCAGGCTATGTGTCCCTAGTAGTCAATGATTCCCCAGCTTTATTAGATGTCCTGTGGATAGATTTTACAAGTGCTTTTCTCCTGGAGCTGTAAATGGAATAACCTGTTCCCCAATGGACTCCTAGAAGGGCCAATAGCAGTTGCGCCATGTGTTTTTCTTCTTGAGAACTATTGTTCTCAATTATTCATATTCTTTCAGGTTTAAACACAGGCATATGCATACAAAAATACTGACAGAGGATGCCTGAGCCCATAAATCTGACTCACCACATGTTAATACGGTGAACAACAAGTTCTTAACAGGAATATATCTGCACTTTTCCTTCCCAAATGTGTTGTTCATGCAGCTAATAGAGTTATATTACTGAAACTGAATACTAGCAAAAAAAAACTAGTGCATAACTTACTCTCCTTCAGAGGGTTAGGAGCATCTCTGCAGATGTGAGATTCTGAGATGTTAATGGTTAACTCAAACAATTGACCATTTGTAAAAGCAGTGGACACTTTGCTGACAATGTGCAAGGGAACCACTGTGGTGCAGAGGGGGTGAGCACCCATCATCAAGGGCTACAAGCTGGGTTTTGAACCCAATGAGCCAGATGTCTCTGTCGAGCAGGACGGGAACAGAGAACTCCAGATCAGAAGGCAAAGAAAATGAGCTCTGATTTATTTCAAATATACCGCTCTATATATAGAGGACATCGTGCAGACTAATTTCATTGGTCTTAGAGTAAAAACATGTCACACCATTGGTGTACAGTGAATGATGCACAGCAGCAGAACATATCTATAAACAATGTGAATAACAAGATAGATTAGAGAATTATTTAAATTCTTTCCCAACTGTTTCCCAGGCTCTTGCCTGGTTAGAAAACCTTTCTCTTTCTCTCTGACTGAGCTGAGAATATCCACATTTCCCCCTTTTTGTTTAAAGAAGGAGGCAGTGCCCGTCATCTTCCTTGCAGGAAAGAGGACAAACACAGCTCCGAGGTTTATCAGTTGACAATCGAAACCCCCATCAAACATCAGCTCAGTTCAGTCAAAGAGATTTCCACTTATTCTTATATTATAACTTGCTATCAATTTAACTACTAATTTCAAGAAACCCATCACCAACTCCAAAGCATTGTTAGTCTGCGTGTTACACAGGCAGCCTAACTTGTCAACAGTCTGTTTCTGGAAACTAAACAAATGTTCACTCTCCGCTTGTGGAGGGACCAGCTGGCTGATGGTCGATGTCTTGGTCTTCGTCTGAAGATTGTGACGGGTGGTCAGCGCCATGGTCACTGTCTGAAGACCGTCTCCTGACCACCTTCTGTTTCTGCTGTCGCAGGTCAGGGCGCACACACTTCGCAGGTATCCATCGTACCCCGGTACCTGTGGAGACACATGCATACCCGCGGCCCCAAGTGATGAGGTCGCACGGGCCTTCCCACTTGTTTGTGGCAAGGTCCCACACCCAGACCTTTGCTCGGGGCAAATGCGCCTCACCCGCTGGATGCAATGAAAGAAAATGATTCAGGATAACAGGAATCTCTGAATTTTTCGGCACTGTCAAATGGTTGATTGTATATAAAGCTTTCTCCAACCTACTGTGTGGGGTCTCTCCGGGCAGCCAGAAGGCCAGTAAGAGCGTTTTTTATCATTCCAATGTCCTCCCTTACACAACTGGCTCAGTTGTAAAAGTCCTCCCTCCCCATCACAGGAGATACTGGGTCAATGTAGTCCTGAAGGTGTTCATCCTTTCTGATGGGACATAATTGGCTCAACTACACTGCATGAGAGGCAGCTGTTATGTTTTACAAGACATAATTGTCATAGCCCATCAAAGATGCCAAAAGTGCCCACAGACTAATTCCTGGGGCCTTCCACCAGAGGGCTGAGCATGATCCACAATATTGCAACAGACTCACAGTGTTTCCTCAGGGTAAAACTCCTCCCCAGGGGCTGTACCTGGGTGTTCCCATGTAAACCTGAACCTATATTATTGACCTGTCCAACTCCATATGGGCTTCCCCCACCCCCAGGGATCAACACTGTGGCTATTTGACAACAAAATTGCATCAAATCTTGTTTCTGGATCCACAGGTGGTGGTATCTTTCTACTCTTATCCTTTCTATCTCTTTCTTTCTTTTCCTTATCCATTTTCTTAAGTGTTATTTTTATGCTTTATATTGCTGTATTGCTATAGGTAATACATATACTTTATATAGGAGATATATAAATATCTCCTTTCCATTGCAACCAAATTGTTCTAAATAAACACTACACACACACAAATATATGTAAACACTAGTCATTTCATGTTGTTTCACTCTAATCTACCCCAGGGGATCTATTATTAATAAGAACCTTACCCTTGCATTGGGGGTGGGTTGTAACAGCAGAGAACGAGTAAGAAACTGCCCTTTTGTCAGACCCTCACTTATGGTGACAATTATCTGGCTGTACCTGCTGGTACCCCTGATGCCAGTGGAGCCACTGGTGACAGACCCTGGCCCTGTGCCTTCTGTATTAATACTTACATTATGATTCTTACACTGCTTATAGACAAAGTTATTTCAATTATTCTGGAGCATGCTTTCTCCGCTTTGTATTTTGCACACAGGGCTTTACACTGATAATCTAGGCAAAGTGTGTATTTTTGTAGATTAAAAAAAAAAAAAAAAAAGCAATTCCCTTGAAGATCTTACAGTGTTTGCATATGACAGGGGAGATTTACAGACAAATTATATTTTAGTACATTCTCACTAGAACGGTACTGTTAAGATATTCAGAAACACTGGGAATATAAATCCAGAAACTTCAAGCAATAGGTGGCATGCTGCCATCTTTAGAAACAATCCAATAATGTCATATTTTGGAGGTAAGATATTTTCAGTCTAGCAGCATCTTAAAGCTTGCAGCTCACATTACCAAGTTTGTATTTCATGGAAGTTACGCATACAGAGATTTCAGTTTTGCTACAAATCCAACTAATTGCAAAAGGAGATGTCACACCAAAACAAACACAAGAAGAGAAAATATGCTTCCAAGTGTTAGTTTTTCCAGAGAATTCCAAGCATCAGCTGTAATGCAAAATTCCAGTGCAACAGACATTATGTTAGATACAGGACACCTGCTTATACCGCTTCACATGGAAAATTTTGGGATATTCACTCTTTCAGTAACCTGAAGGTATGCCACTTGCCTTCTGAAACCATGTATAAGCCCATGATTTGGTTGGTACTCAATGCGCTTTGACTACATTAAGTGCAAACTGCATGGCAAACTATGTACAATGGCAGCAATGTGGTGTTAGGCACGCGCTAGACCATGATGTGACTAGGCCGTGTAGTTGGACAACCTTAGGAATCGGCTAGCTAGAAATATAATGGCAAAAGAAATCTACCTACCTCCTTTTCTCTTTCAATGAGATTTTTACTCTTCTATGGCAGTACAAATCATCCAGTAAAGTATCTTGCTGTAAGACATCTCTTGATACTGGCCTGTTTATATGCCATTTACCCTCTCCCCATATTTTTCATATATTCCATATGAAAAATAAAGATGAAGGAAAACCAAATGGGATACTCTTTTCTAACTAAAAGCCACAGCAATAAAATGGTGCCTTGAATACCTGGCTTCCTGAAATGGGTGACCCAGGCATTCTAAATTTATAGCTACGTGTGTAGACTGACAATAAACATACATATAATTGCGCCTTGGCTGACAGAATCGCAGAATCACAGAATAATGAGGTTGGAAGAGACCTCTAAGATCATCAAGTCCAACCTATGCCCTAACACCTCAATAGACTATAGCACCAAGTGCCATGTCCAGTCTTTTTTTAAACTCATCCAGAGATGGTGATTCTACCACCTCCCTGGAAAGACAATTCCAGTACATTATTATTCTTTCAGTGAAAAATTTCTTCTTAATATCCAACCTATACCTCCCCTGATGTAGTTTGAGCCTGTGTCCTCTTGTTCTGTCAGTTGCTGCCCGGTGGAAGAGACTGACCCCCACCTGTCTACAGCCTCCCTTCAGGAAGTTGTAGAGAGCAATAAGGTCACCTCTAAGCTTCCTCTTCTCCAGGCTGAACAACCCCAGCTTCTTCAAACATTCCTCACAGCGCTTGTGTTCCAAGCCCCTCACCAACCTTGTTGCCTCCTCTGGACACGCTCAAGCATCTCAATGTCCTTCCTAAACTGAGGGGCCCAGAACTGGACACAGTACTCAAGATGTGGTCTCTCCAGCGCCGAGTAAAGGGGAAGAATGACCTCCCTACTCCTGCTGGTCACACAAAAGGGTCTGGCGGATACAAGGTGAGAAAGAAGAGGAAAAAAATGCAGAAGAATGACAGGACAAGTAAAAATTTAGCTGGTTTGTAACAAGCAATAGTAAAGTATTGATTGTTAATGGTCTTTGGCATGGGAAAGTGTTCCCTGCTAGAATTTGTATTTAGGCTTAGGAATGGAAATATATATTTAAATTTAGAGCAAATTTTAGGAGGCATACCTTTCTTTAACCAAGAACTATAACTTACTGCAACTGTGGATATGCTAAGCACTTTAATTATTTAAACTATAAATTAATGATATTTTTTGCTCAAAAATCAAATGCTGAAATGCAGAACAACATAACTTCTCCACAACAATTCATGTCTGTGTATGATTCTTCCCTGAAAGACCTGCTCTCCTTTACCAAAGAAGTTGAGTGCCAGGTCTAAGTTGCAACTGTTCCACTGCAAGCAGAGCAGTGGTCCTACTTTATAACAGCTAAATACATATGTTTAAACATCATCCATTAAATGTCACAACTTTTGCAAACAGGAAAAGGAAATATTTTTGCTCAGGAGGCAAGATAATGCTAATGCTGCCTTAGGCAGAGCAGAAAGGCTCTGGGTTTTGAAAGTCTGAAATGTTTAAAAACAGAGCAAACTGCAGCGCCACTGATTTTGCTGACAAATCTCTAATAGAAGAACTGAGTTTGTCTGTAAGATTGCTGCACACACTCAAGTATCTAGGTAGAAATATGATTCACCATTTACTAGTTTAAAGATGTTTTCTTGGATGGAACCTGTGCGTGTGATATCCCACAACACAATCTCCACAATGAACCAAAACATTTTTCTCTGACAAAAAGATCCAAGAAAGCACCAGTGTATGAGAGAGAATGGAGATTTAATATTGCTGGAAAGACTGTCTGAATGATTGTCAGACTGTCTGAACTTCTTATTGCAGAAGGAGATTGAATCTTTCCATTAGAATAAAAGTACTGATTACTACCTCTTGATAAGCCTAGTTTAGTATGGGATTCTTGCATAGTAAGAGGAAGTAACAGTGTTATCTGTCTTTTTCAGGATTTTGGTAGGGGAACAGGTAGGCTTTTCAGAGCCTCCTCAGTCAAACATGCAATGACAGCGACTTCCCGTGTGGCCCTTGTGTCCACCACCTGCTTTTGTCTGTTTTGCATCCAACATGCAATGTTATGACACAGCTAAGATGGGCACTTCTGCATCAGAAGCCCTAACTTAAAATTAGTTTGGATTACAATTTTAAAACTTACTCGCTAAGAATGAACTTTATTACTCAATAAGACTTTTGCAAATCAAGTCTATGCCTTCCTTGACCCATATTCCTCAATAGTAAAAATAAAAAAAAAAAAACACTCTGTGTTTCATTCTGCTGGCCACAGACTTGAAGGTGGGGCTGGATTCTCTTCTACCTTGGCCATCAGGAATGCATGTCTTGACTAAGCGGCTGGCTGTTGAATTGTTTCAGTGGTAAGGAGTCCTGACGATTTAGCCTTTTAGGTAGTTAATGGTAGAATTAAAATCCAATCCCTGGTAATTCCTGTAGCTAGTGATGCTGTTCCTAAACTCTGTCTTTACCAACACTCATTTCAGATTATTTCTCACGTGTTTATGCCTTCACAAACACAGTTACACACTAGTAGATAGTGAGGCACAGCAGCTCTGATTACACCTGGGCGTGGCATGGGGGGCTGGATTTAAGGCCCTGCAGGAAGAGTTCTGTCTTAAGTGTGGAAAGAGGTGGCAGAGCATGTTTTCTCAAGGGATGCCTATTGGCTCCATGGCTATTCTCAATGGCTGCTCCACCAGCCATGGTCCTACATGTAAGTCCTACAGGACTTACCCCAGTTCTAAAGTAGCAGACAGTTCTGACACTGAGTCAGGGTCTCTGAAGCAACAGGAGTTATTGCTGTCCCTGGGACATAGGAGAGGCCACAGCCTGGACCTGCCAGAGTTGTGCTGGGGGTTGGAGAGAAGTCATCTTCCTTTCCCCCACGTCTCACCTTCAGGGCTCAGCAGGCCTGGCTGGAGAGTGCATGGCATTGACAACCTGGCCCTTTAATGAGGCAATGAGTTGATTATTTGTTCATAAGGCAAGTGCCACTTTTCCAATGCCAAAAGTGTGCCTGTGCATAGACTCACTACTTAGAAAGGTTGGCTTCAAAACTAAAATAGAACAGTACCTGTTGTTCTGTTACAGAGCAGGGAAATCAGGACTCAAGGGAAATACTAAGGCATAATTTCTGTCCCATCTCCAGCTCACAGTTAGTTAATGGTACTACATTTGATTTACAAAGACCTATTTTTTATTTCTTCTATTATACTCCCAGACTGTTTTAATGGGGACAGAATATTGACAAGGGAAACCACAGCTATTTATTCCCCCAAATTTACAGGTTCTGCTGCAACATTCATCATTTCCCTGAGTGATTTTCTTCTATAAGGGAAATGTCTATCCTCTATCATTATTACAAAATGCCTGCAAACCAACTGTCCACAAAGCCAACTGCTTTTTTGTCAGATGTGAGTAAAGGATCAGGCTCATTACTTGAAAAATTCCTTTTTGAATGATATTTAATCACACACCTGTTACTCAACAGAGAGTGATTTATACAGTGCTGTTACAGAACTCTAGCCATACAAAATATAGGATGGCTTTCATTTGGAAATGTAATCTGGATATCTACTTCTAATTAAGTAGAATTCACATTAATTCATTATGATGACATGTCAGAGGATATTATCCTTCCATTTGGTTGGAATGGCTATTATGAGTACAACCAGCATATTATTGCTATAAAACACAGAATTTAGCAGCAGGTTTGATTTTGTTCTACCTTTCTTTGAAGAGACTATACGATGTATCTGATTATGACTCTGAAAGTCCAAAAATACGTCAGAATGTTAACATTACCAATATAATAAAAAATGCCTGCACAATAAATTAATTCTAAACCTTCAGGAAAAGAAATGCTTTCTCTGTATGCAGATCATGACATGGCAGAGCTTTTAACACCTTGTATAAAGCACAGAAAAGCAGTAGTCTCAGGGAGAATTGCCTTAATTGCTTTGACCCCAAGGGTAAGACACTAGAGCTATATATTCAGTACAAACAATGGTGCCCTGAAGCAGAAAGCAGACTTTTCACTCTGTTGCTTTGATTTTGACCAATGCCTTCAGTGTAATCAACTATGGCAATGCTTAATCTTGCATTTTTACATGTAGGTAATACAAATCATCTTTACAAACAGAGGAAGATTTACAATCAATGACTCCTTCCTTACATCAGGCACAGGCTAGAGCAATTTTGCACTGCACTCTCTATTTGGAAAAACACACTGTAAGAATGAAATATCTGTTTGGATTACAACAATTAAAAACAAATTAATAAATGTGCTCAACAAATGTCAAGCATAGTTCTATTCTTGATTTTAGAAATATGCAACACTTAGCTCTTATTACCTGCTGAAGAGGAAAATGTTACAGGCATTCATAATAATGTAAACCTGGTGCACTGGTTGCATGCTTATCCATTAGGCTGGTTAAATTATTTTACTTGCATACAGATCATGAATCAGAGAACACTGAATGTGTATTTGATGCATACATTCAATTCCATCTGCCATTCCAACTGCCATTCCTCTGCAATTCCATCAGCTCATTCCAACATCTTTTTTCTACCAATTTTTTTATCTGTTTTAAACACAGGTTCATTCCTGGCTCTCAAAGGTCATTTTAAATATCTCATGTACTTAACTTGATTTTTTAACTTTGATATGTGCTCTACAGTCTTATAAAGATTTTGTTATGTGCTGTTTGTCTTTTGCATATCATTTCACTCTACACTTGCTAAGGAACAAAAACCTCAGCCTGGACTGTTTCTGCATGTCTGTAGCTAGACCACTTTCTGATGCTATTTTGTTATAGAAAATAGCAAGCCCCTGAGTATTTTCAGTCACTGGGATCAAGCAACACTGTCATGACTCTTCATGATGTGAACACATACTTGCAGTCCTACTCTCCAAATTCCTTAGGCTTTTAATGATGTTATTCTAAATAAATAATAACAAAACCGATAGTGCGAGCTCACAGGTTTGAAACTGCTTTCATGTGTTTGTGTAAGCAGGCTGTGATTACTGGGCAAACTGGGCTGTGATGAAGTGCTCAGTGTCCCAGAAGGAATGAATGAAGGTTTTTTCTATGTGGGTGACTGCAGTAATTGCACATGAGACTGCTCTGCATGGGTAGGATATAAATTAACCTTGAACCCACACTTGGCCCTGCTTCTGTTTCCTGTCTGTGTAATGGATGAGGAAGAGAGCAAAAGAAAATAACCCAAATAAAAACTTCTTAATCATCTTTGCAGAAAGTAGGGTATTCCCCTTCTCCTCCTGGAGGCCTGCTTTGGGCTGAGGCCTTCCTACTCTTCTCAGGCTGACAGACTGGCTCCCTGATATGCACATTATTTAAAGAGAAGACCACGCCCAGTTTTAGCTATGAGTGTGGGTGACTTGTCAGTCAGCAGTGTCAATGTATATTCCTCATGCTTGTGGAAGCACCCAGCCACTCATGGGACCATTCTGTAGATGGCATAATGTAGATCCCACCTCCTGTTTTGTGCATCAGATGGGCAATTGTGGTTACATAGTGTATCTATTTGGAGATTACTGGCACCTCGGAGCATGGCATCTCTAATTAGAAATCATTTTGACACATGCTGTGAAGATAAATAACTGGTTCTGGTGGCATACAAATCTTTTTTGTTCATGTAACTATATGGAGAATATGTGCTAACTCAGATATCACAGTATCTTAGTTTTCAGAACGGTCCTTGTTTCATCTGAAGGTCTTGATATGCCTTACAGTAGAGGTTGTTCCCATTTACAAACAAGGAAACACAATCACAGGGAAGTGAAGGTACTCTCTGAAGTCACCCAGGAGCAGATTTGGGAAAGATAGGACCTATCTAAGAAAGAAATTACTACCCCCTGACATACTGATTTAAACAAAATACTGCTGAAAATATTTGGATGAAAGAAATTCTTCCAGAAGGCTGAAGAAGAAAGGCCTACATGAATTCGTGAAATGTTCTTCTTCTCCAATGTTCCATGATTTAGTCCCACCTCTGTGGGAAAGGACAGGGCTGCTTTGATCAGCTCAGTTCTTTAGCTGCACATATTTGCTTATTGGCGAGGATCTTCTGTGATGCTGGAAAGCAAAGCTCACTTCAGCTGGCAAGAAACCAAAGTCAGGACATGCTGTTCAGCCTTCTCGATTAAAAAATGGTATCAAAGTGAAATGAGTCACCAGGATAACACAGACTGTATGAATTTAAGTGGCACTCACAGAATGGCAAAGCAACACCCTGAGTATTCATCATGGTTGTGTCAAATCTAATGTGCAACAAAATTATGATGAATTCTGGATGACAGATGACAAATCTTTGTAAGCAAATGTTTCCCCAGGGGCAGCAGCAATGAACAGAGTGGAAAGGCCACAGAAAAGAAAATACATAAATGCATATTCCTGAGTTAAGAGTGCTGCTGGCAAGCCACACACAAATATACCCAGCTGGAGATACTCTTGTGATATGGATTATGCTGACCTGAACATAAGCAGGCTATTTCTGTCTACAAAAGCAGGGACAAAGAAAGCAGGTGAAGACTGAGCTTCCCTTTACTACACACAAAAAAACCTGTCACTAAGGGCTCAGTTGACACTCACACAAGTAGACACCGAAGTGTCACTTTGACACAGTGCCACTGGTGTTGCTGTAAGATACTTTGCTTGGGTGCTGGCTGCCACTTAGAAAACACAGGGCTCTTGCAGGTCCTATTTTTTTATCTGTCAGCTCCATCTAATTGTTACTGATACACTAGGGGAATCTCAAAAATCATTAGGTAGCTTATGTAGAACAATGAATCCAGGCCTAAAAATGGCAAATGTGAAGTAGGTAAGCAGCAGAACTACTACCAGGATGAGCAGTAAGAAGGGGAGTGATCTCTGATTCCTAAGCAATGGCTATCACATTAGCTTCACACAGACAAAACTCAGCACTACCAGCATTTCAAATCCCAAAGTAAAAGCAACTACAGCAATTTGTGAGAGTTGCTAAGTCCATGGGTCCATTAAAAAAAAAAAAATTACAGTTATTATAGGATATCTTTTATCCCAAATGGAAAGAAAAGCTGAGCTAATTTCATTCTCACTGGGTGATAAACATTAACAATTGTTGACTTTTTAATGGTGAGTACATTAGGTCTGAGACTTAGATGGATGGAGTAGATTTCATGTATATATTTGAATATATTTGTTCTCACTGAATGAATATACACATGCTCTTTTTCTCTATGAATATATTTTAATGTCCTTCTACACTTGCTACAGTACATGATATAACATTCAGTTTGACCTTTTAAGCTAATCTTTACTTGTCAAGAAAAGATATTTTAGACATGGAAACTATCTAAACTTCAGCTGTCTTTTGGCTTCACTGCAGTGCCCTGATGCTGTCAAATATAATTTAGAAAGTCATAACACATCATTCCAAAAGGAAGGCTTCTGTTACCCTGAATGGATATATCTGTGGCCAACATATTCCATTTATGTATTCTAAACTGATCATTGTATCTTGCAACTGAAATCAGCTTGCTCTAAAATTTAGAGAGAAAAAAGTAAAATATTTTTAAATAGGAAACTTTGCAAGGGGTTTGCATTACTGAAAGTCAGAAGCTCCATATTGTATTTAAGAGCTTTAAACGTGGTGTAAAAGAGCTTTAAGTTTAAGGGAAGGGATAGGTAAAACCTATGAGGCTGTAAGATAACAGAGGGTTGGAGAGATAGTTGGTCCTTTGCTGGGATGCACCCAAAATCATCACCCACATTTGCAGTGCAGGCACACTGAACACTGTGCATGGTTTGCAGGAGTTAATCAGTTCCCTGAAGTGGGTTGTAAAAAAAAAATAATATTGAAATTCTTCACCTTCATGTAATTCTTCAGCTCAGTAGAGCTGGATCCAAAAGAGAGACCAAGGATGCAAATACCCCTACCACTACTACATTTGATTTAAGGATTTTTCTCTCACCTGCACAGTTGTGGAAAAGGATAACTTGCATTTCAGATAACTGCTCTCTGAAACCAGTGGTTTTTAGTCTCAAATTCAAAAATTGGGAGAATATTTAAAGTATTCTCTCCCTCAAAGTATATATTTCTAGAAAATATTAAAAGGAAAAAAGTCCAGGGGTAAAGAATTAGGCAGCCTGAATGGCAAAGTGTTAATGCTTTTTTCACATCATCTTAGTTTTGTTGTTCATGGATACCACAAAAAAAAAAAAACAAAAAACCAAAAAACAACCAAACAAAAAATCTAACAAAAAAGGTTACCACTGATTGTTATGTTAATGTCCCCCATTTTGCACACTCTTCAAAAAAATTCTTTTAATCTTTGAGATTTTTAATTAATTCTCTGAATAATATATCAAATCAGATTAGCTCATGACCACTAACATCAAGGAATTAATTCATTTTTAGTTCTGGTTAATTTTAGCTGCATGTATCTGGGAATTTAATGGGCACCATCTCTAATAATTAAATCCTCTATTTTGTAAATGCATATTCATGCAACAAATCTTAAGCATGTAAATAATATCATTGAAATCTATAGAAAAGCCACATGTATCAGGTTATATGTATACCTGCACCTACAGAGAAAAAAAATCAAGCCCTTCTCCAGTGAAAGCTGTTAGGGCCAGGAAACAGTTATTAACATCTAAAATATTATCCTAATGAATAAATTTATGAGATTTCTGTTTCCTGTAGTATATTTTTAAGTAGATCACTTTTTTTTTTTCATTATTATCATACAGTCCTGCAACTGTTATTTGCCATCTTTAAGAAAACTCTCATACACTACACTGTTTGTTACATTTATAATCAGCCACACAACACATATGTCAGATGTTTGAAATGGACTTTGAATTTCTGAATTTCTTTACTGGCAAAATATTCCCATTGAATGCTATGACTTATAATGTCCTCAGACAATACATCATCCTCAAAATCAACCAAAGATGACTGGGTAGGAAGTACAGTACATTTAAAACCTTGGGGGGGGGAGGGGCTAAGAGATCATGCTGTATCATAATGGAGAAGAAAGAAAAGCCACACTATTTCTGCAGCTTTTGTATTTACAATTGCATAGAAACCAAAGGTTAGGCAGGGTATCCTTCATAAAGTGGAAAAACATTCTTTGTTACCACAGAGTTTTAATAGGCAAGTCATGTCTATTAATAAGGGCACATCTGTTCCAAAGACTTGCATTATGCAGGTGTCTGTTCCCCTTGTGTTTTTTGATTTTACAGTAGATAATTAGTTAGACATGATTACTTGCAACCCCCATTTGGACCACTTATCTCATTATCAAAGGCTTTAGTTTCTATTATGAAATATGAAACAAAACCCTTACCTTTGCATGTGTAGCACTCAAATGTATACCTGTTAGGATTCTGAGAGGCTGATTGTTTTGTACTTAAAACAAGTTGGCACCAAGGTTAGTGATAAAAAGAGGAACTATTTTTGCTTTACAGCTCTGTGAGAGGAAAACACAGCCTTTCCTATTAATTTCCTAATATCTACAGAGACCTTAAATAATATTTCATTACCTAATTTAGGTTTGAAACACAGCTTTTTCAAAATTCGTTCAATGAATATGACAGGCACGGGTCTTAAAAACAACAATTTCTTCCCGTTAAGCACATATTTAAGTACCTTCTCTTTTCTGACAATTCATGGATCTATTTTGCTATTCCAAAATTTTCTCTCTTCATCTAAATTAAAATCAGAGTCAGTCTCTTTGACATCTCTGGCAGTGGTGCAGCTGTTAGCCTGGGCTCAGTATGGCTAAAACAGAAATACTTTTCTGCCTTTCAAGATTTACATTTATCCCTTCCATCAGAGTAAAAAACAGTGCAATGCCTATTACTGTCACACTTGTACAAAGTCTCATTTCGCGTTTGGACCTTTTCCTAAATCTGAAAATACAAAGTTTGCACATTCTGGCAGAGCAAATACTGCTATGGTTGTGCATTTCTTACACATGAATGCAGAGAAAATTATTTCCTGAGAACTTTGAGTTAGTGTCTTGGCTACTGCACTATTGCTCTCCTCAGCAGGGAAGCAGCCCTCCCTGACCAATGTCTGTTTTGATTGTTACTTTAATCTACATAATTCTACTAATCTCTAATTCTTCATATTTTACTAGTCTCCAAGACCTTCACTTGCCTATTAACTCAGGGTAATCTCAGTAACTCACTTACTCAAACTGGTGTCCCTGTGCATTCTTGGTGATACCTCTACAGTTTGAGAAGTCCCTTCTGAAGTCATTAATTCCCTGAAATATCTAAATAATACTCCTGAACAGAATTCATGACAGCAATCAAGAAGCATGACACAGTAGTCAAGCAGTAAGAATATTCACCTTGGGGAGGGACAAGCTGTTAGTCTGGTCTCTGCTACAGCTGAGTCCATTTCATACCTCTGTTTATACAACAGAAAATGCATACACTGTTGAGGTAGAGTCCAGGATCATTGTCACATCCACTGGAAAAGTGCAATGAGTGGAGATGCTGGGATTTTCTCAGGGACTTCTTAGTGTGGAATAGATTTTCCCTGGACACACACAGCAGATAAAGCCAGATTTCTCAGATATCTTTGCTATTTGATGCTGCTTCACCTCATACCTGGCATGAGGCAAAGAGGTATCTAAGAACTTTAGATATTTCTACATATGTGTGGAAACCTCTGTTTAGGCTTCTAAATGTTCTGACAGTTGCTAAGTAAATCCACATGTCTTTTAATTTTCGTTATTTAGAACTAGTCATTTTTAGATTATTTTTGACACTCCATTTTCAGAAGAGGTACATACACTTTTGAAAAAACATCGTTACCATGTCCTATTATCACAATCTGGGGCCAAGACAGGGTTCTCAGCCCTTAAAATATAAAGTTACGTCAGTTGCCAGCAGTTGTTAAACAGTGTCATTTTTCCAGGTACTCCAACTCTTTCTTCTCCAAAACATCAGGCATTATCTGCTCAATTGCATGGCCTTTCATTGTGCAATTCCATCACACTTCTCAAACTCTTGGTACTGATTTCAGTTACACAGGGGCTTAAATGAGCACCCTACTATTTTCCTCTGGCTGTGACTCAAAGCTGGGAGACCTCTACAAACTCACTTCTCACAAATCCATGCACTTCAGCAGGAAATTATTTAGAATACTTATGAATCCAAGGATTTCCTATGATATTTTTTATTCAGGCCATGTGGTCACAACTACCAATGTCATTTAATCTTTCAGATTCAAAACTAAAATTAATTTCCTCCCTAATATGCTTCATGAATTCAACAAGATAAATCTTATTTCTACAATTCAAAGTACAAGAAAAATGGTTGAAATATAAGAGAGGCTGTAAAAGTAACTAGAAACATTATCCTGTCTGAAAGGCAGACTGGAAAAGATTGAACTATTTGACTAATAGCTGTAATGCAGAATATGACGGGCATAGTGTCGAAAATAATTAGGCTACAACATGCAGAAAATGACAAGAAATGGATAAAACAGAGAAGTTGACTGTCAGGCAAAGCTGTATGAAACTTCCTTCCAACCCCCAATTCCTTACTATTCTCCGCAAAGTCCCAGGTTTCTTTATCAAACCTACTGCAATAATTTATTATTGTTATACTGACAGATTAAATTCCACCACATGCCACTCATGCCTATAAGTTCAATTAAACTGACAAGACTGACATGCATGGGTAACTTTTGTGCAAAAGGGAAAAGAAAGGCAGCTCTTCAATGGAATTAAATTCCAGTAGCACTTATGGCAAGGTGTTTCTGCAAAGCACAGAAGAAAAATTGTGACCCTGAGTTTCCATCCCTGGAGACAGGTAACCAATAAAAACTATATCTGGGTTTGATTAACTCTGCATGTTTTTCTTGACCTCATTAACAGAATCAGCTGATGGATTTCTAGATCAATTTGCATGCAAATGCAGAAGAAAAGGAGTTGTGTTGTAATACTAAGCTTTCTAGACTCCTCCTTACCTCATTTCATCTTCCTGTAGGCAAAACTAAGCAATGAATGGGCAGGGGAAGCAATGTGCCCTCGTTTAGCTGTCAATTTGTCAAAATCTCCAGAACAGGAACCTTTAGCATGGTTTTCAAGCCACACTTGTCCAAGACTTTCCACAAATAGTCTTGACTTGGCAGTGTGTAGGCTGTTCCCCTTTCCCGAAAATTGACATACAGACAAAAGGAAAACTGAAATAATACAGTTAGTGGAATGAGTAAGCAAGGTTTTTCTTTATCAAAATTTTCACTAGTTAGACAAAAAAAGTTTTACTGGCATCAGCTTGCATATGCTTCTTTGCACTATAGAGCCTTAGTAGCAGTGAAATACAGGGTCAAATCCCCACTTTACTAATTCACTGACCAGTTTCAACCAGTTCCCACATTGAAGAAGAAGCTACTGTTTGCATAATTAATAAATATTTAAAAATTCATAGCCTGTCCTGTTACATTTTATAATGACAACAGAAAAATGTCTCTTTTCTAATATTCTTTTCAGCATTATTTTTAATAGTATATAAATAAATAAAATGAAAGTACACAGATGCCAGTAAGATCATTGTCATGGTTTAACCTCTGCTAGCAACTAAGCCCCACACAGGCTCTCACTCAGTCCCCTCACACTGGAATGGGGGAGAGGATCAGAAAAGTAAAAATTAAAAAACTTATGGCTTAAGATGGATAGTTTTTCAGGTAAAGCACAAGCTGCATGTGCAAGAAAAGCAAAACAGGGAATTCATTCAACACTTTCCATGAGCAGGCAGGTGTTCAGCCATCCACAAGAAAGCAGCACTCCATCACCCCTAAGGGTGACTTGGGAAGACAAACAACATCACCCTGAACTTTGCTGCCTTCCTTCCTCTGCCCCCATTTTTTATATGCCAAGCATGATGACATATGGTCTGGGATTTCCCTTTGGTCAGTTGGGGCCAGCTGTCCTTGCTGTGTCCCCTCCCAACTTGTGCACCCCCAGCCTGCTCAGTGGTGGGGTGAGGTGGACTGAGGAGCAAAAAAGGCTTTACTCAGCAATAACAAACCATCTCTGTACTCAGCACTGTTTACAGAACAAATCCAAAACACAGCCTATATTAGCTACTACAAAGAAGATTCAACATACCCTAGCCAAACCTGCACAATCATTCAGGGTTTAAATCTTGACTAAACGTTCACATAATTCTGTGATTCTTATGATTTTTTTTTAAACACAGGGCACTAGGACTCATTTATAACTCAGTTTTGCTCCTGAAACCTTGTATTAATACAGAAATAATAGAAGCAGGCATGGTAAAGAGAGGAGGCAGGTAAAACTGAGAGGAAAAAATAAGTCTGCAATGTCATATTGATTTGTTTCTAGAAAGTAGGCACTTAGCTACATTAGCAAAGCTTTTAGCCACTGGATCAGTCACAAATATCCACTGACTTACAGGAGGCAGTAATACAGTATCTACCTAACACTGGTTAGACATTATTTATCTACATATAAAGCTCCAAACCTCAAGCTAGTTTAGAAGAAAAAGGATTACAGAAAGCTTTACTGCTGGTAGTTTGTTAATCAACCAGTTAGTATTTATTACAAACTACAATATATACATATTCAACTTGCTTTGATTAGGCAAAAGAGGGATGTCAGGGAGGTGCTGACAGGCCTATCAAAGACATACAGTTTGGCAGCACAAGGACAAATGAAATTCACTGGTGGGAAAATGAAGGGCAGCACAGAATAAGTGATAAAATGCAGACAATCTAGCTACATTAATAAGGTAGGAATGATCTGCAAATTCATTAATAACAAGTGACATGGCAGGGTTGCTCTACCTTTAATAATATGTTTGATAACATTCTCTCTTTAAATGGATGCAATATGCATGAGTAAGAGGACATGGAATGATCAGATATATAGATTTTATGCATAAGAAACTCTGAAAATCCCTTCTGAAACTTTTTATAATGATCTGATCATTAAACAAAACTTCTGTTAAAAATTCATCAAGAAGAAAGCACAAGAAAAACAACTCTTAGAAGTCTCCTTTTGAACTCTATCAATATAAAAAGTAATCAGTTAGATAAATTAATAAGAATATTCACCATCTTTCTGGAATGTCAATAATACTTGAGAGTGGGGTTCCATTTTGATCTGTTATTGTATTTTAATTATTCCTAACTAAACACACAACTTTTGCCTCTGAAGAGAACGGAATGACCATTCATTGACTAGCTAGAATGTGCTAGAAACAATATTAAGTATAAATTCAAATTTCTCACTGGGAAAAGAGTTTGCAGAACTGCTTTTGTCAGATGTACCAAGGCCTGAAAAGTCATCTTGTAAGTTGAAAGAAGATGAACATAAACATTCAAACAAGACACCATCAAATGATGGCGCTAGAAAAACCTTAATGGAGTAAGCTCATTAGCCTGGCATCTCTGAGTCAACATCACGAGAGAAAGAGGAGGCTTGTCATCCCCAGAGCTGAACCTTGTCTGAATTGATCTGGATTTATGAGCCAGTAAGATAATCCTTCATATTATCTGTCCTGTTGTTCACCATTATGGCATCCTCAAGGAGGCTGTTTCATTGTGTGCTCTTCATGTCATGCTTAGCTGCAGTGTAATAGTCTCAAGGACCACCTACACTTATAGGTTATTCATATACAAATTAATGGATGCTGGTGAAGTTGTGCATCCATTAAGCAGAGCATTAGCTTTCATGGCATGAATTTACCTATCAGATACTTTATTTATCACAGCTTTTCTGAAAGCTTGTTTACTAAGGGGCCATGCTGGCAGAATATTGCTGCTCTCAATGAATTTTGTGCCTTATACATAAAATTTGAAAAATGAAAACTCCTATCATTTGCCTCTTAGCAGGTAAACAGTGGTCATAAGATAATCACTTTTAAAATCTCTGTTCATGAGAAGAACATACCTCAAAAACTTTGGGTTTATTCCCCTTTCTGTAAAATAAAATCCCAGCCAACAAAACCTTGATTAACTAATTAATAACAGTGATCTTGAAACTTAGAATAACTTTTATCACATTAAAATACTATGTATTCCTTGATCCAGAAAGAGGAAAAAGAGTGTGAACAATTTTATAACTAGATTGTCAAGAAAAGCATTTTTCAGCCTTGCTCTGGGTGCTTATTTTGTATTCAGACTCACACCTAGAGTCAGCTTTCAAATTTGGGTAAAAGTTTTGAATTGCAGACCATCACACTCAGATATTATTCTAAGCAATACATTACTTGGTGGCTTGTTATCATTATCTTCACAGGGACTCCACTCGATCAGAAAATCTTACTTCCTCAAGTTTCCCAGAAAATATTCACAAAGCAACCTCAGCATTGAAGATCCTGCTAGGGTTATGGCACCAGGTCCAGCACTCAGCAGGCTGGCATTTGCCAGTGCTTGTGCAGGATGTTTGCCACCTCAAGGACAAGTAATCTTCTGGATGGTGATATAATGTTAGAAATTTAAGTTCTCATTTAGGCTGAAGTCCCTGGGCCCAATCCTTTAAGACAGTTAAGCATGACAAAATGAGGGAGATTGTCTTACTACAGTATTTCATTTGCACAGAGAATTTTGACACATTTCAATTCACTGACCTGACCTATAATTTGCAAGACACTTCCTTGGCTTTTACTGTTTCAGCTGTTCTCAGAAGTGGAAGCAAATGCTTTGTCTTTAAAAAAAAAATCCCTGTGCCTTTTTGCACTGAGAAATCCTAGGCAGTTAACAACTTGGTGGAATGATTTTGAAGTATGTGCTTACAAACTTAATTGTGGCATTTTCTGATGGTGGATAGCTTGGCTTTCCAACTCAAAGATGGTCTTATTCCATCTTTTTGGATGGAAATATTCTTTTTGCCAAGAGAGTATTATGACTTCTACATGGAACAAAATACTATGATTCCTACTTAGCCATACTAATCTCAACTCCTAGTTCCTCTAGCTGGCCAGTAAAAGACAGCAGATATGATGCATTTTCCTTTTAATTTTCTTGTATTCATGTGAAACATTTGAGAAGAAAGTCATTGTTATAATATTTAAGAAACATCAATCAGTGTTTCCATTTATTTGGCTGCTGTTACCTTCACACCTTCTCCTGCATTAGGCAAAGATATGAAGGGTTATGTTATAAAGAATTTATTCCCAAATATGTGTAGATACTAAAAAATTGTAGATACCCTCTATCACAAATTAATCTTACTTGATTTACTTGTTTCTAAACTAAACAAATTCTAAACTAATCAAATCTTCTAAATGAAATAAATTCTACTTCTCTGTGAATTGTCTTTCGCTCACAAATCAACATGTGTATTCCACTTGCAAAATCCCTGTTTGTACTACACAGAGATGCTATCTAGAAATTAAATCACTAGAAAGATCAATCTTTAGAAACATCTTCATCCACACTGTCAAATTCTAATCTCTCATACTGACTTGAAATATATCACAAGCACCAGTTATTTTACCAAATACTTATCATCTTTATTGATAGCTACAAGCTCAATTAATTTAGTCAGGAAAAGTGTGTTTTAACCAAGCTTATATGGCACTGAGAGTTTATAGCAGATGATTTCAATGGCTCTGGTATATTTTATGTCTTACAATCCTATCTCATATATTCAATATTATCTTGCTGCCAGTATTCTTTAGCTAGAGTCCAGAGACAGGGAGACAGCTAAGCCTGGTACTGTGGCATGATTAATTAACAAAGCAAATCCACATATACCTGAGTGCACTTTTAGGTCTACAGACATACGCAATTATGCAATATTATCAAGCATATATGATGTTTGGCCTCATGTTTGTTTGTAAACTAGAGCTTTCCTAGCTTGTAAACTATAGATTTCTTAGAGACAACCATAAGATTGTTCCAGGTACATGGTAGCAAAATGTACTTATTTAACTATATTTCATGTTGGTTACCTGCAAATACTGAACAGAGAGAGAGTGTGTTTGGCTTTTATCTGAAGGACAGAGGCAGAGACTCGATAGACTTTAACTTTTGAACTGTTTTACAAACAGTGACCACCTCACAATATTTTTTTGAGTGAATGGTACCTATTTACATCTACTCATACTCAGGTCAACAGGAGTTGTACCACTTATTGCAGCATTAGCCTGCTGCTGCTGTCTTTTGAAAATGTCATGTGCAATAAATATGCAAATGATTGCAGTATTTTTTTAAGACCATATTAAAACCTCTAAATTCTAAAGGGTATCTGCTCATCTTGTTTATTTTTTCCTTTTAGCTCCTAGAGTTGTGACACGTTTAAACACATACATTAGCTGTTTTTCCAGGTAGCTCCTCATAAACATTGCAAAATATTAATGAAGTTGTTAAGAAAGCAAAAGGCACAAAACATCAACAGTCATTGCATATTTAATTCACTGCTTTGTTCATTCTTTCCCCATTGCAAATGTACTAAATGACAATATAATTATAACCTAAAGCTGTTGGTAATTATATGCAAAGTGCTATAATAGCAATGAAACCCTAATGCTGAGAGAGAGCAAGAAAGAGTCTGAGGGAAGACAGACTCAAAATAAGCATTAGTCATTGTACTCCTGGGTACCCCCTAAAATTGTTTGATTCTGATGGGTTATCCAACCTGCAAATTACCTGAAAGAAATTCAGGTCAGGTATAGAGAAAACAAATTAATTACCAGGAAATTACTTGCTGGTGTTGAGCCAAGTATTAGCTCCTCAGCATTCAGCACCATTGGAAGAGTGAAGGAAAACAATACAGACTTGAATCAGGAGCTGGAAGCAGAGAACAGCAAAAGGAAAAGCCTATTAGAAACTTTGTTTCTAATGCTGTCACCTTTCTTCCAACCAAACCTGAGCTCCACGTCCAGTGCCAGTGTGCACTACCAGCAGATCACCATTCTCCTCCTCACCCTCTTGTCCTGGACAATGGCTGCATCACCTGCAGGAGCCACTCTCTGGTTCTTCATAGGGCCTGGGATGAGCTGTTCTGTCGGGTGCCATCCCTATACCTCCTGGTATTTTATGGGTTCTAGAAAAGCTCCTCTATTCCTTTGGAATTTGGAATAATTCCACCAGCAAAGCAGACAAGACCAAAAGTCTCAAGAGCTGAGATATATAGTAACTTAGACATTCTCTCCTCTTAGCTAAGCAAATTCTTTCCTGGATAGAAATGAGAGCCATGATCACACAATTTGTCAAGGGAATGTTTGACTTCTGCTTATTGTGTATTTGCTGGAATCAGAAGGAAATGCCATGTAGCTATCGCTTCATTAGCAGAGCAGTAATATGCAGCAGAGCAATGTGCTCTAGAGATGGAACTTAATTGAGATAAAGCACATAAAAACTGTGAATTACATGACAGGCAGAATTGGCAGCCTGTGATGGTAAAGTTCTGCTTATCTTACTGATATGTACAGTACGCTACAGCTGAATTAGTTAAACTTATACAAATACGATCAGAAGTTACAGCCCCTGCTACACTACTTGCTCTTGCAGGCTTTCTGCCATATTTTAATTTCTCCTGCTAAAATCTGTTTAAAAGAGGAAAAGAAAAAGCATGCATAACAGAGCAAAAAGCAGTACAACTCCAAGATTTTGTTCTGAACTGCCCTTACTGTTTCCATTCCTTTCCAATTCTTCTCCCTAGCAGTGAGGGGAAAGTGAGCAAGCAGATGGTAAGTGGCACTTAGTTGCCAGCTGGAGTTAAACACAACAATGACTTAGGAAACAAACATAGTCCTAAAATTTAAAATTGTTTCCATTGCACAGGACAATGGACATTTTGTGTTCACCCTTCCCGCCAGCTACATGATGAGCTATGAACTGCTTGGGCTCTCAGACCACTGACCGATTCCCGGTTAGTTCCTCTCTCCATGCATGGGACATCTGCCTTGCATCAAGACCCATCTCTGCCCATCCTGAGAGCTCACAAAACCCTTCCAGTCTCACCTGAAGGGCTGAATGAAAAAATGCTTAAAACCACTTGCTGGCTTCCCTGCACCTTATGCTGCAGCTGACACACAGATAACGTAGCACCATGTGTACATTGTATGTAAGGGCTTTTGCAGGTGGCTTTGAGCTGCCAGCAGGAGAGAACTGGGATTCTGCAGCAGCAAAGTGAGCAAGAAAAGCTCATTATTCCTTTAGTGTACACAAGTTCCCCACTACACAAGGTATTTGAGCAGGGTTGCTTTTAAAAAAAATAAAAACACAGGCCTGAAATATATGAACAATTTTCGAGTAAAATCACTTCTGCATTTTTATATCGAAATATTGATTTGTTTGCCTATGTGCTCATTTGGTACAGTGTATGGAGTATACAAGCACTGACATGTGACCATGAGTGCAAAGCAGCTGTAAAAATTTGTTGAATCTGAAAGGTTGTGGTAGATATCTGCACTGTACTGATTATGTCCTGGGTAAATTTTTGTGTATAATTCATAAATCCTTAAACCAGAAAACAAAATTACAGTTACCAAGTATGACTTCCTTCATTTTCAGTTCTGATTGTTATCCTCTGTTTTTATCTGAATGAAAAAATGTTTTGATAAGCAATAAATTACATAAAGATGCAAATAAAGGATGAAATTATTTTAAGTAGTCTGGGCGCCTACCCAAAAATGAACACACCACTTCCAAATGAAAGGCCTGCTCTGGAATACGTGCTTGAAAAAGAATGACTCTTCTGATACAAGACAAGATTTTATACTGTTTATACCTTTTCAAGGTTTCTGGGATGAAAGGACATTAATTCCTTCAGTTTGTCCAACAACTGACAGCTTACATGTTAACGTGACAGAACAAGAAGCAGAACCCCTTTTCCACCTGTCCTCACAGCACAGGTATAACATGGGACCACTGCCCTTGGGGTGACACCAGCAACACAGGCAGGAAACTCAGCACAGTTCTCATTCGCTGCTGATTTTGCCAACAAAACCAGCCACAGTTAGTTCTAATTGCGGTAATGGTGAGTTTGATACTTATCCAGGAACAGTCCCATCTCTGAGTTGCTCTAGGCCCATTTTCTGCCTTAGATGGTACTCTCTGCCACTCAGGGATATCAGGCAGCATGTGGCAAAAAGCCTAATTCAGCACACTGCTGTTCAACAGCTGGCTTAGCTATACTGCCAGAAAAATTAAATAAGAAATTTGAAACTACAGAAAACTATTTCCCTTGTATTCTACATTTAGACAACAACTTGAAAACATACTGGCTTTCAAAGTCATAGCACTTTATAGCTCAGGACAGCCAGAGCCTTTTTCTCCAGATCTGATTCTAATGCAACAAGAATGATAAACAAGAATCACTACAGTCTTGTAACCACGGATGTTCTGTGTCACACGACACCCTCGGCTCATTTCTCTCTAGAGGGCCACCCCTCTTTTGAGAGCTGCTTATTGGCAGGATTTGTCATGATGAGTGACCACCAACTTGCTGTGGTGAGACAGCCTGATTTGCCTACTCCATGGAAAACTTCTGCCAGCCTCACACAAGGTGGTGAACTAACAGCAAGAAATGTGTGTTATCAGCAACCACACATCAGGCACTCAATACCATCAGCACGTGTCTACATACAGGTCAGATCAGGTCTGGAAGTGGTTCAGCATATCTTGAAGAAAGCATCATCAAGAATCAAAAGCATAAAAGGTGCAGATGAGTTGACATGATGAGAGGGTAACAACAGTCATCTGCAGACTAAACTGGGACAGGAAAGAGGGCAAGCTAAGTCACCGGGTGAGAGCAAGTTTAACACTGTAGCCTGGTTCTGTAAGGAACTGAGCAGAATTTTCATTGGATAATCAGAGGTGACAAGTCCACCAGCTTTTGCATAGGCAAACAAAATCATATCTCATGTAACAAGGCATCAGATTTCTATGTCTCCATTACATAAGTGGAGCCATTTCCCCCCATCTTTGGTTTTCATTTTGCTGCTTGGTTTTGGTTGTTTTTTTTTTTTTTTTTAATCTGCCAGAACAATTCATAAAGTTTTTGTACAACCAAAACAATTTGACGGACATTGTGCAAGTTGGTTTTGCTTAATTCAGTGATTTTTTTTTTTTTACATGCAAAAAAGTAAAGATATGCTTTGAATGGGTGAAAGCTTTTTGGTCTACTACCAGCAGTAATACTTTTTAAGGTGCTAAGGTATCAAAGGAAAGAAAGAAAATAGATATGAGCTAAAAAGTGAAATTGGTTGAACAGCCTGCATTTGTCTAACTGGAATTCAGGGTTGATGCCAGTTTTTACAGACTGATCTGCCACAGGAACACATAATACTTGTAATTCCAAAACAAGGTTGATGCACCTTTGTTCCTAAAGTATTTTACCAAAAATTCTCAGTACACCACTGGAATGATGTACTGAGTTCTAGGGCTCAGGAGCATAAGAAGGAAATGGACTTGTTAGAGTGGGTTCAGAGGAGGATTATGACGATGATCAGAGAGCAGAACACCTCTCCTGTGAAGACAGCCCATGTCAAGGGGGGATGGAACTAGAAGATCTATGAAAATCCCTTCCAAGCCAAGCCATTCTGTGATTCTAGAAAGCTGAATACATCATCATAAATTTCTAGATCATCAAAATATAGATGTGGACCCTACTATGAAAAGTATGCTTAGATATATAGGGGTAAATTTTTTTTTTTTTTTTCAAAAGAAAAGAAATGTTACCTGTGTTCAATTTAAAACATTTTGCTCAACCCAAAATAAATTACCATGTAATATTTTGCAGGTCATTTAACTTCTTTGTGTTTGACTTTGAAGCTACTTCAAATGAAAACAGAAGCATTTTCACTCCTGGTAATTTAAACAGAGCAGCAGGGTCAGTGGATGCAGAAGACCTTCCAGGTTATTTTATGAGCTGGGACAATAGCCAAAATATCCATCCTCTGAAAAACACACACATTTCTCTGAACACAACTCACCTGGTTATTTGGGGGTTTATGATTTTCCTATTTGGGTCACAACATATATGGGAACACAATGAGACCTTAATTACAGAGTTACTCTCATCTACAACAAGCCCTCCAACTCCAAACCCTGCCCTTCCCCACCACAGTAAAAATCACTTCAGACCTCTTCCTCCTACTTAACCTTGCTGTCTTTCTCATGCATACATGTTTGTGTGTGAAGAAATGATTGTAAATAATGTGTTTAAGCAGCAGAAGCATGATTCATACATAAGCTTCAGTGAGGGGTTAACTACAGTCTGAAAGACATTTGCAGTGAATCTCCAAACTTAGGTAAATGGCAAAGCTAGAAAAATGAAGACAAAGAGTTCTAGGCATAGTGGCTCCCTCCACTACTGCCCCAGCCAGCTTCAGGGAGTTCTTACAGGAGGTTCTGTGTGTAGATGGAATAGATTCCCATACCACTCAGAAGATTTTTTTCACTTTGAGCTAATGAAAACATTCCCTACACAGCTCCCTGTCCTGAACTGGAAAAAAACCCAGACTTTTTACAGCCTTCCAGATCTAAGCTGCCAATCAGTCAGCCTTGCACTGGATGATCTCATCACTAGGCAACCATCCATGAAGGCCACTTCTCCTTGAGGATGTTCACTTATTGTTTAAATGTATTTCATTTCCATAGAGGAGTGTTTCACCTGACAACTCTCTTTTGTTAACCTTGTGCTGGTGGCCTTTAGAATTATTTTCTGTTGTGGAAGTAAGAGAAAGACAGAAACCTAAATGCACAGAAGAATTAAATTTTCCATTTGAATAAACATCCTGTAGTGTGAACAGTGTCCATAGCTGAATAATCCTATTGATAATAGTTACTATGGCACATCAAAGGGCGTAGCCTGGCCACATTTTCACTATAAGTGTAGACTAATAACAGAAAATATTTTTATGCTATTCTAAGCATTGTAGAAGGTATTCTCAGAGCTGACCTAGCTTCCACCATGGAGAATAATTGTATCCTATGGGCAAAAGGCTCCGTTTATCAAGCCAATGGAATGAAAAACTCCTACAATGGTGGTGAAGATTACAGGAAAACTGTCCTTCTGCAGGAAGCTACTATCAGGCAGGACAGATGTACAGTGCTTGACTCTCCACTTGTATCAAAAGTCACATAATGCAAGAGCCCTGACTCATACAATGGCCCAACCATCTTCAACACCCTGCTCTAGCTGTCGGGTACTCTGTGTGCTCTGACCTCAGGGCAAAGGGAGCAGGGTCTCAAGGGAGAGGAGGACAAGAAGGTTGCACAATTAGTTGATTAATTATAGTATGGATAGCCCAATTCTGCTTGCTGAGTGAGTTTGTAACTATAAGATTTAATTCTGGCTGCTTATTTGCTGTAACTGTACATTATTACTTATCCTGAAACAACTTGCCTAACAATACTGCTTTATCTTCAGTTTGCTTCTGGGATGGCAAATCAGCGCATATCAAATTAAAAAAAAAAAAAAACCAAAAAAAAAACCAAAAAAAAACATGAGGCAATAGCCCTGAAACTCCTTTTCTGATATGGATAGTGCTGCAACTTCAAAATGCAGTACTATTTTACAAACCTGGCCTGGAAAAACAGATAAATCAACACTATGTTGCAAACAGAAAATAAGCATGTATATATGTGGCTGATTCTTTCCTTTTGCAGTCATTTCCATCTCCATAATGAAGCTATAATCAGTGTCCTTCTTCCGAAGTGGAATAATTAAGAATCAATTACACTTTAAACTGTAACACTGACTACTCTGTAACTATTATGTGATTGGGAAGCAGCTATATTGTCATCTTTATGTAGTTACACTGAATTACACAATCAGTTAAATGGAATTATATTGAGAAATTTTATGTAAAGTTATTCATATTAAGTTCTGCAACTTAAGGACCCAATGTGGAACAATTGCCCACTTGGAGCAGGCTTTGAATCTAATATGTACAGCCCTGTGACTTTGCAGGAAAAGAAAAGGTTCCTTAATAAGTCTGAAGTGTTATCATTAGTATCATTTAATGCAAAGTGGTTACATGCTAGTGAACTATTTCAACTACTCTATAATATGGCTGAACTAAAGAAAAGGAGCAATTGATAAAAATGTGGTGAAAATTTCATAATATGGAGAAATTAAGAACAGGGATCAAAAAGCTATTATGGAGTGCATTCAGCTGGTACCTTCACAATTGTAAAGATACTTAACATTAAATGGGAGAACTTCAAATCACTAATTTAGTTCACAGTGTGCTTTGGGGATTTGAGTAACTTCATCTATGTAGAATGTCTATAAAGCTGCAAAGTTAAAGCTGAGCTAGGGTTTTAGATTTTTCTCGTGGCACAGTGAGATATAAAACACTCCTACAGTGAAGCGATAATGTAAAGGTTTCAGTTTGGACTGATCCAATACACAAACCTTAGGGCCTGAAAGAATTGAAAATGTGGTGCAAAAATAAACACTTCAAAGGAGAACCCTGCCTCAACACAGCAGAAAGGTGTGAGAGGAGAAGAGTCTGGCTGGATACATGACAGAAGTTGACAGGGTCAATTTCTTGCCCTTCAGGGGACTGATAAAGTTTGAAAAACTGAGACTGATAAATAGGAACCTAACCTGAGCAAGGTTAGGGTGCAAACTAATTATTTAAGGATTCTAAAATATTTGCCAATCCTCCATCAATCTAGCTACAAAGTTAAGTGTAGCGAACAGAGGAATAAAGAAAGAAAGCACAACCATTTTGAGGAGCTTTGTTTCTTCCTCAATAGGAAACTCTCCTTTTGAAGCACAAAGTTTAAAAAAGAAGGCCACAGGCTCTGTGCTCTCCTCTACTGAGAGCACAGAGATGTTCATATGGATTGTCTTTCTAGCATGGTCTGGGAAATGTCTGATTCAGGTGTAAATATTGAACAGTCCCATCATTAAGCACCATGTATTAGTCACTCTCATTCTCACAAGTCAACACATTTTTAAGTACATTTAACATTTAACAAACATTTAACATATATTTCACTGAAGTTTATCTAGAATCCTCAATGTCATTAGACAGCATCTGTTCTCAAGTTGGTCCCTTCCAAGGTATTTTTTTGTTTGTTTTGGAGAATAAGCACTACCCTTTGCTCAACTGAGATAATGACTTTATACCTGAATCTGATAATGCCAGTGCAAGACTTTGGCTTCCTTCTCATCCAGGAACAGTGCCTTCTAGCCTGCAGGCTCCAAAAAACTTGCATTCAGCTTGGCCAAAATAAAAGCAGGCTTTGTTGGAAAATTCCTTATTTAGCAAGGAAAGTTGGAAAATAAGGCTTACAAAGAGACTCATTTAGTGGAACATCATGAAAAATTCTGATAGGGGAGAACAAAGATTTAATTAGAGTTTGGCAATATTACCTGCAATGCTCAGAACTGAATTTTTTCTCTTATTTTTAAAGTTGGCTCTGACTACATGTCTCAAGTCCTGCATAATTTGATGAAATTGCCCTGCAACATGCCTCATAAATACAACTCATTCTGTTTTCTCTACTGCCCATCCATCTCATGAAAAAGGTGACAGCTGATTCATAATGTTACCTTATCAAAATGTTTTGTTTCAATTCATGAGACTGGCCTGTTTCAGCCTTACATAATCAAAGTTATTTCCCAAGTAACACTTTATAAAAGTGCACCAAATTGTTACTAATTGTTCTACTAATTCAGCTTAATTATCAGCTTACAAGAGGTGTGTCTGAATACACTAATCCAAATAAAACCTTGGAAGCAGAATGCCTGAGGCCAGTGACATAGGACCTTTATACAAAAGAACATCCCAAGTTTTGTAACGAAGGATGCATTAGTCACATCTGATGAGATACCCATCATAAGTATCAAGGCTTCTGAGAGATTTCTTAATTGGCTCCACCCCTATTTTTAGAAATGGTTTTGAAATTCCTCAATGATAAGATGGCACCAATAAATGGGTAGATAAACTCAGGACTAAGTAGCATGCTCTGAGCTAGTTTATGGTTGACTTCGAAAAAGATCCCGTTCCTTCAGGTGTCCTATGGAAACACAATGTTGGTAGATGCCAAAAAAGTCCTTGCCAAGCATCACCACTGGCAGTACTTCTGTCATAATGGAAATTCTTGCCATTTTCAATCTAACAAACTTTAGACGCTATTACCTAAACACTCTTTAAATCTTCACAAACTAGTATTTTTACCATTCCCCGTTACCTCCATTTTATAGGTGGATAAATGGAAGGACAGAAAAGCCATGACTCCTCTAAAGCTGAGTCATATTGACTTTCATCCCTTGGCTTCACCTGACAAAATGTGCTTGATCCCTTATGTCCCAGAGCAAATCAAAGCAGCTTTTTCATTAAGTTTTAGACATCTCATCCACATTGTTTTCTGCTGGTCATGGAAAACATAATGAAGTAAACTAAGTTTTCACATGCACCAAAGTGACCTCAAATTTTCTCTCTTCTTTTTGGTACTCATGGAAAGTATATTGTCAAAAGAATTATATCAAATTTTATAAATTACCCAAGAGAGTTTCTTTTACATAATAGGGCCCTGGAATGGAAATTTGGAATAAAAAAATTCTGACAGGCTCTTAGTTAAAAGCACTAGCAAAATTCTCTGGTCTGTGCATTCTGACTAATTCATTGGTACGTTTTACGTTCATTTATGCTGTGTACCCTCAGTTGATCTCATTGGCACTTGAAATTTTAGCTAAAAAAGAGCATAGAGAGCAGCTAGGCATTTTATCCCTGTCCAAACCATATGACAGTGTCAGCCTCCACACTTACCATTAGATTTCTCTCAGACATCTAATGCAGAGCCCAGCCTAAAATTCTGGCTAAAACGGAGGAAGAGTAATTAAGATTGACATAAGGGGTGCAAAATCTTCTGTCTTCTTCTGAGGCATTAGTTAAATAGAAAGCGTTTCAGTTTTTGATCTTGTTTATTCAAACACTACAATCTCCATGTCAGCAATATTTTGACTAAATATGCCTGTGCCTATTAAAATGTGGTTTATATCCTCCATTGTGCTTTGGCTAACTGTTAAGAATTTATTACACTGGAAATCTGGACCTAGATCTCAAAAATCTAGGCATGCTTTCTGCTCCATGAAAACATGTTTAAAATTATTCCAGTGATGTTTCCCTTCTGTGATATTAGTTTACCAAAGCCTCTATATTAGCTTGCCTGAGTGATGAAAAACGAGGTCCAAGCCCTTGGTAACCCACAAATCACTTCATGTCATTTGTGGCTAAATGAATGCATTAGCCAGTGCAGTTATCCCCAGTTGACACAGTGGAGAGGTCACATTACAGCACGAGCTTCAGTGAAAATTTTAGCAGCCTTGCTACGTCAGTGTGGCATCAGTACTCAAGGTCACCAGCAGCATTAGTTAAGTAGTTATGAGTTTATCCATCATTGTGAGCAACTTTTGCAAGATTGCAGCTAATTTAAACAGGGCTTATCTATATTTTAACTGAGCTGCAGTGGTGACAGCAGTTGCAGCATCATCATTAATCCTGAAGCTCTAACATGCAGAACAGCTTGGACTGCAGTTTTGTACTGTGTACAGCTAATACAGATGTACGAATTTGGGTGGCACCTTGGGCCTGCTCCCCTGCCTCCTTATTTGTGTTCCTATTCAGCGACAATAAATCTCTAAAATACAAGCTCCTTGGCTTTAGGCTGTGTGAGAAATAGCCCATCTGCAGCAGTGGCAAGGAGCAGAGGTACAATAGGAGGTGTGAAAGCTGTAAATCACCCTGCTCTGGCACCACCCAGGCCCTTCACAGGAGAGCATCAGCCCATACAAAGAGGTACCTGGTAGAGGGAGAAACCTCCACAGGACAGCCAGAGGAACCAGCCCCTGCCCACACACCTCCAGGGTTGTCCCAGGACAGCCAGCAGTCCAGCTGGAAAGCCCAGCACCACAGGTCTATGGGAGAGATTGTCTCGAGCATCTCAGGATCTCAGGATCAGCAAACCAGGAGAGATTTGGGGCATATTATGGGATGCAGGCAAGACCATTTGGGGATGGCACTTATTACAGAACAAGTGCAGGAAATGAGGATAAGGGGATAAAAGGGGGCAGATACTTATGAGCATGTTATTTACAAGCATGTCAGCACATTTGTTTGGCCATGCCCTGCACCTGATCTGCACAGTCAGTTCTGTCTTAAACTCTATTTCCCTGACTGAGGGAAATCCCTAATCTATGTACATGTACATACATGGAAGTCTAAGTGCCAGCAGCTGGACTGAGGACCCTGTGTGTGGGGTGCTAAAGGAGCAGCTCTTAATTCTGATCATCAGAATGGGGATCAGGAGGAGACTGTTGGGACAGCTCATTTCTGTGTGAATACTGCATACTTAGTTCATCTGTGTGGCCTGCTGTGTGTATGTGTATTCAACACCTGTCTGCATGTGTACTTGTTGGGATTACATGCTCAGCCTCACCAGCGCTTGGACCTGCAGCACTAACCTGTGGCTGCCTTCCATCTATGAGAATTGCTGGATTTGGTGGCTCCCTGAAGCTGTATCCTCTTATGAAATTATACACCATCTAGGGCAGCTCTGGAATGTAGTATCTACAAACAGTGTGTACTAAGTGACAAGCTAGGCCTCCTTTCTGCATGCAAACAGTAGTGGACTATCATGGAACTCCCACTAAACTCCTTTTCCCACAACTGCAAACATTGCCCAGCAGATCACCGGTACAAGAGCTATTTCCGCCCTGCTGTTTCTGCAACTATTCCTCCTGTGAAGTACAGTAAGGAAAACAAACACAAACCAAAAACAGAAAGAGGGAGGCATAGCCCTAAACAAAATTCTTTTGAAGTTGATGGGACCCCAACTCATTACATTTTAAACAAAAGCTTTAAGCCTCTCATACAGATGAGCTATTGTCTTTTGGTCTCCTTTTTGATGTTATTTTGAAGTGCCTTGAGGATACTTGATAATAAAGCACTCTATGAGTTGTATTACCTTGTTCTGTATTGCAATATTTTATTAACAACAAAGACCAAATGAATAATGAAAACACAAGCTGGAAAATTATATTTTCTTCTTCCATTGCTTGTTTTAGTCTGATCTAAGCAACTTATTAATTGCCTTCTTTTTGATGGTATGAATTTATGTTTGCTTAATGAGAAAGAATGGAAATAATTTCTATCAATACCAATTACAATACCATCTTTCTTTAAAGGAAGGGTCTGAGGCAGACAGTGTTGCTTGATGGATTTCATGGAAGCTTAAGGATTTTGCACAAAATGTTAAAAGCAATTTTCTAAAATAAGTTAAAGGCAAGACCCAACCTGTAAATTAGAGTTTTTCCATCCTAGTTTTGACTAGGGAAAAACAGCACCATTCTCCTACAGATGCAATTTTCTAAAGATGCAAGCCTACGAAAGCCATCCATAACAGCATTTTATGCTAGAAATACTGTGCCAGTTACTGAAACACATACCATGTGAACAGAATTTTGGATGCTGTCCCTAAAGAACATTAAAGCTAGTCTCCAATTTGAAGCTCAAATTCTTTCACATTTTTCTTTCTCCATCACACAGTTATTTAAGACTAATTTATAGCTTCAGGTTATTTAAGACTAATTTATAGCTTCAGGTCTCATAGAAATTGGCTGGATTATTTTGTTATCAAGAAAATAAATGCTTTTATTGGAATCAGAATTTCATCCAGGATATTTCATCTGTACTGTAATTAAAGAGGTATTTTAGAAAAGGTACAGTTATACAGGGAATATATCCAAAAATATTCTCACAAATGCTACCAGTGGAGTTTAAAATGGTATTGCCACAAACTCACTGGGGAGCTCAAGGTTATGGTACTTTTATTGTCCAGCTATGTAATAAGGATAAGTAACACCAGTCCACAAAAAAACACATTCCTAACCCAGCATTCTCACTGTCGAACACTACAAAAAGCACTTAAGCAACAAAAAAAAAAAACAAACATCTTGAGCCTGTGTTTGAGTATGGGAAGACAAGATCAAGTACTTCTATGCATCCCAGACTTTAAGAGGGCATGTCTGGAATGGATCAGCTACGGGGCAGTTCCTTTTCAAACTAGGCAAATGTAAACAACTACTTTATGTACATTAAATGGCAAGACCACTACTGCTATGCTTAGAAAGACATGTAGAGATATGAAAAGGAAAATTCCACTTACACGTAACTAAATATTAATTCATCTTCATGGGATTTTTCTGTGTCTTCCAAACACAAAGTTACCAGACATTATAAATAGGATTCAGTCTTCAGGTAAGACACACTGGGTGATGCTTTTTTTAAGCATGTGACAATTTCTGTCTGAGATTCTAGTCAGAACCTTATTTAACCCAAGCACAAGTATCAATTACAAATACAAGTATCAAACTTAATCAAAATATCAGATTGTGAGACAATAATTTCCTTTACATTTTTCTTTCTAATTTCCCCCAATATTTGAGACACTGATATCTGTTGAATTAAAAATTATTTGCTATTCAAACAAAGGAAAATTCCCGGCTGAATTTGCTTGAGCCCAAGGGTACAACCATAAATAACTCTTCATTTTTGTCCTCATTAAGAGGGAAATGAGTAGACAATCCAACTAACTGTCTGAAACATCAAAATGCAACTTTCTTCTGTAATGAAAACAGATTACCTGCAACCATACAAAGTGTAGTTCATAGGAAGAAGAAAATTATGCCTTCAGATCATTGAAAATTCTCAACAGAGACTAGACATAATCAAAAACATGTGAGCAGCAATACTGGACAGGGAGGCAGTCTCAGAGGATTTGGCAAACATGAAATTGTGACTAATGTTTATACAAAGGGACTTTTGTTCTTCCCCTATCTCCTGCACACCTTGTGCATAAACAGCAGTTTGATCCTTGAAGCTCTCCACTCAACTAGAGAAAGGAAAGCTCCATGGGTGCCCAAACACTAAAGAGTATTTCCTTTTGCTGCATAGCTCCAAAATACAACTGCTGAAATAGAGAAGACAGACCTTTAAGCTTGAGAGAGAGATCAAGCAACCAAACAGACCTTCAGATGTCTTCCTAGCTGGGAAAGCTGACTGCAGTGACACTTGTGTGCCATTTGTCATGGCAGGCCTATTTAGCACAACCTTTGTGAGATGCTCCCTATTTAACTGCTTCAATTTAGTTACGATCACATGCATAACAACAAACCAGAGGAATTGCCACCTATTTTGACTGGAACACATTAGGATGTAATGTGAAGAAAAGGTAAATCATCAGCTCATTTTCACCATACACCAGCAATACCTCATGAGTCCACATTTTGAAAACACTGCCAAAAGGATCATATAAACTGTACAGTAAATGCTTCTATTGATTTGCTTAGAAAAGTAATGGTGTTTGGAAACTTCTCAATTCAGATGCTTCTGGTAGAAATAGATGCCATTTTCTGTTGACCAGACATTTTTAAAATATTGTACAGTACCTTAAAACTACTACACAGATATCAATAAAAAAATAATAGAGCAGAGAGACAGACATCTAAAGAATATATTTGAAAAATGCTTCATAGCATTCTGTAATTGCAAGAATTTCTCAAAGTCAGAAAGTGGAGTTAGTTGTCCAGTTCCTATTAAAAGCTCATAGATGCCAGCCATCTTTTTATCTTTAAAAGGTTCTCTTTTAAATAATCTTGGTATCATTATCTCAGTAATGACAGTTTTAAGTGTAGACTGTGTATGTAACCTAGTTCTACACTCTATCCTCTTTTGCTCAACCTGCTACATATTTTTCTCATAGGATTTTGCTTGAATTCCTTTTAGAGTGCAATTAACACATTTTCTCTCTAGTCACTAGTGCTTCTGAAGAAAATGGATTAAGACAATATAAAACTGGTTTCTTTCACCACGTATCACACTAACTGTCCAAAAACCTCTGGACTTATGGACTGGGGAAGCATAGAAACAGGTTTCCTTTCCTCTTCCAGAGGTTCCTCATCCAGGCTGAGACACTTCATAAAATGAAGATGCAAGCATATGTGATAGGGTTTTGCCTTATTTATGGTTCAAAAAGAAAGCAACAACTTGCAGCTGCTTTCCATATATTCATGAATATGTATTCATAGGTTCAATGGCATTATTTACATTTCCAAAGTTCATTATTTGCTTAAGCACCACATTAACTTAGAATCTGTATTTCCATAGTCTTTCCATACTACTACAGGGCCAATGTGCATCTTCAGGGCACAAAACATAATTAAATGGCCCCAGCATAAAGTTTAGGAAAAGGACCCTATACAATCTTTTGATTTTATATTTTTGAATAACAGAAGTTCTATTTCCTCTCATTCCATGACAGAATCCTTATTCTATGTTCTATTGAAAAATCTAGCTGAAATATAAACCTTTTACTTGAAACATTGAAGAAAAGAAAGCATACTTGGCAAATTTATTTGTTGTATAACTTGGAGATCAAGACAAATTTGCATTAAATTCTGGTTCAAAGGAGGCAGCATGTTTATCTAGAGTCAATAGTACTTTCTTTTATCATTATTTTACTTTTTATCTCCGAATTCCATGGCATTCTATGCCATTTTGAGAATTAGATAGGTCTTTTATAACAGATCAAGCCAGTACCTTTCATGATATGATGGGGTCTTATTTTCATGGACTTCTCAAAAGATATTTTTCTCACTTTAAAAGTGGAAATTCACATAAATATCTCTCCAGTTTGGAATTCGATGATGCTGAAATTATTTTTTAATAAAAAAGCACTATCTTGGTATATCAAAGACTGATGAAAAATTATGGGAAAAATTCTTCAGAATTCATCCCTTTCTAATTTATTTATTAAAATTTTCATTTTAAACAAACAAAAAATCAGAAAACCCTACTGCTTTAGAAGATCCATTATACAATTAAATGTCACAGGTATATAAATCATTCAAATGGGAACTTTGGGAACTAGACACAACAGAAGTTACTTGAATTCCTGCTTTGTCATGGGTTGGATATCACCACTCTTCTCCAAAGGCTCAGTCATGTTAGCAATGCTTTCACTAGGTTCCAAAAGGAATAGCTATTGAACCTGCCTGTGGATTCCTATGCTCTCCCTTGTCCAAGATCTGCAGTAATTCAATCCAAGATAAAGTCCATGACACTGATGCCTCAGGTTTTAGCTTTTATATTTCTCAGATCCTGCACTGCTTTAGTGTGTAGTTCTGAGCTTCATATTAGGGGATGGTAAGCTCTCTTCACAGAGTAGGTAGACAAAAACAATTCCTTTCCTAGCTTGGAGCCCAGGACAAGCACCCAAATTTCAGGCCCAAGAGCATAAACAACGTGGACTGAAGAGAGAAAAACAAGAAGGATGGGACTTCATAAGCTAAACTATAATTAGACAACTAACACCAATATGCTAATGGACCAGAACTTATAAAAGAGAGGGACCCCATGACCAGTCGTCCATTTTGTGACCATCTTGGGTGTAGCCCAGGCTGGGCTCTTGTGCTGCCCAAGGTGCATCCATTGAGGCCTTCTAATAAATACCTATTTTAACTCTGTCTATTCTCTGTTCTAGGTTAGCCTTCACAAGGCCTCAACACAATGTCAGTTTTTGCAAATCTTCAAGCATGTACGTGGATTTACTTATGTGAGAAAAAACTACACGTGTGTTCTGACATTTGCCACATGAAATATTAGTTTGCATAATTCCCATTATGCAATGCAGTATCTTTACTGATTAAATACATTTGGTGATTACCTCAAAAGGATGATCATTTTAATAATGCAGTGTGGTACTACTCAGCTTTTTGAAAATGAGTTCATCACTGGGACATGACCTAAGAGTATGTAGAAAATGAGGAATTCACAATCAAAAGGAAAAAGAATATTAACAGAGAAAAACAGGAGTACTATGCAGACAGATTAATTTCAACATCTACTGAGCAATCCTTTTATAAAAGATTATTACCAACATTATTTTAATTCTCACAAGGTCAAACTGATTTATGAAATGAGTTCTTGCTAGGCATTCACAAAAGTACCTCGGGTAGTTTTAAATCACACAACCATTTTCTCCCAAATTTTAAAAGTTTTTCAGAATGGGAATTTAATTCATCAATTAATATTCACAAGTTATTTTTAAACCTATTTCAACATACATTTATCAAGATATATACCAAACCCTAGGAAATGAAAAGCTGATTATTAATTCCTTGAGAAAGAAATGCTAACTTTTTTCAAGTCCTTTTCATATTAAAAAAAAAAAGTCATCTGTGAATTCATCTGCTTTAATGTACAGTGCTGGTACTGAGATGATTTTTGGTTTTAAAAGCAGGCAGCTAAACAGAGGGGGTGAAAATTAGGACATCGTATGTTGAAAGTCACAAGAAAATAAACATTTTCAATGTCTTTCAAATAGAGCTGTCAGTTTCACCCTTTTCTTTTGTCTGTTGGGTTTTTTTCGTGAGGAACACATATCTTTCCAGACAGTTGTTCCCTATTTCTTATTCTCTCTTTTGAAAACATTTTTGTTTGCTTTCTTTCTCTGCCTTGTTTGTAGCTTTTTTTATTAGGCAAAATGTCAGAAAAGATTGATCCTTATTTATCTTTGTAAGGGAGGATGTCACAGTTTGCTATGTCTTTGACTATTTGTTTATATAACAGATGAAAGAACACCAAGCAATAAACCAGAACCCTAATATGATGTTGAGAATCTTCACAGAGATGGACCAAAGTATTTTTATTGACACAATCAGTTGCTTCGTTGATCAGATGAAAAAATCCTGTACACCTATGCTCTGCAGTTAGAGAGTCACTGAAAGTTTGAAGATTGGAAATGCTTCTGGATATCTGCTACTTCAGCAGTGATTCAAGTTCAGTTTTGGATCCTTCCAGAACTACATCATTTTACATAAATATGTATCCCTATAAATAAGTAGGTAAGTAAAAAAATTAGCTCAAGTTCTTCTGTTTCGAGGCTTTGCCTTCCTTACTCTCCTTGGCTGCTCCATTGAAGTTCTCTTTACACCTGGAGAGATTACATACAGATTACATACCCTTTCTGCATGCACAAATTGAGGTTAATAAGTCTCTCCATAACAAGCTTGGTGCACACACGAGTCTGAAATCAGCATTTTTCCCATTTACACTTTAAGCTTACCATGTCAAGGATGTTTTCTTGCATGTTTGTGCAGGGAAAAGGCTTAAGGGAAGGCTATCAAGGAACAATGGATATATAACAATTCCAGCCTGTCTCAATATGGACATTATATTGATAGACTTTTATTTTATGTTGCATAGAAATTTTTTGAAGAGCGTGTTGGAAATACAGATACGATATGAAAAGATTTATTTCTTGCTATTTCAGTAAATCTAAGCAGTTACAAAATGTGCTTGGAGAGCATTTTAAATGTGTTTGATTTTAATCATTCTCAGAAATTGTCTGCACAATCATAAGTAGGTACATATCACTTTCTAGATGTAGTTTTAGAATATCTGAATTTAGTGCATTTGAACTGATTTAGTGGAATCTGTGTAGTGGTTTTGGTTTGCCAATTTAAGATTTCCCCAATTTTGAGATTTTCCCGGCCAACGCACCAAAGAATGTGGCAGGTTTGGTGCTGGCCAATCACCAATACACTCACTTCCTGCTGTAAGATAGGATTAGGAGAAAGACAAAGCAGGCTCAAAACTTTAAAAGGTTATAAAGAAAATTTTATTTAAAATAACTAGAAGGAAAAAAAAAAGTAGTAAGAATAAAAACAAACCCTTCAGAACACTTCTCCTCCCACCACAACCTTTTTTTTTCCCACTGACAATGTAAAGAAACCAAACCAAAGATTTCCAGTCAGTTTACCACCTCTAAAATAGTCTTTCTTCAGTTCACTTGGGGAGAGAACTCCCTCTTCTTAAGGTTATGGAGACTTCTCCACAGGAAGAAAAAACAGTCCTCTCATGGTTCTCAATTTTGTCATGAATAGCAGCCTCCCAGGAAACCCTGCCCATTTCCACAAGCCTTCCCACGATGGGCCATGTCAACTTATGGGGTATTGTTTTAAAGACGAGCTGTTCAGAAGCAACAGTTATCATTATCTATCTCTAAAATCATCTTCATCCCTGGGAACAGAGATCATCTTCTTCTCCTGGAAGCACAGGACTACTCACTTCCTCTGTTCAAACTTCTCACGGGATCACAGCTATTTCAACATCTGATTATCTTAACATGGAGGCCTTTACTCGATACCAATTCAAACACTTTCATCTCCCCACAGTTTCATGTGTTATAAGGAAAAAGAGTCCTTTCTCCATAGCTTACAAGAGGATTTCAGCTCCAAAACAAGGCATCTCCTCCTCCCTCGCATCTGGGACTTAACTTCATCCTCACTGACCTCGATGCCTTCATGTTGTTCCTTTACATGCTTTCATCTCATTCCTTTCTCTCGCTCGAGGGAGGATTGAAAGGGTTAACATCACGCCTAGGGCCTGCCTGACCTAGTAACTTGTGCTGGGAGCTGTGGCTGGGATGAGTCAGGATCGGCCTCTTGGCTGGTCTTTGGTTTTCTGCACGGGCTGCAGAGGTCTCAGGTCTCAACCGTGCTTGGGAGAGGGGGCCTGACGGCAAGATCTGCACAGCCATGGCCAGCCTGGCTCCGGCCAGAGCTCTGCAGCCTCCCCCGCCTTCCTGCCCGGCAGCTGCCGGGCCTGGCCTGGCCAGACCAGAGCCGATGGGGAGAAGGGGCCCGGCCTGCGGCAGGACTGCCGGCTGAGACAGAGGGCCGGGGCCCACCACCTCCTCACCGACCGGAAAGTAAAGAGTTCCCGACTTTTTTCATCTTTAACACGTGTGTTTCGCAGAGGCGTGTCCAGCTTCTCAGTGGTTCAACAGACTGTCAGTTACACAAAAAGCTTTGCATCACTTCCCTGAATTGCCTCCCATTCCAAACCATGACAATCTGTCAAAGAACAATAAAGTAACATGGAACTTCTAAAGCCCCTGAAGACTAGTCTCAGAGGTGGTTTACTGGTTCATACTGGTTTTGAAACAGACAAGGAGAAGACAGACTATAGGAGGAGATAACCCTACTGCTAGGAGTTAAGGAAGAGCAATATTCCCCCCACTACTGATTTTATGACAGATACCTCTGTTCAAGGACGAGCTGTGAAAAAGAGGCTTCATCTGGTATTGAGGATGAAAACAGAGCATAACCCATCTTCAACCCTTCTCTACATCCATCTACATACTTCAGCAACTATGAATGCACGTAGGATAAACATTAGAGCCTGGAGTTAAGAACTACAGAGAGGAATCCTGGCAGGACACGCCTGTCATTCTTTGACTGAGTCAAAGCTAGCTAAGGGATACATTTGGACAGCATGTTTCAGTCATGAAAATTGTCTTCAGCCACAAACAGGAGCTTTTCTCATTTTGTTGTAATAACTGTTTACCACACTGAGGAGTAATTCTGAGGAGTAAACATATAGTTCTTATCAAATCAACAATTCAAAGCACTTACAAGCCTCCAAAATGCTGTTAAGGAACCAAAATGTAGTGTATGAGTGTAGAATGCTAATTTGACAAAGAGGAAAACAATTCCTTAAATACTAGAAACATTTATTAAACCCCCAAATGTCAAAGCCCTGCTGTGACTGAGTTACAGAGGATGCATGAATGAAGTCTAGGTTCAGTCAGCGTCTTACTAGAATGCTCTTTAGGATTCAAAACTCATTTATCCCCCTTCTCCCTTGTGAGTCTAACCTGGCTCTGAATCGAAGCTCTAAAAGTCACCATTGCCCCTATCATGTGGTGGTATCAGACTACCCACTCTAAATAGTCCCCTATAAACAAAATGCCTCCTTATCACAGGGCTCTCTCACCTGCAAATAGAGAAAAGCTAATTACCATCTTGCCTGAAGGTGAGAAAAGAAAGGAAACACTGGTGATTTTATGAAGTCTGTTAATGACCTTCTCCAGCAACCTCAGTCAGTAACACAGAATGTGCCTTGGTGCTGCAGTGAAAGCCACAGTCCCCAAATCTGTCAGAGTTTGATGTGAGCTCTGGGAGCTCTGACAGCTTTTAGAGCAATTGCAATGACCTTTAATTGCAATTAATACTGGAAATATTTGGGAGACTGAATGCAGCTTACCATTGCAATATTCAGCAATTTTCAGCAAATTATTTGCCTATCACAAAAGTTTGAAATAGCCCAAGTAGAAACAGAAGAATTAAAAATAGCACAACACAGCACTGACCATATTCCATCAAACCCAGAGGACTTTTAACACATCAGAGTAGAAAGCAAGTGAATAAATGCGACAGGCTCTTGATTCTTTGAAAAAAGACAAAACGACAACAACCCTAACAAAACTGAACAATGCCTGAATGAGCTAGGAAAGTTTTACTAAAAATAAAAGTCATCTGTGGTTGCCTGTGTTACTGACTTCTTCCCAGAAGAAGCGTGAAGTCTGATAATCTTCAAGACAGAAATAATGCTTAAAATCAATTGATGACAGAAGCACAAGGCTCCTCTTAGAAAGAATTATAGACATTGCAGGGGATAAATTGTCTAGCTACCCAAGTACTTCAATTTACTTGTCTGCCTATATTGAATAAAACTTCATAAGAAACATTTTGGGCCATCAAGAGCACTTTTGTATTCAGCTATGTGATCCTGCAAGGCCTCACTTTGCAGAAAATGTTTGTTCAGTGGGAACAAAGATGATGATGAGTGGATCCCTGGTTTGGGGAGCCAGTCAGCCTGAGGAATTTGCAGAAAGCAGGGCCAGCAAGCGAGTTGGAGGAACAGAAGCTCTGCAATGGATTGATGCAAAGTAGAACCCGGCAGCCGGTCTCCCCCTGCTTTGGATACCTCTGTTTAAAGCCTGTTGTACCATCCCACTATTAACAGCACCGACCCAGGAGTGGGAATGCTTGCACAGTGCTCCTCATCTAGAAAAGGCATCATGTGGCAGTTAAATTTTGGAAGAGTGAAGTTTTACTGGACATATATACCTGCCTCTCACAGACTTCTCACATTTTGCAGTCAGTCTCCCAGCATTCTTATGCATCAGCAGTAAAATACTTACTGAACATTAGCAACCTTGCATCTTATGTAGCTAAATAAATCACTATTTTTACAATTACTGAGTGTATCTTGGAACATTAAGACAGGGAGATGTTTAAGTGCAGATTATGTGACCAGGCACCCTGTAAACGCCAGCCATTCATACTATACATGTGTAAGGTGATTTTCTTTATCTCTCTGGGCCATGTGTCCATAGCTAGCCAAATTTTGCTCTAAGTATGCATTTGTTGAATATGTCCTTCTCAACCTCTTATTACTGCTTTTTCCAGCAAAATATTTAGCTATTCTATGCCATTAATCCGAATCTTTTTTAAAACTAAAGAAATTTTTTCTTCTTTTATTGACAAAACTTAATCTTCATATTCTTATACTGTGATAAATTTTCCATCTTTCAAACTATTGAATAATTAACTAAACTAAAAATATTAAGCAAATTATTTTATTCTGGAAGTCAATAAGCTAGTAGGGGTCCAAGACTATATTGATTGTTTTCTCTTAATGTAGCAAATGAGGGCCAAGTCCTTGTAATTAATATAGTACACTGGCATGCAGTAAGCACTGTAAGCAAAAGAAAAAGTTATTAATAAGACTACATGAATGGTCTGGTCTTTCATGGCATCACAGCGTAATACAGAACTCTGCTTTGCAAGATGCCATGCATGTAAATGTGTATATATATCTGTATGTGCTGTGTGTATATAAATATACATAAAGATGATTCTTCCTAGAAAGCATTAAAGACTTCAGTCCTTCTCCTACTTTTCAAACACCAATAAACCACTAACATCATATATATAAATGCCAAAATAATTTCTTTGGCATTAAGATAGATTTTTTTAAGAAAGATAGATTTTTTTTAAGAAATACAACAGAAACTGAGTCAAACTCAGCACTTTCCTTTTCAGTCGTTACAGGAGCAGTAGCAGACAGAGACAGTGACAGAGTTGTGCTAAGAGCCTGACATCCATAGCATATGCACTTCCCAGGATTTTACTTCCTAGCAGCTCTAGCCTGCTTTTGTCAATTGAGAAGCCATCAGCAGATGCAGCACCAAATGCGGCTCCAGACTGCACCTTCCAGTTCAGCCTCAGCTGAAAGGAAACAGTGCAGAGTGAGACAAAGCACAGCCACAGGGATGCTGCAGAGGCCACATCAAAAAAGTGCATTTCTGGTTCCAACTAAAATGGTACAACAGATGCACCTACAACTTCCATCTATGCCAAGCAGGCCGAGCACCTGCTGCTGACTCCAACCCGTTTATAAACTATTAGAGCTTCATCTTAATATGAATTGTTCTTTATCTTTTGATAGAGGGATAATCTGGAACTCAAATTTTATGATTTTTAAACTTCATATTTTTATTCAATGGCAATTTATGCACATTTTACTTGTGCTCTCCTTTTTCTTTCTAACTTTAAATGTGCTTTAGTACTTGTTTCTCAATTCACACAAAAATATTACATTCTTTTTATTCGCTGTTCTGATCTCCTTCTTTAATTGAGATTAAATTCTTTTTTTTTCCAATATGCAAGTGCACAGAATGACACACACAGTGTCCCAGATGAACCAGTGTGATATTCCCTGGCACTGCTAGCTCTCATGAAAATGGCTTGTCTAAAGTTTCTTTTTTTTTGCCTTTTTGATGGCATCATGGTGAGAACAGCTCCTAATTTCTCAGTGAGCAACTACTAGATGCACATCCTTATCCTCCTTAATAATTTCTGACCAAGGAGAGAGTGCCCATGATGAAGGATAAATTCTGCTTATACATTAATTACTTTTTAACCTTCACTTTTATGATTATCACCTAGGTCACCTGGTTATTCCTGAAAAATACCCACTTTCTTCCCTGTACTGATGTCTTTTGGACTGTGCCACCAGCAAACGTCTCACACTACCAGACCTTGCAAAGCCCTAACATTAGTTCTAGCAAATGTTCTATCAACTACATACCAGCATTAAACAGTACAACTCCATGATACATCCTTGAGAAATCAGACTAGATGAAGTCTACTGGCAAGCTTCCTCTCCCCTGTTGAGGGCATTTTAACCATTTTCTTTGTGGATGTATTCAATTTAGATTATTAGTACTAATCTGTATCTCCTCTGTTTAAAGTAATGTTTTCCAGACATTCTGGATTTTGGAAATCAAAATTACTTCCATTATGAAAATAATGACAGCACACCTGCATTTTTTAAATATGTCTGTCTCAACCTCTTATTTCTCATTTTTTCAGTAAAATATTTAGCTGTTCTGTACCATTAATTCAAATCTTTTGAAGCTAAACAACTTATTTTTTCTTCTTTTATTGACAAAATCTTCATGTTCTTATCCAGTGATGATAAATTTTCCACCTTTCAAACTATTGCAACTTACTCTTCAACAGAAGAATCTTGACTTACTGCCATTAAAAGAATAACTGAAATTATTATAGGATACAAAGAATTTGTTATGCTTTTACTGAAACCAATGAAATTTGCATTGCATTGTTATGTCAGTGTGACTTCTTAGATTTATTCCTTTATTACTGCCCACTATACATTTCTTCAGCACAGCAAGAAATGCCTTTGTTTTCCCTGCCACAGCTGACTAAAGCTATCAAGAGACATAACAATTTTCAGCAGAGCTTTATCTTGTACTCCCATGCTCCTGTGTTGTGACACTTCTGGGAACAACCATGACATTTTGCTCAGATTGAAATCATTTTGTTTCTTTAAAGCACTGTTGAACTGTACGGTGATTTTTTTCCCTTTTTCATCTCAGTACAGCTATGCCAGACAGCATCTTGTGTATTACAGAGCAGCATTCCCCTTCTAGGCTACTTCCTGGAGTGATAAGAAAACAGTTCTTCAAGTTAGCCATGGAAATATTGCATGATATTGAGAACAATTCAGATAATTGCTCAGAGACTTAGGATTTGGAATTGTATTTCAGCTTCTCCCGAGGCTGTGTAAAGAAAGGAAGGCCCTTTCACTCCAGGGATGTGAATGAAGCTGCTTGTACCTCAACAGACATCACTACTGTCATCAGCAGCAATAACAAAGGACAGAGAGAGACACACAGAGACAAATATTAGCAGATGCTCTGTTTTCATCAGCTTTGTCTCTGTTTGGCTTTGAACTCCCCATTTCACTCTGCAGAATTATATCTCAACCAAGGACAAAATTCCTACAGAGAGAGACACAGCACTCCAGAAGAATCCCTTGCATTTGAGCTCTTCAATGATCCCCATGTTTCTTTTCTGGCAAAACACATTTCTGGCAGAGATCTGCTGCTGTTGCTCTTTTACTTTACAAACTTTGAGATAAATTAAGTTAAATATATATTTTAGCAGATACAAACCATGACTCAGAGCTCTATTTTTGTTCTCAGTATTTCATGGTGTCTTTAACAACAATAAGAGTGTTTTAAAATGCTCTACAGTCCTGCTGCTGTAGTCACAATGGTCTAAGGATATAAGGAATAAAAGACTCTAGGCATAAGTAGCATATTTTCTCTGAAGAGTTGCTAAGAATTTAAAAATTACTGGAGAAGATTTTGGGCTCTTCATAAGTCTGAAAAATACAGACATAATATAGTGACTAAAAAACCCAATCCAAACCTGTTAAACCCTGATCCTGTAGTAAGTGCTGAAGGATAACAGTGGGAAATGCAAATACTGTTATGACACTAAAGAGCAGCCAACTAAAGTTACTGAAGATATAAGCAAAGAAAGAACAGGTATTTTAGAGGCCAGAAGCAAACAAGGACAAGGAAATAAAAGTAACTTTGATGGGTCAGAACGTGACTTAGCATAACACCAATCTGACACTGTAATACACTGTTACAAGATGTGATGAATCATTTCAAACGCCGTTGCCTGGAGGATTGGATTTTTTCTTTCTTCTTGATGGAAAGCAGCATGTAGACATAATTGGAAGATGTAGAGTGGTGCAGTGTAGAAAGATCAGTGGTTAGAGCAAGTCTATTTCAGTTAAGGCTGTTAATTCTAATTCTATTCTTTTCACACTTCAAGGTTTTGTGTTTTATTTTGGCACTTTTTTCTTAAGCTTCTTATGTTCATTTGTTTTCATGCTTCTTAACTTGCTAGCTATGTAAGCATTTTCTCTTGGGTTTCCAGAGGGATAAATGCAAGTTATTTGCAATATTTGCAAGTCCTCAGGTATCCAACAGGTAATTTAGCACATTGCAAGCAGCACCTGCATGTGAATTACCTCTTTCTCAATTTCTACTCTTCACCCTCCCCCACAACTAAATGTGGCATATATTTCCAAGAGAATCCAAATTATATGACTCAGATCAGTGTAATAATTTCCTCATAGGCTGCTTTCTTTTATAAGCAAATAGCACAGAGATAAAGGCAGTTTATACAAGCATAAGGAATTTGTTCCTTCTCACTAACATCCCATTTACTTCCATCTGCCCCAGATTCAAAATACCAAAGGTGATAAGAGATACCCAAGCTGGCCTCAGAGCTTCTTCTAAAGTTAAACACATGCAGTGTTGTCTGAAATCACACTGGCTTGTTAGGTGAGATCAGGTGAAATGGTGTAATACATCAGAGGGAGAAAGAAGAACTTTGAGACTGACTAACTGCTGGCAATATCAAAGACAACAATCCCATCACAAAACAACAGCACAGATAAAAGTGGAAAGGGCTGCTGTGCACTATACATTGGCTACCAAGCGATCTGTCTGCTCACAAGTTCTTCTGCAAACCTTCTATGAAAGGCTGGGAAATGGTTCAACAATTTCTCCTTCCATAAGCATTTGTTTAATCATTAATGACACAAAAAGTAAAAAGCTGTAAGTTCAGATAAGGAGAGAAATATCTAATGTGGCTATCTGCCAGGGTGACATAGAGATTCCTGGCACATGAAAGAAATATTGAATATTAACTTAAAGAACTCTCTTCTCTCTGAGTGCTGCTTAATAGCCATTTTTTACAGCAGTTCTACTCTCCAACATATTTATTTTTTTTAAATATGTTTTTATTGCTAGGCTTTGGTGATAAATAGGAGAGCTTAACAGGATCAATAATGAATTAGAAAACAGCTGTCTTGCTCTGCCTAAACTGAGCTGCATTATGGTTGTGCTCTTTCTCATTTTGGCTTCGGCTCGACAAGACAGTCAGTCTCAATTAAAGCAGTGGTTTGTGCCACTGGCTTAAGGACTCTGATGGTCAGGCATTTGTCCTGCGGCCCAGGTGCTCAGTTAGACACAGCCTTGCATACTCCAGTGAAAGGGAACATCCATGCAGATGGGAATGTCGTGGTGTATCATATCTGGAAGACACAGAGTGTTCTGGATCCAACTTAATCATTTTGATAGTTTTTAAATGGGTTTATACAGTGCTTAGCTAACAAGCATTTAATCCAGAGGTTAAAAAAGGCAGTAACCCTAGAGACTGGTGTTGTAAAGGGCTATAAAGATTTCTGAGGTAGAAAGTCATCTCTAGCCCTAGGGAGTGGACTCTAAAGGCTGAAGGGGATTTTATTAGCATCTTTAATTAAGCATTTATTTGACTCCTCGATTTGGCATTAAATCAATTTGTCATTAGTTGTTTTGTTATTTAATTAGTACACTTAATTACTGTAAATACTATTAGGGCTAAACCCTGCAAGTTGCTGAGAATTCTCACAACTCCTAGGGATGTCAGTTAAAACTCACATTTCCTAGGTCTAGGAAAGTACAGAGAGTTGCTTTTGAGGTACTTATGATAACCATAATATTACTGTAATTTTATTTTTTTTTTTTTTTTTGTTCCTGGAGTGATTTAAGAGCAAAGTCACAGAGGTTGTTTGATGTACAAGGAGCCATTGTGACTACATGAAGTTATGGAAATTTTAATTTTACTTCATTGGGGTAATCATTGTGTCCTTGGAAATGGAACACACAGAAAAAGTGCACAGAATTTGGCTTTCTTGTTGTGGGAGAATATGACAGAAAATTTAGTGAAATTTATTATGGATGTGACATGCTCCGCAGGAGGTCACACAGTGGTGGTCTCAAGGGCAATGGGGTGCAGGCAGCATTATTTGGAAAATGCAATAACAATTGTTCCAGTCCTGTATTACATTGAAGTACCAAGGGAATAAACACCCTGTATGAAAATAAAACAAAATTCAATGGTACAGCAACAGCAACACTGTCTTTTTTTTCTTTTTAGTTTTCACATCTACAAAAGAAATGGATGATTGGGAAGGATCTTAGCAAGAAAGGGGGTAGCTAGTGTTTTGGAATACAGAGAAAAACCATGAGAGGAAATAGCATCAAATAACTGAGTAATTAATTCACCACAAAAAAAAAAAAAAGTTTTGTGGTTATTAACATAACCAATGATCCAGGAAAAAAAAAATATAGAAAACTGCCTATGTTATTTCCTGAAAGACAAATATTTCACTATGATATTTCTGAAAGAGGGAGGCTTAACTTCAGTTTCGCCACGATTTTTCATTTTAATTAAAAACTAAAACCCAAGTGAAACAAAACATTGCACTTCCATTCCCATAATACTTAATGCAAGATTATATTCCCGTTTTATTTTCTGGCTAAGTGAGGGAAAAACTAGAGAAAATGTTTCAGAGTAATCCAAACCAAAAATTTTCCTTTTGAGCTACTGACCCAAGCAGTATCTGTTCCACACAGCTTTCCCCCATCCCTGCTCTGCTAAGACTCTTGGCAAAGTACAGAAGTGAGACGAGAGATGATGCACAGACAGGATCTGAACTGTTGAGAGATCGGAGCTGGAATTTGAGTCCAGGCATAGCTGAAGAGAGGGGAGATGGCAGGGGGCATGAGGCAAAGCCAAATAAAATCAGTGGGAGATTCTCCATTTACTTCAGCAGGTGTTGAATCCAAACCAAAGCGACAGAGAAGTGCGAAAAATGAACAATGGGGCATAAGGAAGGAAAGGACAGAGAATGATGTGAAGTGGGGGAAAATACCATCTGCTCTACTTGCTGCAGCCCTAGGAAAGCAGGTATTTTTTTTTTGGCTGTCAGCACAAGCTCAACATCCCCCTCTAACTTTTTTGAAGTGTAACACTGAGCACACAGGGGAGATGTAGGATTTTGCAGCGGATGCTACCATCATGCTTGCTCAAGCTGGGGAAGTTGTTCATATATAATACACTGCCATTTCCCCATGCATCTACTATAAAAAATGTAATCTAAAAGCTTTCACTGAGTTAAATAGATGAAGCAGATGGACAGGGAAATTAAAAGAAACTGGCAAGGTAGAAAAGATAAATGGTCAACTGAGATTTGAGATGAAGAAGAGAGTCAATGAGGCAGAGAGCCACAGTGAAGCTATTCCAGATGGTAGAGGCTGCAGAGAAGGTGGTTCTCAAAACACTTGAGAAATTCAGACCTAGAGAGAGGTCCAGTGGCAAGGAAGGCATGGAGATTCAGAACCCACCTAAACCTGTGATGATGTTTGGGCCAGAAAAGAGGTCATAGCCCAGGAGGAGGACTTCAGCAACTCAGCAGAGGCCAAAAGGCTTTAAAGTCTCAGCCTGTACATTACATTGGTCACTCTCTGCCTACTGTTAAGCTGCTTGCTAGAGCACCTTCTCATGAATCAATGGACAGTATGTTCCTATGTGGGAGAATCAGAAAAGGTCAGAAACGGCTGACTAAATGCAAACAACACTGAAAAATGAGAATGTTTAAAACTCAGACCTCTCATCCAGACCCAGCTTTGCAAGCTTTCTTTGCCTGGATCTGAATTCCTTTTCTTCAGAGTGGCTTTTTCTTCTGGCTAAACAGCAACATTTGCTGGCGTTGTTATTTCTTGTGTCCAGTGTGTTATCTAGACTGCTACACAGAACTATACCTAGGGATAACAACTGCTAAGTTACAAAAGATTTATTGAATGTGCATGGGTTTTAACAACTGCAGATTGGTTGTCTAAGAGCAGTCCACAGAAGCCATTGGTGTGAATATTTCAAGATGTTATCCCTGCCCTCTCCTGTGCAAAGGTGCCTGCTAACAACCTTTGAGCCCCTCAAAGCAGGAATTGTCACCTTAGAACTTCTTCAGTGGCCTGCTATATTTTGCAACAAAGTGCAGCACTCTGCTCCAAATCCTCTTCTTTTCATTACCTATACTGAAGTAATGCTGCAGGAATGAGAGACTGAGGTCTACTTCTAATTTTTACTACTGTTTTTGGGATCAATCTTAATAAGGTGAGGGGTTATATTGTCAAAGTCCGTTGCATCAACCGTACAATTTTACAGCTCCATGTTGCAGTAAGATCCACATAATTGAACCTTCAACATCAATTTACTTGATTATAAGTCTGTGCCACTGAGCAAATGGCCATCAAAAGCCTCTCCTCCTACTTCTGATTTCCTGAACTTCAAAATGGAATATTAAGTGCCATTTAGCCACTGACAGTTGCAATACCTCATTTATCAGCCTATTAGGTACAGCAAGTAACACTAATGGGGGTGAATGTAAAATAACAAAAGACTAGCACCCATGTTGCTTTTCCCCTGCTGAAAGGGATAATTCAGTAATTACTGAGCATGGCTCATTTAGTACCCTGGCCAGAGGACAGAAAATGGGTTGTTCTCAAGATTTCAGGTGGCTAAATCAAACAGCTGTTATTATATTTTTAACTTAATTGTATCTTTTTGTATACTCTAATAGCCAGATTTCACCGAAGAAAGATTTTTTTCATGAACTTCACATGGGAATCTCAGGATTTCTCATACACGCTAAAGTAAGAACAACATATCTAAGATACAACCTGTCATTCTCCATACTTTAAGGTGCTGTAAAACCTGTTGTTTCCAGTCAGTTTGATGAATTACTACTTTGCTGAAGTAAATAGTGCAATCCATACCAAAACACAGCTCTGAATAAGAGATCTTCCTTTTATGATTGCTTCCAAAGCAGGAAACCACAATAAATATTATGCACAGCATAACATTTTGAAATTAACAAGCAGATTGTCAGTTAATGTAAATAATTCTGTTTATTTGAGTAGAAAGCCTTTGGTAATTGATACCATAAATATATCTAAATATTTACATAAATATTTGAAAAAATAGATATGGTTTGTGTGTACTACACCCAAATACCAAATAATAAACAAAGTGATGGCAGTAAAGCAACAGAAAGCCAGGACAGAAAGGAGATTCACCATTTTCCAGAAAAATCTGACTGCAACAAATATGAAGGTTATACGATTAAGGGAAAAATTGGGCTTGGGTTAAAGAAAATAAATAAAAATATTTAAAGAATAAAGGAATTTGCTTGTGTAATCAGTATTATCACAGGACAGAAGATGTTGGTCACCAGCCTTTGATGCTGCATAATAGGGCATCAGAGCCTGGAGCTTGGAACTACAGCATAGCTTTCATCTCCAGTTCCCCAGATTAATTATACTGATTTCTAGAATATCAATTTCCTGCAGACAGAGTTTACAGATTCAAATCAACATGGTAATATTTATTTACAAAAACAATTAAGTTGCCTCTTTTTGGCTGAAAAAGGTAGAAATCAATTACAATAAAAAAAGGCCTGACTGAGCCGCATCCAGCCAGTACTATGACCAATAAGAAAACTCAGCTGAACTGTGGATAAGGCTGAATTTTAAACTTTTGACTTCAACATTGCTGGATTTTATAGCAAAAGAAATGTATGTCAGACTAATTTAATTCCCTTCTGTACAAACACACAGATGAGATATTGATGTTTTTGTGAGATTTAGCAATATTCTTATACAAAATTGCACTTTTTCACTTTTTTGTTTGTAGTACCACTGTAAAAAAAGAAAGCAAATGTATGCTTTTTCTCTCTTCTCTTTGAAATCTTTTTTTCAGAGTAAGCACACATAGGATATCATGCATGTCCCATCTTAAAAATTAAAAGGTAATTGAAGAACTATCAATGCAACAAAGCAGAACTGTGGCTGTAATATACTGCAGTGTTCTGCTAATAAACTTTTACCAAGTACGGATATTAAATGCAGAGAAGATCAGGCAGAGACAAGTAACAAGCAAAAAAAATTCTCAAGAACTGCAAAAGAAAGAATCCATCACTGAGATTCTGACTGACCGTTAGAAAACCTTGCCTTTAAAAGCAGTAAAGCTACAGGAGCAATACTTAGAGTAAAGAACATTTTCAACAAATAATTGCTATGAGGGTATGATGAGCATAACAAACCTCAACACTATACTGAAGTGGATAAAAGGAATGTTAGACAGATTGACAGACATTAGTAATCCATAGATAGCAGTTAATCTAAAGGGATTTTTGTAGCTTTGCTTTAGAATCACACAGCTCTCCTTAAGAAACATTAAGTTCTTCTAAGCTTTGCCCTTTCTCATCCAAATTTGGTAATTTTTCAAGGCTTTCTGAGTTTTGAAGAAACTATAATTTTTACTTAAGTCCCACACAGGAAACTCCTGACATGTAGCCATTAAGGCAGTTGGGATGTCATCTGGAGATGTTTACAAAATACAACTCTAGTTTCCCTAATTCCTTGCTTTACTCCTTCCACCCTTACCACCCCTTTCTAGAAAATGCTGAGAACTCCTGATAATTTCAATTTGCCCCAAAAACAATGATGATCCAACAAAATACTGAATGAAACACTGACATGGGTATTGTTCATAGTGTTCATTGTTCCCAGGAGCTGTCTTCTTCAGGAGGCTGTGAGGGCTGGATGACACGGCTGCTGTGCAAGGACTCACATCTGGGATGCTTGCACTAGAGGGTGGTAGGGAAAGTAGGGAGCTCCCTGAAATTATTTTCTTTCCCTAGCTCTTCCATTTCATCACCTGAACATCATAATTCTTCTCTTTTTTTTTTTTTTTCAAGGCCAAGATGAGAGAAAATAATTTTTTGAGAGATCAGACAAGTTAAAGATGTGCGTACAAGTAGGTTATAATGTAGCAAACTAACCTTCTACAACATAAAAATACATGTGTGAATTGGGGGTTCAGAGAGCAACTCCATACTTTTCCTCTTGGGTTGAAGGGAAGTCCACATTTATGGTAAGAGTCAATTTTGCTCTGAGTAACACAGGAAGTCTAAAGACTTAGACATCTGCAGAACTGTGGTTGGGCTATTTGACCTTGAGGATTCGCAGTCCAGTTAGAAAGAAAATTCAGTATTAGTTTCCCTGAGTCACCATGTTTGCAAACATGTTCAGAGACTTCCATGTATCCTTCCTGAAGGAGGTATTGCACAGCTACACACAGTATACAAACATGTACACAATGTAACTATTGTGTATTTATCTCACGTACACACTTTTTATTTTCCCATATTTTCCAGAAGAAATTGGGCAAGAATCTCTCACTTTTATCTTGCAGGCACATATTTTAGCTACTGCAGTCACATTCTTGGCTCCAAGGCATAGAATCTAACTAAGCAGAAGACTGCTTCTCATAAGGAATCACAAAGGAAGTGGCATATTAAACAGAGGTTTGTACATGGAAATTTCATTTTTAGAAAGAAAAGCTTACAAGATTTATGAAATGTTTTGTCTTCAGTTGGAAAAAGGGTTGGTAATTTCCTTTATATTCAATCCTGACGTGCTTAAATTTAATGATTATCATCTATAGAAATTCAAAGACCAGGGTAATCAATCATTCCATATTTTTGCAGAAGAAGCTATTGTAGTTGATGCTACAGTTCAGCTTGATGTAAATCACATTTTTTCCCCCTTTCATTTCTTGCTTCTTTATAGCAAGTTCCTACTGTGTTACATCACAGGCAAGCTTTCATGTTGTTTCTTAACTCCCTGTGGAACAAAGATTTCAGTCCAGATATCAAGAAGGTCAAGTGAATATAGAGTTAATTTTCACCTCTTTTTCTACAGAAATTAGACTTCTATTTTCTCCACTGCTAATTCAAAAATAGATATTTAAGAAATATGGAAGTTCACACTTAAACAGCAGTAAGTTGAGTAGCTGTTGACATTTTAATTAGAATACTTTTAGTGGGAGAAGTTTCAAGAACAAACTGAAATGAAAAAGAATCTACTTTTAATTAACTAAACCCAAATGAATAAAGCCATATTTCTTATTTGAGAACTGTCATTAGTTTGTTTATTTGGGGCCTTTATCCCCATTCTGAAAAAAGGTCAACACAGTTTATTAAATTTGATATTATCATACAATTATAAAAAGCTTCTCATAACATTTAATGAAAATGACTACACAAACACTAATTTATTTGCTCTTCCAGAGCAACTCCCAAGTCCCAGTTTCAAAACACTTAGCAAATATTACACTATAAACCTCACACCAATGCTGTTATCACACTGCATCCTATTAGCTCTTGCAACTGCCAGCAAAAGTGCCTGAGGCCGAGAGATGCAACAACTTAGCAGTGACAGGGCTCATCAGTACTTCTAAACTCTAAGCAGTATCGAATCTTCATTTGAAAAATAAACCGAGTTAATAAGTGGACTAAATTTATTTGGTCTCAGATGCCACAAACAGTATTCACAGTAAGGAGTCCGTCAAGATCTTAGCTGGGAGAGTGCAAGAAGGGGAAGCCTCACATATCAATGCATGAATACATCTCATTCCAGCTCATTCACAACATTACGCCTTATTCCAGGAATTCAAATATTGTTCTTCTTCCAGCAGCAGGTACAACAACTGCAATGAATGGGATCATTCACCCACATCAGAAAGAGAGCAGAATTTGCCTTGCAATAATGAAAGGAATTCTTTTCTTCCAGCCTATCACCACATGGTTCACTTGCAGCAAAGGGACAATTTAATGGTACCAGCTCTTCCCACATTCACTGGCAGAAACCCACTCATCTCAGGGGGACTGCGACTTGAAGGACTGACCTCTATTATCTGGAATGTCAAACTGTCATAAATTTGCCTGCTTGATTCTCTCCCTCCATAGCTGTGGCAGCTCCTGACCCAGCAGAGCTCTCGGGCATTTCCACATAATTTCTACAAAACAAAGTTCTGAAAAAAGATCAGTGAGAGATGGGGATAAACGTCTGGAAATGCACACAGTCTGTAGGGTCCAGAAGGAGACTTATTTTCAGACTTGAAAATTGAAAATAACATTTTGTATTTTACCTTTTAGCTGTTGAAAAAAAGAACAACAAAACCTCTGCTCTATTTCCTCCCCCCCCCACCCCAGTCTACATTTCCTGGGGATAAAACTGGATTTCAGCCAAAATACAAAGGAAGTACCTTTATCTTTCTGCCTCTCATATCCAGGCATGTGGGAACATGCTTATGTGCTGTCATCTGAGAAGAGGTAGAGGCAGCAGAAGAGCTTGACAATGTTTTAGCCAAACATACCTTAGTGTTTTTTTTAAGTAACACATGCCTGGTTAACTCCAGTTAAGTGACTTAAACAGCTAGTGAAATTTTATGCAGCTCTCTATGAAAATGGCACCCTAAATTGTAAAAACTGTTGTGTAACTTCAAATTCTTCAATCACAAAACAAAACTGTTTTGACAAACATTTACAAGAATGCACCTGAACATGAGGAAGCTGATAGAGTGCAAGTAAATGTTTTCTTAAGTAAATCCAGGAATACATAGGTGGTGCCATAAGGGACACCAACCTAGCTCATTCCATGACCTTATCAGCATGGATAAAGTCAATACCTCTGTTTTGTAGACCCATATCTTTACAGTCTCAGAAGTATTTTTGGTGTCAAATTCCCTTTCTTCCATCAGCAATCTCAAATGTTGTCCCATCCCCAATGACTGAGAAGATCCCCTATGCATAAAGTGCTGCAACATTGTGTTGTGATTTAGGAATGCCATTCCTCAATTTAGTATTCCTGCCAAAAACCTCCAAATCTCATGCCAGCCCCTGACTCCCCCACTCCCCTCCCCTGCACAAAAGGTAAAGATCATGGGTTAAAGAACGATTTACTGGAAACAGCAACAGAGCAATGAAATGAACAGTAGCAGCTGTGGTATCAGTAACAAAGGGTACGAGAGAGGCAAACAATTCACATGCAATTGCTCCTCCTGGAACTGGCACTACCCTGTTATGTGACTGGAATGGACCCCTTCCCCCACTACCCCCTGGCAAGGAGGAGAGATAGTACAGAATAACCTCTGTGTCCTAGCCATGCCCTTTCTGGCTACTGCAAAAATTAACCCTGTCCTGGCTGGAACCGAGACATTATGACATTCCTGGACATTATTACATTCTAGTTCCAGGCTGGAACATTATGACATTTCATATGCCAGTAACAGTAACCAGTACCAGGCAATGTGTGTGAGACATGCAGTGCATATGCAGGAAGAAACATGTATTGACACTGCTTAAAAGATAGAGAGGGAAATATTCCAGAGGGTCAGCCCAAACCCAACATGCTGAAAATAGGTTACACAAGTACAGAGGCTTGAGTTTGCCTTTTAGGAAAGAATAAATTTCAGTCCAAATGAATGACTCTTATAAAATAGCACTTCTGCCACTCTGCTGGCCTGGGGGTGGTATTGTTAACTCTGACAAAGGGAATACTCTTGGTAAGGAAATATTTTGCCATGGGTATGACTGTGGTAGTTCAAGAACAGTGAAGTGCAGCATATCATAACAGCATGCATAGAAAAGAAAGAGCAGAGATTTAAGTAAGTCAGGCTTCCTTAGATTGATCAAGATATGTCTGAGAATGGGAAGGGATATATAAAAGCTGCATAACTGAATCTAGGCTGAAATTACATCCCTAAAGACAAAATTAAGTTGAAACAGGCACTGTGTTCAAAAGCTCTCTTTAAGTCTACAAACTCTACTGTTAGATAATGCTTTGAAATCAGATATTGGTTTCAAGGAAGATTTCAAGAAGGTTGGTTATGTTTCATATTGATGCTCTTGAAGTATAATCCAGGAGATGTTAAATAAAAGGCATTTTACATAACCCACAGGCTTTGCTCCTTTTCAGTTAAAAGAAAAAATATCAGCTGATGAAAGAAAACTCAATTGAAAGCCCAGGTAGTAAAGTACTACATAGAACCAAATCCAAAGAGGAAGGCTGGAAGAAAGGGAATGCTTTATTTTGTAATTCTATGTGTTTCTGTCCCAGTTCTAGAATGAAGACTGTGTAGGTTTCTCATGAACTGGATGGTGTCAACTTCTGCAGTTTTGCTTTTGATTTAGTAGTGTTAATTTCCTAATCCATCCCTGCATTCATGTGCTACAACATTCTCATTAATCATTCTCATAGATTTCCTAGGCAACTGGTTCACTTAGTTTTGGAGTCATAGCAAACTTTACCTCTAGTCATTACCTCTTCTTTTCCACACAGGTGTCTTTCACTGCCTGTTTTAATTTCCTCCACAAGTTAGACCTAGAGCAGATCTCATTAGATGTGTGCTCTTCAAAAAACCATAGATTTCTTTCCCATTATTTTCTTTTTGTAAGCTTTCTGTTTTCATTTAATATCTCTCTAGGTTGTCACGTAGACTAGAGCCTCTTTATTTGCAACAGACTTTACAGGCTCCAGGAAATATCAACTCTTCTCCAAGTCATGCTAAATTTAGTTGATTTGTCTTTGTCACCTACATCATTTATGTCTCTAGAATTGTTAGAGTCAAACTTCTGTAATGCTCTCATCTCCTCCTTTCTACAAGCGATTTTGACCCAGATGGGTGGTATTGCTGACGATCTACTCCTGTATTAAGACACACCAGGATCTCCGCCTTTATTTTTCTCTTTCCTTTATATAATGTACCCAACAGTACATGTACTGTGAATCCATATTTCTGCTACCCTGTGACACTCAATTTCACATTTTCCACAAGCAAATATCTTTCTTCCACCTTTTTTCCCATTTGTCTTGCATCATTACAAAAACATTTCACTTGGTTTTGAAACCCAGTAAAGGAACAGCTCTTAATTTTCCTTCACTGTATCTACCTCATCGTGACACACAAGAACTACTGTTTTTTCCCTGATCTTCCTCCTACTCACCAGTATCTTTTGCCCTTTGTTATATACTTTTTATTTTGCCACCTCTGCTTGTTTAAGTATGTTTACCAGCCATACCTAGCTCACCCCCAGAAAGGTACTAGCCCAGCTACTCCAGTGCAGTCCATCATTCCAGAGGAACTCCTGTTCCATGAATGCTTCCTAATGGTCAGACACCCTCAGAGCATTTATCCTTGAGCCATCTGTCCATCTTTGCTGTCTTGCCATGCCTTTGCCTTCCTTTTCTGAGGACTGGAAAGATTCCACTGAATGTTATACACATGGAAATATCATTGACACCTGGCAGGATGAAAATGTCTTCCATGTTGTGGATATTGCACTGTTTTAAAATTAAACCATGTTTACAATGAAGACTATAGGCTTCCTACATTCAAATCTTCATTCCTCCAGTGGCTACTGGGACAGATAAGTGGGGCCACTTTCCCAGCTGCTTTTTACAATTCTATTAGACAGCAAGTCAGAGAAACAAAAAATGAAGAAAGATGCTGGCAGCAACACTACCAGAGGAGGAAAAGGCAGATATTCTAGAACAAGATGCAAATTTCCTGTAATAATTTACAGGTAATATGTATTAGGGGTTGGAAAAAGATACTTCTTACAGCTACTGTGACCCTGTTGGGCAGCATAGTGCTGTTCTTTTATAGCAGATCTTATAAATGGAAATATGGAAAAAGGTAATAAATATCCTCAGGTAAACCCCAGCCAAAGTCAAGTCAGTAAATACTTTTTCTTTTATTTAAACATGGGTGAGGTTTCATATCCGTTATTTAGGTATAGTGCCTTTACAACAGTAAAGAGAGAAACAGAGGGAGACAAAAAAGCCCCACTGCTTGGAATATTTTCCTATTAGATTCAACAGTCCTGTTTCAGGGGCCTAATAGTTTTCTGAGTTTAAGGACTTCTATCTCACTGCATTGAAACCACTTTCACATAGGAAAATGCCCCAGCATTATGTTGGCACCGTTTATCTGATGGCAGGTAACCTCAGTCTACAGCAACAAAAGGTGCTGCAGGCAGCTACAAGGGGAGAGCAGCTCTGTCCACATCCCACCCTGTCACTACAACGCAGTCTAACCTCAAGGGCTGGGTGATGACAGTAGCAGGGTGCTAAGGCTCAACAGCTTTGCTATCCTCAGCTAAGCTCAGCTCAGCACCCTGGCTGCTTGACTTCTGCTCACCTTGGACACCAGGCAAAGTACAGGCAGTTTAGACCAGAGATTGCTGCTCTAAACCAATATGGCAGCTCTTGAATTATGCAATTTCACACCTCCTTTATGCTTTTATACGTAAATGATACCAGTTCAGACTTCTTACACACTACTATTCTGGACATATTTAAGCTTTTAGAATATTTTCCACTGTTTTTACAAGGACAAAAATTAACACTGTGTTTTTGCAATGGGTGGCTTCCCCATCTAGCAGCACCATGCAGACAATAGGTTTCTATTTAGCTGAGCCATTTGTTTCTGAAAATGGGGCGCACATAAACACAGCCTGGTAATTTTCCTATCCCTCTCTATTTCAGTACTCAATAAACAATAACCATTTAACATGAAGTCTGCATTGCCCTTAAGAGCCACACAGCACAACTCAGGTGCAAGGGCCGCCTTTGTGATACAGTTCCATCACAGCACTAAAGCAAGCTGACCAACCTGACAACAGAGCAATCCCTGAGAAGCTGGACAGGGGTTTAAGAGCACAGAGCTAATCTCTGACTTAATAAATGAGCTGCAGTTTAATGTGCTGCATGGCCACACTTGTTTCAGTATTAGGAGATACAGACAGTGTTTGGATCTATGGAATTATGCCAGCTTAGATGAATGAGAACCTAAAGAAGTTTGTAATTTCATAAGTTCATGAAGAGTATATGGGAAGAAGCTACCCCAAACAGGAAAAAATAAAAGACTTTGCTCTAGCTAGTATTTCAAATGGCAAGCAGTTTTCTTTGTATTTACTTCTATCCCTGCAGCTATAATGAATTATTTAGGCAATGTCTATAGAGTACAAGATTTGTGCTTTTATTTTATTTATTTACCTATTTTATCACAGGCTACTTACAAGGGCAAGTGTACTGAGTCAACACAGGTGCAAATCACTGCACTTTTCCTTTAATCAGTGGAACTAGGCAAATTGACATGCATCACAAAGCTGACTCAATATATTTAGTGCAGAACAGTTTTTTACTGAGTTATTAATAATGAACTTATTTGTTACTATATCTCAAAAAACAGGGTTGGCAAGGTATACTTCTTCCCTCTCTCCCTTTTTTATTTTTACCCTCTCGTTTCTTTTTAATACCATTAAAAACCTGGAAACATCCAATGTATCTAACCAATCCCTAGTTTTAATCACAGTACACACCTTTGGGAAGGACTCTCCGGGTAAACCCATCACTGTGAAATGTGCTGCAACACAGAGATCTTCAATCTACTTCTGAATGACCTGGTAGTGTCACTTGGCAGAGCACTTCACTACAGAGAAGTGTCAGGCTGGTTTCTAAAAGCAGTGAAATTACATCAGTGCTGCCTTCTGCCAGGACTAACGGGGTCAGCAAAGCACCCCATGTGGTTTGTAGCTCTAGAGGTTGTTTCAGAGCTAGGTCATACCTCTGCACAGTCCTCACCCTCCCACCTTAAGGTCTAGATCCTCAGCTGATTACTCCATGCATAGTTGAACATTGAGTCCCACTCACAAGTTAACTCCATTTATATAAAAAGACCTCCTCACTCTGTATTTTTTATAGGATAATAAGAAGGTAGAGTAAGTTAAATGCTGCCAAACCCCATAATAGGAATGTGATAACTTTAGAAATTAGCTCCACGAGAGAACAAAAAATATAAATCCACACTTCCCACTGGCAAACCTGCCCTGCACAGGAACAAACCAGGGGAAAGGGTAAACAAATTATTTAAGTGGCTTGTTCCCAAGGCCTAAGGTAATCTGTGAAAGGCAATTCTGGCTCCTATCAATAGTTTCTTGGCACTAGGAGGCAAAAACTGTAGACAGGAGACAGGGCATAAGTCCAAAGAGTCACTCTGTTCCAGGTAATGTTGGCATGAAAACCCCTTGAAACTGTAACTGGCTATTATTGTTTATAGCAGCACTAAGAATAGAGAAGCCACAGACATACAAATCACAGCTGATAGTCTGGGCCCTTAAATTGTTCTGTGTTGTTTATAGAAATGTATTAAAGACTATTTGTATAAGCTACACAGTTATACAAGTGTTTTAAAATTTAAACTGCAATAAAACTGCTCTCTGTTACATTCTTTACTTGAATTAGTAATTCAAGGATCTGACCCTAGACCAGTGTGATATAAAATGCATAGAGCTCCAGGTATTGTCACTGAATGAGAGCACATTGTGTGACACTAGTTTATTAAATTGCCATAGCTGCCCTTCACTCCCTTGCTGTAACACATCCAGGGGGTCAATAGCCTGATTTTGGACATTGCACATGAAATGAATTGTAACTGTCTTGCTGATATTTCCAGGTATGTTGAGACATATTTCCTCATGAGTTTCTGGAGCTGGGAACCATACTGTCACTACTGTTGTCTGAGGTCCAAAAAGACCGTGATTCTTGTGTAAGTCCTGCAGAGTTTATCCTAAAATAAATCAGTTCAAGGATCCTTTGAGATATGAACTGTAAGGTATCTGCCTGTCTGTGCATACCTTTCGTAACAATGTGATACCCAAACTGATTAATGCAGGACTGCTAACAGATCCAGGATTGTTGGCCAGTAATATCAGCAACATATTGTAAGTTTGCAGGAGGTTTTAGCTTTGAGACGATGGAGCATGAATATGGAGGCAGTCAGAAAGGGAGACCTACCTTCATCCAGGTAAATAATCCTAATCTGAACAATCCTGGCTTAGATTTTTCCCTAATGTGAAGGTGGGATCCATTAAATTGCTGTTCATCAAAACAAACAAATGAAACTCAAACAGAAACATCCCCAAAAACCCTACACCAACAAACCTGCACATTTCAATTTAACATAGTCCAGGTTTTAAGGAAAGTTCCGGACAGCTGCCTAGTCATTTAACTGTAACAAGCAAAAGAAAGTACAAGTGAAAGGGCAGAAAAGCCAGTGTGCTTATTAATTCCACACTTTCAATTTGATGACATTTTGTAAAATGTAGAAAAAAGCTTTAATTCTAGTCATTCAGGACTCTGAGATCAGAAGCAGCTTTTGCCACCTGAAAAGCAAGTTCAGGTCATGTGCACTGTAAGACTCAAAGACAGAAAAGCAGAAAGATTAAAAAAACCTTGTTCCAGTCAACATCTTTCCAAACATTTTGAACTCAAATAAAGTAGCAGGGTTTTAGGCTACTGATATTAAGCCTATATCATATAGACTCCGAGTTTATACATAGATACACAGGTATCTAGTTGTTGCACAATATTGTTTTGACTAAGAAGTTGAGTGCTTCAAACTAAAATGCAAATTAATTCAAATTCAGTTATTCTGCAGCTCATGCAGCATTAGATTAAAACTAGATTTAGAACAAGATCCCAAAGGCTAAAAAAAAAAAAGACTTGTATGCTGCTGCTAAGACTAATATAGTCATAGTTTATTAATGTAGGCGGTAATGCATAATGAAATGTCATTATTGCTCACATGTAATATTGGTTTATAATTTAAGGAATTGTGTCCATTTATCTGTAGTTTGGTTATTTAAATTTATAACTTGGCAACTCTGAACAGGAAAGTGCTGAATTCTCTGTTACCTGGGAAGCCCAAAAACTAAATTACCTGCTTCTTATAAAGACAATCTGTATATTTCCCAAGTCTTTTTATTCTGGATTTATGATTCAGTTCTTCAAGAGGGTCAATGAAAAGCCCTTTGGTAACATTCACAGAATGCCTCATCCTAGATCTTTTCTCTCTATTAAGGCTTTTATCTGTAAAAGGGCATTTTATTTCAGCGCCATTTTTAGGGCTGACTGTTGTTTTGGTGCTCAAAGGAATCTCCATGAAAAATTTGTCAGGCTTTCTATCAGTTATGAAGGTCATCAAGATGATGTTCAGCATCTCAGGCCATGCCTTTATCAGGCAACTAAGGATGTATTAACATCAGCCAAGATAGTACTTCTAATAACCAAGGGTCATTTTTTAAAAAAAATGCCCACTGGCACTTCATTTATTCTGCTCCCTACCAGAATCCAGGGACACGCTGAAGTTCTTTGCTGAAATAGCTCAAGAATTGTATCCTTTCAACAAAAAAAATCTCACTCATTCCCCATAGAAAACACTGCTGATCTCTGCTGCAAGGCTTGCTCAGCCTGCTCAGCAGGGAAGCATGAAGATGTCAGGTAAACATAATCATGCTATTTGTGGAAAGTGTGAGATGAGAAAGAGGGAGGGTAATGAAGCATAGACAGAGCAATTCAGTTTCCCAGCCTATTTAGGTAGATTGTCTTTCTCTAATTGTTTTTCTCCCTGGAGGTACAAACACAGCAAATTTCAATACCATAAAGTTAAGCTTTATTATTGCAGCTTTCATTTCTTTCACAAAGAAATATGTACTGTATTATAGCAGCACCCTAGTAGCATACTATAGTTAAGGATGTCAGCAATTGTGCTACAAACCTCTATTTTTCCATGAGAAGTAAAAAGTAGTGTTAGGCTAAAATGATGCATGTAAGGTGGGTGTCTAGTTTCATATCAGTTCATAGGGAAAAAAAAAATCCTAGGCACATTCTCTGATAATTGCAGATGATAATCTTTCAAAAAGCCCCAAGTAAATAATCTCCCACACAAAAAAAATGAACCAACATTGACACAATATCTCCTATGTTACAAAAGGTTGGATAGATACAAGTTAAATGTATCATTTTGCAAATGTTTAAATACTGCCGCCAGTGACTTCAGTCATTATCTTCAGGATGAAAGAAATTTCATCTCACTGTGGCAAAAGACTGAAATTTTAATGTGTTTTGTCCAGCAGAAGCCAAGCAACAAAGCACATATTTATCTCATTAACACTCAAATACCTGAACAGTTCACTTGAAACTATTAGGACAAGATTGCTCATCACCTTGTAGGGCAAGTTCAGAAGAAAACAAAATGAAGACATGCTTTAAAATTCATGCAGACACTCAACATAATATTTCTGTGCTCAGTTTAATATTGAAAATTAGCATCTTTAGGAACTAAAGAGTTTATAGAAGTCATTAGACAGACAACAAATACTCGAAGAAAGATTATCCTAAAAAGGGCAGTAGGCATGTGTTTCCATTTAGACACTGGGTACTGATCTTAGACACTAAGATCCAAAGATATAGCTACAAAAATGCAAGACACCAGTAAAGTAATCAACTTCAGAGAAACAGAGAAAGTGAACCCCAAAGACACACGTAGTGACTGACAGGAAAGCAAATTCATGATGAATTAGGAAAACCTAACTCTTATATTGTCTACTTCTGACTAGATCTTAAGAGAGCTTTCCAAGCAATTTGATAGCATTACCCAGATATCACAGAGAGAGAAAGGAACATATATGGAGATTAAGAGATTTAGCCAAGGTCACCTGTTGGGCCCACGACAGGAGGAAGGAGCAGAAGCTACAAAGTGCAGAAACCTGCCCTGGGTTGGTTACTACGTGAGAGGGGATGCAGAGCAACTTGCTGTCCCTCAGCATGAATTCGTCTCAGCTGCATGCTCCCCTCACATGTGCCCAGACTGTCACAGCCCCACTGTCACAGTACTGGTGGGACCAGTACTTGTTGGACACCTGAGTTAGAGGCAGGGCTTGTATACCTGCCTGCAGACACAGGGCAGAAATGGAGTAGAGGGGAGGGGAGCTAGGAGAACACAGAAGGAAGGAAGCAGGCATTTGACAGACAAGTTCCTAGGGTGACAAATGTGGAAAAAAAACCCATAAAAGATCAAAGCATGGGTCTAGGGGCAACAAAATGAAAGCTGGAGGACAAAAGATACCATGAGGTGCTGAAGACATGACTACAGGCTGTGCTGGTGTGCAGAGGTACACAACAGCAGGGGGTGTGAAGGCACACGATTTCATAGTATCTGGAGACATGTACAAGGAAATAGCAGTAGGGAGCCTAGAGGCTCAGGCCAAATGCTAATAGATGCCAGTATTTAGAGGACTATGTTAGAGGATGTAGAAACCTGGGCTCTTGCCTGTGCAGCAGATGGAGTCCCCTGAGTGAGTTGACCCCTAGATCTCATGGAAAGAGAGTAACAAGTCTTTCATTAGCAGCAGGTCTTTAATGGTCTATGTATTTGAATTGCATAATGATAGATCAGAGAATAATTTTGACTACTCTATCCAAAGCTATTAGCTTAAGAGAGAAAATTTCTTTTTTCTACTTTCTAAAAAATACTCCAGCAGAAAGGTTTGAGAAAAAGAAACAAAGGCGACAGTAGAAGCACACAGAAAGGAGAGAAGATGAAAAGAAATTATATCACTTTCTCAGAGACCCTGTCACAAGGATTACACCGTTGCTCAAATCTGAGGTCCCCACTAGAGCAAAGTGTCAAACACTAAACACGTTAATGAAGACCCTGGAATTTTACTCCACCGGTTGAGGGTATGATGCATTGCCTTAACACATTGCACACAACATTTTGCCATTGCTGTATTTCTCTTGCAAATTCACCATGTGACGTTTTAACACAATGACCTTTCAGCTCTTTGAGGTGTAAAGCACCTGAAAGCATAAGCACAATCCACAAACAGATTGTAAAAATAAAAAATATCCAACTACCCTTTTTTTGACCAAATTTTCTCATTAATCATATCATGACCTGTGAACTACAGCAAAATAGCTTTTTAATAGAATAATTGCATTCAACAGAAGTGTTTTCAGCTGCCAACAACAGAGTCAAGATTTCTGCTGGTCCTGATTTTTTATTTTAGCTTTTGCCTTTCACATTCCCTTTCTCTTCCAGATTCTCATTTACAATCAAGAACAAACAAGTATTTTAGAACACACTTTGAAGCACTCGCATTGGAAAAAATGCCAGGTTGAAAAGAAACAAAACCATTCAAATTGGAGGTCGGTGGACTAAAATTCTGCAGGATGATCTCCTGCAAATAGTATCGTCCAAAACCATAAAATTATGAAGTTCTCTGATGTTTCTTTTTTTTTTTTAAACAAGAAACATTGGACCCTTGCAATAATGATAGGTATTTCAGTTGGTATGAACATATATGTATGTGTAAATATATGTACACACATTCTATATCTGAGAAGAAAATAATTGAGTCAAACCAATACATTTTAAATAGTTAAGAGATAAAGCCTCAACAAAACATAATCACAGTGATATCATGAGATACATACACTAAAGAATTAATGAGAATGTCATGAGTTAAAGGCAGTATTTTGAGACTATCATACTTGTATGTACACTAACATGGATTTAAAAAAAAGAATATACCTAGCTGACAAGACCAAAAAAATCAGATTAAAGTGGCACTTTGCTTCGACTCCACTGAATCCTAAATCAATGTCAATATAACGGCAAACAATGAATAGTTTATGAAAACAACATGCCAGCCACATAGAAGCAAGATTGTCTTCTCTACCTGGCAGACAGTGCTTTTATAATTAAGAAGAATAATTGCAACTTTTCTCTTAAGTGCACAGTCATTTGCGAATGTTAAAAGGCAATTCCTGTCAAGCTGCACAGCGCCCATCACGTGCATACTTTTGGCAGTGAGGCATTTAGACTTGTGATAAAGAACATACAGTTCACTACACTTGAATCCAGCAGCAATAAGTATTGATTTTGAACTGATGTGATTTCTTTCTGTATTAAAAAAAATACCCAAACTATGTTTTTTGTAGCATATGTTTTATGGCTATGTTTGCTTGTAAGCATTCATCTTCCATTCCTATTGACATATACTTCCCCTCACACTGGCTGGAAGTTTTAAATATGTATGTATGGATGTCTTGTCCTACATTTTAGTGGTTGTTTCACTTCAAATTACAGTACTGTTTGTGCTGAGAAGTCAGTTTTACATCATACTGGAAGCAACTTTCCTAAACAAAAATTTAAAGTAGGAGCAGGTAGAAACTCCACAGGGATCCTATTTCTTGTGGAGCTGTTTTCAAGCTATTCCTACTATTTAATTATTGAAGGGGAGGGTTTGCATTTGCACAGATTTTTGTCTACCACCAGCTTTGCTCCTCTGATAAGACAACAGAAAGTTCCCTTCCAACTTCTATACTTGCTGCTATTAGAAAACACAGACTTCATAAAAAGCCAAGGGTAAGATAGCTCCATTTATAATTCTATACATAGAGATGTCAGGAAGGGTCACCTTCAATAATTCAGGACTTTTCATCCTAAATTCATATATTTAAAAAATGCTGATTTATTATATTTTCAGGATTTTAAGCAACAGAAAAAAGCACAAACTTTTCTCTGCACCTTAATTTAGGAGACGAAACCAATATTTCTGACCTACTTAATATTCACTGAACTTCTTGGAAGAAAAGTAAGTCTTACACAGGATGCAATATAGAGTATTGCAGACAGATTAATTAAAACACTTCAAATCTGAAAATCAGGAAATATTTGGAAAACTCAGAAGCAAGAAGAAATAATACCAGCTAATCTGACCTCTTATGCAGTATTAATTACTGTGTAGTGTTACTGTAATTGCTGAGGTGCTTGCACAATTGCTCCTCCAGGAAATTACTGAAGGAGATTTTGATGGAAAATAAAGAATTAATGTATTAAATGCTTTTAAAAATACATCATTGATTAATAGATAGAACAGTAGTGCTATAAAAGCTATATGCTATATCTGAATGGCAGTACACAAAGGCTGAGATGTAGCCTAAGACTTATATTTCATTTCAAATATGAACAATAAACATTTTAAAAATTAATGTAGTGAAACTGGGTTTATAGTAATTTATCCTGCAGAGAAGTTCATATTACCATGCACACAGTAGGTAGTGCAAAGGGGAAAAAAAGCAGCTTTTCCCCAAGAGTGGTTCAGAAATGGCACATTCTGTCAGCACCATCATTCAGTGTATGGCAGGCCAACTGCATGTTACCCCATATTTTATTCCTACAACTTGGAATTGCTATTTTGCTTCTTGTACTGTGCAATGCTGTCTAGTTGATGCCCATTAGGAAAAGTCAACCTGTGGACACTGAGAATTTGTTAGAAAGCTATCAATATTGACAGCAAGCAGTATCCAAAGAAATAATGCATTTTTTGTTACTAAAACACATGAATAAATTTCTGTTTTGCCTTAAAGAACAGTTTGTTTTCACATATGATGTAGCATGAAATAGAAACTGGTATTGCGACTGCAGTTTAGCCCACTAAGTATTTGCAGAAATCATAAAAGAACATAAATCAGGCTGGAACAGCTTAGAAATTCTGTATAGAAGAGAAACATTTCCAGAAGAGAGAAAGTTGTTATATTTGTGGCACTGGACAGTGGTGCACAGCTTTTTATTGACTCAGTAGGGTTTAAGATGTTAAAATGAGTGGTGATTTTACTGAAGAACAGAGTGTATTGTGAAAGACATGAGACACTTCAGCATCCATCTCTGGGTACTATGGCTGGATATCTAAAATCACAAACTGAGATTTTGAAATCTGAAGCCAAGCTATTTAAATTTACACCACCTCTCCTAGAAGCAGGGCACTTTTCCTTGTGCCAGCATTGATCAAATCGTGGTTCATAATTAACTCTATTTTCATATTCTTACCCTCACATAGAACAGCAGTAGCTTTCAAAGTATTTTAAAAAGCAACAAGAAGAGTAAGTGATTCTACCTAACATTTAGGAGAATGACAAGGCGCATTTCTGAGTTCCCGGGTGAGATACTAGGTTTCCTTGTAAAGGCTCCAACATTTTCCTTTTATCTATTTTCAAAAGTACATGCAGTTTGCTCATTATATGAAAACATCTTTCAAATAGTGCTGAGTGGGTAAAGTCTCCTCCATAAAATGACTTTATTAATAATTTTCCATTAGTTTTAATCTTTAAATCCTAAGGTCAATTTTTATTTATTCACATCCAGTAAACCTTTGTAAAAGTGTTCCCAGTGACTTCTAGACAAAAAATACACATGGACCAAAAATCAGACAGCCTCAGAAGACTGGCACCACTTGAAATTTTAGATGAAGCTTAGATAATTTTTCCATCACAGTTTTAGGGCTGCTCTACAATTGCCCATCAGATGTTGAAAGGCAATGAAAACACTACAGTGCAGATGACTATAGATTGAGTATAGGGCGATCTTACACCAAGGTCAGTGCCAAAATAAAGCAATATCATATTAGTAGTGCTTCTTATTTCACATGTGGGCTGTATTTAAAAAGGAGAGTGGTAATGTATATCTGCAATACAGATAAAAATCAGCAATATACTCCCTTTACATTTTTTTTTCTCATATGGTGTGTTGCACATGCATAGCCAACAGAAGAAACAGTTTAGGATTTCATAATACAACCAAATAAAACAATATCATGATTTTGTGGTTTCAAAGAAAAAAAAAAAAAAAAGCCAACATGAAATTTGGCTTAACCAAGGTATGAAAAACCCCATTTCATCAGTTACTTAGGTAGAACAGTTCAGTAATAATCAAGCTCTGTATTGCGGGTGCTACCTGAACATGATAGTCACTGTGAACAAGGATCTCAATAGATCCAAGTCCTTTCAGACAAAAGAATCTTGCAAAATAGTGGTAAAAAGTGTTTGTATGCTAAATGTGTCATGTTTGGTTGTTCTGTTTATTCACCAAACAGAATATGTTTCCCCAAGACTGACACACTGAGAGCATTATTTTTTAGATCAAGGATTTTCATGCCAGCTCATTTATAAAGTCTTAGTTTTGAGGATAGCCTTGTGCATTTTTGCTGTTTCATAGCAGCAACTGCAGCACAGCAAGAAGACAATCCACAGACTGAACTGTCCCAACCATCTCAAGTGGTTGACTTGCAGAGTTGCATTTGCAAGCCTACAGTTCACAATGTCGAACAGAATAATCTGTTAGAAGCAGGTTTTTTCCTACTGGTGCAGTTTATTGCACGTTCTTATGTAAATGTAACAAGCAGTTCTTCTGAAGTTACACTCATGTCTAGCAAATCTAAAGTTTGGACTGAAGATTTTGTAAGATTATGACTTTTTCTGCAACTGCAAGAGTACCTAGAGCATAATGAATACCTTTGGTTGGTCACCCCTTTCAGTGCATTTCATTGCTACCACTCTCTCCTCTAAGCATGAGGTTTCATGAACATACCAGTATCTCAGTTGATAGTCCTGCTACTGTTTCAAGTACCACACTTTTTCCTTTCTCTCTGTAGCTGAATAGATGGAAAGTGAATATCCCTTTATGCTTTAAAGGGATTCAAAATTACAAAGGAATCTTCCAGTCTCTGAGGAAAGAATTGAGAGTCAATAATGGTGGACCATAAGCCACATAAGTGCTGTTCTTGTTTTCTAGTGGTAAGAGTTTTAACTGTTTAATTTGTTGTATATTTAAAATCATTACCTAGATGCTGTGAATAAGCCTAGTACTGTATCACAATATAGACAGCTATCAAGCTATCAGCCTTTTGATTTCTGTTCCCGCATCTTTGTTTCAAACTCTGCAAAAAACTGAAACCCTTCTGTGTCATAGTAAGAAGGAATAGCTCAAAGTCAACCAAAGAGAACTGAAGTCCATGACTTCTATTTGCACTGAGCACAAAGAACTTTATCCACTTTTTGGAGTGAAACTATGATTTAGCTTTGCTGAACATGATACAAATTACTGTTTGTCCATATATTCACTTTTTTACTTACTTGATTGTCTTGTAAAGCACTTTAGCACTCCATGGGTAGGAAAATATATCATACAAGACTGAAATTAAATTGTCTGTTCTGCTGAAGATGAAACATTCTCTTAAATGTTCATCCTACTACAGACTTAGAGCTGTGTAGAGATAAGAGAGTGTTTAATAATTACTGACCTTGAATTCTACTGTCAGTTTTACATGTTTAATAATATATCAAAATGTTTAGATCCGTGGGGTGCCTTATAAAGACAGAAATAAAATGCAGACTTCATTAAGCAGTGTTTTGTTCTTTACAGGATCACACTACTACCAAATACTGAAACATGCCTGAAGAGTTCAAATGGCACTTTGTCAGAGAAATAAGTATCTGAAAATGTGTCCATCCTGCTTCAAGCTCTGCTTTTGAAAACCCTTATTTGCCTCTATAAACATTATTGGAGATTCAGAAGTTTAGAACAAGTAATGTAATTTCAGGTACCTACAGAATTTGAGGAAAGCTATTAAAAATATATGCAAGTATCTTTTTTTTCTTTCCATTAGTGGTGACACTGCTTTTGAAGTCAGTGGCTCTTGCAAATGACCTTTTTGCATCAGCAGCAGGAAAATAATGTACTTTGTTTACCTTAATGGACAGTAGGAATACCAATTAGAACTTCAGCAACCTCCTTTGCAGTTATTGCTGTTTACTAATTTAGGGGCATGGAGGGCATATAAAACTTTCTTCAGACTTGCACAGTCATAATTTAATTCCTAATCTTTCTTGTTTCTGTCCTGTATCAACAAAAAGATGGAGAATGCACCTACAAAGGGAGGGCTCACGGCCTGCTTTCTCTGCTCTGATAACAGACCAACAGGTAAGTGAATTAACCACAGGAATTGAACTATGTGAGCTATGAATGCAAGAGCAGAAGGACCTTATCTCTCTGAATTTAAGTTTACAGGACGGCTCAAAAGAGTCACTCTTCTTAACATGCCTGGAGCATACAAACTAATTAAGAGGCAAAGAGAAAAGACACAAATGGAGAATACATTATAAGAAAATGCCAAGTTAGTTCCTTTCCATAGAAGAAAACAGCTACTAGCTAAGTAGCTAATGCATCCATACAACTGGTGTATTCCAGCTGATGCTGGGCAATATGGTTCCCTTGTTTTCCATGGGATTTGCTCATCACCAAGAGTCCCTACAAATCACTGAAGAGATTTGACTCCTGCAGAGCTGCCACACTAAGTTCCTTACTGGTTTCAGTTTTCCCCACATACTTTCAGGATACAAAACTGTCCGCTCTAAACCTTTAATTTTCTCAAGGATTCAACTACATTTGAGGTCCATTCTAATAGTTATTCTTCTGTCAGAAATTTGAATGGTCATACCCTTGAACCGTTCTCACTATGAAGAAAAGAAAATGCCATGACAAAACCCCAGTATGGGCAAATAAAAAACAAAACAAGGGAATGCTTCACTGGAGTCAGACTACTGAACATAAATACGGATAGCTGCAGGACAGTCATTAATTCAAACAAGGAGAAGAGAAGAGATGCAATATTTGTCTGATTCTGTGAAACAGTTCTAAAACTCAGTGAACATTCAAAATAAAAAGTAATGCACTACAGAAATGTATAGCTATCGTGGGGTTCAGAGGCAGTAAAAGAACCTGGATAAGAGATACTACTGAACAATCTCATGTTTTAATTTTGCTATCAGAAAAAAGAGGAATACAACATGAACTGAATAACATTTTCAGAAGTTATGAAGTTATCAGCCATGCAACTCTGATTCTGACTGAAGGTTAGTTCAGAAAATTTGGTTATTGACTGAGCAATGAAAGAGGGAGGCTATAACTGACACAAGAAATAAGGATAAGACTTGTGAAAAAAAAACACACCAAAAACCTCAACAAACTAAAAGCCAAGAAAACAACAAATAAATAAACAAAAACCCCACAGGAATAACAAATCAAACCAAACAACCAAAACCAAAAACTTAAGCAGCAAAGACAGTATTCTCCAAAGGCACGAGTGAAGCACCATAAATAATGTCTTTTACAAGCATTGAGTTTGCTGGTAGAAAGGTGCAAGTCACAAGAGAGATCTATTATAAACATATTTTTCTCAAATCAGAGGTGTTAGAAAAAGCATCCTGGGATCACACAGCCAACTGAATAAGGAGAGTATCTCCAAGCAAAGATGGAGAGCAAACTACCTAAGCTCTTTTTCCAGAAATATTTCCTTAAGTAGCCTTGAACCATTAACATTCATAATACATCTATCAAAAAGGTTTCAGGCAGATGAAAACAGAATTTCTGATGTGCCCAGAATTTCTGATAGCAGTACCACCTCTAAGTGAGGCAGACCTAAGGTGGCATTTATTGACTCAGGGAATGAAAACATCATCTGTTTCACTTCCATAATACCTAGGGCAGTAAGAATGAGATTTTTGGTTGATGAGGCAAATTACAGGTAGTACAAATGTGACCATGAAATAGCCTATTGAAAAAAGCCACTAAAACTAATAAAGCATGTCCTTTTTCTTTTAACTTGTGGACAGTACACCAGGAAACCTGGACAAAGTTTTGTGAAGAGTTTCAAACCAAAAACTGTTCAAGAACAAACATTCAGATATTTTATGGTAGAGAAGTACAGTGCAACCAACTCCGAAGCATTTTTATTTAGGGGGCAAAAAGTGTTACTCCTTATTTATCACTCTCAGAAGAAAAGAGTGCAGTATGGTTTGGTCCCTAAGAAACTGTTCTGCTTTGTGCAAGACTTGAGTTAAAACTTCAACCTTATCCAGCAATTCTATTGTTTCCTTTATAAAAAAGCAACTTGTGATCAAGACTTCCATAAGATTGTAAACACTTATGTCACTCTGAAACCTTATGCATACATAAGTTTTGGAATTTTTTTTACAAGAAAATTTCAGTGACTTAAAAAATTGGGCAGCGTGCAGATGACAGGGAGACCTTTATAAAAACCAAACCAAGACAATTTACCAATATATCAGCAATGCTCTGAATGGAGCATGACTGAGATTAGTAGAAGATAATTTGCCTTAATTAAGAACAGAGAAAAATCATTACCACCAAGACTGAAGAGTACTGTATAATGTGTTACATCTATAACATCTATGAAAGTAAAACTTCCTAATTTTTCAGTGGAGTGCCTTGCACAGCTAAGCCGTGACTTTCTTCACTGTAGTGCATTTCCAGAAGACACTAAATTTTCTTGTACAGAGAGCAGCACAGGATAATTTCATTTAGCTACGTGACTTTAAATTCGTGTAAACTACATTCAACTGATGGGATAATATATGCAAGCCAACTAAAAATCCAGACACTCTGAGCCAATCTATCCCTCATTAAAGCTGTCTGACTGTCAACTGGCTGGCAAAACCCTCAAAATCCATGCCCCAGTTTACCTACCTATAAATTGCATTTTAATGACACTGAGACCTGGCGAAGCAGTGTGTGGAATGTGGAAGAAAATAAATCATAAATCATTACATAAGTGCTACTATTCTGAATTTGTATAGCAATAATAACTTGCTTTTATAGATTAGTAAAATCATGAGATCATAGGAATAAATCTAAGTTAACACATGTCAAAGGGTCACAAGACTAGATAAGGTGACATTCTGGCTTAATCTTGTAAAAAGCATTTTGCATAGCAAAATATGTTTTGACAGGGTTATATTAAAAAATATAATGTAGTTCATTTCAGATTATAGAAATTCTGAGTAGAAGCAACTTTTTCTGAGAAATAGTAATAATTTCAAATATCAATTATTAATATTTTTTATATATCTCAAAAAATTCAATAAACTTTGAAATATAGAACTAAGCACTCACAATAAGGCTATGAAAGTGGAGATGTTACATTGCTTTAAATTATGTAAGGAATTGGTTGAGCTGTCTGCCTTTAACTTACTACTAGTTCTTCAGAAGAATATAAATTCGATGATCTTTCCCCTCATTCATGACTGCATGGAATGCTTTCCATCAAAAACTATGTTGACATGATGGGTCACAGCGATATGATCACAACCAGGACTTTCCTCCAGGTATGGAGAGAAAAGGAATAACCTCATAAGGAGGTATCCTAGATTGCAAGGCAATGTGTGTATTCTATTTGCCATCTGTTAGAGGTGTGGCAGTTATCTTCTGCCAATTGGGCAGTTTTCTTTATCTCTTCCACAAACCAATCCTCCCTCCAGGGAGATATCCGCTGTTAATGAGCTATTGAGTGTCACTGCATGGCTGATAAAACTACATCATCCCATTGTGAGATGCTCCACGCAGAAGGAGGAGACAAGCATTCCTAACTGGATATAATCTGAGATTTTGGGACAGCAGAACAGCCTTTTCCGTTGGATTCCCAGAGGAGCAGCTGCCTTTTCTACTAGATTCCCAGAGGAAGACCAGGCTCATCTACACCACCACTGGATCTTCAGAGGAAGACTACACCCTTCTACAGGATCACTGCTTCAACAGAACCACATCTGTCACTGCAGGAGGACTGCAGCTACCATTTCAACTGGACTACTACCAACACTCTGACCAACAGGGTGTCAGGTCATATTCTGACTCTGTCAGTGTTGTTTTGTATTATTGCATTATTTCTTTTATTTTTATTTTCTTCCCTAATAAAGAACTGTTATTCCTGCTCCCATATCTTTCCCTGAGGGCTCTCCTTAATTTCAAAATTATAACAATTCGGAGGGAGGGGGTTTATATTTTCCCATTTTAGGGGGGGGCTCCTGCTTTCCTTAGCAGACATCTGTCTTTTCAAACCAAGGCAGGAGGGAAGGTACCTTTCAGCAAGGCAGCATTTTGGCCAGACATTCTTATGCAAAACCAGCTGCAGATGTGATGCTAAGCACATATATTGGATTAAAGAAATTATTGGGATTTCAGCAAAGGAACACAGGCCTATGAAAGTGGCTGTAAGAGTGGTCAAACTCTCAAAGAAAATGCTGGTGAAGATGCTCTGCCTCTCAGTGGGGAAGATAAGAAGAGTCCCTTTTCCTGCTCATTGGGGAGGTGGACATGGACCAGTGACCAGCCCACTGCATCAAAACCAAAGTGTGTTTTGCCAAGAAGGGGCCTAGAAATCCCTGTTTGAGCCCTGAGTCTGTCATAGCAATGAAGCACTGCTCCAATAAAATATTTGCATATATTTTTGACATACATAATATTTTATATATTTATATCCTCACTTACATGCCCGTAAGCCTGTCCCCATTTGCAATCACAAGGCAGATTGCGGCGTGGGTTTTCGCTCTCCCCGGCTGCACGCGGCTCTTGGGAGCCCAGCTGTGGCGTAGCTTCCACGTGCTGCCGGGGTTTGCTGCCGCAGGTTCCCGGACATGGCTCCGTGTCTCGGGCACGTGGGCTGGCCAGCCTCTGTTACCGTGCGCTAGGGATCCGGCAAAGAGGTAAGGAATTTGTCCATTTACTCCGCGCTTGGCAGGAACGGTTTATTGGTCACACATGGCGCGGTTCGATGGAAAGACGCAACCGCTCCTGTCACTCGCATGGGAGAAAATGGCGCCTGGGTGCCGGCAGGATAGGGCTTTATGGAGGGGCGGGGCGAGAGGATCCACGGCCTGCCGGCCAATAGGGGCGGCTGCCGTGGCAGTGATGCCCGCAACCGCGACCAACCAGAGAACCCCGCAGGGGCGGGCACCGAGCCAGAGCGGGCTGAGCGGGATCGTGTGGCTCGGGGCGGCCAGCACGGGGTTTCCCGGGGCCGGACGGCAGGGTGGTTACAGGACCGGCACAGGGGTAAGATCCGGCAGCAGGCAGCATGGGACCAGAAACCGCGGGGGGGAACAACACGGGGGAAACGCGGGATTACAGAACTTGACTTATTTTAACATAAATTAAAAACCCTAATCTAAACACAAACTCCGGGATGCAACAGCAGATGTTAAAGGGAGTTAAACTGGGTACTCTGAATGAGGTTTTGGGTAGTTCTAAGACACAGGAAAGTAGCTGTCACTGCCCTCTGTTCTTCCCAGTTCCACGCATTTAAGAGACATACCACTATTTTATATGATCAAGTCCATCATGGGACATACTGCACTGGCAAAGTCAGATTTTTGCTCAAGATCCAGGTGAGCCAAGAACAGTTTCAAACACTAACAAAACCTCTCTTCCCCTGAAGACTTGCAATTTCATTAAATGCATGTTTCTCATTACATTTGTGCTTGATATTTTGATTTCATTTTCGAGTTAAGTAACAAATCTATGCTTGCATCTGTTTAATTAATGAGAAACCAAATAATCTTCTTTAAGAACTACTACTTTTATGGAATAAGCACTGTATACCTTCTCTGATTTCCCCCCATCTATCACAATTATAAAATACCCATTCAACAAGCAAGAAGGAAACTAAGAATGTATTGCTTTTCTTTTTGCCTTTTTTGCACCCCCCCCCCCCAAAACGTCAGTAGATAACTAGTAACATGTTCCACAACAGAGGAAACAGTATTTTTTCAGGTCTACAGGATATAGACAAACTCCTACATTAAATCCTATGATGAAATGATAGTGTGAAGTTTATTTCCATTTTGGCAAGAAGTCTTGCTCTGACTTGAGCCTAGAAGTTCTGTTGCAGCAGGTTTTTTGTGTATATTAGAGAGATTTATTGGGCTAGGGAGAGTAGATTTAGTTATCGTCCTTGCCATATCGCAGAAGTTATACTACAGTATAACAATGCTATACAGGTATTTTTCTTTTTTTTTTTTTTCAATAGGATAAAAGGTGCCTCAAAGGAAGAGGGAATATGCAAGCTGAAAAAAATACATTGTGCAGTACAAAACAAATGGAGGCAATACCTCACAGAGCAGATAAGAGAGAAAAAAAGACAATTTCAAGGCAAATACAAACAGCCCACATAAAAGGGTTATAAAAGCAAAAAAGTACAAGTAACCAAACAGTGAAAACAATCACACTCTATTGGAAAAGTCACTGAAGAAAAGAAAGCTGGTGTGGATTACGGTTAAAAACTGATCTTAATAGTTTTTTTCTGCTTTGAAATGAGTGGGTTTGTATCTACAGAAATACAAAATGACAGAAGAAATGTATAAGAATCAAAAATATATGGATTGTGGATAGGTTTGATATAAAAAATATTTTCAGCAAATGAATGGCTTGCTTGAACAGTAGTTTGTTGACAAGTGCTTAAATAATGCCAAATTCTCTGGGGGCCTTGGGGAAGGTAATCTGAATAACGTTGGATATTAATTCTAATAATTTGCCAGCAAGATGTAGAATACTTCAAACTACAACTGAAATATGCTGATTGGAAACTATTAAAAGAATGGGTCTTTATCCTGCATAAAAACCATCAGGGAGAAAACTGTCAAGAGTTTCTTATTTTGTTTCAACTTCTTCGCCAAGTCAATTCTGAAGAAAGGATAAAATTAAAGTATGCAAATGGACTTTTGATCACTGATATAAACATAATTTTGTTTTACCAAGCAAATCAAGGCTATTAAAAAAAAAAAAAAAAAAGAAAAAAAAAAAGAAAAAAACCAAACCAAACCAAACAATAGTGCCAACTGTATTTGCAAAAAAAAAGTTATTTCTCTAGGATGGGCCTATATGCAGCTAATATTTATAGCTAATAAAAGTGTGTTCTATTGTGATTAAATTGTAGTTCATATTAAGCACACAACACCAGATGTAAATTATTTACAGAGTAGAATTACACCAAAATAGGTTGCTGAAAAACATTCTGGACAAACCCCTGACACAGTTACAAATTGGATGTCTCCTGCTATGCTAAAGGCCCCTAATACTCCAGATATACAATATACAACACATGGTCATTAAATTTCACAAATATTTTTACCAAGGAATTCCCTCACTTCAACAGATGTGTTCAGAGATAAGAAAAACATATTTTACATATGTTTAGGCAAAATTACACTACAGTATATTGCTAAAAAGATGTAATTTAAAAAAAAATGTATTTCACTGCTCAAAATTACAAATATATAAATCTGCCAGAAGTGCACTGAGCATTCCCAGAAAAAATAAAAACCTGTATGTATTATTCTTTTGTTAAGGCTTTAAAGCACACACATGACTACCTACAGCAAGTTGTCTTAAAGAGTTTCCCATTATCATTCTCATTTTTCTGACTAAATTCTTTCCCCTAGACGCTTTGTTTCATAGTTGCTTCCACCCTTCTAAAACTGGCTACTCTAAAATGACAAAAAATATATATTTGCATTCCAAGTGGTGTGCAACACAGCATACCTACTGCCCTGATGTCACAAGAGCCCCAGGTTGCAAGAATAACTGAAGGCAGAATGTACCTGTGGCAAGTAAGTGAGAGAGCAGGTGTCCATCCACAGGCACGCCTCAAAAAGTGGGAAACACCAAATAAACACTCAGATTAAAGATCCCTCTGAGTCTGAACCGGCAGGAACCTGCTGAAATGCTTTCAAAAGCACAAATTTTTCATTCTTTAGAAATACAACTGAAATGAAAGGTTTGCAGTAACAGCCAGCAATGATCAAAGTCGAAGGGGAAGGCACTCAGTACCTAAACTACCAATTCCACAAAAGTAAACTCATAGTTCTGGTCCACAGAAAAGCTCACAAAGAAATTATGAGGGCAAATATGAGATGCCCATGCCCACACACATGGAAAACCAGCAATCAGTGGGAGAAATTCCTGATCCATGTATTAACCCCTTTTGACTATTTTGATCATGAGAAACTGCCACAAACTCCAGAAATGGAGAAGCATTGTACTGAAATTTTGTGCATGCACGCAGCAGATTTGTAACAATTAAAAGAAAAAACACTTTAGTAAAACAACAATAATGAAAAAAGGAAGGGAAGAGATCAATATCCTCACCAAAAAAAAAAAAAAAAAGCTTGATCATTTAAGGATTCAGAGAGTAAATTAAGATTTATTCATCATAAAATGTCAGTGAATTAGATGGAACTCATCTCACCAATTCTTTTGTTAAAGGAGCTGAAAACTGTCACCTATGACCAGTGCTTCCAGAACATGGCAGGAGGGTAGAGGGGAAGAGAAGAAAAGCATAAGCACACATTTAATCCCCATCTCCTGCTAGAGAGGGAGAATTATAAATTCAAGCCATCACAGAGATGCAGTGGGAAACATTAGAGTTTTAAAAAGATGCTAAAGGTCAATCCATTCAAGAAATTTATGGAAAATTTGATAATACTGAGCTACCCCAACCAATCCCTCACATTCAGGTCAAATTTCAATTATTGAGAGACCTTTATGTCAGGGAAAAGTAATTCCCAGCATTGATAGCATATGCCCTGTCAACATAAATCACAAAACCTGGATATATATGCATCCATGTGTAGTTCTCAAGTCTGCAGATAGAAATCTTTACAAGTACAATACTCTACTTCCAGAGCTTAAGAAATGTCCTTGATTCTCTTGCTTGACTGCATTAGCTTTACTTGCTCTCTGAACATTTGACAAAAGGTTGCACAATTTTGTTACTCTGCAAAATCTCTTACATCTTTCTAATGGAATTATGAACGCTTTTCTTCAGGTCCACAAGTAAACTACTTTTCAAATCAGAGACATTTAGCCCCCCCCCCCCCCCCTTTATAATATAATATGCAAAAAGCTTAACAACAAAAAACTTTCTTGTTTTCTCTTTCCATTTGTCCACACGTCCTGCACAGTTTTACTCCATGAAGGAACAGGAGAAGATGGAAATTAATGCAGAGGTTTGCTATGTATAACATTTAAACAACATGTAATAAAATAAAACTTCTAGAAGTATTATAGATACAAGTTTTTTTCCTGATTTATGTTTATTGTTTAATATGCTTTAACTGAAAGCATTTGAAACACACCCCAAGAAATACAAAGTGTCAGTATGTGACAATACCTTAATTATTACACCTAGCTAAAATATACACGTTGCACATTGCAGAGATTTTAGAGAGAGGCAGGTACATTTTCTGCACAAAGAAAAGCATCCTGGGGATCTCCTCATATGCCAAAAAAGCCTGCATTAAGTCCCATCCCCTCTCTCTTAAAGGGCTTTTTAGTGCTGAAGTGGAAGTCTCCTGGCTGCAGTACTGCCTTCTCTGTAATGTCACCTGGTGATGGAATGTGCAGCAGCCAGGGACAACAAGAGCTATGGCCTAAATAACTGACCTTTTGGGGAAGTGTTTGACAAGAGCCATCGTGTTACTTAAGGGAAATGCTGGTGGTGGTGTTAGGAAAATGTGCAAAGAGCTTCTACCACAAATGTCAATTTAGAAAGTCACATCTGTCACATTTGTGTCCATTTTTGCTCCCATTTACAGTTAGATTTAATAATTAGCATCAAAGAAAGGAAGTACACTCATCACAAGTTTTCTAGCAGAGAGAGGCTGCATTAGACAAAAAAAGCACATTCCCACTAGAACAGCAATTACAACATAGGAAGTACTGAGGACATCACCTATCAAAATCTGAACATCTTTGATGAATAGCAAACAGCACTTGTGCTTCACAACACACTGTGTCTCAGCAATGTTTGGAATTTTTGCCTAATACCCGTAGAAATTCCAACAGTGATGCCCCAAATCATGTGATATTGTAAGGTTTCTCTTTAAAACTATTAGCTGAAATAATAGATGCAAAAACCGCAGAAATTTTTCAGAGTTGTATAGTCCAAACTTTAACACTAAATAACAGACAGCTAAACATATACAATTACTGCAGACATTGCTTAGCACCCCTTACAGGCCAAGGTGCAAAATTAACACTTAACATTGACTGCTTGGGATAGTCCAAAGCTAAAATCCAGTGCAACTGCATTCTGCAGCCCAGCTTTGGCTGCATACAACAAAAAGATACTGAAGAACATCAGTAAGGCTTGAACACCACAGTGCAGAAACAGATCTTTAACTGTGTAAAAATGAAGATGCAGCAAACTTTCATATGTGCCAAGAAACTCAAACATCAGTGTTTGTCAAGGAAAGCTTATCTTTGATGGGATTTTCCTACTTCATTACATAGTCTTAGTTATGTATGTTTTATCAAAACAAGCAAATCCCTACAAATCTGGCCCTGAGGAGCAGCGCTGGAGGTGTCAGTCCTGTTCAGCAGTGAGTGCTACAGTCTGCAGGAGAGCAGAGCTCCAGGCCAGCTCCTGTTTGCCTGCATTTTCTCAGACTGAAGGCTTCTAAAGTTTATCCTCAAAATCCTTGTTGCTAGCCAAAGGTGAATGCCAATGTCTGAAACATTATGTTTCCTTACTGTAATAAGGAATAACATTATTGATTTTTATTTGTCAAATATATATTCAAATTGGGAAACACCAGATAATCCAGGTGGTGTTGGTCAAAAGTCTGGTCTTTGGGCTAGGAGTTCTTTACTTCTGATACAGATACTGGTTATTCTTTTATTACTACTCTGTGACAAAGCACAGAACATGCATTAAAAATTCTTTATCCAGGTGAACAAAAATAAAATTCTATTTCAGCTTGACATGGATAGAAAACTTCAGAGAAACTGGTTTTTCCACCAGAATGATCTGCTGTAGGAGTTGGCCACATGCTTTAAATGTGATTGACATGTCTCTGAATTTAAAGTGTCATCTGCTGAGTTCAGGATCTGCTGTCTATCTCTCAATGTGTAAAAAATGAATTGCTTCAAAATGATTTATTGCCAGCAAAATAGAATGTGAAAACAACAATAGAAACATCATTGTAAAGGTATCCTACATTTAATAGCACTGTTTGATGAGTAAATTATTTCAGAAATATAATCAAACATTCTTATTGTGAAACTCTCAGGCTTAATAAAACTATTGCACAATCTGGTATCTGCTTCCTGACTCAAAGAGCTAATGCCATTAAGAACGTGGAGAAATGCAGCATTAAATCCCAGGTTTCCACTGCTGCTTGTAAATCTGTGCAGAAAATACAGGGCTGTGTTTTCAGTAACAATCTGTGGAATTAATCTCTCTGCTTTTATCTTTTGCCCTTTTTCCCCCTCTCCTGTGAAGTATCTACAGAGACATCTTTAAGAAAGAATTTTAATTTCTATTTTTTCTACAAATGGGTGGCTTGCTTTATAAATTTCATCTGTGTACAAGCTAGCAAAAGCTTCATATATAGAACTATTTTCAAAATATCATGGGTGATCCCACAAAAAAACAAGTTAGTCTCCAAAAACGTTAACAATTAAATACATTGGTATTAATGTTTAATACTTTTACCTTAGAAGGATTAACATAAATGTTAAAAGTCAGTGATGACTGGAGGTAAAAGCTCCAATTATTTGAGAAATTAAAGCATAAATATAACTGAACATGAGGACTATTATGCTTACAAGCAGCTTAAAATTAAATACATTGCATTACATATTGAATCACACTCAGCTTCCAAAAGCACCAATTCAGTAAAGTTCCATAAAGAATATTTTACATCCTTTAAAAGCAGAGTGTAAATGCCTATCTCCTTTTTCAGAATGTATCCGTGCCATCCACACCATTATTATTCACCAGAACCATTCCTAGGGCACAAACAGAAGACACTCAAATAAAACTACTGGCCTTTTTTCTTGTCACATATGCCACCAAAAATACCATCAGTAAGAAAAACGAAGGCTACACATTATTAGGTGTCCTTGGCTGTTAATATAATCCAGTTTGGTTTTCCTTTAATCTGGAGTAAAGTAACTCTTTGCTGATTAGTGCTTAAAGGAGTCAAGCTTATAGCCAGCATTGCTACTAGACCTTCCACATTCCCCTTAAAGTGTCTTCTGTCCAATATTTGGGATTATAAACTCTAAGATGAGTGAAATGTGGCTGTGCAAGCAATGCTTTATTCTCATTTCTCTTTGCTTTCTTGGTTTTTTTTTCCTCTTATAGTAATTATCAGTGCTTACTTTCCACTTTCTTCTACTAATTACTAGTGGTGGGGAACATAAGCAGTTCCTTTGTTTAAAGCTCATTTTGCCTGAAATGGTTTGTTGCTGTTTGGTTTTACAAGGAGCTGAAGTAGTGAATACAAAATGGCAGTGGTAGCTTGCCAAGTCATGGCAGGTTATTTTAAATATTGACAACATCCAGCTTCTTGACAGGACTAAAGTTTATCCACTGCCTTTCAAAAATATATTTTCCCCTGTTTTATGAACATTATCACACTATTCTACCTGCAGAGGAAATCTGTCATTTTAATTACTATTAGTCACAGAAAGAAGACTGGAAGCAGGGAGAGAAGATAATCTTTCTGAAATCCTTATCTCTTTTTTTAAATGTATGCAGAATTTTCGAGGGAGACACCTGTTTGTTTCTGATAGTCATTAAACTAATAGCACCTGGAGATAAATAGATATTGCCTAGGCCCCCAGTGTAATTAAAGCTTCAAAGGGCAACTGGAATCACCTGTGATGCATGGCACTTAATTATCGTCAAGCTTTTCTCTAGACAGACAATCTTGGAAAAGAAAATATAAACAAACACAGAGTAACACACCAGTGACTTGCCAAGAGTTATGCGTAAGGTTAATTACAGACTTGACCATTCAATGTTGAACTGAAAGTTGGAATGGTTTTGCTGGACCTTAGGTACTACCTGGAGTAGTCTGCCCAGTCATAGATTATTTGTAACCACCAGGAGTACATTCCACACCAAAGCAAATCAAAGGTACTGTCATGGTTTGACATGGAAGTGAAGTTTCTCAGGAAGCTGGGGTCAAACCAATCAGTGGTCAGGTTTGGATATTGGCACTTGGAAAGTGACCACTGAAGACATGGACATGCCTCTGAGAACACAGGGGGTTAAAAGCAAGAACTCCCAGGGGGACTCTCTCTTTGGTTCCAGTCAGAGTGCTGTGCAGAGCTCCCCCGCCCAGCCATGGGCTGGGTGGGGGAGGGGAAGCCATGTGGCCTGGTCGAGGTAGGCCAGGGGCTGAAGGACTGGAACTGGGCTGGCCCCCTGCAGACAGAAGGGTGGAGAAAAACGGAGGTGCCTTTGTTCCCCCACCACAGAGGGAAAGAGACAGAGAGCCTGACGGCACCTGGAATTTGTTGGCAGAGGAGAAGGAGAAGCGGGGGAAGGTGCAGCCATGGGAGTTGGAGTTCTGGGCAGAGATTTCAGCTGTCCCTGGAGTCTGAGACTTTTAACCCTTTCCTGGGTAATGAAGGCTTTGTAAAATATTACTCCTCCTCAATGTGAAGTCAAAGAGAGACAGTCTGGGATTTGAGATGTTAGAAGGAGGAATTATTTTTGGGTGGGAGGTGATGATGGAGTGGCTTATGGCTGGACTTGTTAGCCACAGAAGGAACCAAAGGAACCAAATTCTCCTGCAACAGAGACTGCATTTTTAGGGGGACGCAATGGTGAGCCAAGAGACCTGCTTCAGTGACTACCAACACAGGAGTGGAATGAACAGAGAAGAGTTGAGGAGGGTGTGGTGATGCCCTCTGTCTTCAGGAAGAAGATGATCTCTGTTCTTGGACCCTCATCCCCAGGGGAGGAAGAAAATGGGGGGGACTGTGGTCCCAAGATGAGAAGTTGAACGGCTGTCTCTTTTGGTCCTTGGCAAAGCATCCTTAAAGGAGCCCTATGGGCACTCTGTCCATGCACAGTGGTGAGAGCACTGTGACATGGAGAGTGTTACACTGGCAAATTTTCTCCAGGCGGTTGCCATGTGTGACATGGAAACACAGAAGGGTGGCAACTGTGTTTCCTGGAGGGGTCTATGGTGCAAGAGAGACTCCTCTCTCCCTTGATGGACTGAGTATTGATTATCTGAATGGTGGCAACTTGATCAGGAATCCCAGGTGGTGTCTTACTGTGGTTTGTTGGAAATTGGTAGGGGGGAGGAGGAGTGTTTTGGAGGGTCTTCATCCTGGATTTAGTGTGTGTGTGTCTTTTATAGTAGTAGTAGTTTAATTAAATTTTTCCCTTTGTTATTAAGCTTGGGCCTGCTCTGCTCCTGATAACATCTCACAGCATTTATTTGGGAAGGTGCATTTTCATGGGGGCGCTGGCATTGTGCCAGTGTCAAACCATGACAGGTACAGACGACTGACAGCCACATTTCTACATGGCACAGAAAGGAAGTACTCAGCAAAAACAAGGCCAAATATTGGACAACATGCATCCAACTTGCATGTGATTTCAAAGTTAATTTTTAGAATAAGCTGTTTATAACTGTACTGGTGGTGACTTTCACTTTTATACCTTGAAGGACAAGGACTGTTCACAGCCTCTCCCAGTCTGAGGTTGTGAAGGAATTCCTTATCAGAATGAGAATATAACATTTGTGATGGTGAATGTATTCTCTTAAGGGGCAAAGAAGCCTACTGAAATGTTTGATAAAACGTGAAATGAACTCATTTGACTCAAGAATCTAAATCTTTTCTTTTTATTATGTACAGGTCACCTTGTTGCTGAGAATACAGTGCACAGATCACTGAAATCCTGTTTAAATTTGTGACCTCTTATTGCTCACTCCTTTTCCCCCACCTGCCTCAGAACTACAAAGATGAAAGGCCACAATTTGGAATCCGAGCTTTCTGTTTCCTGCACACAGTTTCAGCTGTTGGCAATGTAACCACAACGCACAGTGTAAAAGCCTAAGCTTAATATTCAGAGGTAAATTTAACATAAAACCCAGGAAAAGTGAAGTTTGGGAGTGAATTTCACATTCGTTCATTAAAAAGGAGAGGGACTGGATAAAGCACAGAGGATTTATTTCCAAACACCAAGTTGTAACAGTATTGCACTTCTCTTAAAACTAAACAAAACCCACATGGGCTAGTGGCAGTGTCTGCACATGTGCTAGGTGACATGAAGTACACACAGACAGCTGTCTGGGGTACTGCTGGGTTAGAACAACACTCTTATAGCTGAGCTATTTCCTCAAGTACAGGAAGCAGATTAAACACAGAATTTGAAAATAAGTTTTTACCTTGAAAAGTAAATTTTTTCTTTTCCGGTTCCCTTTTCCTTACCCTCCTCTATGAGTAAGGCTCCAGAGCCCATGATGATAATTAAGTTCATCACAGTAATGGCAGTTGGCCATTTCCCTTCTTTGCTGCACATATATGGCTCTGAAGTAAAAACCTTTCATTTCGCTCTATTATTTTTTAACTATGTCAAGAAAAAGCAAATTAAAAGAATTAAAATTGTATTCATTGCCCTCAGAGGAGACTTTGATGGTCTGGACAGATAAGTCTTTTGCTCACGAGCAAGACTGGACAGAATGCAATATCATGAGTATAAACACACTGAAGTCTTAAAGCTCTGCAATAATTTCAGTGTTTGTATTTAACTTCTGTCACTAACCAGATTGTATTTTTGCAGCACTTTAAGCTCATAGAAAGCTTGAAAACCAATTGACTGTCACAAGAAATTGCCAATAATAGATTTTATGGGTTTCAGTAATTAGCAGTAGAGAGAAGTCTCAAATAAATGTAGTATTGTATGTGTGTTCACCAGCATTAAATTTCTAAAAACCTCTAATTTCCAAGTCAGATGCAATTTCCTTACAAGGTCTTTAACATAATACTAACAATAAAGAAGTTTATTCTGTACAGTTACTTAAGAACAGGCTTTGTTAGATGTAAAAATGCTGAGATATTCAGAAATAGGGGGACAGGTAGAAATGCATCTACCTATCCTTCTATGAAGATAGGTAAGTGTACTCCAAAGTAAAATAACAGTCTTTAGAACAGAACAGACAAATTCTGTGATTCAGATTGGAAAAATGGTGAGGGGCAGAAAATTTTGCCTCCTAATACACAAAAAAGAGCTAGAATAATTAGAGTTAAGTATTTTCAAGACACACAGGTAAATAAATGGGCTTCCCAACCAGCTTAATTATTAATGCATCTTTGACAACAGGAAGATTAAAAGAGCATAAAATTACCTCTTGCATCTCCGTGCCAGCATGCTCAAGCCCAGCACCTGTCCCCCCTTCCACATCAGAGGAGGTCACTGCTGGTCAGTGTGCCAGGGAGCAGCCAGGGCAGCAGTGCTCCCTGAGCAGAGGGGAGCCTGGAGTGGAGGGAATTCCATGCCAGCTCAAGCCAGTGGGAATGCCCTGGGGATGGCAGCCGAGTCCACCCAAGAGCCCAGCTCATAAGGTGGGTCTGCAATCAAACAGAAACCCATCCCTCTAGATGAGCCCTGGTCTCAGGCTGAGCTTAAGTAGAGCTCAGGGTGGGGGAAGAGGAGGTGACTGTGTGGTGGCACAGGTGTGGCTGATCAGGGCAATTAAAGCTCATTAGCACACTCAGGGTAGAAAGTTTATTTGCCTTTAGAGCCTTGCTTTTTCCCGGTATTACTGTGAGACCAAGCAGGAGAAAATGTGATTTGATATGTTATTTTACTGTGCAGGAGGCCATACATAATCTACAGAATATGTTCACTCCTTTTCTAAAAACGACTTGTTTTTCTGCAGAAGGGGAATGAGAAAAACTGCACAGACTTGATTTTTGTCGTGGTGGCTGCAGATAACTTGTAGGTATTATTTTGGCAGAGGAAAACCTGTTTTGTTAGAGACACAAAATATGGCATGCTATTACATCTACTCACCCAACAATGAAGGCTAGAGATGCAAAAATATATTAACAATATTATTCTACATTTGGATATAAAATCCTGGAGATGGTAAGTCATAAGTTACCTTGCTAATATATTTCATACAGATCCATAGGGTGATTTTCTATATTATTATATGATTATATGGAGAAGCCCTAAAATTTAAATAAAAAATAATTTTTCTTTCAGCTTTAGCAATGTTAACTATTCACATTAACCCAGTTATTTTCAACTATTTTTTCAAGAAGGACCAGTACATGCCTGTGTTTCTCTACAGAAGTATGCTGCCTAAATGTTGTATATCTTAAATGCTCTCACAAATTAATATGAGATTAAACACATTAAACCAACAAATGAAAACATTTGTGAGACATTGACCGATTAATGTGAATAACAGTAATACTTCAAGATGATATGGTTTTATATATAATTTAATAGGCATAAGATTTCTAATAAATGTTATGAAGTTTAATCATTATAACTGTCCTGGATGCTGGATTGTACAGGCAAAGGCTGGTTTGAATGTGCTGCCATGTTAGACATACTTGCCAGTATTAAACAGACTGTGACTATTATCTGTACATTTGTCTCTCTCCAGGGCATTTTTAAGAATTTTTGTAATTAGCTTTTGTTTCGGAGCAGTGCTTTCATTTTTCTTGATAAAGCTTTTGTTTTTCCAGGGTTCTATTGAACTCAGATTAGGTTCTACATTTTCTATAGCCATTACAATAAGAATAGGAAGCTTTTAATAATATATGAAAACTAGCAATGACAACTATTTTACAGTGCTTTCAAATCCAGTTAAGAATAAAATAGTTTAATGGTTACTTTCTTTTATTGTTTTAATTTTGGCTCTATCTTGTAGAAACAGTGTTTCTCATTAGAAAATTCAAATAATAGAAGTCTATGAAAAATGAATGAGAGGTTGAGCCACCATGACAGAAATTGTTCTCTGTAACATAGGTGCTAATCTTAGCCCAGTTATTCTACTTTTCATGGTCAAGGAGGAAGGCCCTTGTCTGAGATTTGTGTTCATTTAACCTCTGCTATGTTTGTCTCTGTTTGGGAGGAAATAGAAATATGCTAACTTAAGAGGAGCCAGATTCCATGTGCTGCCAAGAAGATATAAAGGTGTGGCCTGAATATAGTTTAGGATGATTTCTATCTTCTCTATACCCTGAGAGCCTGTTGCGATGCTCTGAGGTTTTGTGCAAGCTGTGACAGTCTGGACACCCTTGAGACTCAATTTGCCAGTCTGCACCTCTTTCTTTTGTTCCTTATTGTCAATTTTTCAATCTGACTCCAAATAAAGCAACTAATGTGGTAACAAAAGTTTTACCTTATTGCTTTGTACCAGCAGTCAGGTTTAAGTTAGTGGTTATGAACCAACACCATTCACAACAAATTAAAGTAACCAAGCAAGAGTCATTTACCCTTACAGATATTAACAGTGGGTTTACCAAGCAACAATATTCACTATTATCTTATAAAAAATTATGTTTTCATCACCTCTCACAGCAGGGTTCCACATCCTAATTTGCTATAATTATTAAGTCAGCATCAGATTTTACGAACAAATGTTATCATTATTCACTACAGCACTCCAGCAAGGCTTCGCTAGGAAGCAATAAAGAACAAAATACGTTCTTTTTTATGCATTATTTATATTTCAAAGACCCTTATTTCCCCCTAAATACTTGAATTAAGTTGCAGACTGTGGTGTTCTGAGAACTGAGTTATGTCCTAAAGCAATGCTTCTGAAGAAGTGCATCCTGCCTGGAAATTGGGTTCTGCAGCTGTAGCTACTGCTGGATTTTGCATCCTGGCATGGGGATTCTTTCTGTTGCCAGAGAGAATGATGAATAGTTGTCTGAGTAGCTCAGAGCACATACTTATTTCCTCATCAATAAAGAACAACAGTCAATATCATTTAGGCACAGGAAAACATCATTGCAACACAACAAATCCAAGGAATGCTTTCTTTTTGACTGCTAATTCTACCTACTGAATTGTAGCTTTTTCAGAACTTATTTTGTATTGCTGCTGTGCTCCATTGAACAGGTATGGCTAGAATAAGTATGGGCCTTCAAATGCCCTAACATAATAAACTGCAACAGTTCTAAAGACATAGAATTCTTTCACTCCAATTTGAATCTCATTTTAGTGACAATAACACAGAATTCACACCAACAGAATTTGGAGCATGGAAGGAACATTATGTGTCTTGGTTAAAAGCTGTTTAAAGTTGTTTACATGAAAAAATTCAATTTTTTGTAACTGAGAAATTTTCAGATCTCAGCTCTTTTGATAAATTTCATTATTTTAAATTTCTGTTCATCTGGGAAAGGAGTTGTAAACAGGTAAAACAGCCTGTTTTTACATTTTCAAGATGAAAACCTGGAAGAATAATTAATTAGACATGAGCCTTCTTGAGAGAGACTGAACTGAGAAGGAAAAAGCTTGAGTTTAAAATGAAATCATTTGCAATGGCCTAAATGAAACTTTTATATTTTCAGCTTACAGAAATCTATGACACATTTAATGTCTTCTTTTGGTGATATCCCACAGTGAACTACAGGAAAAAAACCCAAACTTTAACATTTCTTGACATATCTGTATCACTAAATGGGTGTTACTTGGAAATGTGTTTACAGACTTGCATCCCATTGGTTCACTATGTTTTTAACCACAGCACATTAAATAAAGATTTGTGATTTCTAGGAAAGATCCCATGGCTGAAGGGATTAATGAAGCCCAGAACATTGTATGGAGCCTGAGGTTATGGTGTAGATTTGTATAATACATCAGTAAGCATGTGTCTGCTCTTAAATTACCTATTGCGCGAACCAGAAATTCTAAATATTGTCGCAATTATACTCAAGTAAATTTTATTCTGTGACTATGAAGCATTAATAAAGCTCAGCAACCAGCTTCAAGCTCTGTATTTTCCTACCATTCTGTGGTGGTAGTCACTAGTCAACAGCTCAGAAGATTTAAGAGTTCATGATCAGGCATATTTTTGATAAATTGTTAAGAAAAAATACTTTTCATCACTGCAACCAACAAAGTGTAGGGTATGACATGTAGTGCAATTGTTTAAAGCTATATGCTGCATGGTACACAAACATTTCATCACCTCTGTCCACCAAAGAGTGGAGATGAGAATTTGTTGCTTTCACTCAGTGCAATATTTATATTTATTTTTTTGACAGACAAAAGAATAAGTTTTAAAATGATGCTACATCCAGGTTCAGGCCATAGAATGGAATAGTGAGCAGAATGAAATCAGACACAAAAAACCCTGTGCATGGGAGCACCCCCCCACAGCCCTCACAAGGATCACACCTACCCTGGTCTCTGCAGTCCATGTCCCAGACAGCCTTGGATTTAGTGTTCTCTACCCACAACCCCTCCACCTAATTTTAGAGCCAGGGCTGGGCTGTGCCTGTATGGCACAGCAGCATCCTTTTGTGTACTCAGTAAACAGATAAACATGAGAAAATCCAAGATTTACAAAGCTGGCAAAACCTGCTTTCAGGTCTCTGCCTCCTGTGCAGAACTGAGTAATAACTAGGGCCAAGTGAATAATCTATACATTTTCTTTTAATTTGAATTTTTAAATGAACCCACTCTGTTGTTGCACCTGTGCAGAAGCCACTGGAGCCAGTGCACTCTCAACCAAAGAGAAAACAAAAAAAGATTATTAACTTTCTCTAGTCCTCCTTTTATTAAGATGAGACAGTCTGAAAACTAAGGTGCTTTTCACAACTGTGCACTAAAAATTTCCTATATTGTTTCTGGTCACTGATACTCCATTTTCAGATTGTTGTTACACCACTGCCATTTCTATCTGGTATTTAACAGTTTGTAACAATATCAGACACTGAGTATCTGATTAGCAGCTAAACATGCATTCTCACACAGGTGCTTTTAAAACAATAACAAAAGAAAGAAAAATAAATGGAAGAAAGGATCACATGCCTGATTTACAGTCACATTTTAAAAAACTTTTATTGGTGAGTTAATTAGCGTGAGCTCAAATTTGAGAGCATTCCTACAATTTGGGATCTAAGGGAAGATGCCACTCTGTAGCTATAAGTCATTACAGAGCAGCTGAGAAACAGAGCCCTTCAGCAGGGGTGCAGGAAGTGACTTCTGAGCATCTGGGAGCCTACAGGCTGCACACTGCCAAAATAACACTCCTTTGTCAGGACACATTCATCTTCTCCTCTCCCATTCCCCTGCACAGCCAAGCAGTTTCCCGCATGCTGTAGCAAGAGATGCGAGCAGCACAATCGAAGCACTGTGTCTCCCATACTCCTTGTTTTCTCCCACCAGAGCCCTGTGGACACTGAGAGGGTGATGAACCCCATCTCCAGCTCTTCAGGCATCAGGCACCCCTGCCTCCCCTTAGGAAAGACCCCATTTCTTCAGCAGTGTGCTGCACTGCTGGCTGAAGGCCAGGCAGATCTCAGCAGGGCAGGTGTTTCTTTTTCAGGTCAAATCTTCTCGGGCATTTTTTGTTTTCAGTTGGAAAGCTCTCCTGCATGCATATCTAGTGCAGCATTTCAAAAGGAGTCTGTTGAAGAAGAAAATATGCTCTTGACATGAAGCAAAGTTTACAGTACCCTTTGATATGTCAAAATATATCAGTAAATATCAATGATATTCTCCAAAACAGCATGCTTTAATACTTGAAGCTCTTGGCAGAAGTGTGCCAAAGTTGCTATGAACAACTTCCTAAAAAATAAAAAATAAAAAAATTAAAAGAAGGAGTTTTGCAGATATTTTTCCAGGCCTGTCAAGTTTCCTGGCAAATTATCTGTGTTTGTGAATTTTTAGGTTACTGAAAATAAAATGTACTCAGAAAACCTAAATCAGTAAGTCATATAAAATACAAAACATTTATGTCCTTTTAGGACAGAGGGGAAAAAAAGTCTTATTTAAGTTCTTCTCCCAGTGGGACCTGGATCTATTGGGAAGGTGAGCTAGTGCAGAGATGCTGAATTATCTCACCATTGAGTTCAGGCAGATTGCCATGATTTGATGAGTCTCTCTTGAGAGTCTATCTCTAAAAACTGATGTCATGTTATCCACTCTTCAGTGCCAGAATTTGTATTAACATTGATTTACCCTTGAGGCTGAACAAAGTCCTCACAGATAGTCAGTTCCTCATGATGACTTCCTGGAGGGTTTATTGCTTGTTGCTTGACTGTTTGTCACCAAAGGATCCCTCATTTGACCATTTTATTTTTTGTGAAACTGTTGACGAGGCCAACTGCAGAAAAATGTCACCCTTTTCTCCTACTTCCTCTTCAACCACAATGGTCAATATGCCCTGTCAAAAGTCACTGGTGGAACTGACAAATCAGTTAAACTATTTTAGAAATTTTAGACAGCACCTACTTAGTTGAAGATGAAAAGGAGTCTATGCTCCTCAGATTTCTGATGGTTTTTTTTCCTTACTAATTAATACATTTGCACTGGAAAGATTAATGGGTTATGTTTTGATACATAATAAAAATAACTTTCACGGTACAAATCTATGGAGCTCATCAAGAAACAGTACAATTTAGTTGGTACCTGAGATGTCTAAAATGTAAAATTTTAAAATTTTAATAATAAAAAAAAAATACACAAAACCCCCAGCACCTAACAAGCCCTTTCAAAAGTGTTTATGGCTTAGCTGGTTTTCAGTGTAGTGAATTAAAGGGCTGTTCCAAACTCATGTGTTGAATGGGTTCCCATGCAATGTTCATTAACTATAGACCACTGTAAGTTGGAGAAAACAACTCTGAAACAGCACTGTGAGGATAAGCCAGGTTGAAACAGAGTGACACACTGCTACAGCTCAACTGAGAACATAGGAATTGTGCTTGTTCACTCCCCTTGAGAAATTGGTCTACACAATATACAAACATATTGCTGTTTCAAGCCCTTGTTGAAAAAGTCCAGCTCATTCTGCAGTTTTTCTTCTGCTCTCTATTACATGGAAGTCTTGCTATCCTTTGGTGAACCCAGGGTTGTCAGTTTCTCTCATATTGCTACTTTAGTTTGTTATCTTACTTTCTGGGGTTTTTTTCATCAGGAAATGTGAGTTCAAAAAGACCTCAAGATAGGCTATTGCATCAATAGTTCTGGCCTAAATAGAATTAGGAAGTGGTAGGATCTTGCCACAAATTCAATTTCAGCTCTCTCCAGTTGCTAGCTCAGTACTGGAGACATCTCGGTTTTGTTGTGTTTTTCTGCCTGCCACAGAGGAAAGAAAAGAGGCCCAAGAGAGAGTAAATGTCATAAGGGAACACAGTAAATTATATCTGCACAACTGTGCTGGCCTTCACCAATGGACAGCCAAGATCAATGCAGAAGAATCCAAGACTGAATCTAGTGAGCCAAAGGTTTTCTGAGCTCTTTATCTGATTTGTAACTTCAGATTTTGCCTCTGTTTTGCTTCTTTCTTGACCTCTATGCCTGGAAGTTAAATATATGACTCCTTGTGAAATGGGTTCAGAATTATAATCTTAAAAAGGCTACAATAGAACAGGGGAAAAAAATGTAAGTCAGAACCAATAATAGCATTTCCACCACTGTAAGCCCTGTTACTCACCCTTACGTATTACAAGACCTGTGTCCAAGTGAAACATTTAAATTTTAGATTTTTATCTTTAAATTTTATAATCAATGCTGAAATCATGCATTACGCTTTCACATAGTTTTCATGTTTTTATGGTTGGATGTTTCTAATAATTGCACTTCTACATGATGCTAAGTATGGCACCACATCCCAATTAACATTCACAGAACAGTGCTTTAGAAAATAGTACACAAAATGTATCTGTGTCTCTGCTACAGGGACTTATTTGAGCTGGAATATCTCCCTAACAGTGCCTGTTGGAAAGAACATTTTTTGGAGCCGTTTCAGCAAGTGTTGTGTTAGTGGTTCAACAGGTAGCTAAATGAATGCTTTCATTCCACCTCTAGCTAGATTTGTAAAATTAATTAATTACTATCAACCTTTCTCTTCTAGGCAACAACATCCTTACTCACAGCTCACACATAGGACAAAAGTGAAGACTGATGCTTTCTGTTCCTTTTCTGTAATTAGCTTTTTGTACTAATGGTACAGAATAAATGCAATAAAGTAATTTCAGATATTACTGATCTGAAGGAATCTGACATATCTGGCTGATATGTCACGAACACGTGCAGAAACACTGCTCTGGTGTCCAGAGACTTGTTAAACATCTGTATGGCACACAAATTCAGTCAAAGAAGTACCTTGCTTAAAGCAACACCTGAAATCTGCCTCTGAAGTGCTGAGCGGGCTTAGGGCTGCTTTTTGTAGGAGAGTCAATTTTTTTATATATATGATGTAGACACAGGGGAAGCAGCTGCTTATAAAAGTGTTAGCAGGGAACTACATTGTTTGAATTGACATGCATTAATAGTTCAATTTAACTACAATAAAATATTTTGTAGTCACTATTTAATGCATGGAAAGGTCAGAAATCCTTTCCATGTAAAACCCATAGTAGCCTACATCATAAGTCAGCAAGAAAGATCAAGGGTCTGATAAAAGCCTGAAAAGCTGTTAGCTGAGGCTTCAATACACGACTGCCTCCTGATCTTATTGTCCTGTAAATAGTGTTCATCACAGTGTGGCCTTTTACTTGGCAGGATAAGCAATGAGTTTCCACATTACTTGCAAGGGCTTTTTATTTATAGACATCTCTGACTATTAGCATCTAAAACCATCATGCGCTCTGTCATATTCCTCCACATAATGAGTGTATAAAGCAAATAGGCCTTCTGTTCAGAGAAAAGCCAGTGTGTGGTATCTGCACAAGGGTTTCCAAAGATAAGTGGCATTACTAAAATGAATTAAAAATGTAATTGGTGTCTCTAGAGACATATTTGGCAACGTCTGTACACATGGAGAAAAATTGTAACTAGTCACAGCAGTCTTAAGTTAAATACAAAGGAGACAAAATGGGAGACTGGATGCTGTATAATGGGCAAAAGAACAACCCAAGGGATGATTTATTTTAACAGCCGTATTTTAGTGAGTGCTGTTGAGCAAGTTGTACGTCCTGCAAATAGCCCTGAAGGACCCTAGGCATTGAGGCCTGTCACTTCTTGTCTGTCTCTTCTCTTTTATTGGAAAGGCTGGGTTTCATTTTAAAACTCATACTCAAATAGGCTTCTCCCAAATATCAGGTAGCAACTGCACCACTGCATAAAAACAGCAACAACAGCAGTAACAAACACAGGCAAGAAGCAAGCTGACAACATTACTATACAAAAAAACCCAAACATCAAAAATAAATCCAGTCGGCTAAAAAGTCTATAGCTGTACTGTTTGAATTCTGACTGCTCGCTGTGAATGAAGTGTGTGTTTCTCAAATTTAAGAATCAGTTTTGTTCATTTGGGTTCATGTATGACAGCCAGGGTAAGAAACACATGGGTGTTTCACAGGCAAAGACAAATACAGCAAACTCAGCAGGTAGTCAGTCAGTTAGTCCAGATGTTTCTCTGCTTCCCCTCCGTACATCCCGGATTGTACTGGCATGTACTCTGTTAGAAGAGTGCAGATTATATTGCCCAAAACAGATTTAGTCAGCTTTAATTAGCAATTTTGGAGAGGTTCTGAGCCCTGACTTGCAGAAGATTTGTTCCAGGGGCCTTTTGCAGCACGGAGTTTGCATAAAGCCACTCAGTATTGCAGGCTAAGATACTTTATTTGACATGAACTACTCCCCCTGCCCAGTTTCCTTCAATGACTAAAAACATTCTGAAGAATGTTAAGTTTACATTAATGTGTAGCCCCAGGGCTTGTTTTGAGGAGCTGGGAAATCTCCATACATGCAAGCAAGTAGAAAAAAATGAACCATGAAAAAATCAGACTGATATTTATTTGATTGTAAATGAAAATCACCATGGTGACACTGCAGTAGGATGATGCACTAGGTCTGTCATTGTGTCTTCTAAATTCTGGACACTTTGTATGAAGCAACAAGGGGAAGGGGTACAAGGAGCTTTTTGTGACCCACTGCAAGGTCACAGGGCTGAACAAGGCTTCAGTAACCATCCCAGCCCACTGGGCTTCCCCATCCCTGCTTCAGCACAGGTGCCTAATACTCCATAGAACATTCTGATTACAACTCACCAGCAGGCATAACATGATGTGATCTGCCAGTTATTTTGATAGAAAAGTTTTGTTTTGTCATTCCCAAATTTCTTGCATGGAATTTCTGGCCTATATGTGAAACCTTTCATAGACCAAACATCAGCAATGAAAATTGGGCAGGAACATGAAAATTAAATCCATGGCTATGTAAATCAATAGTTCTGTTTGGCAATCCCATGTTTCATCCTCCTGCACTCTTACCTGAAGAGCAGTCCCTTCAGAAATTGAACACTTTGCTCGTTACCCTATCTGTACAACAGCCAGGGCATTAAAAGCCTACTGAGGCAATACTTGACTTCATCCCAGAACAGGTAAAACACACAGAGCACATGAAGGATGTTCTCATTACTAAAGAGCTATAGGTTGTGGCATTTTCCTCACCCCATTTTAGTGCTGCTCGTTTAAGCAGAAATGTGCTCACTCTCCTTGCTTCCTTTAATCTCCTCTTTCTTTCATAGGAGACTGCCTGATCGGGTTTTTTCCCTTTTTTTTAGGATGACTTCAAAACTCCTGCCAAGCAGGTTCCTACACCTCAATTAATACAGGTTCAGTTGGTAACTGCATTGGAGCTCAACTAGTCTGAAAATACTACTTAGTCACGCATATACATTGTTTCTGATCTCTGATTGGGATTGAAGTCTTGCTCTTCAGACCAGTCCATAGACTTAGACCAGTGATTTGAGTAGGTCTGGGTTGGTGCCCAGATGAATGCAAAGAGTAGTGAACTCCCTAAACAAAGGGAGACAGTGGAGAGTAATTATAAATATGTGAATATTCTACTAGAAATGGCATACGTGTGTTACTTCTATCACTTTTCCATGTCTCGCACTCCTTGGATCCCATAGCTCAGTTCACAATTGCTTTGCTTGCACGGTACTTCCATGCACAGAGTGGATCACCAGTCGGACACCTACTGCGGTCATGACACAAAATACAATGCAGTAGAGAAGGCTATAATAAATGTAATAATGAAGAAAAAAGAAAAGAAGACATTGAATTGCCTACACATAATTTAAATTGACATTTCTGTAAAAACTTATCCATCCAACTTGTTATTACCAGATTGGGAAAAATTCTGGACAGAAGATAAAGCTTAATCTCTTCATGTGTTCCTTAATAGGAATGGAAGCAGCAATATATGTTGTTTTAGGTATTAATTAAGTAGAATGAAAGAGTTAAAAGCAGATGAAAATCACAGAACCACTGATAAGTTGCAATGTAACTTCTATCTATTTACTTACCGAATCTTAGAATTTTGAGTAGAGATCCACATGTGGATTTGAATAAACTTGTAGGAAAAAACTGTTCACGCTATAACACAGCATTTATTAATCTCTCATCAATTCCTTGTTCCAACAGATAAAGGTTTTGGATAATCTTATTTTGAAGAAAAGTGACCTATCAGTGAATAAATCCTTCATTCTACTTTTATTGGTTTCAGTCACAGCTGTTATCACATCTGACCCCTGGAACCCTTTCTGTACCCGCAACAGAACTCTATCCTAAATTGGATAGCAAGCAAATATGGAATTACAGCTTTTGTGTATCAAATTTGAATTGTTTTATTTTTTTTTCCCAGAGCTAAACAAATCTAAGGCAAAGAAAACCCCAAATCCCAGGAATTCACAACATTAAGAAACAACAACCCTGAAAACAGCAGGAGATATTTCATTTAAAGAGTGCTATAGCCCCTGTTTCCAGTAACTTTAGCCTTGAGATGACAGCAAAAAAATTTTGCATATAGCCAACAGTGATATTATATTACTAGACTCCAAAGAATTTGGCAAGTATGGAGAAGACCAGTCAGGGTAACGCTAGCAACTTCTGCCAAAGCTCACAGGCAGCCCAGGAAGAGTCCCTAAGGCTAAAGAAGGTGGAAAAGGCTTTTGATGATTTCCTGTGTCTTTGATGTTAAGCCACACAGAACTGGATGTGTGTGTTCTCTTTAATGTTACCCAGGAGGAGTGTTTTTTCCTACTAACATTCAGGGCAGTTCCTGAGACCGTCTTGTGTGGCACTTTCCCAAATGAAACATGAAAATTAAAGCAATTATGTCAGTTATAAGAGAGCACTGAAGACAAAATTCAGAAATCTGTGCCCATGCTGGGGAACATGCTGTTCAGAGAGCAATTTCATTGGAAAAAGAAAAGCCATGTAAGCTTCTGCCAAGTGAGGCACAATCACACTGGGGATCAGAAGGGAGATATCACTGTAGTAGGTGGTCAGACTGCCCAGGAGAGAGAGAGTGGGTAAAAACACAGTAACCTCATACTGAGCCAGACTGAAACACATTTAGACTCTCTACAGTCCGACAGCTAAAAAAAGATAAGGATTGCAGTTAGCCCAGAAATTTTCAGCTAGAATCTTTTCTCTGCCCTTCCTGTCCACTTCCATTAGCCATTTTTGACTTCAGCAGGCTGACATGGTCATGTGTGTTGTGTGTGTGCATGTCCATGCCTGTCCACATTTAGATGTGTGTGTTTTTAACTCACAGACCAATTTCAGCATAACCTTTGCAAACATGAAAGGTTTCAAGGAAAAATGAAGACACACAAGTTTAAATACCATAGGCAGCTGGGTGGACATGATGGTCAATGCCCTGTCAGGGGAAAGAACAATGGTGTGACCTTGAGTCCACTGGCAATTAAGGATCTCAGAACAGGAGAAAAATTTGGTACACACTAAAGCACCTACACTAAGTCTACTTTTTTATAAACCATACCCACAAAATAAAACCAGGTGGTTTTGTTCCAGTCTCCTCAAAGCATCTTGTTCATGCTGTGTTCTTTTACTCCATGAAGTAATCCTGAAAAAGGCCTGGTGTGTACAGCTGCTTAGCATGAGGGACAGCATCTCAGGCTCTGAAGTGCAAACCGTTAACACAAGTACAAGGTTTTCGGCTCCAGGGAACCATTAAAGTTTGACAAATCTCAGCCAAGGTAAGAAAGGAGCTGAATAATTTGGTCATAATTTAATTTCTTTTGTACCTGGTTGTTGCCTTGAAATACTTGCTTAGAGCAAAACCAATTTGGCTTTCATTAAGGATTGAGAAGTCTTAAACCCATTGAAAATTTTTTGTGGTTGCAATTTCATCCAATGAATCCAAAGGATACAAGCTATGTGCAAAATATATGTCCATTTTCTTACAGATGTAACTGTTCTCGTTTCAAAAGAAAATGACAAAGTTATAGGGTAAAAAAATTTAACCAAAAAACCCCAAAAAACAAACAGAAAATCAACAACAACAAAACGAAAAACCAAACAAAAAACCCCACACCTGATTAAGATCTTTAATTCTGAACTGTAGATTATTTGATGTCAAAGACAAATTATGGTTCTTCAGGTTTAGATGTCAACTATAATGCTGCCAGATAATAATGAGTGCCTTTCTGTTTGAACCAGATTCAATGTGAAATAAAAGCTAGCTTCAAAACAGTCAGTGCAGAAAGGAGATGATCTAGCAAAAAAAAAAAAAAAAAACAAACAAAAAACCCTTGTTTTTCAGATCAGTTGTTTTTTTTCTGCTGATGAAAGGTTATTACTTAAAAAGTAAAATCTTGTTTTCAGAGAGATGGAATACTTTCTAGACCTACTTATAGCACTGGGAGTTGCACTTGTCACTTCTGAAAACCCAGCTTTGACAAAAGGAAAAATACAGGCAAGTAAGGAAATCAGACTCTGTGCAATCCATGCTTTCAGAGGGAAGAAGGCAAGATTAAATATAGTAGACAATTTTTAGTGTCAGAATCTGTGATGCTAAGTCCCTTCCTGCACTGTGACAGCTTTCCTTGCTCACCTGTTGCCCAAGTGTTCATGTTCTCACACAGTGCAGACGGGGAACTTTCTCATGGCAGCATGCATGATAATGTAACAACTGCCATTAGCTGAGTATTAATTTAGGATGTAACCTCTTTTCTAGGCTACTCACAAGTCTGTTGGCCACATTTCAAGGTGATATGCAAAGGTGCAAAGGTTATGGAAAAAGCAGTTACAGGACTATATATCCAAATGAGTAAGACTGTGTATCCCCATGACAGACTGAAAGGACGAGACCATGTGATAGCTCTCCCAAACGATATCCTTCTAAAGCACAGTGTTACCCTAAATAAATATATATATAAATTCCCAGACAAGTAGGTCAGCAGGGAAAATGTCTAGGATTTTTCAGACCTAGCAATAAGTTTGATCATCAAATATATTCTTACTCCCTCCCTCAGCGCACTGTAACTATTTCAGTGAACAATACAGACAGGGTACAATGCTCTTCACTGGAGTGGCAGCTCTGGTAAAGAGAAGATATTTGATTTCCAAACCCACACGTAGTTCTTAATATCAAGCATATGGTATGGCTAGGCCAGGTGGCAGACTAGATCTTTGGAAATTTATGTCACTTCCTCACCCACAGACAGCAAGAGTTTAATGCAGCTGTCCCCTAACAGTGACCCACTCATTTGTCTCCTCTGTTGTGGCCAAGAGGTTTCTTCCAAGAGCAAGAACATAGTTCATACTCAACTCACAATTGTCAGTGGCCCTCTCAGATGCTCTGATGAACAAGAGCACTTGTAATCATGGCCCTTGATTAGAAGCATTTCAGCCATAAGTGTGGTATCCACATATCCTCTGAACAGAGAGAGACTTGGCTTTCTCAGGATTTTTTTCTGAGAGAAGCTGTGAGAGAAGCAGAGAAAAGAATGATCAAAACAATTCTTATCTCACTTGCTGCTGCTCGTTGTTGTGCACATGTGGAATGTGTTATGGAGATTCTTTACCCAAGGTGATTGCTTGATTGGATTCTGCTGATGGTGTTTTGGATTGCTTGATCAATTAGGTCACAGCAGTGTCGGGACTCTTGTGGGAAAGAGTCATGGGTTTTCTAGTTAGTGATCGTTCTTGTTAGTTAGTAATATAGTGTAATATAGTTTTATTATAATATATTATAATAAAGTAATTAATTAGCCTTCTGATATCATGGAGTTCTGCACATCATCATTCCTGGTCAGGCATCATAGCACCAATACATAAGGACAAAGCCAACAACACTAATTTGTTTCATACAAACCAGCCCAAAGCTTATCTTCAGTTGCTGCCACACTGGGCCAGATCTAGACTTGCAAAACTAAATTAATGTCTACAATTTAAAATGCTTAAGCCACCCAACTTTATACTGAAGAACACATTTTTATTTGTCTGTATTTATTTTTTAAAAAGGGAAACTAGAGGTTCTGAAATGCTGTTCTTCTCCTTGATATTTTATCTACTTTGTGTCAGCACAATATCTCTAAGGCTTAGATAGGAAAAGAATAAAGTAGATGGCTTAGGCATTACTATTTTTAAAATTTTTTAATCTTGTCATCAAGTCAGGATTTCTAATAATCATATACCAGATGCAAAATAATTAGGTCTATTAGGCCTATACCTCTTTGTAAGCTGGGGGATAATTGAGGTGATAATAACCTAAAGCTCTTCTGCTACAAAAAAAGTGGAAATATAAACTCCTGGAGAGTTGGATCTATTGCTAGACTGGATATTATTCTTGCATATTCATGTAACCTAAAGAATTCACCTATCAGCACAGGATCTAGATGTTTAGAAGAGGTTTAGTCAGGGGAACTAAAAATTCCTATATGTGTACTGTGTAACACTTACAAAATCAATTGGGACTAGCGAAATCAGTCAAGATCTCCTCTAACATTTGTCTTCATTCTCCCACTTGCACATGTAGTACCTACAAAACAGCCTGAAGTTTCAAGAAAATTAACACATTTTGATTGATTCGAGAAAGCTGTATTCTCTAAGGCTCTACCGAATCCTTTCACTCTCCCTTCCCTTTGCTCCCTCCTCCAGAGACTTACCAGTTCCCTGGCTTATTCTCTGCTGTGCAATGAGATCCCCTACTCTTAGTCCAAAACTAATCACCAACAGTTCCTCCTAACAATCTCCCTGTCCATTAAGGTCACTCCTGATGTCATTAAGATAGTGCTTCTTTATTACTGCCCTTAAAGCATCAGTGTTGATAAAGACAGAGCCAAGGGAGGCAGAAAGTGATTCCTCCCATTCATATTAGGGGGGATTGGCAGGGGAACAGAATTAGACTCAGGGCAAAGCTGCCTGGCCTGGAAAGCTACAAGCAGGAAAAGAGGCTATTTCTCCCTCCTAGCTGCAGCATTCCATGAACCTAAATGATGTAATTGATATAGAAAAAAACCCAAAACCCAGCTCAAAATGCAAAAAGAAAACCCACCAATGCTAAAAATGCTCCTCTTCAAACCAAAGCAAATTAGCAGGAAGCATTTGTAACTTTATCTGTGAAAATAAATTAAGTCTGATCACTCAATCAGAAATAAATCAGATAACACACTCCAAAATTATTCCAGTGAATTAGTACTCAGGAGTTTCTGACTAATTGCTGTCAGCCAGCCAGAAAACATATCTTCTGTAGTGTTAATTTTTGTTCAAAAAGAAAATTACACTTCCAAAGGAAACATTTCTGTGTCTTTAGCACTGTTATTGGAAGTGTCTTATTACACAAGGTTAAAACAACTGGCATTTTGCACTGCAGATACATCAGATGGGTGAGAAGAGTTGTGGGAGAAGAAGGAAGTGAAAAAGCTGTCTTCTTATCTTGGTATTAAACCATAAAAGCCAATAAATCTTTAATCATCTTTTTTCCAAGAAAAACAAAAAAAAGCAGGGGGATGGATCTTTAAGAAATGTTAATGAGTTTTTCTCATAATAGAGATTAGATGATCATAATAGAGAAATCATCTCATAATAGAGATTAGATGATCTACTGGGATGGACACAAGAACAATACAGAATTTCACCAGACTTTGAAATACATCTATATTTCAGAACCACCATTATATGTGTCTCTGGCATCATTTTCTCAAGGCAGTAACGTTGACGCTACTCCCTTGCAGAAGAAATCTAACACAGCCATAGAGGGGATAAATGGTCTGTGGTGGTTGAAAGTATATCTAGAGCTAGAATTAGCCCACAGCACAGTTAAGTTGTCAGTGTACAGCCAATTCTGGTGCCTCATTGCTGAGGTTCACCCAGCAAATACTCAGCAAGGACCCTTCCTAGGCAGAAGAAAAGGCCTAATCAAAGGTAGAGGCACAAACCAGGGAGGAAAAATCTTAATCATGCTGTAATAGCCATGAAACCAGTAACTGAAAACAACAGCCTGCCTTTATGGCAACACAGTCTGGAATACTCAGCTCCACCTTGTATTGACTGTCCAACCCAGAAAATAATTCCTCTGGAAGAGATAAGCAAAATAATTTCTACTCTTTATTTAATGACAGCAATGCGAATGTTTTGGTGCTTTATTCTGTCCATAAAATGACTTGCAATTATAGCTAATTCAAAAGCTTGTCCATTGTTGTACAGGAAACTCCTACAACACAGCTGGATAGTGTTAAAAGAGATCATCTCTAAGCAGTGTCAGTACTTGTATCCCCAAGTGTATCATTGAGGTACAATTAAAATATGCATTCAATCCTAATATAAAATATTTATATACGTAAACACACTCTAGAATGTGTATATTATATAATAGCTATCTTTTTGTAATCACAATGCTTTATTCCAGCCCAGCCTTTTCCATAGAATCTTAGGATATTCTGAGTTGCAAGGGACCCACAAGGATCATCAAGTCCAGTTCTTAAGTGAATGGTGCACACAGAGATCAAACTCCCAAGCCTGGCATTATTAGCACCATGTTCTAACCAAATGAGCTAAACATCTCATTGTTCTTAATCCACAAATGTGGAATAGGCAAGTTGCTTCTACAAGACTTGTTCCTGAACTTGCAATCATATTTATTTCATAAAAAGATACACTGATATTTGTGATAAACTCTGTGTGCATCTGCATGCCATCCTGCACTGCACATGTGTGCAAACAATATTTTCATCAAATATCTCTTTGCACAAAGGAACCCTGTGGAAAGGTGCATACACAGCACATCTTGATTTAAGCTCAGCCTGCACCTTATGCTTCAAAAATAAAGGCAAATATTCCCTGAGTGAACAAGAGTAACACTGTAACTGCAAAATTATTCTGAGACTTGGTGGAAAGGTTCTATACTGCCCCCTCTAAATTTCCTTTTCCATCATCACCACCCAGAGGAACCAGCCACAGGTTCAATAGGTGGCCAGGGGTATTAGAATGATCCTGTAGAGTTGCCATGGCTGGTTCTCAAGTCAGGAGATAGGTTCTCAAGAAAGTGAGAGAGAAAGGGAAAAAAACACCACAGTGAAAGTTTTATTTATAATTCTGTATCACTGACAATCACTGTCAGAAGGAATAATATTTGTTAAAAAGAATGCAGAAGTAGGCACTTCCCTCTCTTTTTCTCCCCCTTTCCTCTCTGTTTCCCTTAATTATAATTTTTAGGAAGGAGAAAAGTAATTTTGGATGAAAACTGGCAGTGGTCTTCCTGATCAAAATGAAGGAAGAAGGATGTAGAGCTCCTGCATTACTAATGGATGCTGAATTCCTGACCTCAGTTCTCCCACTCTGGTCAATAATATTTATTTTGATGTAGTTGCTGCAAATTTACCTTGGAGCATGAGACAAGAAGTGTGTGCAAAGGATAAACATAGAGAAAGAGGGCAAGTTTGTTACTCTTTCAGCTTTTTACCTTAACTGCTACTCCAAAAGTGAAGTCCCAGCCACTTGCACTACATCCCAGTCTCTGCAGACATCCAAATTTACCGGTCTGGATGCAAAACATCTTCCACTATTTCCCCTTCTCCTCAAATACTCAGTCTTCAACTGAAGTCACACAATTCTGTTCAAGGTAGAGTTTCTCCATATTGAACAACAATGTTTAGGCACATCCAGGACTGTGCATATCTACACTTCATCAGCAAGCACAAAAACAGAGAAAAGAAATCCCATTGCCAAGGAATAATTATTGGAAATAAATTAAAATAATTTAAAACTTGTAAAATACAAGCATTTATGAAAAAATCTGGAAGTATTTAAAAATACATGGTGCTGGAAGAAAATTGCTTTATATATTTCAGTTTCTTGCTTTATTCAGTGAAATATTTAATCCAATTAAAGAGAGGCCTAAGAATTCTCACCTATGTCATAAAAAATCACAGATTATAAAAAGCTTTGAAGAAAATCTCTTATTACTTCTTCATCATTCTCACATGCAGCAAGTTGCAGTCACTGGAATACAATACTAAAGGGTTTTTTTTCCTGTCTCCTGGGGTGATTATTCTTGATCATGTTGGAAAAGGATACTCATATTTTAGTTATGAAATTTCAGATTTTAAATAAAGCATTTGATAGGCAGTTTTAAACATGAAGTCATTGTAAACTTGCAAGTTGTTACCTGAGAATTAAACATGTGAGAAATGTTTCCTTATGCAGTTGGACAAGTCTCCTTTCTTAAAGGTTTTGAATGCATTTTCTCAGTTCTCATGTTGAAATCAAGCATACCAGGTTTTACTTTTGTTATCTCCAGGCCTACAGCACTCAAGGCATCATATAACATCCAGTGAATCATTTTAGCTCTGGCCAGACTATTTTGTCTATACCCATACTTTACAAGACTCTAAAGTGGACCTTATCAGTTAGCAAAGCAAGAACCCTGGAGGCCTAATATTACTGGGAATGGATTTACAAATGTTTAAGGATGCAGGGCTCAAAGTGGGATCCTAATGAATCAAAGACAGATGTTCTCCTACCTAAAAGCCATCAGAGAGACCAAATTGCTGACAGATGATACCCTTGAAAGCCATAGCAAATAAGTGACAATTATTCACCAGGAGTGCAGCAACCAGAGGAAATAGGTTAACCAGTTTGCCTTGAAAATATTAGTCCTTGTGGCTCAGTTCAGATACTTCTCAGTGAATATGACACTACTGGACACCTATATTCTACACTAAGAAAGAACACTGAAAATTTACTAAAATGCTTTTGAAAATCTTTGTATTTTGTTTGCAAAGGCCAATCTGTAAAGCAGAGCAGTGAGGCAAACGTGCCTGAGGTTTTGGAAAAGCAGCTGAACAAGAAGGGCTTCTTCACACACACGGGTGCTTCCCATAATGGAGTTTCTGAAGAAGAAAATTCAAATGGAACTGTAGTTGAATTTTGCATAAACATAACATTTGTAGTGTTTTGCTTTGTATAAGAAGTGTTTTCCAGAGAGAAAAAGACAAAAAAGTGTTCTCACTTATCTACTTATTAGTTGTGAGGAAATCTGAAAAGGCCAGAACCTCAGCCACGGTTATTGGCTGGCTGGCTGGGTGTGTTGATGCTGCAGGCTGCATTGTGGTCCCAAATAAAGATAAAGCCAGTTACTGAGATAGCTCAGACATCAAAAACAATCCAGCCAGAGCAACAAAGGCCTCAGCATGATCTCATTTACTCAGTCTGCTTTTGTTTCTAAGTATGTGTTTGATGTTTTTTACAGTATTCAAAGGAACACCGCAATAAGGAGAAAATAATAGCCTATAGCCTTTTTTTCTCCTCTTGTTGACATTTTAAAGAACATGGTGATAATATGACATTATAATTATAGAACCATTAGGCCTAGTTCTGAAGTTCTTACTCAGTTTCTGGTTCAGGAAAACAGTAATTTCTGAGGTCTGACGGGTAATGAGCTCAATTCAGCACTTTTTTTTTCCTAATAAAATATGCTGAACAGAAAAACAAGAACAACAAAAGATTGTGTTGCAAAACCCTGGCACAAAACTTGATTCCTCTCTTCAGCAATATACATTAAGGCATATGCAAAAGCACATAAAAGTCACTTAGTTATTCCAGAATATTTTCTGTTTATTTGACTCATCTGGAAACAATAACATGAGGGGAAAGTAAGCAGAAAATAATGCTTTCTTTCTGCTCATTCTCTCCATATATCCCTTTTGCCAAAAGAACAGGTGCTGCTGCTCTCAGGGGCGCCACTGAAAACCTGGGCTCTGCAGAGATAGTGCTTCCCAGAGAGGACCTTCTGAGCAGTCCTTTTACTCGAGTAAAGAAATGGCTGACATAAAGCCCTGCAAAACCAGGGATAGGAATGTGGATATTTTTAAAGGACAAAAAAGGTAAAAATACATATGCTGGTGCACACTGCATTTAACTGCTATAACTTAGTTTTAACAGTAATGCAGATGGGTGTAAGAGCTGTACTTACACACACACACATGCATACACACACACAAAAACACACTCTCTCTCTCTCCTTGGTAGGGCAGTAACAATTGCTCCCCAGCCTATTTCTGCCCAGGTCAGATTTGTTATAAATAGAAAAAGGACACCAACCAGCTAGGCTGTCCTGGCCTCACACAGACATCAGCATCAGCTGGCTGACAGAAACTCCCTGATGTAGAAGTCTATCTGCAGATCTGTATCATGCTCAGACGCAGTTTTGTAGATGCTTGTTATATATTCACAACATAATATGTTTCCATAAGGTAAGTTTGGTATGTGGCTTGAGGTAGCCAATAGACCACAGAGTGGCCATGCTGGCCGTGGTTACCTGAATTACAATAGTTCATGGGCCAGCATTTCAGGGAGTCTCAGCTGACACAGGTAAAGAAGATGTCACAAAATGTTGGTTATAGAAATACTCATGACCATCTAGACAGTCAGTGGCCAACTTGTTAATGGCATTCCCTATGTGAGAATTAACCTTTGCAGATGATCCCAATAAATCAGTTTCCTTAGCTGTGCACACGTATCTGAGCAGAATGCCAGGAGAGAAAAGAAACAAGCTTAGCTGGATATGACCCAGATTGTGTGATATGGAGGAGCAGGAGTTTTCCAGGGAGAAAGAGGAAGGTTTTTCAGCAGTTTCAGCTTTAGCTCAAGGCTTAGGAGACAGGTTTAATTCCCTGCTATGGCTATTTCCTTCCTATATAGTTTTTGGAAAATTTCAAGATAATAAACGTCTAAGTACCTTTAGTACTGCACCCTTAGTTTTTCTGTAATTCAATTCTTCATTTTTACAGTGAGTATTATAATAATTCCTCATCTCATGGGGCTGTTTTAAGTGCACTGAAGGTGGTCAGGTGCTCAGGTACTGCATTGGTGAGGGCCATGGAAACAGCTGGCTCATAATCTGTTGATGTCATGCCTGGCTGTGTGACTAGAACAAATCCTTCACCTCTTAGTACCTCATTTCATCTTCAGAACTAGGAGAATATTTTTCTACTCCCTTTCCAAAGTGTATTAAAGCAGCACTCATTAATGCCAAAATGACATGAGAAAAATAACGATGAGCAGCTTTTGAAAGCTTATAAATAAACAAAACATACTCTTGTAATCAGGATCCGTGATAGCTTTACTATGAAAGGAGACTGTAAACAACCAGAGGAAATGCAGCCTGAAATAAAACCCAAGGGAATGAATGGATTTATGTTTTAGGTTCCTTGATATTGTGCAGATAAAGAAATAAGACTGCTTAAGAAAAAGATAAGATCTTAACTGCTGAGTATAAGATTGAGATCATCTGTGCATTTGGAACATTAGGAACTTGGGGAAATCCTGGCCCTAACATTTTTGGGGTTTTAGATATCTCAATTATTTTAACCATAAATCCTGGTCCCTCAATTCCACTTGAATCAAACTGTATACTCTTCAATAGTGCAGATCTTTACATTTCTTTACCCTTTGACTTTTACAGTCCACGACTTTTGAAAATATTTAAATGTTTAAAAATTGCAGAGAAAGAATCCGAGAATTTTCAGATGCTTTTAAGAAGATAAAGTTCTAAATCCTGCTGGAATCTGCGCTTACATTCTAGTCAATGTCTGACTGCATAGCTGCATAGCTCCAAGCCCCCAAAATTAGATCTTCTACCATTTAGGTGCATTAGAAAATTTATCCCAAATCATATTGCTGTGATTTATTTTGTGCCTCCCTTATCAGTAACAGATGAGCAACTACTGAGACAATTTCATACAGTATGAGTCATCTGAAAATACTTTGGTAAGGGTTTTACAAAAGCTTAAATAATTGAAGCTTATTACTTGTGACTTACCATTTATTTGTGTTACAGGGGTAATGCAAGGCTATACGTTATCCAAAATTAAACACTTATATGAAAAGGAAAATGAAAACCTACAGCTTTTTTATATCAATTCATGTTTATAGAGAAATGAAGATTATATATGCTACATCAGGTAGAACTTCCACCAATCCATCACAATCTTCACTCGAAAATCACCTGACTGCTGTGCCAAAATATAAAAGTGCTTTAAAGCAAAAGTTGTGAAGTAATAGCTATTAGTCTTGTTACTTCTGATGCATCACTGTGCCAGCCACTTTCCATTAATAAATGATCCTAAAGAAACTATATAAAGTGTTATGTAGATGAGAAAACCTTGGTAATTCTGTCCAAAAGAAATTGCTGATTTGGGAACTTAATTCCCTCAGCACTGGAAGGACAGTAGAGAGAGTATCGATGCCACTAAATGAAACTCTATGTTAATGAGCTACATGAGACCAAGGTGAGGGTCGAGCCTACCATTTCTGCAAATTTTAGTTTCCTTTTCCCTGATCTGCATTTACAGAAAGTGACGCTTCCATTCCATTATTAAGCTGCTGTAAGATGTTTCTGATTGACGCGTTTGGCAAGCAAAATGATTTGTAACAGGAAAAAAAGGACATGAAACTAAAGAGAAAATGCGGAGCTGAGAGATTCAATCACAGATTGTTTTTGTGACGACTATTTTACATTCATTTTACTTAATCAATATAAGTATGAATTACTGAGAATCAACTCTGTTCTGCATGGCTGGAAGAATGACCTATTAAGTCTTCTGTTGAATGATATTCTAGGTCAAAATAAGAAAACCATGAGGTGTCATTGAAATGTTACAGTTCAGATATACTTATTGTCAAACTGAGATAAGGAAGCAAAACTAAAAATTCTTGTTATTTAAATGTGCAAATCTTTCATTTAAGTGCACAGATCACTGTGTGGTTAGACACTGCTATTTTTATGTTTTACAGATAACTATGTAAATGAGTTCCCTTTCTCATGGACAAATCTTTGCATCTTGGAGAGAGAGATCATTATCTGTTTTCTCAGTAGTGATTCATAAAAGCCAGTAGCTGAGAAGTATCACATTTTCTATTATCATGGTTTAGTTTTCTTCTTTATATAATCTATGAATGGGTTCAAAGTTACATTTTTAGCATTATCTCAGAACTGAGAATACACTTAAACCAATATTTTTTCCAGAATGTTCCCAAATGTGTAGTTATTAATACCCTTTATATGCATATTTGACTTTGTGAAGTGCAATCACATTTTCCCAGAATCTATCCAGGATGTTTGCCAAGGACTACATGTACATCGAGGACAGCACATTCACTTCAGGAGAAATGAATTTTTTGGTAGCTAAGAAGCCTCAGAAACAATGTTTAGATTCTAAGTGAATTAAAGCTTGTTGTAAGACAAAAATCTGCTCAGAAGCTTAACTGACCAATTACTGACACAAAGTTAAAAAGAGGAAAATATTGGTTTTTTTTAAATTTATATTTATTTTTACACAATATATTTTCTGCCATACCAATAGTATTTTCTGCTATACAAAACATCAAAATTGAGTAACACATATGCCATAAATCAAGAGAAATAATCAGTGATCTCCAAAATGGCTTTGAACTCACCAGAATGGAAAGAGGGCTATTTTCTTGCCTTCAACATTGCTATACTTCAGGAATTTCAATTTGGTTAAAAATTGTCCAGCAATATTCATGCCCTATTCTCTTCTTTCTTTTTCTCTTTAAAAGAGAAGACAAGCAGAGAAATCAAAGAACATGAGGACAGAAAATCCCAACCAGTTTATGCATTCATGCCCATCTCAGTCATCTTAGAAGACAGAATGTTCTTTTGTGTACTCATCCAGTGTGGTTTTAGAACTCAAACATGAAATTGTAAATTTTGTAAATTTAAAACTCAGCTGAAACTTTAAGGTCTGCTCAGATGTATCCACTCACTACCTAACACTTGGGACATTTACTATACTAAGGGAAAAGAGTCACTAAGAATAGTGCTTTAAAACTTCAAGCTTACAGTACTTTTTTCTAACATATTTTCCAGTATATAAAAATATTTTGACTCTATATTGTACTAATATTGTAGCCCCATTAATCTTTGCCAGTTTTTAATTTAAAAAAGACTTTGGGCAAAAATCTAGCACTAAATATTTTAAAAGGGCAAGAAAAAGTCACCAGTGTTCTCGCTGAAAGTATTTTATTGTAGAGAGTCCATAGCTTTCCACTCCTTTAGAATTTGCATCATTTCACCAATTCATTAAATAATTTGAATGGGGAATTTTATTGTCATTCCTCAGAGCCTCTTAAGGCTGTCCTTCATGTCTCAGGCTGTCATTTGCAAAGTCTAGTTTGGTAATCAAGTGCCAAATCCTTCAGTGGTTTTCAGCCAGCTCTCTATTCTTGCACTGATACCTTCAGTGTAGAGACAGCTATTGTGGATAGTTTTCATAAAGTAACTGAACACACTGAATGTTTGATTCATGTGTTAGATTTCCATTAATAATAACAAGGTACTGCACAAATTATTAACACATTCTATTCTGGAAAATGCTGTGTTTCTGTTATATGAGGACTTAATTTTCCCTCAGTTTTCCTGTTATTTCCCAAGAATAAAACCCTGGGGACAGTTTTCAGAAGGTCTAAATGCTTGCAACTCCCACCAACTGCAAATAAAATTCTGTTTTGAGCACTTCTAAAAACAGGTCTGCAGCACAATGGTTCATGCTGCTTATGGAATACATACAGGGTTTTCTAATGGTCATAAAAAAATCTCTGATTTTGTCACCCTAAAGATTCACAGATGAAATCTGTTTATTATAATATTTGCTGTCTCTGAAAGATGAGAGCATACTGCCCACATTTGAGTATGTCTTTCCAAGGAGTTTTTGAGTTTCGTCTCGGAAGTGGAACTAATTATGCTAGGCTTAGAGACACTTCAGTAAACAGAAAAAATGAATCATAAGCACTTAATAATACTGCTGCAATTACACACACAAACACACACAGACCACCCGCCACCTCACCCCACCCCCATTCAGCTGAAATACTTTAAGCAATTGCCCTCAGCTTCTGGGATTTGGAAAATGCTATTTCCCTCTTTTGTTCTTTGAAACATACTTACTCACCCTATTAATTTTCTGCCTATTCCCAGAAAGCAGTTAAATATCAGATGTTACTTTCAATTGCCTCATTGCAATGCATGGTAGCATTTGTAGCTGAAGAGGTATGAAGAAGGGAGGACACAGACCAAGGGGGGAAAAAGCAAAAGAAGACAGAGGTGTTCTCTGTAAGTTGAAACCATCTGTTGGTGTCTTACAGAAACAATTAAGCTAAAGAATCTAAAAAAAATTTATATCTCTAGGGAAATATTTCTCTCCTGGAAAGCTGTTTGAGCATAAAGGACTGCTCTTACCTCCCAAGATCATTCCTTCCCCAGCCTCAACCTGCCTATTAAACTAATAGAGCAGTAAAATGAAGGGCTTGCCTTTGAGCAGGCTGTGAGTTTCTAAGGCCATGGACTGCACCCTACATGCTGCCATCGTGCTGCACCAAATCTGCCGCCACATGGAAGAGTTCAGCAGGCTCTCCCTCTTCATATATCTCCAACATAATGCATCAGTCTAGAGAGAGGCTGTCAAACTCTGGCAGTGGAGAAGGCATAATTACACAGAGAAGTAATTTGATTGGGAAGATTATCGCAAAATTATAGTTTTGAAAGGCAAGACAATGAAAAGTGAAGGGAAAAAATTATTTGAATCAATATAATGTTTTTTTAAAATGTAACAATCAGGCACCAATTTGAACAGTTACGTTATTTTTTAAAATTCTTTTTTCATTGCTTGCACATCCAGATTACCCAGCAGCCCACACTGTCTTTATTTTTGGCAACAGTGCTAAACCAATCAGGTATTTGTTATTTAAGAGGCTTACATTTTGTCTCAGCTGTGATTACACCCTATCATACTGTATCACATGTGTGTGGTGTTGCTTCCCTCTTGGCAAGCTAAAGATACTGCCATTTAGCTAGTCATAAATAAGTTGTAAACGTCCTAAACCTTTATATTCCCTGTTTGACAATCTGCATGACATTACCATGTAGTAGTTCTGCAATGCAGTTTTTTTAAGCCTATTTTAATGCAAATTAAAGCTATTACCTAATACCTAGACATGTTCAACTTGACTAGTATTATTCAGACTGGAGATTTGATTGTGTTTACTACCTACCTCTTATTACTAGGCTTGTGAGTATTTTCCTTTGACTTTCCCCCCCCCCCCTCCCCTGTAATTATAGGGAAAACAATTCAATTATATGAATGGGTTTTATTATTGTCAGTAATATCTTTGTGGTGAGTTATCATAAAGTATTCACTGAAGAAAATCCCATTGTGGAAGTGGCACTGCCTTTCTTTAGCACACTATCAAATTTCATCTTTACTTACTAAAACAAATAGGACACAAAAAGTGCAGCACACATTTCTTTTGGGTGTTTCACTCCTTCAGGTCAGTTACCCATTTTTATGTGCAACTGCATTTTCTTCTTCCCACTCAGAAGCACAATGTTGTCCTCACTGAAATTTTCAATGACATTTAGCAAAAATTATAAGCATGGCTTGCAGTGGAATAACAAATATTCTGGAAATTTTCCATCTAATGAAACTGGAATGTATGTCCTTAGCCTCTTGATAGTGTCTCTTTAACAACTAATCTCTTTGACAGAGGGTCTCAAAACTGTATAATTACTCCAGTTAATGGATGAATTGTTCTCATTAAGAATCAGAATTTCTATCATGAAAGCCAGCTAAACAGAAACAAGAAGTCTAAGCTTATTAGCTTTGACACAGAACAATCATTACAATTTCAGTGTATATTCATCAAAACTGCTCTCCCTGCAACTACAGTCTTGCAGTTGTGACTTCTGGAGATTTGAATCACATACCTCCAGAGCATCAAAAGGGTTGAAACAGTCCTGCAGCTGTTAGTTGAGCATTCAAAAATATTTTTTAGGGTCCTATTGCAATTAATCTGAGATGGTGTTATCTGAGAAAAGAAGTTCTGTGCAGGGATGATTAATATGTAAAGCTATGTATCAGCACAGGTTTGTTTTATGTGACTTTTATAGTGCAATGTAAGTTGAAATTCAGCTTGTGATTTTCATCCACAAACCTCTGCTGTTACAGAGTCCTGGTTAGCTCCTTGTAAGACCAAGTGGTAAACAATCCCTTTACAATCCCTTCTGGAACACTTCTGTAAAGGACATCTCATTATATTAAGCCAAGTTGGCAGAGCATTTATTAAAGCACCTCCTACATTACAATAGCTGTGCAAAATCTAATTAGAATGGAAGCCAATGTACATAGCCTTATAAATAAAATAAAGCCTACAGTAGAGACCTGCTGTCTTTGCACATAATCAGAGTGATCATCTATACAGCAGATGGCTACTTAGTCAGTTGGCTAAGGGTTACAGCACATTTACATTTGTAAAAATGGATGAGAGTTTGTTAAAATCCTTTAAAATTACTGATTTTCCATGATGTATTTGCCCAATAACATAACTTAAAAGACAGTTTATTGGCTAATTGAAAAGATCAAAAGGGAAATCAAACTGGCTAATTAAGGGGCTGTTGTAATAACACCTTTTTATTTGTTTCCATTTAATATTCCCTGATTTTTACTATCCTGAAAAATAATGACACTTCATTGAACATAAAGCTTAACTGCACTGCTGCTCTGGATAATCTTCCAGACATTTAACAGCTTTTTAGCCATATGGACAATGCATATACAACTAGAAAACAGTTTTTATCCAGATACACATAAATTTACAGGGGAATAGAAGGGCTATATGTATCTTTGGAAGTTAGGGGCAAGCATCTGTCAATCCCAGAAAATATTAAAATGCTTACTTGTTTACCAGGTATATTAGAAAGTTATAAAACTTCCAGTAAAAAGTAACATTAAGCATAGATTCATGAATTCATAATCTCTTTAAACACATTACAGAGTACAGGAAGGTTGTGGATAGCTCTATGACTAACTTGTTTCAGAGTGGCAGTTAAAATGTCTCTATATTTTGATATGTGTGAAAATTAAAATGTATCCTTCCCAAAATTACCACACTGACTCATTAGGAAATGAATTTATACAGAAGGAATTCAAAATCTGCTAAATCTTTTACAAATTACAATTAATTAAAATTTTCTAATTGAAGATACTTAAGACTCAATTCCAGACAAATCTTAGTAACATTGAAGCTTCAGGCCTCTGATACAATTAAAAGAGAGAAATATTGTAGATATGCTACATTACAATTTTTCAGTTAAGGTAATTTTTTCTTCCATGCTTTTTATTCATTGTAGCAAAAATTTATTTATTCAGTATATTCTAAAGGATAAGTATTTGACTCCAAATCCTACTGTGTAGAACAGTCTCTTCTAAAGCAATTGTCATCTCTTATTTTTCCCCAGTGGGACTGAAACCAAAGCTGAGCTCCACTTCTGGCAAAGACTGGGCGGCAGCCTCCACACCCTCACAGATCAGGAGACCACTGTGCTCCCTATGTTTATCTCAGGTAGGACTGAATTCACACTGTGCTGGCGGCTCAGCATCACACCAGAGTTAAAACCCAACCCGGCACAGAAATAAAAGACTTACCAGGCATAGATCATGTATATCCTAGTTACTCCCACTTGGTGGGCATGCCTATAGGTGAAATACAGCACAGCAGGAAGAGAAAGTCTAGCCAGGCAAAATGCTGAATCACTTGATCTAGTTAAAAGGAGTTAAAACCCTGCTAAAGTAAAAGGTGGGACAAACGCACATGTCTATGATATGGAGTAAAATACATTAAAGGTGTACTGCAAGTGTTCTTAAACATGCATTACTACCCCACCAATTATTAATTAAGACTAAGCTTTGTAGAATTCCAAACAGATCTGATGCCTTGTGAAGGCTGACCTAGAACAGAGGCTAGACTGAATTAAAGAATAAAGTAGGTGTTTATTAAAAGGCCTCAAAGGATACAGCTTGGGCAGTACCAGAGCCCAGCCAGGGCTACACCCAAGATGAACCCAAAATGGTCACAAAATGCACGACTGGTCTCACACTTTTTTAAGTTCTGGTCCATTGGCATATTGGGGTTAATTGTCCAATTATAGCTTTAGCCTGTGAAGTCCCATCCTTCTTGTTTTTCTCTTTTCATTCCACCACTGTTTATGCTTTTGGGCCTGAGATTTGGATCATTTGTCCTTGGTCCCCAGCTAGAGAAGGAATTGGTTTGTCTACCTACTCTGTGAAGTGAGCTTACCATCCCTTAATATGAAGTTCAGAGCTACACACTAAAGCAGCAGAGAATCTGAAAAATATAAAAGCTAAAACCTGAGGCATCAGATCAAGTTAGAAATGTTCTGTAAAAGTTTTGAAGGACTCAGTATTATAATTCATAAATGAGAAAATTAGGGTAATTCATAAATTCCAAATGAGGACTGAAAAATTTGTGATACTTTGCAAATGAATGATGAAATTATTCAATAATATAACTGTGCAGAAGCAACACTGGCATATTACTTTTTGACTAAATTGTCTGTTTCTTCAAGTAATTTTTCAGAATTTATAGTCTTTTTCTTCCAATAGACCTATTTACCTCTCAGTGATCCTACTCTTTCTGGCACTTAAGATAAATGAGAATGGAGAAGAACATCCCACTTGTCTGCAGTGGAAGAGGGATTTTCATCTCTTCTAAGGCAAATAAAGTTTAAATTAAGTCTAAGTCTTTTTTCTTCACATCCCAGATGACTTTTTTAATTGGACTTGATTTGTTCTTCTTTTAGGTTTTAAAACACTTGAATAACTTCATCTTTCTGCCCACCAGCCTAAAACAAGTATTTGTTTTAGACTTGAAACTAGGTCAGGAACTGACAAAACACAGTGATAGGCTTACTTTTTTTAACAGTGTCAGCCCAAATGCTTTTTAGCTACTGGGGATTCTTCTTTGCTGAGAGCTCCTGCACAGACACCTGCATTTTCATCTCCTGTGTGGGGTGGTGCTGGGCAGAATGCTGGTCTGTGAAACTCTGCAATCCTTGCTCAGTGCAAGAGAAAAATACAGAAGTTACTTAGATGATGTTTGATCAAGGTCTGGTGGGCATGGAAGAGCTTCCCTGTGGAAGATGTCTTGTGGTATTCCCAGTAGGCAGCAAATGAGGAAAATACTGGTAATTTCAAAAGAACACCAATCAAGCCTCTCCACTCCCTCAAGCGAATCTTTCTGCATATGACTACCTCAGACCAAACCTTCTAAATCACTTATTCCAATTTCCTCCTTCAACTATTTCTAAAGGGATTCCTTGCCTTTGCAAATATTAGTGGAGATCAAACTACGAATCATTGTGACTTCAGATTTCATTAATTTGCTACTTTCTTCAACACCGGGCTACTTCTTAAAGTGAGCCCGTTTAGACATTGCTGGGTATTTGTAAAGTCTCATTATATACAGTACTGTGTCCATCAAAATGAGCAGGCTGTCTGTAATATCTTTTTTTGTTTTTACAGGATTGTTCATTTTAAAGGCTTTTAATATATCAGGTTGCATTTACTCAATTTTTTTTTTAAATCTAAAAACCTGTCATCACTCTTGAGTGCAGTCAGTGAATTACAGTAATTAATGAGCTGGTCACTTCTCATATTTCACAGGTCAGCAATAAAAAACTTGTAGTGTTTCAGATTTTTTTAGAGTTATGTCTACATGAGCAAACACCTGAGGCATTAGTGCCTCCTAATATCTTAAGAAAAATTACTTGCTGTGTGAGAATGACATTTTATCAACAGTTCATCCATTGAACCAGCCTTCTGTCTCATTACTATCCTGGTATTTTTTTAAGATCTTGACATCATTACAGTATGTCATTGCAAAAAGAAATCTTTGATGTTTTTAAATACCAAAGGAATGAATGCATCTTTCTAGTGGTGATAACTTATGATTCAAAATTTTCTTCTCCTTGTAAGACCTTGAGCTCCCATAAGACATATGCAAAATAAACAGAACATCACTGAGTGTAACCCAAAATTCCAATAATTAGAATGTTTAGTCTCCTGTAAAAGTTACTTATTTAATGTTTTGAGATATTCTGGTTGTCTAAGGTATATGTGACGTACACATACTAATTATTTACCCTGAAAATATACTGCTTTTGAAGTTTAGCATTTCCCTGAACATATTAATTATCTCCAAAAGCACAACTTTCAAGGTTGTAATTTGTAGCATTTAAGATTGTATGTGAATTACAAAAGCATATCTGCTACTTTCATTTTTTTTGTTTTTCCTGATGTTTCTGGCAGAATGTATGATAATTTTTATAATTTTATTCTAGCATGCAATCCTATATATGCCATTTTGAGTGTCATGTGTCAAATATCTGATAATCTGATCCAATGTGTGTTGAAACTAATATGAAGCCTCTTATTCATTTCACTGAAGATTAAACATGACCTCATATGTAAAACAGGAGTTAAACCCATTTTTACATCTGCAGAATATGAAAGTTTGAAAGAAATTGTTACTATGAAATTATTTGATCTCTTCCTGTTTTTTCAGCATCTCTTCATTATCAGCATATAAAAGTCTTAATAGAACAAAGAAGGGGTAGAGGACAACGGTCATGCATCTTAGAAATCAGATCTGCCTTTTCTAGGCTGTTTCATGTGGACATGTTCAATTCAGATTTTTAATGTGAAGTTCTGCCTGTCTGTCTTGGTATTGTATGCCTATGACCTCGAGCAGTTAAGAGATATCATATAGCTACTGTGCATTGGAGAGATATGAGAAACCATTAGAAGGAAACAAAATACATACTCTTGTAATTGACTGAAATGCAATGCTCTCGCTGCATTAAAAATGAACCAAAAAATCAAAACCAGATACAGAAATAATCAGAATGCTGTGAGGAAGGGGGAAAGATTACCAGTTACCAATACTGTACTGTTACAGTATTTTAAAATATATTCCAAGTAATTCACACACAACCTCAACCATGTTTTTGTTAAATAATTGCAAAACTTCAAATGATTTCAAGAAGGGCAGATTCAGGTTTACTTTTTTTGGGGAGCATTGACCCATTATCTTCTGTAGATTCCTATTGCAACTACCACTTTGTTTTGTCCATTGGATATTCCAGCTGAGTGACTTGACAACAATTGAAAGCTGCAAGAGTGAAACTGATAACAGATAACATTGTTTGCAAGTTATGTAATTAAAATGCATAACATCATCTTTACCCTTTTGTGTATATATATAAACATACACAGTTTGTGCATCTTTAACTAATTTTTCCCTTCCTATGTAAATAGGTCTGAGTATGAATTGAAACATGACACTGAAAAGAGAATCTGCAATGGCTTCCTCTGCGTAGATGCCAGTACTGACAGCAATTTATAGCCCTTCTAGATGCTTCTAAACTTTTGGTTTCAGTTACTCCTTATTCTGCATTTGAGGAAATGGAGGTATGGTGATAATGTGACATTTAAGAGTTGAACTTCCAGAGCTGTACAGGAATCTCTTTTTTGGTGAGTAATCTCCACATAAATGCTGCAATGTTTAGGCTCCAATTAAAAAATGCACATCTTTGTTGCAAACATAAACATTATTGATCATCCCAACTGTCTGGCCATCTTTCATCAGCACCCTCAGCACACTCCACATGGCTCCTTTATATCCAGGTTCACTACAACAAATAGGAAGCAGCTCTTGGAAAAGACACATAGGAAATTTCATCAGTCCTTCTCACAGCCTGTATCCTTATCACCTACCTGAGTAAGACAGAAGAACTCTCTTTAGTCTTGTGTGGATTAAGTAATGGAAAGCTAAATAACTATTTAGAAATGCCAATGCTTTCCACACATCTATTGCAGCAAATAGTTTATTGATATTGGTGACTATCCATCCTCAGGTGTGTTCCCATCCACTGGAAATGGAAGCTGGTGGTTTGTGTGCTACGCAAAGTAAGGTTTATAGCTATTTCCACTCCTCAACCAAATTTATATTTTGGATAATATACAATAAAACTTGAAGCTAGTCAGTGTGAACACAACAGCAAATCAGAACTTCTTTTGGAGATCTATGGCTGGACTTTTACTGTAAGAAATTCTTGAAGACTGAAGTTGATTAGAAGTTCAAAAATAAACAACATAAATTAACAGGTGAACAAATTTAAATCCTCCTCACGCATCACCTTAAGGAATATTTTTAACATCTTCCCTTAATTCTATTTGTTTTCTTCTTTTAATTATCTTTTTTCCTTTTGGGATAGTGTGATTAAATAATGGATTTAAATAAAGTTTTAAAGCTTCTTAATTAAGTCAGTCACAGTCTTTCCACCCATCTAAATGGATTGCAAGTTGGGCAGCAGTGAGTTAGAACTGAGCTTTTAGCATAATGCTTTCACTTTTACTAGGGCTAGTTTTAACTATATATCTAGTATTTTTGGTATTTGAAAAGGAAGCACAGATCCTCCCCAAATCTTTGATTTCAAGTACAGGTGTTTGCTTTTTTACCTTATGCCATGTCTTTCTAGACTGCTCACGACATGAAGAACTCTTTTTATTTGAAATACAGATTTTTCACTTTTTCCAGGCTTAAGAGGATGTACAGGAACAAAATGTATCTTTTTGAGAGGGTAGAGCAGAGACTGGCTGACAGAATATGATTGGTAAGAAAATCAAAGCTACAGTTTTGTGAGAATCTTAGGGTCGTCCTTATAATAAAAGAGAGAATCCCTTGCAGAAGTTTTGGTAAAGAGTTCAATTGAAAGTCATTACCTTTAAGGATCAGATGGTGTGAGAAGCCATTAAATAAATCTACAGTGTACCTCAGAAAACAAGCCTTTAAAAACAAAGACATTAACCCTGGCAGAGCTAAGTAATCCCACTAACAGATGAACATTTTTACCAGACTGCATTGCTAAAAGAAATGTTGACCCACACTAAGACAAAGTGGGAAAGATTTTAGAACTGTGACTCAGTATCACATGCCCTCTACATCCACAGACTGCATTACATGGTTCAGTGCCAAATGGACAGATCTAGCTGGAAGCTATTGAGTACAGATGATTGCAACAATACATTTCTCAGAGACCTGCTTATCTGCAACAGATAACACAAGAATTGCTCTATTTATCTGAACTGCAGAATGTGAGGTGTTTAATATTGCTTATCTTAACTTCAAGCCCATAAATCCACTGTTTTATATGTCAATACTCATATTGCAACTTTTCCATTTAAATGTCTTAATTCACACATGGCCTCCTGTAAAACAATCCTCAGGCTTCCAAAACAGGTCTAATATGAGCAAAGTTAAGTCTTAACCCAACATTTAACATCACCATTTCCAACTCAGTATATCATTGTAAATATATTACAATAAAGATATTGTTGTCATATTATAATTACTGGTTCAATTAAAATGAAGTAAGGTAAGCTGAAGAAATTCATCATTCTTCTTAATTCCAAACTTTCTAGCCACTGTTTGTAATTTCAACTTTCATGATGAGGCACAAGTCTTTAAGGATGTTTTCCTAAAGATAAGAATTTGTAGCTGATATGGGTGTTAATGACTGGCAGGTATGACATGGTAGAAAGGGTTAATTCTGTCTTATTAACCAAGTGACCTCCAGACATTGTCAGTTTGGCCCAGCTGAAGTGATTGATGACTTTAGAGAAGAGTCTAGTAAATATCCCCCAAGATTTTGGGTGCAGCATCCTTGCTTACACCCTTTCAAACAACTCCAGAGTGAGGCTGATTTAAAAATATAGTTGCAAACGGGACATAACAAACTCTTGATCAAGGGACCTTGTAGTAACACAATAATAATAATAGCATCAATGCCAGTGTCACCTTTCTCCACCATACTCTTTCTCTCCTGCTATTTTAAGTGTCTTAGAAACTTTTATTCATAACTGAATAAGGGTATGAAGAAACAAGCCTGAAAAAATATTGTCTGACTGCACCAAAGAAATAAATTAATTTGACTCAGAATTTTTGGTTCAACTATTATTTCTCACTTGAATTCATTCTTAACAAAACATTGGATAGAGGTAAACTATGTACCCATCCAAAATCTCTCCCAGCTCACCCCTACATACACAAAAAAACAGAAATAAGATTTTGAGAGTAACAGAAAATATATTCAGGAAATTCATGGGAGTTCAACAGGATTAGGAGAAGAGGCTTGTCTAGGAATCCTCATCCAATATTAAAGCACAGCCAACAAGTTTTTGTTACCTGCACTGTGCATCTGCTTTTCCCCAACACTGTAAGCACTATTGCAAATCCAAGAGAGAGTTCTTCCTCAGAACAACTATGGTCTCTGTTCAGAAATTGCTTCCAAAAGGTTCCTAGAATTTTTAATCCTTATTCTAAATATATGAATATTCACCATCATCCAGAAAGTTCTGTGTACATTACAAAATGTCCACAGTAGAAAAGTAAATTATAAATCGCCTACCAGTGGTGACAATCAACATGTTTTGTATTAAATCAGCAGAGCTTTGCCTGATTGCACTGTTCAAGGAGTGCTTGTTGGCACTGAGACATCATACAGAACAAAACTCTGGCACTAAATAAAAAGAGAAGAAAAGGACAACATGATCGAGTATAATTATATTTGGATCTGCAAATGAACATCTGTGTTCTGTTATCATGTATAGAGGACCTAGGTATTTTCAAATCCATATAATATTATTATTTTGCATATGTTGGTGTATTTATAAGCACATGAGGATTCAAATCGAGGCACTGTAGTTATTTTCTGCATTTGCTTATGAAAACTTGCTTTTGTTGAATGCCATGAGACACAAAGAGAGATAATCAGTTCAGTTACAAAGTAAACTGCATTTTAGAAAGCCCTTGATAATTTCAAAACCTAGGACCTGTGTTTCAAGGACATATCACTAAATACTGAAGCAGAATGAAGCATTCTCATTGTGAGGAAAATTTCATGGTAAAAATAGCCTTTGAGCAAGTCACACAACATTAGCAGAATAATTAGTCTTTGACAACTGTCAAGGACAACTCAGAATAATTTATTTTATAGGCTGGCTTTTTTTTTTCTTAAATCCAGTATGCAGAGGTATAGAATGACCTGTGAGGTACAGCTTTTATTTTCCTTATGTTGTAACTGAAATTACTTGTACACTCAGCTTTTAGAAAGCTTAGACAGACAGAGTATGTTATATTTACAATGAGAATCCTGGAGCTCATTGTCCACGCACACAATCCAGAAAGTTTAACTATAATGCACTTCTAATACTGACATATTCTCACATCTTCCCCTTTCTGTAGTAACACCTTGGCTATGTTGGGAGAGGCTGTAGATTTGCTTACCAAAACTCTCTGAGTATGTTATGTATCTTAAATATTTATTAAAGGAGAGTCACACAGACCACATAAAAACTGAAGGTTAAACTACAGCTCACTGCTGAACTTCCAGGCACTTTAAGCAGAAACATTACTTTGGGTATTAGATATTATTCCATCTGGGAATACAAAGAAGTAGCAGGTACTTTAGAGCAATATTCTTGTTGAGGTAATTCATTGCAAAATCAGGCATCCTCTTGTGCTGAAAGGGATGGAAAGGTTTTCCCTACCTTCCTGAATCAGGAGCTTAATAATGATAAAAATGCAAAAACCCCCACAACACAAAGGACATCAATCCCTCCTGCCAAGGACATTCCAGAGTCTAGTCTGGCCTCTCTGGGTTTCTTATATTTTTCCCTGAAGGAACAGATAATGCACAGGTACCGTGTTTCAGCTGGCATCACCAAGAGGGCTGAGTCTGCCAGCCCTTACACTTTACTTTGGGACAACTTAGAGACTAATCGACAAGAAATTAGATGGAAAAAATGTCCTTATCTCAAAAAAATTACTGTCTTATGAGAAAAAATGTAACCACTTTTCTCCAACACGTTTCTTGTATCCTGGCACTCCACTGGCGAAGATCAATGTCATATGCTCTTTTTCCTTCCACATTTTCCTAGAGTTTAGAAATCGTACCTTAGAGTGTGTCCCCCCACAGCCTCAAAGCCAATGCAGTTACTCTCAGAGGTCACCATTTCACAAAGGTAAACTGTTGGGAAAGGGGTCTTGGTCCTTTGCAAAAACTAATGGCCAGAATTTCCAACAGTCTGCTGATTGCTAGTTCCTGTATCCCAGTACAAGCCAGCTCCTGGTATTTTCCCTGAGGACCTGTCTTAAGCAGACCAGGTTCCAGCAGCATAAATCTGTCTTTTCGCCCCTCTAGCTCTGAACTGTGCTATGTGCAGAGCCTGGAGTATCTGGGTCACAGATTTTATACCACAGCATGCCAGGGGGACTTGTTATTTCACTTGTTTGCTCTCCATGGCAGCCTGATGCAACTTGGCATGCAAAAATATGTGCAATGTCGTACTGGCCAGGAATGAAACACACATCACCCTTGGGTGAATCTGAAAGCCAATGTTTTTCTGATTAAGTGCATCAGGCAACGTTTGCCCCTTATTTGCACCAGCTAAACTCTGTGCCATTTGCCAGAGTTGAGTTTGGATATATGTATGAGAGTGCAGGTAAGAAGACAAACTGAGAGGTAGGATAAAATTTTTCTGTCTATCAGGATCAAGATTTCCTCAGGAAACTGGGACTTCTTCTCACACATTTAAATTATGATAACCTCCAGGGCTTGTACTTAAATTATTCTTATGCAGTGCAAATTAGGTACAGATTTGGGAGATAATGAATCAGTGTTCTGAGCTGTTGCATCTATATTTTTCCTGTTGAGTTGATGGGAACTGGCTTTTGCAGCCTTATGACCTATTTTGTTTTTACATCAGGCACTATTATGAGTCTGGAGAGCAGCTAATATATATTTTTTTTTTATAATGCAAAAGCTTTCAAAGCTGTACTGCTACAACTAATGAGCAGTTTCTTAGAATAAAAGATAGTGAAGTTAAAATCATGTCCTCTTTCAGAAATTATTAAGTATTATACATCTCATTCATCATAATTGCCTCTAACAAGGAGTAAGTTTAACAAATTCAGGGGAACCATTGATACTTGTACAACTCTTTTCATATATCTTTATATTAAATATTTTTAAATTTTTGTGATAAAAGTATATGTTAAACATAACATATAAGTATATGTTAAACATAAGAGAAAGAACACCTCTGACAATAGGAAGTGGTCACATTTTGAAGGTGTATTTAGTATAGGTGTATCTTATTGTGGCCAGCATTAAACTGGACTAATCTTTTCCTTTCTAATATTATACATCTTTATATAATTTTCAGATTCTAGAAAGGTATGCTGGGATACTTTTGGCTTTAGAGAGTGCTTCATGAATAAGCCATGTGTAAGAATGCAATAGAAGCTTTACCATTAAATTGGATATTTTTCAACAAAAGCTTTGAGTTTCTTCCTGAGCTGTGTAAAAGGTCCATTATTAAGGTCTTAAGCACTACCACTCAGCTAGGAAAGCTTTTCATTTATTTTTGTACACACCATGGTCTGCTGGCATCTCCAGTCATGTGCAGATATTTGTGCAACACCAGCATAATGTATAGCTTTATGCACTGCAAAGAAAAATGCTTGTGCAATTCCATTCTTCCTTCATTTTCTTTTGTGAGCAATGGCTCACAGAATCACGAGAAGCAGAAGTTGCAACATAAGACAGATAAAATAGGCTAAATTACCATCATTCCCAAGCACAGAGCCTCATCCAATGTATGGCATGACAGACATCACAAGATTCCTGGTTCCAAACCCAAACATCTGTGACACTGCTTTCTTTCCCAGGATGTGATGAAAAATTAATAGAAAGTATCATCTTCTCACTTTGCTTTAGCCTTCGAAATGTAACTTTCATTTTGTTGCTTCACACGTATTTGCTTTCTTCTCATAGTTTCCCCTGATACATCATTCCACCCTGATTAGACTCTCTTCATCTTTTAGCTGCTATCAATTTCATCTCTTCTAAAAAAGCTATAAGGCAATCCATCTCCACAGCTTTGTTCCTGCCTTGTTCAGGAAAGCACACACCAGTGAGCTGAGTGTGAGCTGGTCATATCACACAGAATGTAGCACAACCTCCACACCACCGGGCACTCACCAGCCAGGCTTCCCTTTGTCCACTTTTCATCCAGATGGGACAGTTCAATAGAGAGCATTGGACTGATGACATTCAATATCAGCAGTTTCTCTCTGTAGAGTTGAGTATAAATACAGCAGTTCACCTGTCTTCTCAATAAAAAGAACTCCTAAAAAAATTTTGAGTATTTATTATCTACTCCACTTAAGGTTCTTGAAGTTTGAAAAGATAAACTGAAGAAAGATCATGTCTCTGTTCTGTGCCAAAAGTCCAAACTCAGTCAGGTGAAGGAAATTTGGGATTTATTAATCCTGTACTTCATAGAAAACATAAACAAATATTTTCCATTCACAACTTCTTTCAGTCAATAGTTCTTTTTATGATATACGCGTATAGTTCTATCCATTCAGATAGACAAGTATAGGAAAAAATGTATTCTTATATTCACAATTACCAAAAGTAATATGAAGACATAACACTAAAGAGATAAAAAATTTGGACCTGCAAAACTCTCAACTTTTTCAAAGAAAACATATTTTCCTTGAGAAAAATACAGAGCAGGAATTTAATTTTCCCTAAACCAAGGAAACAGGAACACAATGTTCTCTTCAGGCTTTTGCAATGCCAAGAGCACTACAAATAGAGCAATGGTGGAATCTATGACTTGACTTCTGATTCTCTCAATAGCTGATTATCCTTTCTCTAATATCTAATATCTAATACACCTTTCTTATTTTCATTTTCAAATAAGGAAAAACTTGAGCTGAAACAGTGGTCAGGCACAGGAACAGGCTGCCTGGGGAAGCAGATGAGTCACCACCCCTGGAGATATTTAAGAACCATGCAGATGTGGCACTTAGGGACACAGTTTAGTGGTGGACAATGATCTGAGAAGACTTTTCCAACTGAAATGATTCTGTGATTCTATGATACTGTCTTCTTCAGAACACAGCTGAATCATCTGCAAATGCTGTCAAATATTTCACTTCCAGTAGCTAAGCTGAACTGTTGTGTTACTGCTTTGAGGATTTGGAGGAAGAGAGGACAGCAGATTATTTTTTCTTGTTTTAAATTGTATGCTGCTGATGCAAGAGGTAAGGACAGACCATGGGATGTGGGAGATGATAGTACTGCTGCCAAATGCTTTGCACTACTAAATCTGGGCTCTTGGCATATCATCCTGAGTGGGAGGCCCCAGTTTTCAAGCAAACCATTAAACACGTGCATGAGGGAAGGCAAAAGATAAAAATGTAGAGTTAGTCTTTTTCTTTAGCAAGGAAGACTAATAAGTATTGAAACAAAAATAACATTTTGGCTGTTTTTCATTTTATATGGTTGTATTTAGTTTTATTTTAGACTTCTACTTCTGTAGTTGTATATATAAAAAACCTCAAAACCAACCAAATTATCCAAAGCACAGAACATTTAAAAGAATCTGTTAAAAATTGTTTAGACTTAGGTTCTGCCCAGAGACTAAAAAAGCAAGTTAAAATCAATGCAGAAATATATAGAATAAAAACAAATATAAAACAAGCGGAATGACCAAAATGAATGATACTCTGGAGGTTAGAAACTTGAAAATGAAATACCAAATATTTCTAAATTATTCTAATCTTCTAGATGCAAAGAATTCTCCTGGTATTTTCATTAATGAAGCATTTCAGAGGGTAAGTGTTCAGGTTGCTATGGTTAAAATGCAATTTCAGGTTGATGATTAGGTGGCTTGTTTGTGTATGTGGCACGGGCACTGGGAGTCATGTTTACATTTGAAGTTATAGTTTTTGTAGAGCACTTTGTTATAAAGTAAACAACCCTGCTGTGATTTGAACAATAAAAATCTGTTTGTTTGTGGGCTTTTTTTAAAAGATTATTTTCATACTTTAGCAGCACAAAGAGAAATAGACGTTCAGTCTATTCAGCTGCAACACACAAGTCATCACATAAATTACCATCTGCCTGAAAGCTTTCCGTAAAATACCTGTGGAATAAATATAACTTTCAATCTCATAAGTGTATGGAAGGGTCTTCTCAAAAGGAAGATGGGAACCTGGATATCTCAAAAGACAATATGGTAGCACTAGCCAAAGACTAACAGTAAGGCCACTGTTTTCAGTTACTTCACTTGCAAATTTTTAAGGTTCATTTATTCCCAGTTGGAGGATGAACCAGCATTGAGAAGCTAAAATGTTTATGTATTTCCCCACTAAATTGAACCACTATAACTGGTCAAAAAATGTACACTGTTAATATAAAAAATATTTGAAAGAATATGAGGGTTTCAATGAATTTGTTAAGAGGACTATGTTATACGCAACTTGCAGTACAATGAACACATAATTTTGAGAATGGCATTGTTATGACTAGTATTGTAACAGTCACCTCCAGATATTGATTACAACATGATGTTTGTTATTTCAGCATATTGCAGCATATATATTCCAGCATATTGCTTCCTCTTCTTAAAAGTAAATATCTTCCTTAATTCTAAATTGAAACATGTGACATTAAAATGACATGGCTCACTGTTTAAAAATGGAACATTTTCAAACAGGCAAATGTTTCAAATGTTTCAAATGTTCAGATTTCTTCTTATTTCAATCCATCATAGTGCATGGGAGAATAGAAATTTCTTTTTTTAGATTTTATTAGTTAGTGGCTGATTAATAAACATACTTGGTTTTGAAATAAGGAATAGACATATGTTACAGCTGGGAATTTAAGTTTTACCTCGACTAGGCTGTTTTAAGCAGCAGTATATTCTTAGAGATGTGTTGAATTAAAAAAAAAAATCTAGAAGAAGAAAAAGAAATCTAGGTTTCTGGCTTGCATGGTCATTGAATCCAAACTATGACCAATCCTCTTTCTTGTTATTATGTGAAGCCTGGTGTATTGTTAGACCTTCATAATATAGAAATAAGTACATAAAGAAGCAGGGACTACTTGAAGTACAGTGAAATGTGTTTATGTTACACACTAGGAACATATCAAAACATCTCCCTCTGTTTCCAAGTCCTATATTTCCTTTGCTTAAGACTATCCATTATTCCCCTATCTATATGTAGGATTTGTATGTAAATGTTTATGGAGATTAAATTATTTTTTCCCATAGTGGTTAATCCTCTAGCTTACCTCAAGATGTTAGTTATGTATTTGCTACTTACAAACCCCGGCAGTTATAGAATGTACCAGAATATAAATATTTGTATCAGGAGTCATGGCTCATATTCTGTTCTTAAACATTTTTAAACTTAATGGCTTAGACAAACACAAGAATTACCTAGAGCAGGACAGCATATGGTGACTTTGCAATACTGTTTATGTATCTCAATGTGGAGTTAATATATTCTCCTTTCTAACATTCTAGCAATAGCTTTAAAGCATTAGACAAGGTAACTAAAAGAGTGTCTAGCCATATGATAGCAAAAAAAAGCCCACTTGAAAAATGCTTCCCTGTCATTCCACTAAATGGCTCAAAGACATATTACAAACAGAATCCTGACTGATACTTGATGTTGAAAAAAAAAAGAGTGCTTTGTTTCTTATTTATAAAAAATATATAGGTATGTACATGTGCATGTATTATGTAAACTTAATGCATAAAATTGATAGGCGATGTATAGTTTCTTACAATAAAACCAGAAGAAATTACCATTTCCCCCTTTATCCAATTGAGAAATATTCACCTTTTCTGACAGAATCACATCCAGAAAGAAAAATCATGTTTGATTTTTCATGCTCAGGGTTTCCAAACTGCAGTTCCTTGCTGAGACAGGCAGACATTCACTATGGTTCAGGAGGCAGGTATCAAGAGTGATCACAGAAACAAAGCCCAGAGCAATCCCCAAAACCTCCACCACTGTCTGGTCCAGATAGAAACACACCATCTACTCCAGATAAGAGATTTTTCCTAATTCACTGTCAGTAACATAATCATACATTCAACCCCACCACTCAAATATCTTCACCCTTTATCAAGAGCTGTGAGTTACATCTGCACTGTGTAAGTGTTTCATGGATCTCAAATGCCATGAGTCTCAGATCAAGCAGGAAGATGAAGCAGTTTCCATCCAAGCTTTAGTTTCACACATGCAGTGGTTACTGAATACAGACATTTTTTTCTCTTTAGTTATGGGTTATCTCATTTCAGTTTAGATACAGTTCACAATTTATTACCCTCTATGTAAATTGCGGCGGATTAAGTTGTCTTAACTTAAAAAAATCCCAGACTGTGCAAACACAGGAGAGCGATAAACTGAATGTCAGTGGTTAAATCAATAATTTATATTAAAAAGTTAGAGGTGAATTGCAAATCTTTTTATGTATTCTCCAAACTTCAGCAGCAGATATTGAGCTAGAAGAGAAAGTTGGGCATTCAGCACAAATGAAATGCAAGCCCTTCTGGTTTTTAGGTCCCACCACATCCTTTCTGTTAAACTTTCTGCCACCAGTTCTTCAGTGGTGCCCCTCTATACATTAAAGTGTTATTATTAACTCACTAGTGACACCAACTTGAAGCATAAAAGTGACCTTTAGAAGAAGAGAGGTCATGTAAGTGACACTTTTTAATATTTAATAAAGGCTTAGAATATATTTTTATACACTCATAATATTAAAGACATAAAAAGTGATTTTTAAACCGGTCAATTGAAGATACAAAAAATAAAGTTTAAATTTGTCAGAAAACTTTACTTACAACTGCAGATACAGAAAGTTTTTTAAATATATATTTTTATAGTTGATGTAATAGAATGTCATTATAAGAGAAACTGACTATAAACATAATTTATTCCAGTACTTTGAAAGAGTCATGGATATTCTTAAAACACTATTGTAATATTCTTATTCTCTGTTGCACCTAAAGTAATTGTATGTATATAGTCATTCTTTATTAAGTTTGTAGCAAATCATAAAATCTTAGATGCATATGTGCATTCTTCGATTAAGTTTGAAACATTCATCATGAGAGTTAAAACTATCCTTAGAATATCATGCACCCCATAATAAGCAGCCAGTGTGATTACTTGTCTAAGCAGTCTGACTAAGTGAGAGTTCCACAATCATACTCTTAATTTTCCCATTTTGAGTTTACATTCCACCTTTATTCCTATGATCTCCTCTAAGAATAAATTTCTTTTAAACTAGGAGCTTGGTTGTCCAACCCTCCCCAGAAATCATCTAAGAATTAATCACAGCTAAGACACACTTGAAAGGAGCAGTAGCTGTGAAATAACAATATTTGGTATTTAATTGACCCATGACAGTAAGACTTTGTTAAAGCTGACTCCATAAAAAGCTGGTTTCAAAGGACCATGGAAAGCAGATGGATTCTGGGAAGGAATTAAGTGTCTGCTGGTAGGGGGGTGATGGTTTGCTTCATTAATAAAGTGTGAACAGCAGGATGACACTAATGAATAGGCACCCTAGAACTGGCATACCAAATTTATTTCATCAGGCGTGCACGTTCACACACTCTCAAAATGAAAGTGCCCCTCACCTACCACGAGAGTTCCACTACACTGAAAAGCCGAAGGAGTCTACAAAGGAATTCTTCTAATAGCAATGTAAATGTTGACTGCGTGATAACTGTGAAAACCCTGGAAAGACCTCTGAATGCCAGGCAGCTTTCCCCAACAGGTGGTCCAGCTTTTATGTTGTGTTTCTTCTCAGGCTTTAGCTTTCCCGAAATAATCTTTCTATACACTGATAGCCTGTGCAGTATAAAAGACATTTTGCTGTTTTCCTGTGAGCATTCATGACTTTTGATGGAATGTGACAACAGCACACAAGGAATCTGCAGCAAATTTAGATCCCTATTCCATGAAGCAGTTATTTAGGTATCCAGCCTCAAAGACTGTGCTGCTCTCCACCACTCTTAAGCAGAAAAACTTCTGCTCATGATTGAAGATCTCTGACTCGATGAAATACTCAGCCATAATGATGGTTGTATATGGCAGATCTTTACTGTGCATTGTAAAGAGCAATAAAATTTTCATTTAATTAGCCTACACAAGGCTTAGAAGTATGGAGCACATAATACACTTTCAGAAGGGAGTACAGAAATACTGAATTGGTGTTCAGGCATGACAAAATGCCTGAGAAGCCCTTATAGAGAAAGACAAAAATGCATGGGAGGGATTCACTGCTCACCAGTGCTGAGGACTGCAGCAGAATGAATGATATGGTTTGTTTTTAACAGACATTAAGGAAGACATTTAGTATTGGATATTCATGCAAAAAGTGTCACTTAGATTAACCCTTCCTTTGGTGTACAGTTGTTTCTTGTTAGCATCTCCTACACTGATCAAACCCCATCTCCACCAATTATGAGATCTCAGGGGTTCATTTACTATTTAAGTTGGGACACTGTGGTCCAACCTTAAAAATAAATGGTAGGTACAGCAACATCACACTCCTGAAGAGTCAATTTGGCCCCTCAACACTTAGCACAATGTTTCTCCCCTACAAGTTGAACACAGTAGGAAAAGATGGCCCAGTCTCTTGGTGGAATGAAAAGTCACTGGAAAACCCTCTAGGTTCTGCTTCCACACCATAAGATTGAAGCCTATTCTTGAACACTTCTTGCTCTTGAAATTGGCTTTACCAGACAAATGCTGAAGGCATAAACAGGAAATTGGTGCTTTTTGTGCCGCTGTGTGTTCATGGCTTCCTCACTGCTTCCTCATAAAACTCCTATGGGACAAAATTTAGGGGCAATCTGAGTGCTGTAAGAATCACTGAGTAGCTTTTGTTTTATGAATGAACAAATATATTCATAAGAGAGATGTGAAATTAGGCAATAAATCTCTGCATTTACTATGAAAAGGAAACAACTTAAAAGGAACTACTTATCTAAACATATTAAGGAAAGAGTTGGTTTGTGTTTTCTAATTTTTTGGGTTGGTTTGGTTTGTTTTTTTCTGGGCAACTACATGAGGCACCTACTGAAGGCATTTTTTTTTGAGGCTACTCTAATATTAGTTATATTACATCTTATTTTCTCTCAGCATTTTTTATGCACTTCATAATATCACAGTCCAAGGTGCAAAGAAAGCAGAAAAATGTTTATTGTAGGTTTTTTAAGCAGTTCCCTTTCAGAAATCTTACATGTAGTTTAAGGAACCGAACAATTCCTCCCATCCAAAATGCTTGTGGTATAAGGACTCAAATTTGTGAATTTAAAATATTCTGATTTCAGAGGCATAGTTTTGAGAATATATTTTCATAAAGTACTAAGCATATTTCTGCTTCTTTTGCAGAACTCATGGTAATGGCCAGCTGCTCCCTGCTAAAAGCCAGAAGAGGGGTAAAGGAACAGCTAAGCCACTCATTTTTACATTTATCAACAGTTTATTGATATATTTTGCAGTTTTCACTCAGCTCTGTTAATAAGCCTCTAAGAAATCATTATTTGTCCTATACAAGACAACTTATATTGTCCTATAGGAAAAGAGATATGCTCTTTTCCTTGGAGTTTGGAAGCTAGAGCAGTAATAAAACATGTATTTTCTTTAGAAGTAATGCCATTTCCAAAAGAAGGCCTAAAATAGAGAAAAAGCCTGAAAAAGGACTGCTGCAATTTAAAACAAAAAGACAAAATGTGCTGAGTTAAAGCATCAAAAGGAAATTATTCTTTGAAGTACAAAGAAATGGCATTTTCCCTCTGTAAATTATTTGAAGCAAAATACCACAGCAATCTTCTTACGTGAAATCCAGTCAGATTTTAGCATCACTTTATTAACTTGGGCACCCTTTGCTCTCCTGCTCATCATGGGAGATAAATGGATGTAGAAAATGTGTGCCCTGTGTATCCCAACCTTGCTTTCTCCAGTCCTTTTCCATGCTGAGGCAGGATGGACTGTAACCTTTGAGGCCATGGAGAAGGGAGCTGGCCTTGCAGGTGCTCCCTGTTCTCTGTAGTGGTGCTTGTGAGTTAGAGGAAACATAAGGTGCAGTAACTGCCTTGTGGCTCTACTGCTAATACAACCATGGCTATTAATGTCTTCTAAAATATTTAGTTCAACTAAAAAAAAAATATTACTTGGATCTGGTAAATACTTTTTATTCCAGCATTAAAAAGGCAACAGTTTGGAAAGAGCTTTAAAAAATTGCTGATCATTACATTACAGATGTAATCCCATATTTTTTCTCTTATCTTCCTCTCTCTTTAAAAGTCTTGTGCATGATTTTATACCGAAGATTTTCATTTGCATAAAAAAGGAAAAAATCTCAATTAACTTTAGAAACATAATTTTATATTTTCTTCTTCCCTCATTTGTCACATGAGCAAATGCAGATAGATGAGCTTAGAATTGTGTTTGCTAAAAAATTAATCTCTTACATTCTAGAAAAAATATTTAAAAATTATTATTTGCCAGTGAAAAGGATTCTCATGGTTTAGATTAACAAGCTCTAAATTAAAATATATGAGCATTCAATAGACAAAAAGAACACAGTAATTTCTAGATGCAGAATAATTGTACTTAAGGTATTTAAATAAAATTATACAGTTTAGATGTATATATGTAAAATACTTTGAAAACTCTTTCATTTAGCATATATATTAATGTATGTGATATTAATGCAGTTTCAACTTTACTTGATGAGAAAGAAGTAGTTTCCTTGGATACATATAGTCCCAAACCATGTCAAAACAGAACTTTTGGAAGATAATTACAGATCTAAAGTGAATGTATACATACATGATTGATTTGGAGAACTTATAGTAATGATCTGAAATATTTCCCATTGCCTCTAATCCTTCCACTGATTTCCTCTGAGAAAACTCAGGCTCCAGCTCCTCCACATGACCCCATTAGACAGCTGGACACAGAAATAAAATTCCTCTTCCTCATCTCCAAGCGGTAGGGGCCCAGCTCACAACCTCTCCCCCATGCACTTTGTGCTGCAGTCCCCCACGATCTCAGTGGTTCCACACAACCCTCACTCTGGTATGTCCCTACTTATCTTGTACTGGTGAGCCCACACTGGATCCAGTGTTGAGCAGGGAGAAAGTATCGTCTCCCTCAGCCCTCCTAATACATCCCAAAATGCCTTTGACCTTCTCTGCTGCAAGGACATGCTGATGATTCCCCTTCAACTTGCTTTTCACAAGGACAGGCCTGAGGGGTTTTTCTGCCAAGCTGCTTTCCAGCTGTTTGGCCCTGCACCTGGTCTAAAAATGGGGTTCCACATCCCATCTATAGGACTTGGCACTTGGATCTGTCATGCTCCTGTCAGCCCACCTTCTCATCATTGTTCAGCTGCTGTGAGTAGCAGCCCTGCTTTCCATTGTGCAGCCATCCCTCCATCTGGTATCACCTGAAAATCTTCTGGGGTACTGCAACCTGATTTTTAGGTTGTTAATAAAGACATTACACACTCCTGGCCCCAGTATGAGATCCTGAGGCATAACACTGATAACTGCCTACCAGGTGAACTTAGCACCACTGACCACTTCCCTTTCAGCCCCCTGGTCCAGTCAATTTTTCAGCTACTTCGCCACCCACCTTGACTGGAAGTTGCTTCATGTTACCAAAAATATGTTTACGTTCAACAACTAGCAAAGATTTTTCCTTTTAAAGTGTTGAAGATTGCAAATTGACTCAGAAGATCATTCCCCAAATCCCCCAAATCTCCATATCCCTGTTGCTTTGATAAAATTCAAACATGATGCACTGAAATCCGTAGGGATCCATCATGACTGAGAGTCTTAATGATGATAAGGTTCTTCAGGATCATTTGAAATAGATGCTACTATCTAAATATAAATGTACTATCATTATTTCAATGGGCAATCACTGAAGTAAATAGCAACATTTCTATCAATGTGAAGAGCTCCACTGCAGACAGGTGCACATATATTTGCATGTATCTGGAGCACTAAGCACTGGCACGTGGTTTGGATTTAATGGAAAGTCAGAAATGGAGGATTTTCAGCATGTAGTTTTCAAACACTTCAAACTATGTTATGCCTTGAGAAAATATAAAGACACTTTTGTTCTTGCTGCGGGATGAAGAGAAACAAAAAAACTACTTTGGAGTTACCCATTCAAAGAAACAATCTAAAATGGTGTTATAACCTGAAAACATTTTTCTATCTAGATATGGCTATTTTCAAAGCAGAATTATGTTTATTAAAAGCCTTCAGTATATCTCACAGTTAAATGTACTAGTAAACAGGAAGGTTTTCAGGTTGAGGTTTCTACAAGCATGTACTTTGTCTTAAAAAAACAGACAACAGAAAAGAAACAAAGGAGATGGGTTGGAAAACCAAGAAAATAGCAACTTGTTTCAGGTCAACCTCTTCCAGGTTATAACTTCCTGGTATAAGCATTCCAAGGACCAAACAGATGGGCATGCAGAAAAATCCTCATGGAAATAAATTAACAGATTAGTAGTCTTGCACACTAGAAATTTAATGAAGATAGAAAATCATCAGAGATGTCTCCAAAACCTTTCAGCCATAACTTCAATAAAACATTCCAGTTCCTAGCACCCACACTGGAAGACCTGATTTTACAAAGCAATTCCCAGCAGAAGTTGCTGCTGTTTTAAGCTCCTTCACACACACTGAGTTTGGCTTTGGAAAACCTTCCCTGTACTCCAGTTTCTCTGTGTTCCAAATGTGACTTTCTTTGCTGAACAATAACATCAGTGCATAAAAAATGATGAAAGGATTTGCAGGTTTGGCTGATTTTGTCTACAAAGACAAGGCTGCAGCATGCAAACAGGGAACTGAATATCATATGGTCAGAGGAACATCACTGAATGTGCTCACTTGCATCAATGCCACTGTAAAGCTCATGCAAGACTCTTTATATTGTAAAGACATGGAGAAATTTCCTTTTTAGACCCCTCAGACAAGCATTTGAGTCACTACAGACAACAAAAGTTATTATTAAAACAACACACTCTGATCTATAAGGTACAGTATACTATTAAGTATGTAAGACAATTTAATTTTTATCAGCTAAGTGAGGTAAAGGAATGTGACAACAAACAGGTTTTAAACAGTAGTTTTGTGGCGTGTGTGTATTCAGGTACCCGTCATCTCTACTTCCAAAAATCTGCAATAAGAATTGCAAGAAAGGGGGAGAAGGAACAAATTTGGAATGCTACTCTGACTTGACATTAATAAACAGTAAAAATTTCAAATTTCTGGAGCAAACAGAACCTCTGTTTCGCCTGGGTAATTTTTTTCCCCATTTTACAATCCCAAAGCAAGTGTCAGGGATCTAGTAGAGAATTACTTTTCTTATGGTATTCCTGCTGGTAGGTGAAACTGCTCTCTGTCATAAATTGCAAATATGCAACGAAGCTCCTAATTTATTTGCATTTATGTTCAGCCCTTAAGGGAGTTACAGATACCAAATGTTATAAAATACACCATCATTGTCTCTGAAAAAAAATTCCTGCCTTGCCTGCAGTGATAAAAGACATGACTACCATCCTTTAATTATATAAATTATTTCCCAGGTGGATCATAGCAGGTTCTAACTTCAGAACATAGATCATACCACTTTCATATTAAAGAACATATAATTTTTAATAAATACATCCATATGTACATATTGATCTTTCATTATGAACAGCCACAGGAAAAAGTCATAGAGATGTACATTCTGAATTTGTACAATGGATTAATATGAAACTTCAACAATATGCCTTGATTTGTTCTAAAACATGGATAAAATTAATCAGTATAATGACAATAAGATTCAAGATGCCAAATTGTTCAAAAGCATAAATATAAACAGTTTGTTTAAAATCAAAATCTGTTCCCATAGTGTCAAAAATTTTGAAGTTAGTTTTCATAGTCTTCTATAAAGAGAAGAAATGTTTCAATACAAATTATTTGTACATCAAAATCCAATGTAATACAATGTAATTCAGTTAATATTCCTTCGGGTAAGTTTTGGATATATGGTAAAAATATTAAGGACAAATAAAAATGACCACACTAAAATAATTTGACCATTAAAATAAGAAAAAATACCTCATCAAACAATATCAGAACTTTTTGTTTTATGAAAAATGTCAACTATCAACTTTCTCTTCCAATCTATAACATATTATTTAGATATTAGAATTCCTGATAAAATGGAAATTCTGTTCTCAATTTATGATACTGTTACGTCCTGCTCACTCAAACCTCAGGCTAACCAAGGCACTTTTGCTCTGGGTAATCCCAACCAAATATTCTCAAGAAGTAAAAACACACAAAAGTTTACTAGCAAACTACTTAGCCCACTGAAAACAGAAAACCTTCACACCATTCCATGTTATGTTCTGTGAGAAGAGAGCTAAAAGTAGAAAGGGAGAAAACCAGAAAGACAGGAAATATCTAGAAAGACAAACACAGCTATCAGCTCCTGGGTTGTAGTGATGTAAAGCTCCAAGATGAAGGTAGGGTTAAAGAGCATGTTTGCCTTGAGGCATCCCTTCTTAAACCCTTTTGGCCCATCCTGGGCCTTCCTTCCAGCTGGGACTTTGGTCTCTGGCCATTCAGGGGTGGCTTAGGTGACACAGGGAGGCTGCCTCCAGTGTGCCATGACTGACAGACACTCTGGGGCTGGGGGCTGTTGGGGCAGGGCACCACCTCACCAGACATGCCAAGCCTCCAAGATGTCTTGAACAGAGCTTTTCCAGTCTCTGACAGGCACTTTAAGAAAAGGAGCCAGTACAGCTTACTCAGCACAGACATGTGGCATGGTAGAAATTTTGTTCTTCCTTACTGCTGGTTTCATTGCACAGCTATGAAATTTTACCTCATCCTGCAAAGATGACAAGACTGAATCAAAATGATGCTTTCCTGACAAAGCTGCCATAAAATTCTATACAGTTACCAAAGAAACGACTTTCCCACTTGGAACCATCATCAGAAATAGAAAAAAAAAATGTGTTTGAAAAGACGAATTGCATCAAATCTGTGGAAAATGGCCATGTTACACTCTGCTCAGAGATTTGCATTGATTCTGTGCTGTGGTATCTGGCCTGGACACTTGAGAGGGGAAATCTGTGAGGGGCTGTTATTATGTGCAATGTGTGTTTTGTTCCGGGACAGCTGCAGGTCCTTTATGTCAGATCTGCTGTGCCTCTTGATGAGATTGATAGCTGCCTAAATAGCACACTGAAGATAAGAACTCATATTTTTTGCCTTTCGTGTTCCAGTAAATAAATAAAACCTACCAATCACAACACAAACCCTGAACCTAGCTGAAAGAACACGAATGGGAAAACATTAATTGATTGACTGGGGGAAGGATCAGGTCTCAACAGAGCCAACTGCTGCAATCCCAGGGAGGATACTAAATAAAACACCTGCATAGAGCTTATTTCAGAATATCTCAGATAGTAAAGATTTAACCTCAGTTTTCATGGTCACTTGGGCTTTGAAATAAGTAACAAAATTGGATGTCCAGATATAATTAGAAAAAAAAATAACAAAAACCATCATACTTAATATTCCCATTACTCTTTTGATTAGAAGATGTGCCTTAATATTCCTTTTTACACAATTAAATGCTTCAGCTCACTATAAATTATAAACAGTCCATAGTAGATTAAAATTATTATAGCTATAAAGGCTTTTAAAAGCATTATGCAAATTCTCTTTTAACTATAAAACTATTTCATACAACTAGAAGCCAGGAAAGATGAGATCAGTTTAAGGAAAGTATACCATTTTAAAATTATTTTTGCAAGTGGCATGTAGTACGATAAATGTTCTACTCTTAGTTCAGATATCAATGTTTTTAATCAAGGCCAAGATGATGGCAGTAAACAAGCATGAAGCAATATTTTTTGAGACAGACTGAGAAAAACTTACTTTTAAATCCTGACTACTTCTAATTAGTCAAGTAAATAATAAATGCAGCTACATGTTGTAAACCATACAATTTAGCTACTAATTCTCAGTGCACAGTCTGATAAAGTTATTTACTTGTTTCAAAAGGCCAGCAAACACAACCTTCCTCTTTTTGCAGTGCTGATTATTTTTGCACATATATCTCATGGATTTAAGGGGCTTGGAGGCCTTGTTTCAAAAAAGAGCAAGGAAAAAACTGTTTCTAGGGCTCACTAAAAGTTGGCTGGTATCTTTTAGGAGTCACGGAGCCCTTGGCAATAGGAGAATCTATGTCAAACCTTGTGCTATGGTCAGAAAATCAACAAACTAACTTTAAGGCAGCTTAAACAAAGATGAAGGGCACCACTGTTGTCTCTTAAACCAGAAGTGAGTCAGCTGCATTAACCTAATTAATATTTGTTGACATTGAGTTGACTGCAACGTTTTAATGTGAGTTATTAGCTCCAGAACAGGAAAAACCCTGAAAATAATACTTGTATTGCTGTAATCATGATAAAAGCATTTTTCCTTCTCACTGGGTAGTTGTTTGGCCAAGCACAGAAGTTATTCTTGCTGTAATAAATGGGCACTGCTACTTCTAAGATTTAGTCACATTTCTTGTGCTAGCTGCTGTCACTTCTGAATTCCACTCTGCGATTTAGCAGGCCAGTTGCCCCCACTAAATATGCATAAAACTAGCCTAAAAAAATGAAGTTTATAGTGAGTTTAAGTATAATTATGTTCAGTTTGATTTTCTTCCCTTTAGTCACCAATGCCTTTGTGAATCTCATTTTCCAGAAACCTGAACAGTTTATTTTGGTTTCACAATTTTTTTTTTCCACATTGCCACAATGTGGGTTTTTTTAAATATTTATTTATTTATTTAAGTACCTGTCTAATGTCTCTGTGCTTATTTGTAGAGGTATGACCATCCTTAAATGAAGACAGTGGAAAATTCCTGCCATGTCCTGGAGATTCACAAGCTCCACTTGGAGTCAGGCAACTGGGTGCCTGCTCAAGGACTGCACTACTGTTAGTCAGGCAAGTAGCCTAGCAACAGGAAAGTAGTAAGATGAGTATCTGCATCTTTAGGGAATCTACAATATGATTTTTACATTTTGAAACACTTCAGAAAGCCAATTCACCCAGCTGCCGGAGATCATAAAGGACATTGTAAGTAATTCTGACTGAATTACTGTAATTCTGAATGGGAAGGGTTTGGTTCATTTCTAGCACCAAGAGGTATGTTCCTAAACTCAGAGAGAAAATTAGAATTTTCAAATTGTATCTTGATGGACAAGAAAAGTTGGGATTTTCTTCTGAGAAAAACCCAAAATATCCTAATCTTTTAACTCTTCCCAGCATCAGAAGTGAATTGTCAAAGCAGAGCGCAGACAGTGTGTACTTTTCATTCAAATTCTTCCAACTCTGTCCATGTCATAAAGAGAACTTAGTGAATGAGTCAAAGGGATCTTTGACCCACATCCTTGGCTTCTTCCTGACAGGAGGGATGTCAAACCAGCTGTGTTTCTTAAGAAGTCAACTACTCTTCTACGAAGCCAGGATGAAAAATTTGAGGTTGTTCAGCCTGGCGAAGATAAGGCTTCCTATAGCAGCCTTCCAGTACCTAAAGAGAGCCTACAAGAAAGCTACTACAAAGGCATTTAGTGACAGGATGAGGAATCAGCTTTAAACTGAAAGAGGGTAGGTTCAGATAAAAAAATAGGAAGAAATTCTTTACTTTGTGGGTGGTGCATCACTGGAACAGGCTACCCAGAGAAGTTGTGGATGCTTCATCCCTGGCAGTGTTGAAGGCCAGGTTGAATGAAGCTCTGAGCTACCTGTTCTAGTGGAAGACGTCCCTGCTCATAGCAGAGGAGTTGGAAAGAGATGATCTTTAAGGTTCATTTCAGCCCAAACCATTTGGATTCTATGAATTTATGACAGGTGAAAGCTGCTTCTCAGACCTGAAGAGCAGTATGCGAACCTCTTGGAAGCAACGGCCCCACCCTCACTGAGGAGAAAGTCGAGATGTATAACAAGCAGTAAACAAGACAGATGGGTGAGCATCAGTTAATGCAAGGCTGGCTAACCCCCTCCTTTCAGTGCAGAAGGATGGGAATCTCTAAAAACTAGATTCTGTTCTAGAAAAAGCTATTATCTCTTGCACTTTGCAGCAGTAATGGCAGCTACTTCTTAGATCACAGCCCAAGATGACAAACCTCACTCCAGTCCAAAAGGGAAGGTATTTTTACCTGGTGCTGCCTTCAAGTAGAGATGCTGTCTTTAACCAGCACAGATAATGGGTTCAACTTCAGGGCAACAGAACTATTTCTGTTCTGATAAAAGCCTGGTATTCCTACATCTGAGGTTTACGAATGTCTACCTCTGGATGCTTCAGGGACTGTGGAGACAGCAGACTGCATGATTTGCATTAGGGATGTCACAGTAATGTCATGGTGTTACTACCTGAGGGACGTCTTTATTTAGCAAAGAGTTTGTTTTGTGTCATCATTAAAATACAGGAGGATAAAACTAAGTTTGCTGAGGATTTACTGAAGCTTTACTGCTTCTCAAACAGGCAACTGGAGCCACATACTGCTGGCACCACCAGTGCTGCCTTTAAGTCTTCTGATCCTGATCCAGCTCTCACAACTCGCACATCATTGGATACCTGGTTCCTGGTTATCCCTCAGCAACTCCTGCATGCCAGCAGCTCCTCACACAGCAAAAGACTGCCTACTGCATTTCAGTGAAAGAGGTACTGCAGCAGGTCTGCTGGCTGAGATGCTAAGTCACATGAAGTTGAGTGGGGAGAAGTGCGGCGTGGGTTTTTGCTCTCCCCGGCCGCACGCGGCTCTTGGGAGCCCGGCTGTGGCGTAGCTTCCACGTGCTGCCGGGGTTTGCTGCCGCGGGTTCCCGGACACGGCTCCGTGTCTCGGGTGCGTGGGCTGGCCAACCGCTGTTACCGTGCGCTAGGGACCCGGCAAAGAGGAAGGAATTTGTCCATTTACTCTGTGCTTGGCAGGAACGGTTTATTGGTCACGTGGCGCGGTTCGATGGAAAGACGCAACTGCTCCTGGCACTCGCATGGGAGAAAATGGCGTCTGACTGCTGGCAGGATAGGGCTTTATGGAGGGGCGGGGCGAGAGGATCCACGGCCTGCCGCCCAATAGGGGCGGCTGCCGTGGCGATGATGTCAGCAACCGCGACCAACCAGAGAGCCCCGCAGGGGCGGGCGCCGAGCCGCGGGCTGAGCGGGATCGTGTGGCTTGCACGGGGTTTCCCGGGGCCGGACGGCAGGGTGGTTACAGGAGCAGCACAGGGGTAAGAGCCGGCAGCAGGCAACATGGGGGCAGAAACCGCGGGGGGGAACAACGCGGGGGAAACGCGGGATTACAGAACTTGACTTATTTTAACATAAATTAAAAACCCTAATCTAAACCCAAACTCCGGGATGCAACAGAGAAGCTATGTAGAAAGTCTTCTACACAGAGATATTCACAGAATTCACAGAACCACTAGGTTGGAAGAGACCTTTAAGATCATGAAGTCCAACCCATGCCCTAACACCTCAACTAAACCATGGCACCGAGTGCCACATCCAGTCTTTTTTTAAACACATCCAGGGCTGGTGACTCCACCACCTCCCCAGGCAGACCATTCCAGTACTCTAGCACTCTTTCTGTAAAAACTTTTTCCTAATATCCAGCCTATATTTCCCTTGGCACAGCTTGAGACTCTGTTCTCTGGTTCTCTCAGCTGCTTTTTAGAGAATGAGACCAACCCCTATCTGACTACAGCCACCTTTCAGGAAGCTGTAGAGAGTGATGAGGTTACCTCTGAGTCTCCTTTTCTCCAGGCTAAACACCCCCAGCCCCCTCAGTTGTTCCTCACAAGGCTTGTGTTCCAAGCCCCTCACCAGCCTCGTTGCCTCCTCTGGGTGTGCTCCAGCATCTCAATGTCCTTCCTAAACTGAGGGGCCAGAACTGGACACAGCACTCAAGGTGTGGCCTCACCAGTGACAAGTACAGGGGAAGGATGACCTCCCTGCTCCTGCTGGCCACACTATTCCTCATGTCAACATGTACTTCTTCATACACCCAATAATTACATGTATAGTTTTGGCCTTTTATGACTCCTGCTTTTGCTTGATCTGAAAAAAAAAAAAAGAAAAAAGTAAAATTTTTACCTAAGCTAATAAAATAATGAAAAGCAGTGTTAATGGGAAAATGCACTAAACTTGTTGCCTGTTTCCTTCTCTCATGAGCTAGCATTGTACAGCATGTGTTCTCCATGACTGTTTTATAGAACCCTATGGCACAACAATTGTGGGATGGTTCTCTGCACTTACACAGATCACAAAATTGTTGCAATGCTTCTAGCTCTGCAGTGGAAAGGGTCCAAAATCCAGGAGAGTGACTACCTGTCCCTACCAGGGAGTGGCCTGGCATGGTGAGAGCTGTGGATGAACTGTGTAACAGGTTGGGGCACTGCCTAATCTCTTCCCAGTTTATGTGGCCAAATGAAATCCAGTAGAGGGGAAGGGACCAAGATTTTTATCTCTGCTTGGTAATAGGGATGGATAATTGCACCCTCTCCAGATCTAAATCGAGCACAGTAACTGTGTGTCTGGACACTAACCTGCAGGTGTAGGGACTCGAGAAAAGCAATTGAAGGTACTGGTGGACTAAAGGAAGATGCCCTAAACTCCTTTTCCTCCACAAGTATCTTTACTTCCTGCACCTGAAATGGTCAACTGAGCTTTGTGAACCTTTTCAGACCAGTTATTTGCTTACCGAAAAGCAACATTTTTCTGTTACTAAGGTTCATTTTGCAGAATTTCCACAATAATTTATTGAATTAGCTTCTGAAAGAAGGAAACCTGCTTCTTTTTCTAAAATGATCCATACAAAGAACATGTTTGTGAGCAACCATCTACTGTGACATCCCAGTACAACTAATTCAATTCTTGCATCTTTTTAGAGTCAGAAATAAAAATAAATGGAGTTTATCAGCCTTGTTCTCTCACAAACTTTGTTCACTACTTCAATACTACTCCTTGTTATTTCAGATAATCAGTCTGAGCTTTACAGATTGATCTGTGACCACTGAATTGCACAAGATGACTTTTCTGGACATGGAATGAGAATCTGCATGTAGCCTTGCAAGTGAGAGACTTTTAATCCAGCACATCCCAGTGACTTTACATCAGTCTTTTAAAATAATTTTCCTGGTTCACCCTTGTCTGAACTAACTACTGCTATTGATTAGCAAACATGTTTAATATTCTTTTGAAACTAAAATAAATAAGGCAGTTCAATAAATAAAGCAATTTCATGCCATGGTGACATTGCAAATAAGAAAAAAAAAATTAATTATGTGTGTGACTATGAGAGAAGGTACGTCAACAGCCTTGACATGGTCAAATATATCATAAAGCAAGCCCTTCTAGTCTTAGCTCATCATGCAAATGCAGATGTGAAGTATGAGATTGTAAATTATTCACTGAAGAACTTCATGACTTACACCAGGTCTGATCAGAGTTACTAATTCACAAGTTTTGCAGGTTAAACTCTTTTATACTGATCACTGCATGTCATTTAACGTGTTTATAACAGGGTAACATTGACAATTAATATTTAATCTATGATAGGTATGACTAGAAGAACATTGCTACATTTGTATCTTTTCCATCCCATTCTTGCTCAGCTGGTTATTTCTCTCAAAATCCAATATCAGGCACTTACTGAAATAGCATTATTGTGTTTTCAGATCACGTCTTCTATTTGTAAAGATACTTTTGGAAGTAAATCCTTTAGAAAATTTTGTCAGGTTTCCTAGGATGGTGTCAGCAGCACATCTGAGACACATACCCTGTTTCTTCACTTGTGCCATTAAGAAAAATATTGAATAGCACTAGAATCTGAAGAGATCCCGCTGGGCTTCCACCCATTTTGATGGTGAAAGGATGGTAACTCCTCTCTGGGAACAGTTTTTTGGCCAGTTCTACACAGGGACCTTAAAGCAGAATGAAAAAGATTAGGATTATCAAACAATTTATAAGAGAGAGAAATCCCCTAGAGAGATTTAGGGGATTTTATTTGGTTCTTTTTCATGCACACGAGCCCTGTCAGCACCCTGTAGCATAAAAGTGGGGCTTTTTTCTCCCTAGACTCCAAAAAATTACTGCGGTATGTCACCTGATGTGGCTATCTAGGTAATTAAATGCTGCCATCTCTTCCATTTTCATAGCAATTGCATACATTGCCACTACTTGTTTGAATTCTGTGTTTGACCAACACTGAGGAACAAACCATTGTATGCTATTATGTATTTGGTCTTTCCCTCTTTCATCCTTTATAGAGATGGTCAATGCTGTAAACTAAGAGTTCTTTGAAAATATAAACAAATAAACAAACAAACAAAGCTAACAAATACTTAGTCCATAACTGGAATTAATGCTGGCAAAATCATAAACTGTTCTAAGCAGTAGAATGTTTTCTCCTCTCCAAAGTTCTTGCCAAACATAAATGTCCAAATCTAGAAGCCCCAAACCCAAAGTGAAAACTGAAAATCAAGTGTATAGGAATAGTAGTTTTCTTTGCTCTCTCTCTTGTGCCTCCCAGATTCTGAGGTTCTTTTGAAGATTAAGTTTTGTTATTCTTAGAAAGCTAAAGAGCAGTTTTGACCATGTGATGCTTATTTCACACTTCAGAGCTGGCATTAGAAACATTGTGAATAAAATACTGAATGCTGTGCTAGAGAATAATGACATATGCCCATTTATTTATTTTTAAATAGATTGGGTTGGAAAGAAATAGTGATATACCTTTAATAAACCATGAGAAAAGTGCAGATAGATAGCTTGCTGTTCATTTATTCCATGAGAAAAGTGCAGGTAGATAGCTGCATGATGAAACAGCAAGGTAATAATCAGGAAATGGTTGCAACAATACTGGTTTTCTGTGCTTCTTCTCTCTGGCCCCCACCTCCAAGCTGTTAATAAAAAAATAGTATCAAACTACTGTATTTTCTTCAGAAAATGATGTGTTTTGCACACTAATGGTAAAAACTATCTAATATTATTATCTAATATTTCTCTTCAACATTAATTTTCCAAATTTGACTCTGCCAAAATACCTGCTGTAAACACAAAATAATTATTGCTATTTTCTGTTGATATTGCTTCCCAGAAAATAGAACTCCTTTCTTTTGATGTCTGTTTCCAAATACTGTAGTTTTAATGGGGAGTGGGAGGCGGTAATAGAGGGTAATGGCAGAATTTTTATATAAACCATAATAAATTGAGCAGCTCATTTTAGAGAGATCTGTTGCTGCATTAAGAATGTGTTTCTAAAATCTCCTGTGTGCAACACCATCTGTTTCTAAGAGTAATATACCTGTCTAGCCTCAAGCTATTTTGCCAATGACTCAGGCAATTGAATGAAGCATCCAACAGCTAGATAAAGATAGCACTGCTGTCTACTTTAACCAGAGGAGCAATTTAAGCTTCCAAATCTCAGGAAAGCATGACTTTCTGCATGGAAGGTATACAGCAACACCACAGTGTTTTGTTGGCACATATGAGGCTTGAAAATGAGAGCAGTTTTTGGATTGTAAAGCCACTGGCCAGTAGTCAGGCAACGGCATTAGATGTGGCAGAAAATATTTGTCTTGCAAGTCAAAAATCTTTTTTTTATATAAACATTACTGGTTAAATTAATGTGTCATAAATAAGGCTCAAATATATAAAAATTATCCTCTTCCTTGAAGCCGTTACAAAAATTACTTTTGAGGTTAAATTTACCCCAGCAGAGGGTTTACAGAGGTCACCTACTTAAACCCTAACCCTAAAAGCCATGTCTTAGAACTTATGAAGTCTAAAGTTCTGTGGATCAGATTTGCAAGATTTCATACATGGAATATTTAAATCAATGAAAATGTCACTGAATGAAATGCAGTGCTCCGAACTGAATGAAAGAACAGAATTTGGCCTTGTTTAACTGATGATAGAGTTGCTGGTGTGTTTGAACTCTCTGTACTGTAATATGCAAAGTAGCCAAGAAAACTGATTGTTCGCTGGTCCTGTTTTAAAGGGGGGATTATAATATGTTCACATCAGATAGAACTGGTATAATTCTTATTTCTGCTACTTCTACAACTGCTCTATTATCAGTATTTATGATGCTATTCATAAAATCAAACCTTTTTGCATCACAACCTATACAAGCGTTTGTCCTAAGCAATGAACTACCTGGACAGCAGCTGAACACAAAGTCGTGTTGAGAGGAAGACAGTACCAGTTATCTTCAGGAAGTCCTGAGCAGTGTGATGTGAGCAGTATCCAAGCTGCTTACTCACTCTTGTTTTAAATAGACTTCATGAAAGGCACTTGTAGAGATAAAAGTAGCAGTGTAAGGGAGGAAAATAAATTGTCGTTGCTTTTGTCTATGAGTAACTTCTTCTATGTATAAAAAGTGCATGAGGAGGCAGGCCAGAAATTGTGATATAAAGCACTATTTCCTGGCATAATTGGCATAGTGCATATCCATTTATTGTCCAGTGTAAGATATTCAGGTATTATTGAAGTAAATGTTGAGACATTACTTAGGGAAAAAAATGCTTTTCCTTCCCCAGCTTGATATGAATTATTTTGAACTGCATTATTAGAAGCTGGAGATCCAGTCAGATACTCTTTGTAAACTGGAGACTGATAATTTAAAGTACACAATGAAATACATATTTGTGGACTCATTTGCCTTCAGAAGCAATTATCCATCTTAAACAGTCAAGAAGTCAAAGCTGTATTTATGGACCTCTGCTCTATGTGGAGTGATTGGCATGGTTTATAATGATGTTGAGTGACAGAACTGATATTTATTTCATTCTGTACTGGCTGAATTGTATTTCTTCCTTATACTGAGATGCTCATTTCCTTGCTCCTGATGCAGTCTCATAATGCAAGAGTGAACTGCTCCTGATGCAGTCTCATAATGCAATAAAGTCAATAACCCCTATGGGAATCCAGGGCATCCCTCTCTGGCTGAACTGGCAGGTCCAGGACGCTGGCAGGGGGTCAGGAACCCCCCTGTACAGAGCCCTGAGAGACACTGTCTCTGATCTCTATCCATGAAAAAGAGTTTTCAATCTTACAGGATGAATTGCAAGCTCTGAGTGTTTGATGTAAGTAGTAATTAGTTTGGCACAGGTGCAAAAGTAGAATTTTAGGATTCTAGATAAGGGGTTCAAAGGGGGCAAGATGGAGGAAATTGTGTGTGCCTTGTCCTTTTTCTTCTTCTTCATGCCCTCCATGTTTCACTGTGGTGTTGGCATTTTTCTATTGGTTTAGACTGGGGACACACTGTTCAACATGGGTGATAGATATTGGCTTGTTATTGTAAATATAGCACACATAGTTTCTAGTATATAATGTTTGTAACATCCCACTGAGGGACAGAGCCCCGCACGCTGTCCTGCAAGACAGACCTGCTGCAGGTCAGAGAGAAAATATTTTAGATAAGAAGAAATAGACAACCTTGAAAACCAGCACAGATGAATTACGACTCCTTCTTTGGCAGTGGGGCTGAAAGACAGACTTTCTACAATCTCGGGAGCATTTAAATATCACAGATCCCAACAACCCCTGTCTCAAAACAGTGTAGATCTTCTCTTGTGTACTTTGGAACTAAGGTACTTTGGTTGACAAAGGACAACCATTTAAATCTTATGTGCCTCTTACACTAATCTCACTCAGAAGTCTGCAATACTCCTGGGTATTTGAGAAATATTTGGCTCTCCACACTAGAGGGTGCTTGATGAAGGTAAAGTAGGAAGAACATTATGTTCAGTTAGGGCCTCATCATCTGCAGTTGACAGCTTCAGAGAAGTGATATGATGCCTGAGATGGGGACAAGCTTTCCCTTTGCCCATGGCATGTCCCCATGCCCATGGGATGTGTGGGTGAAGGAAGTGACAGCCAAACCACAGGGATTCTCACCAGCCCCTCCACCAATATCTAGCTCTCTGCATCAACAGGGACTGCACATTACATTACTCTATCAGAGCACATTTCCCATGTTAATCTAAAGTAAAAAGCAGCCAAGGGACTTGTATTTCTCTTTCTTCTGTACTGGTCAGGTTGTGGGAACCAGATTTGAGGTATAAGATTTTAGTGTATTCCATACAAATTAGCAAAAGCTTTAAAATTGGCTTTGGTATATAAATGCCCCCCAAAAGTCATGCTGTATTTGTACATTATTGAGCTTGAAATTGTGAATGTGTAACTAAAATTAACTGAAAAATATTCTTCTCTGAATTTCAGTAGGATTTGTATCTAACATTTTTGGATCAAAAAGTAAAAATGAAAAAGACAAAATCCAATAAGCCCCCAATCAATGGATAGGGGCTTTTTAAAAGCATTGTAATAAATACAACACATTCTACAAATGCATTTTAGAAGCATTTCAGAGGCCTTGATGATGATAATACACATCTTGGCAGAGGGCAAGAGGAGAATTACAGCTTCATGGAGTCAGTTTACCAGAGCTCTGTGACATCAAACCTTTGATTTAGAGCTTATGATATATAGGGCTTAAGTAAGCTTGTTGAGAACAACTATAGTAGAGAATAAGCTGTTTCATAAATCTCTGTACTGTACAATCTATGTACTGTATTGCAAATCAAAACAGTATTGAAGCAAAGTGCATTGATTGTCCCTGAGCCACTACCAGCTTTAATAATAGAATTGCTGCAGATGCATGTTTGAAGTGGCTTTGTTTAAAGCCCCTGTTTTATTTACAGCACAGATGAAAACTACTCTGCAGTAATAAGCTTCCCCTTCTCAACAGTGCGTGTTTGTTGATGCTGGTTACCCCTTGATTCCTGATTTTGAAAGAGAATTTGTCTTGATTCGTTGGGCAATTTATGCACCATTTACATGCAGTTCCCCAAGTGTTATTTGAAGTAATTGAGTACATATTTTTATGGTCTATAAAACAGTCCTCTAAATTTGTACATGTGAGAAAACTCTTTATGATGAACCAAAGAGTAACCATCCAAGTATGAATAGCATCTAAAAATCAGGGGCAAAATTTTCCCACTGCACTTCAAGTGCTTAAGCCTTCATAGTAATTCTTTATTGTAGTTACTTACTCTGCAGATGATACTTCTCATGTGTAACATTCCAAGTATTTTATCGGGGAAAGTAGCTACTATTTTCCCTTCCCACCCACTACTTTTCATTGTTGAGAAAACAGGAGTAGAGCCAGATTAGGCAATTTTCTGAAGTGTTGTAGAACATCTATGAAGATAGGAATAAAATCCTGAGAGAGCAGTGCTGATCTCACCTCTCCAATCCTGTGAATTACCAGTGTGGAGTGGTGCCACTGGTAAGGAGGAAGTTGGGATTGTCAGAGAAGCAGTTTCAATGTCTGCACATGTTCCCCAAAAGGGAAAATATAACCACACAGCTTTGCTAAATATTTGGAGAAGGTATGACCTGATCATATTAAAAATCTACCTATGACAAGGAAACAAAAATAATTGTATCTAAAAGAAATAAATTAAACCCAACACTCATTACCTTTTTTTAGTTCAAACTCTCACCATTAGAGGTTGCTGTCAATGTATTTCATTAAATAGCAGAGTGGTTCTTTGCATCACCATTTTCTGTACTTGTTTGACTGTTCTGAAGAATTTTCACCACTACTAACCTCTAGTAACCACTACTTAACACTCGTGGTTTCTTTGCCAATCAAAATAAGCTTTTGTGTGCCGTTTTTTCTCTTTGCTGACTTTATTATTGTTTTAAATTGCTAACCTTGTACTAATTTTGTTAAGAAATACAAGTGTAATATTCTTTGGGAAGCAACTAATTATAAATTTACACCTCTTTACAAGTAAAATTTCATGCAAATAAAATTATATAGATGCATGAAGAAAAATGTGGGTGTGAATCTATATAGTGAAGGAAAAGCAGTATTTCTTCCATTATTGATTTTTTTATTGCCTTTTTTTTCCTCAGAATTACAGCTACCTGATGTTATAACAAAAAGAAACTATTTCTAAAACATGTCTTCCCCCCCATCCCCCCTCAGAGCCACACTTTAATAGACTGGCAAAATTTTATGATACTTATTCACTTGTACTTCTTGACAAAAAACATCATCCTTCCAACACATTTTATTATCATTGCCTTTTCCAAGAAAACTTGGGAAGCTAATGTTGTATATGTAGTAAAGAACTAGTTTAGGACCCGCTGTCTTTTTTACAAATGAGTGGAAATGACAGAGCTCTAAAAAGAATAAATTAACCTGCTTCTAGAAAGATCCTTGTTTTGAAGAAACCCAGCTGGCACTGTGAAAGAAAGAAAGTCATAGCAGGTTTCTAAATTTCCTGTTATCTATCCATCTGCTCTCTGTGCCAAATGTGGATGACATTATGAATAAAAACACTGAAAAAAGACTGAGTGAAGAGCTGCTAGTATACTTCCTACTCAGATATTCAGGGCTAGAAACTTAATGTAGAAGCTTAGAAGAGGACTAGATTAATTAGTAATCTTGTTGCCTTCAGGTGATCAGACATGGATAATCAGGATGATATCATTAGATCAGAATGCTTAAGACCAAATATTTATGTAATTTATCAATGGACTTTTTCTTTACTAATTTATTATACCATTATCACCTTATAACCTGAATGGAAGAACAACTCTAAAAAATCCTTGCATCTCAGTAAGCACATATGCTTTGCATTTTTGTTTTTATGGTGAAATTTTAACACATGTTAATTTAAAACAAGTGTTTCAGATGTCTTTATGAAAAGAAAGAAAAATTTTGCACACTGAGAAGATATATAAATTAAAATCCTACTGAATACCCAACATTAAGTGAAAGAGCAATAGCAAACAAGTCTGGTGCAAAATTAGCATTTCATGTTTGAAGTGTATAAAGTACTTTTAACAATTTTCAAATTCAATAAATTACTCAAGTTGACAAAATTCACTTATATTCATCATGGAGGGGGATAATGTTTTGGAATCAATAATGATTTGCCTCCCTTTCATTAATTAGGCAAGCCACAGCTTCTTCATTATCAGAAGAATATGCAAATTGCACAACTAACATGAAACACCAGCATATACTTCTGTGTCCTTATCTGTGTCATATGTGCAGGGGTTAATAACTGCAGCTTTAAAAGGAACAATGTTTCTCCATCCTGTGGTATGTTCTGCATCTGTGAATTTTGAAAAAGGCAAACCCCCAACTCTTTGTAGTTACCTAGAATATAAGAGGGAGAAGATTAACACCCAATAGTTGCAAGAATGAAAAGCACAAGAATTATTCTGTAGACTTTTAAACTGTAAGAGTTTTTATTTTCAACTAAGTAAGGATATGCTTGCCTGCTTATGGCTTTACCAGAACCTACTGGGTACTATCTGTTCTTTAGGGAAGAAAATATAAACAGCATTAAGAATTGCAGTAAGAACAGACTGATTCATCTTTTCCTTTACAAAGTGGGGTGACATCACTCCTCCAGCTGCTCAGTGTGGGGGAGGTCAGTTGGTGATAATCCTTGCCAAATGTGTCCAACAAGCACAGATGAGGAGTGGAGCTTTCACATCATAATAATCTGCTTCCCTCTGAGCTTGTGGAGTCTCTTTTGGATGAACACAACATGGTCCAGAGCTCTGCATAATTTCAGGGGATGTGTCTAGCCAGGAGGAAATGGAGCCAGGCAAAAGCCACTCTTGGAGGCTTTGTTCCATGGCAAGCTAGTCAATAATCCACCAGAAAATCCATTGATGTAAATGCTGATTGGGGATGCATTACCTTTAGCTTCTTGGCTTTGGTCACATCAATATGTGTGGTCATTGTGGGCAAGCACACTGAGGGAGTAAACAATTTAAACTGGACCACTAGTGCTCAGCAGGGAAAGAAGCCAGGTCACAGCATGACCTTTACATGTCCAGAACTCTCTGATTTTTTCCAAAAATTTGCAAGGAGATGATGAAGTCTTCTTGCAGATTCTTAAATCACAAAGGCATATGGACATGCTTTGTGTCTCCTGGCCACATTCAAGAATTTGCAACAAGCTTCTTTCTCTCATGCTGCTCACATGAAAGTGGTTAGATGTGCCTTGATGCACAAAAGGGAGAGGGTATCAATCATGGTACTTACTGTTAGACAATACATGTAGTGCAAGCATTTAGAAAACTGGAGACTAATTTTATCAAGAGGTTGCAAGAAAGAACAATAACTGCAGGGATATATTTTTTTTTTTTAAGTGCTTGACTAAGTTTCTGGCATGGAACATCCTAGATAGGAAGATCAAATTGTTCAAGTTCCATTCAATTTCAGGAAAGTACTTTCCATTGATTCTAATGGTCTTCACATCAAAGTCTTAAAATTGATTGATTTTTTTTTAATGCAGTTGAGCTCTTCATTCACAAGCCACTCGTGGCTTCTCAATAGCAGCGAAGTCTGAACTATATTTATTGGGAAGTGTCCATGTTCAAACTTAGCACAAAGCAAAGAGTGCAGCAATAGAAAGAAGCAGCCAGAACAAAAAAGGAATAAGCTCTAAGCATACTTTATTTAAAATGTATAGTGTCTGAGGGCCACTTGACTGCATTGTTCCCATTCAGTAGGGGACAATCAAATAGGTACATATTGTCAGCACAGGAAAAATAATTTATAATGAATTAATAATATTCTGATGAATTTTAGACTACCTTCATTGTTCAATAATATTCTGAACAAATAAGGAGAAAATAAAATCCTCTGTGGAAAGTACTAGTCAACTGAGGCAGTCTAGAGAGTGGCAAAATCTATAAGAATGTTCTCCAAGGACTTGTGATTAGTCAAGTGGTATTTCATGCCTTACAGAAGATTTTAAAACCTTTCAGTACAGGAAGTGAATAGCAAACATGTACCTATAAATATGTGATTTTTTTTTCTATTTTTTTAGAATAGCAAAACCCCCATAACTTTCTATTGTGGGAAGCTGGCATTTTAACAGAGCATACATAAAGGCAGTGGCACCTTCATATACAAGTAGCAATTTACCCAGTGCATCTGAAAATACTGAGGCAGGATAATACTACTCACTAAAACTATTCTATTTACACTGAGTAGCACCTCAGTCCATGAATTTTTTTTTACTAAAATTAGTCTCGTGTGCTGCATATAAGAAACAGATGCTGAAGTGAATCAGTCAGATCTTGTAGTCCACAATGACAAAAGTCTGGGCAATAAATGTTTAATTCAGGCAGGCCTGAAGAACCACTGCTTTTTACTCTGCTCTGTAGAAATTTGTAGTTGACACTCTGTAGGAAACTTACAGAAACAACACAAATCAAGTCCATAGGCCTCACAAACAACAATTAAGATTCTTGAAACGGCAGGGAATTTGTTAAATTAAACTTCAAAATATCCCAGGACAAGACTGGTACTCATATTACAATCAAAAAATAACAATGACGCTAGCTAAAATCCCTGCCAAGTTCTCTTGACAGAGAAAAAAATCAGCTTGGCCTCAAATCTAAAGATAAACTTAATCTAAACAAGTAGGCAAGACTATGGTATTTTTCCATGAGTAAAGCATAGAAAAGAGTCTGATTCCATGTAATGAAATGAGTTTTAATCTGTACAAGCCAGAACCAACAGTACAGGTACACACAAAACAGACACACGGTTGTGCAAATGGATCAATCATTTAACCTAAAACAGGCAGTGCTCACAGTCATGCAAGAAAATGTTATTCTATTTTAATTGTGCTATAAACTGCACAGGGGAAAATCCTCCCATGGAGAGAAACAAGGAAATAAACAGGTGGTGACCATGTAGGCAATATTGTAAATAACTTCTTTAACTCCATGCTACTGTACTTCTCTCTCTTCCAGTTTTCAATTTTAATGCCTGCTTTTAACTAAATAACTTGCACTAGGTCCATAAATGGGGAGAGCCTCTCTGCAGCACCAGTAAAGGAAAAACTTTCCTCTCCCTAGTTTCACAGCAGACATTCTGTAAATATATTCTCTCCTGGCTTTCCTCCCATCCTTCTTCTTTAGGAGAAGCTTTACTCCCTCTGACTGTCAGCTCCATTCAAGCCCATTTTGGATTTAGATGTCTTGTTCTTCCTTTGAATGAACTATTTGGAGCAACCTTATGAGCTGACTGACCAAGAAGACTAAGAGGAAATGGATTTCACTTTTCATGGAGTCAAGTCAAGATCATCCAAAGTGAACAGAAGGAAATTGATAATTCTGGAAGACTCTTCAGGCCCAACTGTCTTCCATATAATAACTATAGCTCTGATTTCAGAACACAAGATCTTCTAGCACTTTTCCTTTTGTTCTAGAAAGATTACAATCAATAGTGTTAGCTTCTTCTTAGCAACCCACAAGCTTCTGAACTGACTCATGAGGCTCATAAGTCTATTGGCATGCTAGGGAAACATGAAGAGTTCCACGTTTCTTTCTAGTGTAGTTGTTCTACTACTCCTGAGTCCTTCTCCCTGTTGTCATACCTCTGAGCCAAAGATTTTGTGCAAAGAATATCAGTGTGAGATACGAGTCTTATGCTGTTCAGCAAAGATTTTTGTCTAATTGTCACACAGAGATGTGCACTCCATCTCTCTTCTCTTTACACAGTCTCCTCTGTTATATCCAGAATCATATTGAATCCATCCCTACCTGAGAGAGTGTTACTACTAACAGGTGAAAATGTTTCATAAGAGACACTTCCTCCTGGAAATGTCATAGTATGCTTTTTATTTGTTTGTTTTAATTATCTTTGTACTGGCAGAAAACTGAATGCAGCTGCACTGCAACACTGATACTAAATTTTGCATATTTCATAAACACATGTTTAAAAACAACATCCAGTGATACAACTGAGATTCTTACCTATTATACAAGTCAAAAGTTCTCATCCAGTGCTCGGTGGAATACTTTTTGTTTTGTTCCATCAGATGGAAGTTATCTCATTCCCAGAGATTTTTAGTCTGAAGATTCATCCATTTGACTCCTTTCCAAAATTCCTCAGGCTATATAATAAAACTTCCCCATTCCATACATTGAATCTCTGTGACAGGATGAATTTCTTTGCTTAGGCTGATGCAACCACAGATTTTAAAAACTTTAAGATGCTGTTAAAGCCTCTTGGAAAACTCTGCCTTATCTCTTTCTTCAAAACTCTTCAGTGTCATTCTTCAAAGACTGATAAAAAGGCCTATTCTTTTGTGAAACCATGATATAAAACTTCAGTATACTCATTGTTCAATAAGGTAAGAGGGAGCTGAGTTCCATTCAATTGCTGTGACCCTTCAAGCAGGTTATATTTTCCATCTACTGTGACAATCAAATACACAGTTACATAAATACAAAGTTTCTTTTAAGTCCTACTGTCTCCAGCCTTGGAAATATCTTTTCCAGAGTAGACAGATGTTCAACCTTACCTCTGCCTCTTCTGGGAACATTGTCAATTCTCTCTATGACAGTGTTGAAAGATAACCTTCATCAGATTTTCCATTGCTGTCTAGGAATATCCAGGTATTTCATAGGGCAAGCCACTACATTTCAAGTAGCCCTTTCAGAGCTTTAGAGAGGTAAATGCCTTCCTGTCTCCCCCCACTCTCATATGCTGACAGTTTACAACTTGCTGCACTTAATTTTGGCCATACACTGGGGGTGAGATTAATCATAGGTACCATAGATATTTTTGTCTGGTTTAACTAAAGGAAATAAAAGCAAAGCTTATTCAGGAAATTGCACTGGTGATGCAATACTCCCAACACTTGATCTTTATTCAGGAAGCACAGAGAACTACTCCTGCTTTCAGGAGTTTGACTAGACCTCATCCTGGACACAGTAAGCTTGGTCAGCTGCCCTTGACTCAGGCTACCTGCAGCTTCTCTTGAAGTTTCTTATTAATTAGAAAAGCTCAAGTATAAGAACCATGTCTAGAGCACAGCAGCTTGTGCAGAATAATAGGAAATATTTATTTCATATATATGTGTGTGTGTGTGTGTGTGTGTGTGTGTGTACATATATATTGTTTATAAAAGATCTGCTTTATTTTCCCTTGGTTTTTTACAGTTTTGTTTTTTAGTGTTTTGGGGACTCACATCCTGGATCTCGGGTGGAATTTGCTAAGTGCCCTTGTTTATTCAGGCTATGGTTGTTATACTTCTGGATAACTTTAAGTTTACAAACAAGCACAAAATAAGTTCCTTTATTTCAGAAGTACCTTTCCTGAGCTTGATTGCTTTCAGATGGCTTTGTGTTCCCTGGATTGGTTCTACATGCAAGTCTTGTAAGTTATTCACTGTTGCTTCCACTTGAGTTGCTAATCCTGTTGCTTTGAGGAAGATTAAGTCCTTTTCTGACAGAATAATCTCTAAATATTCCTATCACAACACCAAAAGCAAATCAACTCTCCACTTTCAAACATCCAAGCAGGCAAGCAAGTTATATGCCAATAGCCTGACTGGTCATCCCTTCTGTAGCAAAAGAATCCTGTGCTAATCCTGCATTCTATTGCAAACCAAATCTCATCATCTGCATCAAGTATTCCTATGTTTCAATCTTGTCTGTCTTTTTTGTACTTATAGTTTTCCTGTCATCACTATTTTATGAAACATAATATGACATAATATCCCTTTGACAACTTTATATGGAAATTTCTTTATGATTGTCCAGTTTAAGCTGATGTCCAGTTTAAGCTGATGTACAGGGAAAAAATATACTATATGATTATGATTGTAATGCTTCTGCACCTCACCTTCTACGAAATAATGTGTTTTAAAAATAGTTGCATTCAGAACAGTAAGGGTGGCATGCTGTACAGACACATAGAGTGCTTCTTTTTACAGGCTGCACCTTCTCCCCCCATCTCCTTATTTGCTTTACGTTAAAATAAAACCCACTGATGTTAAATGCACAGTTTGTTTTGCTCAGCCTTTCCATTACAGCAATTGTATTCTGCTTCCCAAAATTCCCCTTTCAGATGCAAAAGGAAATTCTACCTTTTCTTTTGTTTGTTGTTTTGAACTTCAGCTCTTTGTAAACCTTATCCCACAACCAGCTGTGTTTAATTCCTAGAATAACTCGTAAACATACAAAGCCAGCTAGTAGTTCTTGGGTCCTCTGGGGCAGACACTAATAATGCTGCATAAACTATTATCAGATTAGGATTTTTCAGTGACATGACTGCTTTTCCTCCACCCTCCTTGGAGGATGCAATTTAGGCAGCAGATGACATAATGATCTTTGACATCTCACACAGTGTATGCCATATGCATATGACAATGGGATAGCACTGGATGGAAAGCTAAGACCTCTTACTTCCTTAGCACTGCATCTGCTCACTCTAATCATTATGGACATTCACATGCTGTTTTTATTTTCTTTTAATAGGGGGTATAAAGAGAAGGAAGTAAGTAATTACTATATGTAGTTTACTTTTTAGCAAAGTGACACCTGTCACTGAATGAGATTTCTATTCAGATATTTACAGATTCAATTTTTCCATCCCTTTTATCTCCACAAGACACTTCTTTCATTCTCTGTTGACACTTAGTCATTGATGGCTTTTTAACACTGAAAAAGAATTGTACTAAACTATATATGCTTCAAAAATACCTCTCTGTCCTCTCATAAAGGTGCACTTCCAAGGTACAAGCAGTGCACAGAACCAGGAGCTGTGCTTCTGATCTGCACAGACAATACCTTACTTGCAAAGCCAAGCCTCAGAAAGGCTGTGCAGGAAGGCACAAAGCTATTCTAAAACCCCACCAGAAGAAGCAGGCTGCCTGGAGCAGTTTTTCTCCCTTCCAGCTCAAGGGATCCAAAAATATTTGCTAAAGACCTGCACACATACCAGAGTTTTAGGGAATGATTGTCTTTGTAATGAAGTCCCTATACATAGAAGGATACTGTTAAATGCCTTCCATGTCACTCGTCATTAGCGTCCTATTCAGAAACATGCACACAGAGATTTGTTCAATAAGCTGCAGTCACCACACAGCTTCAGATATCTTAGTTTTGTTCTGCTCAGTAATTCATTAGTTCTAATATGACTGTAATACCCACAACATTCCAAACTTTTAGAGTGCTGCCAATGACTACAGTTTTAAAAATAAAAATTGTCAAAATGTTTCCTCTCCTCATCATAAATTAGGATTTTTCCTATAAAATCACCCTGGCCTGGGACCACAAATGGGCAATAAACAGCATTAGAATAGTGACAAGTTTGAATCCCGTTATTTCACAAGACAGCCAGGCTAGAAATGAATGGTACCTGCAAGAGATAACAATGAATCTCATCTTCCAACAGCACATAGAACCAGCTTCTCAATCTGAAAGAGAAACTGAAAAATCACAAGCTGCTTGCTTTCTCACGTATAATAATACATTTTAAAATCCTAAGTCCTCTGTACCTTTCTATCTCTCTCTGCTGCTTTGAAAGCTGGGCTTTTTATAACATAGGCAATATATTTTAAAAATAGGTAAGGAAAAGGTGCCTCCCTAAACATCCAGAATGATTTAACCTACAATCTCTCTTCCACACCTAAAGCAGAATAGACAAGAGATTTGTGCAATTGCATTCTACTTTTGTCCTCTAGCACCCAAAGCCTAATAATGTTAGCCCAAGTCATACTAATGGATCTTTGACATTGCACAAAATGTCTGTAAGAGCTTGTGGGGCAAAATTACAGTTCTATGAATGGTAGCCTTCAATAGGAAATATTGGTTTGGTCTTCTGTTCTTCAAACTGGCCTTTGATGGAGAAATAAACAATTATTTTGCCTCTCAGAGGTATTATTTAAAACACAGATATGTATTTCCTTCTATGAAGCTGGATGAGATTAAGTATCTTTCAAATACAGAATAAATGAGAGCCTAAATGAGTCAATGGTGTTATTGTTGGCTTTGTTGCTATCAATTTTTAAGGGACATAGGTTTCAGTGTATAAGAATAACAATACATTGCTATGAAAAACTCCTTAATATTTCATAGACACCCACAAAGTAAGCAATCATCTTGAGCAAACAAATAAATACTGCTAAGTGGTAGAAGATGCAAATCAGGTATTTAAGCTTTTAGGTATTCAGTTTACCTGCAAAACAAACCTGAAATTTACAACAGAAATCTGTAAAAGTAGAAAGCTGTGTTTGCTTTAGGTATTGGGATGTGGCAAGTCCTGCTCTTTCTGCAAAAGATATTATTTTAAAGGACTGTAGGTCATTGTTGCTACAAAAGTAAAAGAGAAATTGGAATGAGAACCTTTACACTAGAGTCACTGATGAGTAAAAGAATGGTGCCCATTGTGTGGAATAAACAGGAACAACTTTCTTCTGTATGTTTCCCTTATTTTTCATTATGTTTGACATTTCTGAGACTTGTTGTAACTTCTGAACTGCCTACTGCAGTGAGTGGTAGGAGATCAGACTTCACTGTGCTACACTGCGGAGCTGCAGAAAAAAAGAAAACGTGAGAAACTGAATGACCTGGCAGAGGTTTGAAGGTTGAAATGGTGTCCCAGATCGTGCTATCAAACAAAACACAAACTGTGTGTACATACTACAGAAGTTCTGCATATAGTGAAAAAAATGCTCAATGTCCCTTGTTCTTTTGCTGTGCTGCAACATATTATATCGAAGTGGAAATGGGACATGACCTGTACTTGCTGTTCCCAGCATGTTTAATGGTACAGCTACTCCCTAGAGTCTACATTTGCCTGGGACTCCAAAGTAGGACACTGCCAACATAGATAGTTTAGGGTCAGTCCCTTTCCTAGTACAGCTTGCTCAGGATGAAAGTAGAAGAAAAAATTGGCTTTTGGTTGGCAAGTCATATATTTAAAGCCACTATAGATGCTACAGGTAAACTAGGCACTGTTTAATCCTCTCCTCATTTTTAGAGACAGACCTAGCTATTGAGGTTCCTTAATGCCAATAAAACAGAGAAAGATAGGCTGGATTACTTTTTTCACCCATCAACAAAACTGTGGTCATTACAATGCTTAATTCTTACATCCTTCCTGAGTATACATGAAATTTATTATGAACCTAATCCCCCTTGATGTAACTGCTCTGTGTTATGGATGCAACACTTGGTCAGAACACAAGAAAGAGACCCAAGAGCTTGTTTTGGAATAGTCAGTGCTCGAGGATTAATTTGTGAGACAAATAAACAATAAGTGTTACAGGTGCAAATATAAGCTGTCAATCAGAGCTCTCATCCAGTCTGTTAAACATATTTAGTGATGCATGGAACTCGCATTTCTTTTCAAGTGTGCAAGACTGCATTTCTAGCAACCTTTGACTTGAGCACAGCTTTTCTAAAGAAAGCAAAATTTAAAAAATTACCACCCATTGTGCTTATCTACCCATTGTGCTTGGATGAAGATCACATTGAGGCAGCTGTGCTTCCAGGGACTGTTCTAAACTGGCCATTTGGGCCAGTTTTCTACTTGCCTGGTGTCACTAGAGCAACTAAAAGGAGTCAGATGCATGACTGGGATCTAAGTCCCTGAATAACAAATCCTCCTTGGTCTGTGACAGCCAATTTTCTTAGACAATTTCCTCTGGTATTATTTTTTTCTTCTTTTTCAGTTTGTTCTAAAAGTGCCAAAGCAACGATCTCAATATAAACCCTTCAGAACACAGTTTCAGGATTATGAAGAACAGTTGAATGACTAGCAGTAGAGCCAAGTTTGTCTTGTCTGGTTCTACAACATTTCAGGAATACTTTTTTCCCCCCTGGTGTTAAATGTTGAAACAATCCAAGCATTTCACATATGGCAGTATTGCCTTAAATCCTCCCTTCTGTTTAGTCAGCCTCCATGTGTACCACTAGACCGCTGTTTATACACTAGCAACCAAAAAGGGAAGAATTTCTTAAAATCTGCTGTTTCTTTTTTCCCTTCATGCTGATCCTAAAACTTCCTTCCTTCATTGTAGTTGTCATTCTGATAAAAGGGAATCTGTTTTTTATAGCAACATAAATAAGGAATAGGTTCATTTCCTTGAGTGAAGTGATTCCTCACACTTCTCTGTGTGTGTGGAAAAAAATACTCTCATGTTCCAGCAGTCCATTAAACCATAATTCAATGTCTTTGCAGAGATCAGGACACATTGGTGTTTGGTAAAAGGTTAAATGGGAGAAAAAAGTATCTGAGTGTTCCTCCTTGGCTCTGGAGGATATGGTCCTGCCCTAACTCACAGGGGAAAGGGATGCTGGAAGGGCAATGTTTAGAAATCACAGTAAAAGACAGACTCTTGAAAGGTTCCATTGTGTACCACAGTTTCAAGTAAATTCAATAGAAGAACTATATACAGTAAGAAAATATTAGTATTAGCCAAGTATTGATGGAATAAAAGAGAAGATGGAACTACCACACAAAGGTAAAAATATCACACTGATGCATAGTTGTTCTACATTGGTATAAATTATCAAATCATGTTCTTGCTACTGAAGGGGCAGGTGTACTGACATGAGAACTTGGATGGCTGCATGTAGCAATGTAGCATTGAAAAACTAATAGTTTTCAGCTGGGTTTAAGCTAAGAAAAGAGAGTAGGAATTATTATGATCTTAACATATGCCATTTTAAGAATCCTTTCCCCTTTCCTAATCCTTAGTACATTTCTATTTGCATTCAACATTGCTTACATACCAGGGGGATTGATGCTGTCCTTTGGTGAGAAATATGTTCAGTTTTGGTCCTGACATTATATGTAACTTCTACATGTAACTCTTATGGTGATAAGATTAAGCATCCCTGACACTGACATGTGAGTAGGGAAATAAACAGAATGGGAGAGGACATCTCATGCTCTCTGCAATTTCTACAGTTGCTAATACAAAACTGAGTGCCTCACTTCAAAGGAGCTCCAGCTTTGCCTCAGAAGGGTGGATGTACTGATAACAAATTCAAATAGATTTCCTGTCTCCCTGTGTGGTGATAGGTTTCAAAGATGATGTGCATCTGACTGGATTCTCAGGTCTTCTAGGTTCTTGCAAAAAAAAAAAAAAAATCCAAAAATCTGGAAGTCCTAGTCATTGCATTAATGTCTGAATCTGCAAGGCAACTTCATCTTATGGACTCAAAAAATTGAGGCTTTCAGGCTTGTGGGACAGCTGACAGCTGTCTATTGGACTGCCTCCATGCTGCAGTCTGGTGAAAGCAGCTACCAAGTCAGGGAGTTCACGGTTCAGCTGATTCTGGAAGCTGGACATAGGGAAATGTCTCTGTTCTGGATTAAGACATATGGCGGCCATAATCTTTGCACCTCTCTTCCCTCTATTCAGTAGTGAACAGCCATGAACTTAACAAAAGTCAGATTGATTTCACTTGATAGGTGCTGGAGTCCCACACAGTACATACTGTCCATCTGCTGTTCTTTATATCAATCTTTCTTTCATCCCCAGTATGTCTGCTCTGAATATTTAAAAAAAGATGCTTTATCCTTAGAATCTGGCACCTATTATATATTGCCACATGTGTTTGTTTGTGTCTTATTTTATTTTTGTTGTCTTAACACTTCATCCAAAGCAAAATGTTGTGTTGCCTTACCAAACACTTTTTCTCTTACAAGAGTGGTCTGGTAAGAACAGTTTATAGAACAGTGAAAAAGCAGCTCCCAAGACACTTTATGGATCAGATCTTCAGCAGACACAATGTGACAAAGCCCTGTGGGCCTCACTGAAGCAATAATAATTTACACCAGTGGATGGTCTGGCCCTGCTGTAGCTATTCCATCTTTGAGCTTTTGCAGCAAAAATCTCAATGCTCACAGCAGAACCAGCAGCATCAGGAGGTGGTGAAGGAGAATCTGTACAGTCTATGGGAAGTCACAGCTGTGCTGAAGAAGGTCTGAAAGGATCCACTTATTTCAGGTTTTCCATGCTATATTTAGCAAGAAGGGCTGCAAAACTAAAAAATACATTCAATTATGGTTTTCTTAGTTTTAGAACAAACCCAGTAAGGCTGAGATCAACCACTGATTCTAAAGATTTTGTTAGTTCATGACAAAGATGCTGGGTGATGATGATATGTCTTTTACAATGTAAAAGTGCACAGACCTTATTCCAAGATTTAAACCATGCATTTCCCTTACCAAACTCAGTGCTTCATGCCCACAAGCCTTGCTGACCAGAACAGTGGGAAAGCTGCACACTTTGAATATAAGTAGAAATAAGAAAGAATAAGACTTTGTGGCTTTTTCAATTTCCTTTACTTTCTTGACTTTTAAAATTACTTTGCTATCTCATGAACTGATATACTGCACAGGTGAGCTACTCAGTGAGTGCAAAGGTGATGATTTTCCATGGAGTATTATAGTTAGCAGACCTATCAGCTCATTGATTCATTAACTCAAAATGAATACATTCTTTCATCCTATTTTTTTTTCTTTTTGGTTGCGCATGGTTCATTTCAGACATATTCCCCCCTGCTTTCAGCTACATAAGCAAATTAACACCAGTGAGACTCAGAATCTATGAAAATGCATCTGGTAAGTGGATTTTTGTTATGCCTTATAAATGAGGATCAGACCTAGGTCAGGTCAAGTGCTGTGAAGGACATGCTAAACATATCAATTTGTAGCCATCACTACTCTCTGGTTTCTGCATTTTTAAGACACACAATGATCACTTATTCATTGTACCAACATGCAGAATCATTGATAGAATTAACACATATAATTGCAAAAGGAGGAAGTATCCAGATTTTTTTTTAACATTTACATTTCTTCCTCTTAACTGAAAATCTATAGAGGTTTTGTTGTTTGCGGGTTTGATGGAAGAGAACAGTGTTAGCAGCATTGGGAAGATACAGCTGGAATATTCTAAGCACAACCATATTAGTCTTTGCATTCTTGCCTCAGCAGGGATGAAGGGGATCAGAATAGATTAGGATGAGGAGATAGACACAGCCAAACTATCTCTGCTCCCCTTCTGTGGCTATTATCAAGGGTCTACTTAATGCACAGTAGTGAAACAACACACATACTGCATTACTGAGACAATACACAAAACATCAATGGAGAAGGCAAAAATCTTGGCTTCACTGGCATTGTCCCTCTCACATCCAGACAATGCCTTTTATTAAGTGTTATGTGTACTACAGAGGCCTTGCACAGGATATAATCAGTACTCCAGATTTCCCCACTTTAAAGCATCTTTTCAGTGTAAGAAACTGTGTGGTGAAACAGGAAACACAAGTGTGTCTCATTTAACTGAAATAAATGAAAGCATCTCATTGACATCTTTACTCAGGTATAATCCTTAGTGACTCAAACTTTGGATCAAACCCTAAGATCACAACTGCAATTTAATTTTCTGTTAAAATACTGCCTCATTAAAATACTTGCTAAGGGCCTCATTACTGAAAGTTTGATTGTTGTAATTAATGACTTTGTTTTACTTTTGAAAACAAATTTGATAAATGATGTTCAGGCAACAATAATTACTAATGCATTTCAATTATATTTTACTTGAATTATAAAACCACAAGGGTCAATTGCAGAGATGAAGTTTCTTCTGAATCACCCAAACCAGCATTTTGGAAGGCATTTTCCTTGGTTATCTAAAATGTTGTTTGATAGGGTATTCTTCTAAGGAAGCATACATTCTCGTGAAAACTGGCCTGGAAAACTTAAGAGTCCAGTCATCTTTACAAAAAAATTGTAACCTATGGTACATAAAAGAACCTATAGATCTCATAGCAATTTCCATAACTAGAAAAATGTGTCTGAAGGTGCTGTGACTCATAAGTCACCAAATCAATGCTTCTTTTATGGCAGCTTTGGAGAGAGACTCAAATAAATCAGATTTGTCATAACTCTAAATACCATTTGAAATGTCAGCTGGGATTTCAAACTTGGTGTACCATGACAATGTATTTGTAAGCCTTTCACAGTTCAAGAGGCCATTTTCTGTGGGAGAAATTCTTCGTTGTTTTTTTTTTTTAATCATCTTTCTTCTATCTGTTCACATCAGATAAAGATGCTCATTCTGTTCAATCTGAATGCAATTTTTCTGAACAAACACAACTCTGAGTATGTAAAAGTTGTCCCATTTGTTGTTACCCATTTGGTTTTCACAAAACTTGTGGCAGCACAGAGCAGTCGTATTGCTTGCACTGGCAGGCAACTCAGTTAATTTCTATGTTTTAAAAAAGCCTCTTTGCCTTAGAAAAGTTGTCTACTCTTCACAAGCCATCTGCTGAAATGTAAGAGGTCATTCCTTTGAAAGAAAGCAATAAGGGGTAGGATGGAATCAGTGGAATCTCACAGCAGTTTATGGCATTTTGGTTTTCAGTGGTGAAGAAATGAATATGAATCTGAAATACATTAAAGTCTAATAGAGAAGCCATCAACGGAAAGCAAGAGTATAAAACACATTTGGACTGGATTAGTTTAGAGCAGGCTATCTGCACATTACCTGACTCACCTGTACCATTACTCTTCTGAGTTCACTTGTGACCACCAATCCAAGATGTAAACCACAGAAGGCTGGGAATACTCTAAATTAATAAGCTGTCAGTGACCAGCAGAGTAAAAACAACATTGGTTTTACATTATTTACCATCTATTATATGAAGACAGCATAGAGGAAGGGTGGAGAAAGATCTGACTTGGTTTCAGGGCATGAAGATTTATTTCCCTCAGTGTTCCCTCATAGCTGCCTTTACGCCTTTATGCAGCTATGCTAGATGTAGAAGTATATCATTCTCTCAGCACAAAGTAACTGCAGTTCAGCAGAGGATCTAAACATGAAGTAATATCTAAGGTGGCACTTCATGTCTTCTGAGATTGTTGGAATGGTTTAGGATATTAGCTGTCCTGAACTAAGATTCCTGCTAGTGTAGAAACATCACAAACTCATATTCAGGTACAAGGCTGTGTTTCATTTAGAGTCAATAAAAAACTGTTGGTTTTTTTTTTGTTTTTTTTCTCTTCTTTCAATTCTATGTATATGTATTTTGACAGTAAATTCTTCTCCCTGCCATCAATAAATTTGTATTGTCTTTGTAAAACTGTATTTTTACAAAGCCTTAGGAACAATTTGGTTTATACAAGAGAAGCCTATTACATAAAGTATTAAATTCCAACTTTGCAAAACTCACAAATGACTCTCAAAGAAACAAAGGCCACCATCACTGAAATGAAAAATTTTCAGTGTCCTCTTCTAGCACTAAAAATATTATTTTCCTGAAAAATCTCAAAACATCACAGGGATAAATGGAGCATCCCAATAACTACCCACTCATGTAATCTTTCTAAGATACTGTTTTCACATACATTTTCATAATAATATAGGCCTGTGAATTAATTTATTCTGAAATTAATTTATACTGAAATAAAGTGAGGAGAGACTTCTTATCTCCTTTTTTCAATCTTGTAACTTTTTTATAAAAAGACAATATTAAAAAGGTTTGTTCTCTAATATTCTTTGGAGAAAGGTGTTATTCATTTACCACTGTGATACACAGTAACAGAGGAAATGATTCCCTGTTCTGGATTAAAAATTCAAAGTGCATGGTGCAAATACTGAGCAAAGAGAACATGCAATCTTTGTCATGGCAGATACAGAGAAGGAAGGCAGCTGGGCAGAAATGTACTGTCAAAACACTCTGCACTGGCAAACCAGACCCGATGTAATTACAGGAAGCATCTTCAGGGTAATTCAGGAACATTTAAACCCCTCTGCTTCTCCAGGCATTTAATTGAAAGGGATAAAAATTCCTGCAGAAAGTCAGCATTAGACAATAACAAGAATGGAAAATAATAATATACAGTGAGTAGTTCTCGTCATAGTGTCCTTTTCCACTTTTCTCTTGTAAATGAATAATTATTTTACTTTTTTATTAATTCTAGCAATTACGGAAATGTATCCATTGCTTTTGGAATGTTGGTATAATGATTCTGTCTATAGGCATGGACCAAAAAGCACCATACCTGTGTTGATGCCTCAGGTTTTAGCTTTTCTATTTTTTGGATTCTATACTGCTATAGTGTGTAGTTCTGAGCTTCATATTAGGGAATAGTAAGCTCCCTTCACAGAGTAGGTAGAAAAAACAATTTCTTCTGTAGCTGGGGACTAAGGACAAATGATCCAAATTTCAGGCCCAAGAGCATAAACAATGGTGGACTGAAGAGAGGAAAACAAGAAGAATGGGACTTCATAACCTAAAGCTGTAATTGGACAATTAACTCTGATATGCCAATGGACCAGAACTTATAAAAGTGAGAGACCTTGTGACCGGTTGGCCATTTTGTGACCATTTTGGGTTCATCTTGGTTGTAGCCCTGGCTGGGCTCTTGTGCTGCCCAAGCTGTATCCATTGAGGCCTTCTAATAAATACCTACTTTAACTCCATCTAGCCTCTGTTCTAGGTCAGTCTTCACAAGGCATCATTTTTAAGGAGCACAACATACTGCCCATGTACAGGTATATGCCAAGCATAAGGTACACGTGTCCTTGCTACCAGCACTACAGCCACCATGAAAAAATGGCCAGGCCAAACATTACATGGGGAAGCCAACTCCAAAAGTGTAGAATTTCTTCGGAAGCTCTGTTTAAATTTTAGGAGGAGAGTTTCCATGTACATGATAACTGTAGCCAGGGGCAACTAGTCTCACAACTTTCATACTCATATGGTTGTGAAATGTTTTTTGAAGCCACTGGGAATCTAGATGTGATTTTCAAAAGGTGCAATAATCGAACCTGTTGTACTTTCCCCACATAAGGGTTAGCCCACCAGCTACACTGTTTGTAGAGTAGGAGAGTTAGAAAAGTTAGGGCAGCAAGGTCAAGCTTCCATTGTAAACCAAGCTCATTGTTTGCTTCACACTGGCATAATACCAGTGATTGTTAGGAAGGTATTCTGACTTACATTTGAGTAACTACCTGAGTTAAAATCCAGCAAAGTACATGGAATCCTAAGAAAATCTTTCATGCACATGATAATACATTGTAAGTGATATCAGAAGAGCAACCTTTGTTTACAAAAGTATTGTTGATTCTTTGTTTTAACAGTGACTCAGTAGGACAGGAAAAAACATATTTTCCAATAAAATTAAAGCCTTTTTATTAACAACTTAATAGTGTGATATTTTCTTCGGGTGTTTCTGTTGAGGTTATAAATCACTTTGCTTCATGAGCATTATGTCAAAAGCTGCTTTTCAACCTGGAATATTAGATTACCCTTTATTACCATTAGGATGCATTCTTCTCAGTCTAGAGAGATTGCATTTCCCTTTCTCTGTAATTTCAAAAAGAATTTCTCAAGAAAGAATAGGACAGAAGTATTTTACAATTCAAACCTTACTCATTTATGCAAATGTTCTAGAAGCCCAAGTAGGAATTCAGTTTTTCAGACACCTTGTGCTTCCTGAAAACAATGAAAACCTTTTCTGTACCCACAAAGTCAGCATTACATGGCAACAAGATCAAATGGTCTTGCTTCCACCTGTTGAAACACAGCCAACTATTTTGTTTAAGACTAGACTGTATTAAAAGCTTACTCAGTACTCTCTGCTGCTATGTACCATTTTCTTAAAGAATTATTAAGACTCTGGAAGTGAACTTAGGAAGCTGCAACCAGGAGGGACCTTTTGGATCATCAGATACTCTCCCCTGCTAATGCAAGGGCACCATGTCAAGTATTATCACTGCAACAAACTTTTCTGGTGCTGTTTTAATTCCAGTTTTATCCCCATCTTCTGCTGCAGAGCTGCTAGAAGCTTGGTCACCCATCTCTTAATCCAGCGGGCAGCCAGTTCACATCTACCAGAAGCTGATGAACTTATAAAGAGCTGGAATAACTTTTTGTTACTTCTCAGCCTCTCTTCTAGGTCCTCAGTTTACAAATTTCCTCACCCAGGAGTCAAGTACTCCCATACAATTTTTCCAGTAATTTCTTTCTGAGGAAAAAGAGTGCTCTAACCAGGTTCAGTACATCCAGACCCATTCATTTGAAAGCCTGCTTCTTTCTTCTCCTCTGTGGTAGCAATTATTTATTCTCATCAGTCCATCTTCTCACTGACATAGTATTCTTTGTATTATTCCTATTTTTTCCAATTTTCCTTCTATAAACTGAAAATACTTCTCTCAGCCATCTCTCCCTGCTTCTCTATTTCTCACAGTAACAGAGCCGTCTGTCTTGGTCTACAGCTTGTCTTCTCACTACAGCTGAAACTGATATATCTGTTTCTTGTCCTTAGATGCTCCTCTAACCTTAGTTAAGCCGAAACTCTTACACCAAATCCCTGCCCAAGTCTGTCCCCCTTTTAATTGATTTTGGTTTTCTTTAAACTCCTGGTATTGAGAGAGGAAGTAGCTGGTACATATATAACCAAAAGGAGTACAGAGAAGAGGAATGGTGGGATAGAAATGCATACACAGACTTGTTTTACCAAAAGAGGAAGACAGCCTGGTGAGACAAGGACAGTGTGGGGGGAGAAGGGAGCCAGACCTTAGGATGGACCATGGAAAAGATGACCTGGTTGAGTCAGATAGCAGAAATTCTTAAAGTTGCAGCAGCAAACACCTTCAGAGCTTCAATTTGACCTCAGAGTCCTGCTGCTCCAATCTCAGCAGAAGACTATTACATTCCTTAGAAAGTCTATGGATCCATGAGTGATTAGTTCAAATGGTACTGAACAGATCTTGTCCTGTGCCTCACCCCTTGCCCCTTTGCAGCTGAAGGATCCATGAGTAAAGCTGCCCTGTGCAGCCCTTCCAAAAACTGAAACGGATACCAGCATGAACTGATGCGAAGGGAGAAGAAATAGGATTACAGTCAGAGCAGTGGAAGAGCTGGAGACTGTGAGCATGGTATTGAATTTGAATCTATAAATAACATCAGGAAAAAAAAAAAAAAAAAAAAAAAAAGAAAAGCAAACAAGAAAACTGAGCTATGAGCCTATAATTTAACCTCATCAGGGTTCTAGTGCCATATAAACACTGTGGTAGTTTTAAGCCACCTGACCCTGCAGTGAAATCTGTTCCCTAGAGTACTAATCTTACAGCTGGAATGACATTTCAAAGACCACTAGTACACGTGTGAGCCAAACAAGAACAAAATCAAACTGCACAAGGTATTTTAGTAGTTTTCTACTCAGAAAGATGACAGGATTTTTTGGTCTGGATTTTGCCTGTAATCCCTTATGTTGAAGGCCAGTGTTCATTTCTTAGCTATGAGGATTTGCTCTTCAGGGAGAGACAGATGTTTGTGGGAAGTCATGTCTTATCTCTCAAGACAAAGCTGCAGCTTCCAAGGTGTGCAGAAACAAACAACTTACACAATTTTCAGTACTTTTAAGAGAAAGCTTTTTTGGTGGAAAGAAGATTAAGTGACAAGAGCCCCCTAAAGGCCAAGGTTAGCTCCAAGAATCTCCTTGCCTAGTGAGGCTCTAATACTTTTAGAACATGTATATTTTGTTTTTCTCCTGTACAAGCATTTACATGATTCATGCAAAGATCAAACTGGTTTTACTGTATATTTTTCCAGCAATTTGACCAGAAAATCTTCTCTTGTGAGGAAAGAGAGCCATAAAGTTATGGTCCCATCTACCTCTAGATTAAAAAAAAAGCTAAATACGCGAAGTTATCATCCCTTAATGTGAGTTTTCTGTTATGTAAGAATTGCTTGTAAAACAACAGGCATGACATTGATTCTATTTATCTATTTATCTGTACAAGACAACTTCTCTTGTGATTATTTAAATTATCTATGATCTTTATTTGGGGTAATTTCTACTTTAATCCTCATGTAGTCAAAACTATTGATTCCACTGGATTCATTGAAGCTCTTTGTGATCTTAAATCTGCAGTAGGAGAGATAAGACAATAATCAAAACAATGGCAATATCTGCTGGACCTCAGAGAACAAAATATATAAGGAGAAACAAGTTTCTACAGTGAAAAAGCATGCAGTATATTATACAATAAAGATTTTATGCACCTTGTGGGAAAGTATCATTAATAATATACTCAATATATTTCATACTGCATATATGTTAAAAAGTCCTTGGTTATTAACTTTTTAATTAGATATGTGAGTTATTTACCACTATACTGGCTTCCAATCCTTCTGTATGTCTACTGTTTTTCTGGGCATAATTAGTTATTATATAATCTAATTACTATATAACCAATTCACAAGCTAAAATACCCTTTTTTGCCTTAATGGTTTCTTTCTAGTAATTTATATCCTACAGGTTGTTCCCTTCATGCTTTATGTTCTTTCAAGTGGGATATATCTAGAAGCTTCTTGCCCATATTGTTTCATAATTTTTCAAGTTCATTTCTCTTCCCAGCTTGTTCCAGGAGGATCTTGCTTCACTTAAATACTTAAATATGCATTAAACTTAAGCGTATAGCAGAATACTCTTGAAATCATCTAAGCCTTCTAAATTAAGCAGGAGCTTAAAAACCTTGTTGAGCTTAAAAACCATGTTTCATTGTGGTGTACATGCCTTATGAGATGCTGAGATATCTACAGTTTCACAAGCAGAAACTTTGTGGTTTGCTTTTTTCTTTTTTACCATACCTTTTTTTTAAGGCTTTTATCTGATTGAGAAAAATTTTCTGGAATTAGCAGAAATTGTGACACCAATGGTATTACTTCTGCTCATTTTTCACCTTCATTATGCTCAATTCAAATCAATTTTGCTGTTTGCATTTCCTTTTATTTATGTGACCTGATTTCTACAGTATTCAGGCTTCTTTTTACCTCTTACCTGCTATCTGCACAGTGGGGACAAAAACAAGGGGAGAAAAGGACTCCAAAGGGAAGATACAGATACCAAACAGTAAAGAAATTAAACTGCTTTCACTTGAATCCAGGAAAGGTCTCACTGAAAAGTGAGCAACAAGGAAAGACCATATGATTTGGGAAGATGCTTAGAAGAAAGAATATGCTAAAAATCTTCATCTCTAGGTTGCAAGTTGAAAGTAAAGAGGACATAAAATGCAAATGGAGTGACACTTAAGGAGAGCCAGGCAAAGAGTCAACACAGAGTTAAACACCTCTACACAAATGCTAGAAGGATAAAAATAAACTGGGAATGTCTATCTCTAAGAAAAGACACTGATTTACTAAGCATATCAAAAACCTGGGGGCAGGAAAACAATCACTGGAGTACTGTAATGACATGACAAAATATTCAGTGAAGAAATAGTAAACAGTGCTGCTGTCAGCACATTTATGACAATATAGAGGTAAACCTCATCAGTGAGCCAACCATCTCAGGAAAGACCCAAGAATCTGCATGGGTTTAAATTCCAGGCCTAAACAATATGATAGTGGCCTTGTGTTACTGACTATCCCCAGTGAAAGGCCAAATGTGCTGACAGAAAATGCAGCTGTTTAGGGTTACTTCAGTGATCTTCATGTACTCAAAGGAAATGTCACATAAATACTTTGCATGCATAAGAAGAAGTACATAATTTATAGGTTAATGACTGCCCTCCCGTGAAGCATCCATCCCTTCTTCTAGAACCTCCTGAGCAAACCTCTACTAGAGAATCTTCCTCAGAGAATTTACAGAGACAACTTTTTTGGTACATGAGGGCTGAAAGGTGTCAAATGTACCTCCAGTCTTAAAACAGGGGTTTAGGGTAGGGTGGAGGAGAAACACCATGAGCTATTGTACTCTAAGCCTAGCAAGTGTCTAAGGCCAATAAGTAGAGGCTGCTTATAGTATAGAGATTCAGCTATTACATAGCTTTGTTTGAGGGTTTGGTTTCTGTTACAGATCTGATGACATTTGGATAAAGGCAGTAAACCTGGGAAGACCTAATATGGATTCCCTAAACAGAAATCCCGCCTTAAAAACCTCACGAGGGTTCTTTGAACAGGTTTATGACCATGTGGGCAAGACTGATCCAGGTGATATGCTTTACTCGAGTTTTACAGCTATTGTCAAACGTAATGAACAGCTTCCATACAAGGCATGAATGATGAACATCCTGTCAGGAAAGGAGATTATGGTTTGGGGATATATAAACGTATAAAATTTTGGATAAAATACAGGCTATCCAATAAGGCAAGAGGAACAGACTCAAAACAAACAGGAGGAGGTGGTTCCATGCATCAGGCAGTAGATCTCTATGACAGGATGGCGCAGGTACAATTCACAGGGTCAGGAGAACACAGCAGAAGTAAAAAGAAGAAAGATCCAGAGCAGACTAATAACTGAGCAATGAAAGGCCCAGGAAATTTCTCATCTGAACCTAGCTAGAGATTTTGAAAGAATCAGAAAAGTGTACATGACTGCCTTATAGTTCTCTATCGTGCCTGCTTATGGACACTGCTGGAGATCAGTTTTGGGGTTGAACAGACCACCAGTCTGAACCCCCTCTTCTTACAGGGGAAAAAGATCAGCACAGCCTGGGCTGCATGGATATGCTAGTGTGTTGGGCAGCCAACACTGCTGTGGGGACAGGATTGAAAGGAGACAGAGTTCTGGGAAAAAGCAGGAGGCAAATGGGTCAGGATGGCCAAAACAACTGAGTGACGCCACTCACTGAGGGCAGATGGCAAAACCCCTTGGAAAATGTTGCGCATGCTTCATGAGACAAGCAAAAAATCTTTTTAATTCTAATGAGTAGGAGCAGCTTTACAAAATTACTTTTTATTCCATAATAAACTATTAATAATGTTTGTTGGTTTGCATATTAGCCACCACTTCTTCAGTGGTCCTCTGGAAGAAATTTTTGTTGTTTGACAAGTTTCAGTATTTATGGTCCCTAAAAGAACAAAGAAGATACCAGCAGATTCCTTTGCAAATAAAAATGCAGAGAAATACCTAACAAGCTAGAAAAAAATATACATTTTAAATTGTGAAAATATAAGATTTTCTCTAAGGTGTTTTAATTAACAAGTGAACTGCAGTAATGACTAAGACCATTGCCTTAAAAAATGAGTACCCCAATAATTTCTTTTCAGTATGTAAAATTTACTTCAGTTATAATTTATGGCATATCCTTACAGTTCAGAATCTCTCTACAAATACTCTTCCACTGCATACTTTTCAGGGGGTTAATTAATTTCATGTCCAAATGAGTGCAAAATATGATCTATTTTCATTATTATCACTTTAATAGGATTAAATTGGTAATCACTTTGATTCTAATGAAAAGTCATAAATATCTCACTGCCTTCTCTTGTACATTTTATTTTCTATACCATCAGACCAAAGCTGCAACAGCAGACTGGGCTTGTACACTTGGCTGCTTCCCTTCTCCCCAAGCTCAGCAGCAGCTGATTTACTCAGTTGTTAAAATAGACTGGCAGTCTGAGCTACTGCTGGTGTTCAATAGTCAGCCTCACCTGTTCAGCCTATCACTGCCAAATTAAAAGGGTTTTTTTTTTTTTCCTCTCATTTTCTCTTTAAATAACACAATACTGGAGTACCGGGTTTGCATTTCTGAGAAACTAGGTAAATAATTTGAGAAAAATCAGAATTCAATTCAAATAGGACCATTTAATGATACTATTAGGTAAAAATTATCAGCTGAGGGTGACAAGCAATGAGGCAGAAGCATAGTGGGGTACAAGATAGACCTAAATCAACACTCTCAGACCGTGGTATGAGGCAAGCACCATCACTGGCATCTGCAAGATTCTTGAAATGTCATCTTGCACCCTATAGCACAAGCAGAGTGAAATTTAAGCACTGTGCCTTGCTTCGGGCACACTCTACAAGAGGGATGCACATGCACAGTAGGTAGCAAACAAAGTACTGAAAATAAAATATGAACCCACAAGAAAGATCTGAAAGAGCTGGATTTTAGTCCAGAAAAGCAAAGCATGAAAGGGAGAATATTACTAGACTGCGAAGGTGGAGTGTAGAAAAGAAAAGGGATTGTTCTAAATACTTATGAGGGACAGAATGTAGTGCAAAATAGGCTTGAACTTCAGAAAAGAAGATATAAGGATATTTCCAGGAAAGCTCTCTATAGACAAGGACAGTGAAGCAATAGGAGAAATGATGTGAGAAAGATATAGAGCCTCCATTATCAAGCATTTCAAATAAAATATAGGACAAGCGTCTGTCAGTGTCTGACACACTACTGACCTTATTCTGAGGCAGAAGCAATAAACCAGATGACTTCCCAAGAGCCAGATTCTCTTTTGTTTATATAAATGGTTTAATTCACAAATCTCTGCATAACAATCTCTTTATTGATACAGATTGTCTGGTTCAAAAAGAACAGAGAACATAGACTGATCTTGTAATTTCTTGAGTTTGTGACCAGGTGGGAGTCTTGAAACAATCTAAAGTAAGACCTAGACTTTTTCTAAGTGTGCTTGCAGCACCCCTCTGAAAACATTTTGGCCCCAGGAAATTGCATAAGTTCAGCAAATGAAGTTTTTACTTCAGTTATTATCTTTTATGAGCAATAATCAATTTTAAACTGCATCTACCATACCACAGGGGTCTTGCCTTAGCCAGAATTAGTCCCTCTGCACACCCCAGGTAATGGGCCAAGTGCTTAAAGATTCCCCTACTAGTTTGTATCTCTACAGCATCTTATCTCCCAAAGTGCTACATGGAGCTATGAGGATATCTCGTTGAAATTAAATGAGCCCTGAGCAGAAAAGACAAATGCCAAGGAAAATTCTGCATGCCGCACACTTTAGGAAAAGAGCAGAAAAGTAATTCTGGCAATGACAAGAAGAAAAAGCAAAGCTGGATCTTTGACATACACAGTGCAAGCACACCCTCATTTGAAGGATGCCATCCAGAAGAATTACTTCTAAATTGATTCCCCGAATATATTGCTCCCCAAACCATGATTAGCACAGTGCAAATATATCCCATTTGAGTTCTCCTAAAACTCTAATGCATAACAGTAGGAAAGCAAACTGTGCTTTCTAAATGTCAGAAAAATTTAATAAAGCCAGAAGAAGGATATGAATGTGTCTTTTATTTGGAGCTGTAATTTCTAGTTATCAATGATGATGTTCATTACTGAAACACGGTGCAATGGCTGAAATACCTAATTCAAACTGTGTGCATTAACTAAAAAATAAATGCAATCATAATTCCATAGTCAGACTCAGTATGCCAGACACTTAATAAATGTAAATTATCAGCTGAGGATCTGGACCAGCTTTGCAATATCTTCCTCCCAGTTTAAAAGAAAATGCTATTAGTTGTACATAAGAGATACTGATGCTTCTGTTTTAATTAAACACAGCAGGACTTTTACATTTTTATGGCACTGCCTAAAAGGAGCTCACAGATCAACCTAGTCAAAGATTCCAGACTGCTCGTAGCAGACCTGAAGATGGAAAGAGTCATTATGAGTCCAAGATTAGTATTAACCATGACATCAATGATTGCTGACACAAAAAGAAATTGAACCTGTCTGTAGTACACATGAAAAGCAAATATAAATGCTAATGAAAAAACTTACATCTAAATAACGCCTGATGAGTTCATGAATTCAAATTATTTCTCAATCTTGTATTAATTATCATTTAATAGCTTGGTTAACACAAGCTCATTTCAAAGCAATCAGCAATTGTTCTCTCTATTCCAATGTGGAAGGTTAAGTGATGTCCAGCTCCAGCAAGCGCCAATCTGATTTATTCTAGATAATCTTGAGGTGAAACAATAGTCTACTTGCACAAAGCATACCACAAAATCACATACTTCTCACTTCACTGCCCTGTTTATTTACCCAGACTAAGCTCCTGAGAGCGCAGCTTGTCAGAAGAGTAACTGGGCTCACAGGCCCATCAATCAATCAATCCAAATGGACAGTAGAGCTTACTCTGAAGTTCAGCGCAGATTTTTGAGAAGAAGCTGTAGGCCTCTGCAATACTTAGAGATGTAAATAAATTCACTGTGATGTCTCCTTGTGCTGCTATGAATATGTTAAGGGGACACCGTCAAGGTTATTTGGCTAAGAAATTGTTAGGCACAAAATTTAAAACAAATAGAGCCTACACAAGACTTACTGTGTAACCCAGCAGAAACAAACCTGAGCCAGCAATTGTTTGGTTCTTGCTGGTTTTGTTGTGGGCATTTTTGTTGTTGTTGGGGGCTTTTATTTGGTGGGTTGTTTTTAAATCCATGACCTTGAGAGAAGTTGGCTTACCAAATGAATAAATTACAGGAATGAGAAAGCCAAGATATATGTGAGGCATTTTTTTGGTAGAGCATTTCATTTTTGTGTATCAAACTTAAATAATAGATATGGGGAACCAGATAAAATTTAAGCACATCACTGAAAAAAAAAAAAAACAGAGTTCACTCAGAAGGTATAAACCCATGTGAGCTGTAGTATCTGCTAACCATTATATTAAAGCTGTTTTATTTCTGTATTAGGTCAAAGAATTAAAATTAATTATGCCATATTTCAGTGCCCAAAGGCTTTAGAAATTAGAGGACATATTTAATCTCTTTCACAGATACCTAAAAGGATATAGAAAACAATATCTCACCAGTTACTTTTATTCTTACAAAAGCCAAATATGTGGCCATTGTGTTTCTAACTGTATATCCAGCAAAAGAAAATACCTTTTTAAGAAAGCACTAGAGTAACTTTAAGTAGCAGGAAATAAAATAATATCTCTATATTTACTCTGACAAACCTAAGCCAGAACCATTCCCTTTTCTGTCAGAAAAAATATAATCCGTTAAGTGCATTCAGATGCCTTCTTTTTCCAGTCCCTTTTAAAGGTGTTTTTTCATCTCAAGCAAAACCCAACTTTATGAAAAATCAATTTTCTCATCTTCTAATATATACTCATTTGGTTTCTGTTTTCTTTTGTTTCTCCCAGTGAAGCTTTCAATATCACTATTATCTTTTCTGTTAATAGTTTCCAAAATATAAGAAAAAAATTTTCCCCCTTTTTTGTGCATCTAAAAATATTCCCGTTTTTATTATCCAAAACCACACAAAATATTCCAACCAACACAGAGTATCTTAAAAAATGCATACAGACTATGCTTAATACTCTCTCAATTAAAGAGAGACACTGAGGTGCTGGAGCTTGTCCAGAGGAGGGCAGCAAAGTTGGGGAAGGTTCTTGATTACAAGTCCTGTGAGGAGCAGCTGAGGGAGCTGGGGGTGTTCAGCCTGGAGAAAAGGAGGGGTGACCTTATCACTCTCTACAGCAGCCTGAGAGGAGTCAGGTGAGGGCCAGCATCTTCTCCCAGGCAGCTGGTGACAGGACAAGAGGAAATGGCCTCAAGCTTTACCAGAGAAGGTGCAGGTTGGACATCAGGAGGAATTTCTTCACAGAAAGGGTGGTGAGACATTGGAATGGGCTGGTCAGGGAGGTGGTGGAATCACCATCCCTAAAAGTGTTTAAGAATAGACTGGATGTGGCACTTAGTGCCACGGTCTAAGTGGCATGGTGGAGGTTGGTCAAAGGTTGGACTCAATGATCTCAGAGGTTCTTTCCAACCTAATTGAGTCTGGATTATTCTATGATTAATGTATACACACTTGGAGTTTGTTTGTCGCTGTCTGGCCTGATATTTTTTAAAAAGCTGGAACAATACAGTTTATTGAAAATTCTTCAAGTAGGAGTAGTTCACCTTGTGAATTAACTAATATGCACTACAGGAATCTTCATCTAGGTTACACATTCACAAATTATAAGTACATATTTAAAATAAAAAAAAATCCCTATAACTTTGTGGTGCTGTTTTACAACAGGAAGATCACTGAATTTCTACTTCTCTAAAGTTTAAGAATGGGACAGTTTTTGTTTTGACTAAAATAAATATTGCATATAATTTAAAACCTGATTCTACAAAAATATATAAGACATGCCTTTCTCAGAGACACCTTAGAAAACTACTTCTGTAAACATTCAAGCAGGTTTTAAGTGAATGCTGATGAAGAGTCATTGTTTTAAAAGTCAAAAGAAAAGGGAAAAGGGTGGAGCATGGCATAAAATCTAATTTCCAAAACTACTTATGAAAAATTACAGACTCGGTACAGTATTCCAAACAAAATAAATGTATTGCAAGGCAAAACAGAGTCTTCAAAAGTCTTCAAAAGTCTCAAAAGTCTCTTCAAAAGTCTCCAAAGTCTTCAAAAAGAACTATTAAACCAAAGCATATACTTATTTGTAATCAGGAGACGCAGGTCATGGAAGTCTTGGCTAAAATTTCTGGACATGGAAAAAGCAAGTGACCTTTAAACCCTACTCACTCTATTCAAAGAAGTTTGTGGAGGCCTCAAAATAATTTTGTCCCTCTTACGAGCACTGGAATCAGTGTGTGTGATGAAGGTGACTGTAGAGCTGTTCTCAGTCCTCTTTACAGAGCCTGTGCCTACAATCTCAGACAAGGAAAGCTTAGACAGAAGCTGCACGTGGTTTGTGCATCTTCCTGCAGCAGTCTCAGCACACAGTGTGAGTACCTGTGGGTGGTATGGCTGGAGCTTGGAACACACAGATGGGTCTCATTCCACCTTCCCAGGAGCCCTGCATCACAATCATGCAAAGCTCCGTAATCCAGCTTGGGGGTGTGGATCCGAGTCACACTGAAACTGGGGAAATAAACTTCCCATGGCTTACACGAAAAATCATTATGGAATGAGAAAGCACAAATACAGGAAAACAACAACAAAACAGGTGCACAACTGCTTATTTCAGCAGCTCAGAATTGCAAGGAGAGAATCTGTTTCATTCCTAGCAGAAGTTGACAGCTTTGTGGTCATTATCCAATTTGGCTGTAAATGTCCATGTTTGCATGATTCATTATTTGCCATCTTGCAGAACTGCCAGTGTGGATGGGATACATTTCAAACTGAGACGAAGCACACATCTAATCATATTGCAAGAGGTGAACTAGATGCAGCACAAAGACATTGGTTTAAATTTGTCAGATATGACTTAAGGATTACTTTCTTTGAATAGAACATGGAACAGACTCATCTGAGAACTACTTACAGCCTCCTTGATTTAAGAGATAGAACTAACCCCTACCTATACTCCTTAATCATGTACTGTTCTGGTCAGTCAAACCATGTGCTAAAGTGTGCAAACTAATTATTTCATGTTTATATCAAATATGTGGCCTTTATTATCCAGAAAATTCACTGTAAAACACTCACAGCTAATTGTTTTGACATTTGTAGGCAGACTGACTCATTCTACCAAAAGTATAAGGTTTGGGAGACCATAAACTCCTACTGCCTTACTCTATTTGTGGACCCAACGGAGCAGCTGATTTTCATTTACTGAGAGGTAGTAGCTTCTCACAAACTCTAGTCCAGAAATTCAGAATATATGGACCCCTTACTCCCCACCCCCAAGAATGGGAAAAATCTCTGTGCATCTGAAATATTCCAGCTGAACATTTTCCAAAGTACTGTTTGGGGTTTTTTTCCCCAAAAAGTTCTTTTTTTTTTTTTTAGCAAATAATTTCAAGACAACATTTAATTCTAATTTTAACTTTCACAATTGAAAAGAAAAGAAATTTTTAAAAAAGTATGACAAAGATCTAGCTCTGGTCCTTTACCTGAAAAACCTTAGGTAATATGCCCTGATTCACAGCATAAATAATTAATGAGGCTATTTAAGTGTTCAAGTTTACAGCTCTCTTTGTTCTCAATTCCTCTCCTTCACACCAACATGAAACAAGGAAGAGAACCTCAGACATTTCTTCAACATTTGGTCCTCCTCATACACAACTTTCTTTATTGAAGAAAAGGCAAACAATCCACTTTTTTAAATTATGTTGTTAGGTGACCTAGATCAAGGTGAACAAGTTTAAGTCTCTATCTATGAACCTGTAGAAACTGGTACTTTGATAGGACTCTTGTCACTTTGCATTATAAAATGCTGTGCATCTTTAAAGTTGCAGCTAGTTTTCTCTGCTCTCTTCAGACTCACCCTAGACAGGAACTCACCCCATCCACAATCCTTCTGGCGACTGGATTTAGTACAGACTAAGATTCATGATGTGGATATTATATATTATTTTCAAAACTTAACACCCTTAAACACCCACTCAGAGTTTACCCAACCAACCAGGCTATATCTCTTTGCTATAATTCAATGACTTTGGTTCTGAGCTTGAATATTGCAGACTATGTAGGACACAACACGTAATACTATGAAAATTAAGACAATAAAGTGATGCAAGTTAGTAATGTAGGCATTCAAAACACAGATTTCAGAAGAGGAAGGATTAAGCCATTACTTCTTCATACCATCAAGTAAGTTCAAAAGGAGGATTGTGCTCTACTACCTTTATAGAATCATAAGGGTGGTCTTGTAAAAAGGAATAATCCTGAATTACGCTCCCAAACCAGAAAAGTGAGATTGAAACAAAGTACACCAATTCAGAAAGGCTGAAAGTTTTTAAAAATATAAACCTAATTTTAAAAATATAAACACAATTTTAAAAAGTTGGTTTTTGTCCTTGCTTGGTGAGATTTTACTTCTCTGTTCTTTAATTGGTGCCTAAAACTATAATAAGACCTTACCCCCAAAATATCTTTTATATAGTAATTTTCAAATATATCAGCAACCTTGCAACACAGCCTTGTTGAGGCTGAGAGGAAAGGGCTGCTTGTCAAGGGATGTTTGTTTAATTAGCTGGCGTTTTTTTCCAGACAGCTTGGACTATTTCAAATGAGCATTTAAAGTTCTTAGTCCATGTGAACCTGATCATTAAACCGCGTCTCCCACTGTGCTCACATTTAAGATTGTATATTACTTCACTCACATGAGTAACCCTCTTGACCTCTCTCTGGGATCAGGCATCAGAGCTGTGCTAGGGTTTGACTGTCCCCAGAATAGGGAATAAACACAAACAGTCTAGTTCTGAGCCAAGTGTATATTGCAAAACTTTTAATAAAGAAACCCCAACTTTTCTATTGAAAATTAATAGAATTCAGTTTTGTCAAGATTTTTTCTGGGTTAACATCAGATCTGAGAGAAACCTGAAATCCTTCCAAGTGAGAATACTTTTTTGACAGCCCATTAATTTAGCCATGCTCTCTATGTCATTTTGGTTGCCTTTCTGATCACTTCTGAATCACTATGAAAATGACATTTCGGAATTGTGTGTGAAGGTTTTCAGGGCCACTATACTAAAAGAAAGATTAGAAAAAGGATAAGAGTGGGAGTTGCCATCTGACGTTGCAGGGTTTATGGTGAAGGTAAATTCACTTATCAATTCCCATCCTATCATCTTTCATTAGTTAGTTCAGATCAGGGTCTGAACACCTCACGGACTACTTGTCACAGGGACCAAAAGAGAGATAAGAAATGATGTAAAACTATTTCCCTTGACAGGAGTAACACAGATGGAGACTTCATTCTGACCATATTGTCTGCTTTAGTGCCATCCCTAAAGCCATTAACTATCATAATGATGGGGCTCCAGTTATTTATTTCTTCATGATTTCCTGATGTTTTTTTCACCATTACATCAGCGTGCTGAGACCTACAACAATCCTTTGTGTTTGTCCTTGAAGGCAGCTGTCACATGCAAAATGCTCAGTTTAAGGTATTTATTTATCAGCAGAAGTACAAATGTGAGTTAAAACATGTGTGCTCATTTACTACATATCTTGTATCATTGCTTGTATCAGGGCTGGAGGGTTTTTTTTGTTTTGTTTTGTTTTTGGGTTTTTTTTGGTTTGTTTTGGGTTTTTTGTTTGTTTTGTTTGTTTTTTTTTTTTTTTTTGCCTTTTTTTTTTTTTAACCTTGTTAACATTATACTAATGATTAAAACCGTCAAATAATAAGTTACTATTACTGTATTTTTAGAATCTGTTTCACTTCAAATGCCTCTGTGAAAATTCATATTTCCTGACTTACAGGAAAAAATAAAAACTACTGCTCTCAAAATTACAATTTAATAGAAATGTAGACTGATAAAATTAAGAAATACCCCTTCCACGTTTTTCCTCTGCATTCTTACTCAGACAATATAGAGTTCCCTAAATGTAGACTTGCAGCTCCCTAGTTCAAGATTCAGAAAACAAGTGTATTTAAAATTGGAGAATACAGCAAATTAAGAAACAAGGTGGTGAGTTCTATAGTGATAGGGCATGAACACCAGGATCATACAGTCATAGAATGTCAGTTTGGAAGGCTATTCACAGATCATTTGGTCCAACCTTTCTCAGCAAAAACATCTTCTAGACAAGATGGCCCAGCACCCTATCCAGCTGAATCTTAAAACTGTCCAACATCCAGGAAAACCATCCCTTCCCAGGGAAGATGATTCTAATGGTTGATTGTTCTCATAGTGAAAAACATTCCTCTTATCCAATTGGAAAGTCCCTGGGAGTAACTTGTACCCATTACCCCTTGCCTTTTCACACAACTCATTGTAAAAAGGGAGCCTCCATTTTCTTTGTGGGCACCCTTTAAATACTTGAATGGTGTTAAGACCTCCCCTAAACTTTCTTTTCTCAAGGCTGTACAAATCCACTTCTCTCAGCCTTTCTTTGTACAGCAGGCTTCCTTATCCTTTAACTGGGTTTAGCGGTAGATTGGGTGAAGTTGCTAACGATTTTCCTAATCGGCCACTTTCTAATCACTTCCTAATCACTTCCTAATCAGACACTTTCAGAGGAAAAAAAAAAAAAATAAAGGAAAGAGCTACAAAAGGTCTGACAGAGATTTCTGACTCTCTGGACAACAGCAAACACTGATATCTCCAGACATGCCCTCCTTCTGGGATAGCACAAACCTAACTTTTTCTCATATTTTGCTTCAAAGACATTAACCAGATTTAGCTAACAATTGCCACATACACCTTTGGCAAACTTACCTGAAAGTCACTGCAGTAATTTACAAAATGGGAAAGCAATGTTCAGAATGGCCCAAATAAAAACATGCAAACAAAACCAAACCACAGTGTAACAAGGCACTCTAAAAAGCTCATTTATGAGAACAACATTATTTATCTGCTCTGTGTCAAGGAGATTTCCACTCCAGCAGATACCCTGACAGTAGGGAAGCAGAAAAAGCAAGATGGAATTATTAGAGTGATGCATTTTGTATTCCTAACACTTTTATCCCAGGTGTAGTTATGTCACTTATTACATGTCAGGCCAAATTTTGTCCTTGGACATCACTCTCACAACCACTGTCGTTTCCAACGGAGCTGAGGTGTTTACATACATGCAGCAAATTATGAAATAGAAGCATCCTAAAGAGTTATGAAATCCACCTCACCATTTGTCTGATTTCATTTACTTCGGAAGTAGCTCAAATTACCAGTCCCTTCAGTTAGCCCATGTGTGATCCATGGAGACTCTTTTTCTGCTGTGTTTGGCTTTCCCCAGAAGAGCAGGTATTCACACCTGTGCTATTCATAGTGTTGCTTGTCAATACAGCATAGCAACCCAATTTCCTTGTAATTGCAGTGGTAGCTTTGATGCTCAGAGCTACTGTTCTGCAGAAATTAACGGGGAGATGTTTCGTCCCTCTAATCATGGTGATGTTCATAATTTGCTACAAAGTAATTCAGCTAATAGGATCTTAACTAGAACAAGCTCTGTCGTGAATGCATAGCATGAATGTGAGCGTGTGCTGGACTCACTGAACTATTTTCAGGTGATAAATCTGGTTGCCAGCTTCAGAGTCATGGAATTTAACATGATAATTTGCCAAAGTGGTTTGAAAAAGAACTGGAAACATTTAAATATTATGCTCATTGAAAAGGACTCATTCAGCTCATTCTTTCAAACCTCAAGCTGTAGAGTTACTGTGTGTCTGGACAAATGTGTGGTAGGCCAGCTGTGTCCACACACATATTTATGGACATATACTCAACACACTGAGCCCCTCTAAAATCCCGTTCAAACAACCTCTTCAGCAGCAACAATGCAGAAATTCAAAATAACTCTTGAAATAACTGTGTCACTCACACTAGAAATTATTTTGTGCTCCTACATCCCCCAAAAGAAGATTTTTTTTTTCTTTTTAAACTGAAGGCAAGAGGCTGAAGTTCTTATTTCCATATATTGTTTTAAAAGTATTACAAGATATGAAATTTTATCAATAATCACATCTCACCTACTTCCCAAGAGAAGACTGTGACCCTCCCTTTACATCTACCTTTATGCACAATTCTATAACTTTTAAGTCTGACATCGAGTATCATTTAAGGGCTAGAAATACTATTGAAAAGAAGACTTCCAGTGGGAAGTCAAGAGAACTTCTCTTGCCCTCCAAGGACCACACATGATAACATTAATCACATGGAAATGAAATGCATGAGGTACTTAAGTCTGCTTCAGGCAAATAATAATACAACAACTACTAAAACCCATGGTAATGACATTTTCAAATATGTATTTCTTTAAGAGGAAAGTTCAGTAGATTTAAATTCTGGTGATCTATGGAGTGAAGGTGCATTTCATATGCCCTGTGGAATATCTGTGTCAATCACAGTTTTGTGACTGTCTGTCGCAATCTGCGTTCCTCTGTGATCTTCTTCATATGCTTTCATCTAATTCTGGAAGAGTACAAGCCAGTCCCTTCAGAAAGCAACAAACTACAAGGACCATATGTTTCCAGTGTATATAATGTACATAAACAAACATGCTAAGTGTTGGCTGGCCCTAGCTTTGGTGCCTACGTTGAATCCCAGCCAAAAGCCTACTGCCAATGAGAGGCATCATTTGCACACTTACAGAAGTTGCCACTTTGTACGTTCTTTTCTCTTTTATTGAAGCAGAATGAATGACAAGCAGGACTGCCAGAGAACAATAGCTTTTGATTTCTTGTCACACAAAAGTCCTCCAGTGCAGAAGTCTGGCACTGACAGGAACACTGAATATGTTTAGTATTTGAACTCTTTTTCGCTCTGTTCTTAGAATATAAAACAAAATAGAATTTCTTCCCTGATAAGAGGAAATGTGAGTTGCAGCGCATAGGCTCTGGAAGGCTCATATGTTTTCTGTCATTAGTTTCACCTCCCCGCAGTGAAGTATGGAATAGGTTTGTATAAAGATTAGAATGTAAGTGGGTGAACACCTGTATGGCCAAGCTTATTATTGACAGCTTTCATTTCTGCTCCAGTGGTGCATAAAAATATGTGGCATCAAAACACTAGTCCAACTTAGCTGACAGGCAACAGCTATATGCCTTTTCAAAGTAGATGTTCAGAAAAGAATCTCACATTAAATGAAAAGCTCATACCTGCTCAACTTCTGTTCTATTAAATGACTGCTTTCACCACAAATTTTCCTTCAAAATTCCTGTCATTTAGAATTTCCATGCATTTTTTCAGCTCTGTAAGTTTATACATCTTGGTGCTATGTCAAGGATCAAATTCCAACTTCACTGCCAGAAAGAAGTCCAGATTTCCAAATGCAGACAGCAAATTCTGAGCCACAGGTTTCCCTTCCAGTGTTCAGACCACCTCTGTGGTTGCTTCTACCTTTCCCCTCATGGACGTTTCTACTGTTGCAGAAGCTAAACCTTTAGCAGGATGCAGTAGGCATCAGTGAGGCCTCATTATATTTTCCTCACTTGGCAGTTTTTATGCCACTGCCTTCACCATACTAACTGCACACCTTCTACATAAAAATCAGTATTAAGGTACTTGACCGACCTCAGAATATTGTCAGCACTTCTTATAAAGATGAAAATTTAGGACAGGGTGTAACTCTGTTGCTTGCATGTAAATACACCTCTGATTTATGTCCTCTACTGCATTATTTGCACATCATAATCACCAATCTCTGCAGAAACATGCCAAGTTTGTATCATGCCAACCACACACAACAGCTTCATAGGAACTTGTGCACTGTGTGATAGTCCAGACATCCATGAGCATTTTCCAAAATCAGGCAATCTGGCTTCAATATCTTTCCAAAACTGTACAGCTCTAGAATCTGTATGCATACAAGGCAATTTTCATAGGGGGAACTATGTAATAAAAAAGGGATAAATTTCATTTCTGGTCATACTCTGACAACATTCAAAAAATCCAAACCTAAACAAAAGAAATCAATCAAATTGTAAAATGTTTTTTTGGAAGAATTGCTAATAGTCTTGCTTAGACCTTTTAGTTATAGCAACACTTTTTTTTGGTCAGTGATCTAATCAGAAAATTCATTGACACTTGAGAATTTGAAGATGTATAGGATTTTTTTTAACTTTAGAACTTTTATGGCCCTTATTTCTCTGTTTTTTTAACAGCCAATGTTAAATTAATTAACCACTGAACTAATAATGCAAGAACGTAGTTCAACAGCAACAACTATTTTGATTACTGCTACTTGGAGACAGAAGGTAACATAATGAATAGGAATCCACCCCTCCCATGAGTCTTGAGAGACAGACCTCTCCTCTCCTCAGAGATAGTCACTAATTTGAATCACATGCAGGGATGGGATTTTAGTGTCACTATTTAAAATCTCATTCCAACCATCACCAACAAAACCATCCCTACCTTTTAGCTACAACTTGTCTGATGTACAAGAAAACTGAACTTGATAATTTTGTTTCCTTGTAATGGAGTGTGCACATTTTAAAAAGTAGGGAATCCTTCAATCAATTCCAGTAATGTCACTCTAAGCCCATAAGGAAAGATAACATGCAGAGATGTACCGAAGGCAGTGTCCCTTCCTGGTAGAAGATGTACCATGCACCTGTTTTGGGAATTCATTAAGGAGCACTGTTCCTATGGCAGGATGGCAGATGTCTAAATGCAAACACAAAACAAGACATCTGTCCTGACCCATTCACCTCATAAAAGGTGAAAAAGAACATCATTTTATATTCTGGTCTTATTCCATAAATCACAGAGAAAGAATGCTTGTTACTGTTTTGGAAGAAAAGATTATACAAGGAGTGATTCTGGATCCAAGAGCAGAAAAAGAAACCTGGCAAAGCTTTCCATTTCCATACAGAGCCTTGGGAGATTTGCCCTTCAGTTTCCAAACAGAAGCCTAAATGGTGTTTTTACACTTTTCTTCCATTACTATCCTTGCCTCACTGATGTGAATAATGGCAATGAATTAAGTATCCTCAGTGTGACACAAGGGAATTTCAAAATATGACTGCTGGAATATCTTGGTATTCACTTGTGTTTACATAATTTTTTAAAAGAAAGATTTGTGTCTGTGCTTAAAAAAAGAAAAAAAAAAAAAAAAAGAGAGAAGGATGATTCCCAGTGGAGTTTTGAAGTGTGCCTATTAAGCTGATTTAGTAGCTAACAATTTTGAAAAAGACTGTCATTTAAATGCTCTAAAATAGTTTCTACTCTCACAGACTATCAGTATCAAGGGAATCTTTATTACGTTTCTGCCTCCAGATGTAGCTCATCCCAGCTGCTGAAAATGTGGATGATTAGATGTGAATAAACCAGTATTTCCACTTACACAAATATGATATCTGAAATTATTGGGTTGACCCCAATAGCACACATAAGCATGCTTATTTTATTTGTGGGGTTTTTTGTTTGTTTAGAAGTTTTTTAAGATCTATGGGGCTTCGGATCCTCTGTAAGTAAAAAACTGAAAATGTTAAATTCTGCCAGGTTTCACACAGCATATGTAATTAACTCTCCCTTAATCATTTCATGCTAACTCTGCTTGCCTTGCACACACACAGACACCACCTGCATGGCTGCACATGTGCACCCACACAATCATGGGCTAGGAGAATGGACAATCCCGTTTGCTTTGGAGACAGCTTCCCATCAAGCCAGCATATGGTGATAGCACACTGAGTGACAACTGCATGATTGCTTTCTGGGACAAACTCAAGCCTGCAGCCTTGAGAATAGCAAAGTAAGAGGTTTTTAGGAAGGTGATGTCACTGTCTTTGGGAAGACAGCTGCCCAATGCAAGAGCATCTCCCAGAAGACTGGAATTGGCAATAGCTTGTTGGTCATTCCTGACTGAAGAGAACAGCACACTGCAAAACAGATGACTGAATGGGAAATAAGGAGGGGGAAAATTGAGAGGGGAGGGAAGGAAAAAAAATCCTTATATCTTTCTTCTGCTGGATGTGCAAGTATATCATGTGATTGCCATGGGATCAAATTAGCACCTCATCCTGCCTCCTATTGCTGTCTGGAGTGCTACTCTCCATCACATCTCTTTCTCTCCTCTTCTAAAAATCATTCCCACCAGTTTCGTTTTTCTCAGCTTGCTGGAGCTCTGAACGAGTCTGACTTGGAATTGCCTTAGGTCTCTCACCTGGGACACTAAACCTGGGGTAATGACTGAATAGGACAAAAATGCTTCATGTGCTAGCTTTTCTCTAAGCCTGCTTGTCCCTCTATCTCTGACCCTACCAAATTTTGCAGTCAGTTCCACTTACTAACCACATGACAATTTTCACTTAAAAAACAGAGGTTTGAAAGCACCTTTTCTGTCTCACAAACTTTGCTGCTTTTCTATTCCTTTCCTGTCACTTCCCTTACATTTTCTTTGCCACATTTTCCCTGTCTACTGGAACTCCTTCCTCTTCTTCCATTTTGTGATTCCCCATGAGCCTTTCCATCCCTCAATTCTCCTGATGAACTTTTATTTTCATTTAATTTTTGAAATAAAGATAATAAAGATGAACATTGCTTAGTTAAAGCCCAGATGATAATTCTCAATGGAAACACAGAAGGCAGTCATCTTAATATACTCAGTTCTGATTCTCAGGTCTCTTTTAATGCTATGTAGACAAATCAAATACAGAAGGCCCATAATAATATGGGCTTTCATGGGTGGCATCACAGGAGGACATGCTTGGAAAGTACAGGATTTTCTTCTTGCAGGAGTAAAGATTTTTTTTTTTTTATGCTAGGTTTCTTTTCTTCATGTAGCAGTTCACTACTTAAACAAAAAAAAAAAAAAAAAAAAAAAAAGTGTTAGCATAAATTAAATCACATTCTGAAGACAAACTGCCTTCTGTTAATGCCGTATTCCAAACTGCATTTTTCTTCTTGCAACAATGCTTTATTTCAATAGCTCTATTTTGAAAACAATATATCAGAGTGGGACAGTGACCCAAAACTCTCAAAAAAAAGCATCTATGGGGAAAAATAGGAAATAGATGCTTGAATGTAGACTGAACCAAACAACCCCACTTGGTATAATAAATACCAGCAAATATATCTTAAGTGAATTACATAAATCTCCAAGACAGATGGGACATTATATATAGGCAATTGTCTTCCATGTAATCTATATATAATCCTATTTTAAATAGCTTCATTTTTAGAAGAATGCTAAATATATTATAATAACTAGAGAAAAGAGACAGATGGGAGGGCAAGATTGAGATTTGGCCTTCAGACAGTTGCTTTCATTTCACAGAGTTATAAATGTTAATTTATTTTGATTTCTAAAATGCTTATTTGGTAAGGTTGGTATCATAAAAATCTGATCTCAATTACTTATTGAAAGCTCTCTCCCCTCTCATTCACACAGAACTCCTTCAGCATCCTACTGGCATTTCTTCCACCTCCACAAATCCCCTGAATATTTGTATTTAAGGCCATTATTTTGTCAATGCAACTACATACATCAGTGGCAAGTATACACAAGCTTCTGAAAGGCTTCAATGCTCAGTATGAGGCTTCATCATTTTGGTAGGTGACCTTTGTTTCTGATGGAGGAAAGTTCCAAGCACTGCAGACCTGTTTTTGTTTCAGCAATAGTTCAAAGAGCATAATGACAAAAGAATATAGCTATGAAGAGTTTATCAGTGCAAGATTTTTTCTTATATGCTTTACTTTCTGCCTAAGGTGAAAGAGCTACAGTTATCATTAGTTTAGCTGATGGAGCTAATATCAGATATATACAGAGCAAATGGTTTAATCATTAGAACAGATGCTTCTGAGCTTACAGCCATGGATTTAAACCCCAACTGGGAATTCACTATTAGCCCTATCATTAGCATAAATTGATTGCTGTGATTGGCTAATCACTTAATTAGGAAGGAGATCCTTAATAGACAACCACTTTGGAACAGTTTCTATAAATACAGGATTTCCTAGGTACATTCTGTTTAGAGTTTAGACTCTATTTTTTACTTGTCACTTATGCTGTTTTCGAAAATCATATAATATCATGAATATACTACAGATCATGTTGACTATCTTCTAATTTTAGAGGCTTGTAAAATGAGGAAAATAGATAAAGGATGACTTTTTCTCAGCTTTCTGCGATGATTTCCTCAAACTTTCCAATGTTCTTTCTCAGCACAATGAGGAGTTCATTATAATGTAAAGTTTCACTGTCAGATCATTCATTGCCCTTAAAGTCACAACCTAATCCTGACCTTGAATCACACAAGAGTAGTTCCTGGGTGCAAAATAAAAGACCATGTGTGGCTTCATGGAGCAATGAAGCTCCATCTACATTCCTTACAAAGATTGCCCTAACAGTGATATGAAAGGAGGATCTGAATCTTCTGATTAAAGATAATAGATGATATAATGTGTTATGCTGAAAAGGTATGAATAAGATATAAGGAAATTGTTTCAAAGGCCAGACCAGCAATTCTCCAAAAGAATCCCAAGGGCTCTGCTGCTTTCCCTCTCTGATGAGTCAGATTAACCACCTCACTCAGTGGCATCACAAAGTAACCAGTTTAAAACAGCACTTCAAGAGCTTTTTAAAAGTAAGAATTAAGTGAGTCTATCTGGTTTAATTTCATTTAATGTAGGCGAGCCTCTGAACTGCATTCCTTTGCTCTAACATTGAGCTTGAAGCCTTGCTGGCTGATTAATGCCAAGCTGTTTGAAGTATACTCTTTCCTTATCTAGCACTGTGCAGGCCTCACTACAGCCTGGGGAGACCTGCTGCTAAGTCAGAGCTCGGGGAGATTTTTGTCTGCTCTTCACAGAGGGGGATGGAGGCCAGATAAGCCTTACACTATAAAAGAGAAAACAAAATGAAAACCTGTTGCCAATCCTGAAAAACTTGTTTATATGGAAACAAGGGGGAGTACTGTAACACTGACTCACCCTTGTGTATGATTTTCACTATGTTCATAATTAACATTCTCTCAATTAAAAACAATCAGGTACCAACACCAAAAACATTATATTTGTCTGCAGATGTCCTTTTTAATTCTATTTGAAATTCTGATAGTGTAAATATGTATAATAATAATAATAATCATTACAGAAAAACCGGGAAGTATTTGATTAGCCTTCAAAAGGGCGGTTAGGAACCCACAGACTGTGGGTCATAACTTCACACTGTGTTCACAGTGAACTTCACTCTGTTTCTCCGATCTTTTGAAATCTACAGGTATTATATATTCCAAAGAAATAAAATTTAAAATATCTTCACAATACATATGCATTTGAAAATTGATGATTATTTCTGCTGCCACTCACTGCTTACTGGAAGCACACCCTGGAGGTGTCTGGCATTTCTTTGCTGCTAGAAAGTTGTGTAAATCTCTGGCTTTGATAGCATTAAATGATACTTCATTCTAATAAGATATTCAAAGCTGTTTAGTGTTGGAGCCAAAGAAATGAAAAAAAAAATATAAGCAGTTCTTGTCTTAACTTACTGTGATGCTTTCAGCAGTCATCAACTGAGAACAGCTCCCTCATCAATATCATCTACAGAGATCAAGATATGAAAACATTAAAAATGAAGGTATCTCCCTGTGGCTTTCAGACGCATTTAAAAGAAGGCTGTGAACAGGTAAAAGTATTTAGAAGCAAAACATTCTAACAAGAGTTTGAATGAAGAGCTGAAACATATTTGTCTTTAAGTCCTGTGATATTTGAAAATATTATGAAACATTAAGGTGCATAAGCCAAAAAAAAAAAAAAAAAAAAAAGGAAAGGAAAACCAACAACCAGCTATTAGAACTCTTTGGAAGAATGCACCATTAAGAAAGTTTCCATCTCAGAAATACTAATGACAAACAAAAGAAAATAACTTCTGCACTTCCTTGATAGCAAACCTCAATAAAACAATATACTGTTTTTCTGAGCAGATGAACATTATGTGAACTTATTTGTATTAGGGCCAAAAAAACCCTCTGAATACACACAAGAGTTTGCATGAAAAGAGATTCTTAGATGGGCCGACAGAGTTAGAAAAAAAGATGGGGTGGAAAGGGAAGAAGTTGCAGACCCAAAAAACAGACCAGCTCCAATACACTGAAAAACTTCTGGCAAGATATTCTCTAAGCTGGATCCTTTTCCTTCCTCCTTTCTTACTTCTTCTCCCCAAATATTTTTCCTAGTTTTATACAAAATAGTGTCCCTCATTACAAACTGTCTTTAGAAAGTCTTTCATGCAAAGCACCACCTGATCACCACAGGTCACAGAATTAACCACTTCAAAGAAAAAATCTGCTCTAAAGCCCATGTGTATTAAGAGGGTTGAGTCCCCCATGTAAGTATTTTTGTATTAAAAGAAATCTGATAGAAAAAGCATATAATATTATCACAAAATATTGTAAGAAGAAAACCATTTTAAACATCAGTAATACTGGTCATTCAGTGTAAATTTGAAAGTATATTGAATGAAATCTTATGAAAATTCCTCTTCAAAATCTTTATATGGTTTGCATTTCTTTTTACGTTTTCCTACTGTTTTAGTGTTCATGAAGTAATTTCAATTTTCAATTATAAGACTGCCCTCCTGCTCTCCTACTATTCTTTTTCCTCTCCCCCAAAGAATACATACTTCATTGTTTACTATACTTTTAAGACAATATAAATTACGGGAGTGTCCTCCATTCATACTCACTACTAGCCTTCAAAAATGAAATTTGTCAGCATAAACAGGATTATAATGATAAAAATAAAAATTAGGCAACACAAATCCCACCACAGCAACTTACTACAAAGTAGGTATGAAACAATGCTTAAAAGGCTCATGAAACATTACCTGCTAAATGTGAGCACTGTTGGTGAGACCAATGTAATCTCACCAGCTTTATTCCCACTCAGGTGGGCTAGATTTGGCTGGGATAGAGTTAATCATATTCACAGGAGCTATGGGGCCGTGCTTTGGATTGATAACACAGGGATGCTTTTGGTATTACTGAACAGTGCTTGCACAAAACCAAGGCCTTTTCTACTTCTTGTACCAGCCCACCTGCAGGTCGGCTGGGGGTGCACAAGGAAAATGCAATGGGATGGAATGGCAAGGAATAGTCTGAGCTGGAAGGAATACACAAGAATCATCAAAGTTCAATTCTTGCCCTGGCACAGGACAGGCACAAGAAGCTGGGAGGGGACACAGCGAGAACAGCTGCCCCCAAGTGACCAGAAGAATATTCCATACCACATGGATTCATGTTCAGCGTGTAAGAGCTGGGTGAAGAGGAAGGAAGAGGGGTGATGACATTTGCCCCCCCAAATAACCATTAGCATGATGGAGCCCTGCTTTACAGGAGATGGCTGAGTGCCTGCCTGCTGATGGGGGGACAAATTCTATGCCTGCTTGCACAGCTTTTGCTTTGCCTATTGAATGATCTTTCAGATGTATTTTCAACAGTATAAATCACAATGGCAATCTGCACTCGAAACCTAATAGAAATGTTCACTGTCTTTGACTGACCTTCGTCAAAGACAGTATCCTAAATATAAGTTTTCTTTTGTAGTCTTAAAAGAAAATAAATTTCTTTTTATTCATCTTGAGCTCTTGATATCTTGATATCATTAATTCAGGGTTAAACATCTGGATATTAACAGCAATGTCATTAATTTTCAATATTAGTTGTGCAATGAACATAGTCAATCACACTGTGTGTTTGAAGAACTGTCTTTCAGCCTGAAATGCAAAGTGTAATTTTTTTAAAGCAGGGCAAAGTTTGGAGAGAGTTATTAGACTGATAGAGCTAGGGACCAACTCTTTCTAAACCTTTAATAGCACTGGAAACCAGCAATTAGATGTGTTTTGTGCGAAGTCCATAGCAGATGTTTTTAACACAAGCATCTCTTCCTCACATTGTAGTTTGAATGCTGCATTTGTACTCAAAACTGACATGCTTTCATGTTCCTACAGATTGTGTCCTGCTTACTTTTACAGGGTGGTGATTAGAGCATTAGGTGGTACCTTTCCTACCTATTACAATTCTAATAAGAAACATGTCTCTGCTGTGGAACTGGTTTGTTAAAACAAGAGGCAGTATTGTTTGGATTTTCAAGTTAAGAACTGCCAACTACATGGCTTCGTGTAAGTAACAATCTCTGCTTTTCCAGAATCCTAATCTGTACAGAACAAAAACCACCTCTGTGAAGTAAATATAGATTCTTACAAAGATATCCCTTTCCAATTAAAAAAGAAAAAAAAATAAAAAAAATGAAACCAAACTCACAACAAAAAAAAAAAAAAACCAAGGACACTTCTAAATTATATAATTGTTAGTGGAGACAACTATTATATAAAACAAAACAAATCTTACTTTTTAAGCAGAGAGGAAATGAGCACAGAAGCAAAACACAGATTTGAGACTGAGATAGACCTCACGTTGAGATCAAAGTGACAGAAGCAAAGTTCAAAAGCACTGCTTTATCTTTCTGTAACTGAGGAGTTCAATAATGCACATTTTCAGAGGAGTGCACTTGGTTACCTATACTGAGCATGAAAAACTGCTTCTGAAATTTCTCTGGAAATAAAGGCAGATTTCATTAGGTTGATTTGTCCACTGACTTATGATATCAGAATTCACAGCACTACTTCTGGTACTGGAAACAGGGTAAAAAACAGGGTAAAAAACAAAAACAAATACAGGTTTGAGGCTGAATTCAAGAGGAGACAGGTGCTGGTTGCTGGCTACTACATCTTCTGCTCTCAGGCTAGTCCATGTGGTGAAACCTCCATTCCCTGTAAGACACCTAGATTTCATATATCTGGCCTACACATGCTGAGCAGACAATTGCCTGGCCAATAACAAACACTAGGGACTGAGGATTGTGTTCTATTCCTGTCCTTATAATGCTTAAGAATCTCTAAAAATGCTTAAATACCAGGCTGTGAGGAGACATGCCCTCATATTCTCCTGTGCCTCCCAAAATGCTTATACTCCTGCATCTCCTTAAAAATCTAAGGAAAGTAAACAACATAAAAAGCTTTGGGAACAATCTACCTGCAGCAATGATGATGCTACTCTGCTTTTTGGTTTTTTTTTTCCATCCCACTAGTCCACCTTTTTATATTGTTTACATTGAAGTTGCTCCACTCTACAAAAAAGAACTTGAGATTCAGTGTGCCAGAAACAGAAGGAAGCTTAGCAGGACTGTGAAACACTCTGATCACAGCACTCAGTAAGCACCAGGCTTTCTCAATGACCTGCCTCTGTATTTCATCAAATTACCACGTATTGAGACCTTCAAGAGATCAGAGATCTGTAGCAGATGAGAGTCTTCAAGTGGTGCTTTCCTGGATGATCCAGGCAAAAGTGGTATGGATGAGTCCTGGAATCACAGAGATCACTGATATCCACTCACAGGATTCTAAACACAAATCTAATATATTTCTGAGTTCCCAGCTATTTTTCTATGAAAGGTATTTCTCAGCTATTTGTACTAAATATAGAACAGTTTCCTCTTCAAAACTGGAACTTGCCCTCTTTGGTGGTCTGCAGCCCTTTCATAGTTTGTTTAGGAAAAAGACATTCCAAGATTCAAAACATTGTTATCCATCTACATTCTGTGACATGAATGGTATACATGAAAACCTTCTCCTATTCACCAGCCCCACCCTTGGTTTTTTCCCCATTCCCTACAAGACTCTCTGAGTCAGATTAAGGAAAACAAACCAAGAGACAGACAAACAAACCACATGAAAATACCCCAGGTCTTTTTCTGAAGCATGACCACTTTCCACTTGTTTGTTAAGCCTGCTCCAGTAATTTTCCACTCCATTCTCTTGATTTGAAGGCTAGCCACTGTGATTGTCTGATCCGCATACATAACCTCTGTTGTCTCTTGCTATGCATTGGCTTTAGGAAAAAGCTGCAAACCTTGAGAACAGAAGAGTCTTAAATAACTTTATGATATGACTAGCAGCTACCAAAAATGAAAGATTTGCTATTCTAATTTGTAACATACATTGTAACATTAATTTTATAATCTCTATTTCTTCTTACTATGGTCTTGTTGAAAATTTCAAAGGACAGCAAGGTCTGATGCACTTCATCCACTACAGTTGTGCATTCCTCTTCCATATGCCAGACATTAGTTCCATTTCACTTCTAGCCAGGATGGGGCAATGCAAACTAATCTATGTCATCATGTGATGTGCTTCAAAATGACAGCTCTCATCAATGAGGAGCTGAACAAAACAGCAACCACACAGAAGTTGACCAAAAGTGCAACCACAAATACAGGAGTGAAGGAGAGGGCACCTAAAGCCAGTGGATTTCTCTGAATTTTGGCACAGTGCCCACTGATAGCAAAACAGGCACCAACAGGCAATAAAAACAGCTGACAATGTCTGTTAAACTCATCTTAGCCTCCCCAGGCATCAGTCACTGAAAGACATGGTGATTTACAACAGCCTCTGGTGGGAATTTTTAAACAAAAGACCCAAGCAGCTTGCAATGTTCTCATTATCTGCAAAACAAAGTGTGTTAATAAGTATGCCAAAAAGCTCCCTGTATCTGAACTATGTCTGCTGCATACCTTTCTTTTCATCACTGAAAGTTGGAAAAATATTATCTTTAACAGGTGAGAAAGCTGGGCTGGGCAAAAAGGGAAGCTTAATACATAAGCACTTCAACCACATTCATTTTAATTCTCTCTTGATTTCTTAAAAAAAAATATTTTGTGAAATATTCATGTTTCATGTTATCATACATGGAGCAATAAATGAGCTGTATAATACACTAAAAGATAAACATGACTTATAAGTTGTTATTATGAACATAGAGTCAAAAGTTGCTTTTAACTCAAGTCCTACTGAAATGTTGAAGCAAAAATATTGCACGTGAAAACAAATTAGTATGACCTCTATGTGCATTGCCAACCAAAAATAACAAAGTCTTATAGGAAGAGATGACTCATAATGAAGACAATTATGGATAAGCACAATATTCCTCTATTACTTTTAGGCTTGACTCAAAGACTATTCATGTCAATGGTAAATCTGGCTGATTTTGAGGAGCCTGATATGAATAGGTTACATCCAATGTCAGCATTTTAACCTCTTTACTTCTCTTCAAAGCAAGTTGTCCAAATTTAATATATGAAGGTTACTTGTGTCTATTACAAGTATTAAAAGTAACAGCATTAAAAAGAAATATATACACTACAATTTGTCCATAATCTGAGTACAAAATGTGGGTTGCAGATCTATTTAGTAATTACCTCAATGATCTTTATGTGATGTGGTAGATAAACCAGATAAAAACAGTGAACTTTCTCCCTATTTCCAAACATGTGAAAATGACTGGCTGGACATAAGCTCCCCACAAAACCATTAAAAGTTGAAAGGTGTGCCATTTGTCAGTGGAAAGGTCATTTCACTAACATTTGGAACCATGTCTCATGATCTGACATATGACTTAACATCAAAATGACTTAAGCATGTTAGTGTAGCAATTCTTTTCATACAGACTAGTATAAAGATTAATGAAGCAGGTTCAGCTGATACAACCTACCCCTACCCATCAGATAAAGAGACTGGAAAAATAAAAAGGCAAAAGATTTTCTAGAAAATCTTCTCTAGTTAGGAAATTTCTAAATTCTAGAAAAGTTTGCCATTCTCTTATCCCCCTCTGTCTCTCCCTCTAAGGAGATAAAAGACTCAAAGACTGCTGTGGAGCTGAGAAGGAAAGGGAGTAAGACTGTATAATGCCACACACCTTGCTTTCTATCCTCACAGATCACCAATGCCAGCTTCCTGGATTAAAGAGGTGGATGTTTTAACTGATCTGCAGTGTAGCTTACACAGCTCAGAAACAGAGAATTGTTTAGGTTTGAAAAGACCTTTAAGATCATCAAGTTCTACTTGATCCAGGACTGCGAAGTCCACCACTGAACTGTGTTCCCAGGTTCCATATCTACATGTCTTTTAAATATTCAAGTGATGGTGACTCAACCAGTTCCCTGAGCAGCCTGTTTCACTGCTTGGCAACTCTTCAAGTGAAGAAATTTCTTCTAATATCCATTCTAAACCTTTTGTGACACAACTTGAGGCATTAACATTTAGTTAGTTAGAAAGCAACAACATAATTGTGTGTATCTAAGATAAGCATTAAGTTTTCATTTTCTACGCTTCTCAAACTCTGCAGGAAATTCTTAGGCTCAATGATCAGGTTCTTGGGGGACTGAAAACCCAGAGCCATTCTGGTTGATAAAAGCCTGAAAACTCCAGCCTTATATGGCTCTTTGTGCTGCTTGAACATTCCCTTTCCCTGTTGGGATTTTTTCTTCATTCTCATTTCACATGTATACATCACAAAAAAAATAGAATAAGAGTATATCATTAGTTTTGGCATCACTGGAAAGAGTTTTATAAGGGCTGCATGTCTTGCAGAAAGCAGCCAAAAAACCACAGGGAAGCTTACTAGAGAAATTAACTCATGTTAGATAATTAGTTAACATCAACTAATCAATTAATATTTCCTCTTGTCCTGTTGCTCGCTTATTGGAAGAAGAGACTGACCTGAACCTCACCACAACCTCCTTTCAGGTGGTTGTAGAGAATGATAAGGTCTCTCCTGAGCCTCCTTTTCTCCAGTCTGAACAGCTCCAGCTCCCTCAGCCACTCCTTACAGGATTTGTTCTCCAGATCCTACACCAGCTCCACTGCTTTTATTTGGACATTCTCCAGCATCTCAGTGTCTTTTTTGTCTTTCCTCTTGTATTATGTTTCCATGATGGCAACTATATCACAGATTTCCTGGTGCACTATGGCTTCCAGCTCACCCTATTTGTTGCCCATGCTGCACTCATTGGTGCAGACGTACTTCATCTGGGCTGTTGATTCCACCACCTTTTCTGAGGGAAAAAGCCCTAATCCCAATGTGACCATTCTCAGGTACTTCTGTCATTTCTAACACGTCAGTAACCCTGGTGTCTCTACTGCTACAGGCATGTCTCTTCCCTATCTCCAGCTACACAGCAGATGGATCTTGCTAGCACACCATCTTTCAAACTTTGGCATGCAGCCCTCAGTTGCTCTCTAGTGAGCCTGGTTTTATCCCTTTTCCCCTTCAAATCCAGTTTAAAGTTCTCTTGGTCAGTCCTTGTTGTGCAAAGATCCTTTTCCCCACTTTGAGACAGGTATACCCCATCTAAAACCAAGAATTCTGCTAGAGACTCTGGTCTTGGAGCCAGCTATTGATCTGCGGGCAGCTACCATCTGCCTACTACCTTGCAAACATTTAAACCTGTCTCAAAGCACTCTGAGCAGGGAGTTTTATGAAAATACCAATGGATAGGTCCCTAGGAAGACATAGTCTTAAAAGCAGAACAGTAAAAATTGGAACAGAAGAGATGAAGTGCTAAGGCAGAAGGGATATCATGGAGGCTGTGTGAAGACAGTGAACCTGGTAAGAAAAACAAATATATTGAAGGGCCATTAACACTAGTGTGTTAAGACTGGTGTGCAGCTACTCCAATTAACACAGAATTGGAGCAGCTCCACACCAGTCTGACCCCAGGAATGTCATTCTTTATGAAGTCACAGCTATGTTAGTGCTTAGTCACCACAAGCACTGGGCCCGTTCAGTCCTTTGTACAGACATTGCTCCCTAGCAAATGCAACAGCTTGGGATTCCCAAAGATCCTTTGGGTTCATTTTATGTTGGCCATTCCATTTTTTGTAACAATTCCTGATAGGAGAATAGAAAGCTGATGCTACTTGACTCCCCCCTACTTGGGTTAATGACTTTTGGAAGTCTCCTAATGGGATTTAATTGCTGCTATGTTTTACAATAGCCATTCTGTATGCTTTTACTGATAATTGCCTAAGAGCCAATGAAAGTTAATGAGCAATAATAATCCCAGTTGTTTGCTTTAGTTTTCTTCTGAAACCCTGCCTTTCTCTAATGATTAATACTGTTGATTTCTTCTAGACATCACTTATTCAAATCCAAAAATAACCTGAATATAAGCTGACAGCTTGTCCTTCAGGTAGTGTGGAGGATTTATTCTGTGGGCCATGCTTTCTAGAACATTGCCTCATTCACCCACCTACATATCTGTTCTGGGCAAGGCAGAAGCACTCTCTCAGGAAAGTAAACTGTGATTATGCCAGTTTATAACTACTGGTTTGTGGGTGTTACTTGCATGAAGCACTTCCCCTGCCTGTTGGTAGAAAGCTATTTGGCCAACTTTGCTAAGGTTTTGATTCACTGTAATAAGGATATATTTTATTTAACAAGAAGCCACAGTCCAAAAACACTTCATCACACTAACACACAGGATAAAACCAAAATGGTTACACTGAAAAAAAGAATAGTCTTACTTGATGGAAGTGAAGGAAAATTCATTCTCAGTGAGCTGCTGAATAAAAATTTGGTGTATAATTCTCATTCCTTATTTCATAATAATCATCAAAACCACCCTGTCAGCAGCATAAGATCTCTGACTTTCCGAGAAGCTTATTCTCTCAAATCACGTGGACTGGCACATGCTATTTAGACATGCAAACATGCCTAAGATCTGGTCTCTACACACATAAAGTAACAAAAAATTAATTACATAAATATATATGTAACTAGGATTTTAAAGAAGACATCACAGGCTGGCTGGTAGTAACCTCAGTTGAAAGTAAAATGGTTAAAAATTCAAGTTTACAAGGAAAGGTAGGCACATGTGTGTACACAAATTATACATATATTCTCTATGTTCATATATTCTCTATGTTCATACATATATTCTCTATGTTCATTTAATTTTAATTTAATTTATTTTTTCTTAATTCCTTTTAAATGAATTGTACCTATTGAAAAATCATGGCATCCTTCTTGTTCATGGCCAAAACCCCTAAAAATTTCAGAAATATACCCAGACAGGCTCAAAACACCAATGAGCTATTATGATCTGTCCATTTCCTAGTCACTTCTACTTACAGTACATAAAATAACCCAGGCTTAGAAGTATATTCCACACTAGTAAAATTTTCTATCTGAGCAGAGAGGTGCTGGCTGATGCCATTGTAAGATCACTCTCAGTAATCTTTGAAAGATCTCGGCAACTGGGAGAGCTGCTTGAGGACTACAGGATGTCCAGTGATGGAACCAGAGGCAATGGGCACAAGATGAAACACAGAATGTTCTCTATGAACACCAGGGAACACTTATTCACTGTGAGGATGACCGAGCGGTGGAATAGGTTGCCTAGAAAGGTGATGGGGTCTCCATCTGGTCATGGTCATGTGTAATTGGCTCTAAATAGCCCTGCTTGAGCAGAGAGTTGGACCAGATGACTTTCAGAGATCCCTTCCAACCTTAACTATTCTGTGCTTCTGTAACAGGATAACCTCTAATCTCACTTTTTCCCCAAGCTGCTGAAAATTAGCCAGCTGTACACAAGGCAAGCACAAGCAGTACTGCTTTCTTAACCAGATGAATCCTCTTAGGAGACCATATCCTTATTTTTTTTCCACTTTTTCTCCTTCCTGTTATTTTTATTCTCCCATAAAATCATAAGGAAAACATGATTCATGCAACAACAGATGGTGACAGAAACCCTCTACCTACACTGGAATGTAGTTGATGTCAGTATTCATTCATCTCAGCATAACAGGCTACATTCAGTGCTTTGGCGGAGTAAGAATGAGGATCCATTCCTTATAAAATTATTGATTTTATATAAGTCACAGCTACATACTCAATATATAAACCAACAGTAACTATAGCCCATGGACAAGATTTTCCAAAATGAACAGTGATTTTTCATGTTCATCTTGATAAAATTTAAATATGACTGGCTATTCACAACATTGGTATGGGGAGGAGAGGGATGTTTAAGATATATTTAAAGTGTTCCACATTGGAGAAAAAGAAAACATTAGGCATCACATTTACAATAAGCATTTAAAACAGCCAAATAGGCCACAGTGATGTCATTTTAGAAATGCACAAAATCCAATTTTTCACATACCAGACACCATTTTACCTTGGATAATCCACTTTCTGCTTTCAGTAGATTTTGTTCCACAGAACATTCTGATTACTTCCACACTTAGTTCTTAATGGTATTTGCATTCGATAGCACCACTGTGACTTAATCAAGGAATGGGACTTTTCCCAAGAGGGCATTTTGGAAATGCTCATTAATGTGTGTTCCTCGCTCAAAACTCTTCAGTGCAACTACAGGTTTAACCACTGGAACTCAGAGTGAGCAACCAAAATTATGGGTCTTTGTTGATTCACCATTATACAGAGACCTTTGCCCTGTTAATGCTTAGCAACAACCTCCTAGAAACACAATTAGAGGCAACTTCCTAGCAATCAACTGTGTGCTTTCTCTCTTATAGAACTTTGACTTTGAAAGAACCCAGAGAAATCCAAAAGCATCTTTAATTCTGTACATTCTTATAACACTTTTATCTTAGTTTTAGCTGTGTCCATAAATACATTGAACAGTATGTAGAGCTAGTATTTGCAAAGTTATGAATCTGAAATATTACCTTAAAGATATAATGGGAGATTGGTCATTATATGTGACCTGATTACACTTCCACATATGCTTAATTTTACATACTTTTAAGTGTCCTTGTATACTTTTAAATGTCCTTTCAGGCTATCTGCCTGAAATACTCACATAACTATTTCTAAACGGACTCTGGGTTTGAGGTGTGACCTCACCAGTGCTGAGTATAGGGGGACAATCCCTCCCCTGGTCCTGCCTGGCCACACTCTTTTGCATTTAGGCCAGGATGCCACTAGCCTTCTTGGCTACCTGGTCACACTCTGGCTCATGTTCAGCTGCGCTCAACCCGCACGCCCAGGTAATTTTCCACTGGGCAGCTTTCCAGCCACTCTCTCCCCAACTTGTAGTGATGCTTGGAGTTGTGACCTGAGGGCTGGATGCAGCACTTGACCCTGTTGAACCTCATACCATTGGCTTCAGTCCATCAATACAGCCTGTCCAGATCTCTCTGTAGAGTCTTCCTGCCCTTCAGAGATCAGCACTGTGCCTGCAAACTGACCAAGGGTGCACTTGGTCCCTTTGCCCAGAGTATCGATAAAGGTATTAAACAGAACTGGATCCCACCTGGACCTTGTAGACTTGTGCAAGCCGCAGTGGTATAGTCACTTATATTTTCCCCCCGCATGACTTCATGACATACTTGTAGTCCTCTGATGTTGCCTGTCTTTTCTTTCAAAGGGCATAAATTCTCCTTTTTTTCCTGTCCAGACAAAGCTCCCAGTTCAGCCAGGATGGTCTTTCTAGACAGCTCATTTTTTGGCTCATGTAGACAGCCTTCTTGGGTGCTTTTAGGATTTCTTTCTTAAAGCATATACTGTCTTCCTAGACTCCTTTGTCCCTCAGGACTGGCTCTCAAGGAACTCTCTTAACCAGTCCCCTAAAGAGGCCAAAGTCATCCAAGGATGGATGACTCTGGACATCCAAGGCAGTAGTTCTGCTGACTTCCCTCCTTACTTCTCCAAGAATCAAAAACCCAATAATTTCATGGTTGCTGTGCCCAAGATGGCCTCTCACTGTCACATTACTGACCCATCCTCCCCTGCTCACAAACAGCAGGTCCAGCAGGACACCTTCCCTAGTGGGCTCCCTCACCAGCTGTGTCAGGAAGCTACTTTCCACAAACACTTAGATATTAGAAAGCTCTCCTTGTTATGAAGATTTTACAATCTTCTCAGGGAAGGCAAAGAGCATTAATGAAACAGAAAGAGAGGTGAATTTGCCCTCTGTCACACACTTCCTCTCTGTACAGTGCCCCATTTCCAATCATTGTTCCATAGACATGGAAAGCACAGTGTTAGTTATTGTAAGATAACTTCATAATATATTTTGTTATCTATACTACATTTGACTGCTGAGTAGATTCTGAAAATCAATCCATGGAAGTGCATGGATGAGAAGCCCAGAGCAACTATAATATGAGTCACTGCTTTCTGCAATTACACTAAAATGGTAACTAATAGTAGATAATTCATTTTATTGCTGGAATAAGAACTGGTTTTCCCTGTGTGTATATATAGAGAACAAAATTAATCTCTGTATGTTTCATAAATATGTACTATATAAAGTAGCATGGAAATAACCTGTTTGGAGGTTTCAACTAAAATGATTTGTACAAAGAGATATGTAAGGCAAAGTATTTTAAACATCATGGCAAATATTTAACTACTTTGTCTTCATCAAAAAAATCACAACAGAAGTCAGTAAACAGACAAAGAGTTTCAATGGGAATTGTTAACTAAGCCAAACACTTTCTGCCTGAACATTATTTCATGTACAGAAATAGTTCCAGTTCAAAGTAACAAATGTTGGAGAAAAACACTGATATTTACTCACTTTTTCTAAATTTGAATAGAGGTTAATACTGCTGTTGTTGTCCATGCAGCTTATCAAAGGAGCTTTATTCTGCTCAGCAATGGAGTATGAGGGACAGACTTGGGCAACATTTAACTCCTGTCAGAAATTACTACCTACTCTGGAGATTAACCCAGATGATGAAAAGACAATCTTCTGCCTCCACACATCTGAATATCTGTCTGCACAGCCTCTCAAGATTAGACACATTACTGACAAACACCATAATAATTCATTTTCTGCCTTACCCTTTATTGCACTTTCACACCTGATGAAGTGTCTGTGGTTAGCAGAAGATTATTTCTATAGCAGCATCTAGGCAGAGCTGATGTACTTCATGAGCATTTGTAATTGTTCATCAGAACCACCAGAATGACTATAGGTCTTTGCAGCATAAAATCAGCAATTTTTGCTTACACCACAGGGCCATATACATTATTAATATAGTGAAAAAACAAATACTATTTTCATCATTAATAAAATCCAAGTTCATATAATAGACCAGTGAATTTCTAGCATTACTGTTTGTTCAGCCATCCCAGTAAGCCAGAATTAACATTAAACTGGATAGAAAACAACTACTAAAAACCGTATTTCTAAAATTTTCCAAATACTTTTATGTCTCTTCAAAAATTAAAACTTTAGTCAGCAATTAAAACTTATTATTCTTTAATTTCAGCCACATAGTAAACCTTGCTAAATATTTTTTGGCATCTTAAAAGACCTTTACAGATATTAAACCAATTTGACATTACTGAATGATTTCTCTAGAGGCTTAGTATTTAGGTGTGTATTTTGACCACATGCAAGCATTTCTCCTCTCACATATATATTTTGCTATTGCTAATATAAGTTCAGCTTGACATACCTATTGAAATGCAATGGAATCAGGCATTTGAGTTCTGAATCTCATTTCATGAACCTCAAGCAGAGGTTTCCTAATTTTAGGAACCAAAGTTTGAAGCCACTCATTATACTTAATAAAAAATTCCACCTCTGTAGATCTGACTGGTTTGTTTGGGTTTTTTGTTTTACCACCACCAAGAAATAGGACATGTTTTCCAACAGACAGCACAATGTAGGTTTGTAGAAATAATAAAATCCTATGCCACATTGCAATAACTTGTGGGAACACCATCCCTTAAAGAATGCACAAAGTCTGTTTCCTTTCAGGCTAAGTCAAAGCATTACAGACAGAACAGCCTATTTTTGCCCTGGGCTAAACAGATTTGGTGGGTTCACTGGAAAAAAAAAGTCCCTAAGCAAAGGAAAATCAAAATTTCTGCTTGATGATATTAAACTACATGGAATAGATGGCTATTTCTTCCCTTAATTCTGTGATGATGAAAAAAGAGTAGATACAAGAAGTCATGCATAGTCAGTAACTGAGTATCACAAAAGGCAAAATAATAAATTTTGTAAAGAATGCCCTGTGAGATGCTCAGTGGCAAAGAACACATTTAAAAATTTTAAGGGTGGTGTTTACCAAAAATAGCTTTACACTGTCTTCCTAATAAAGGCATGGAACTAGTTGAGATACTCAGATACACTTGCAATCTTCCATCTCATATTTAATTTTTCCTAAATAAAAGATAAACTTCCAATTCTGATTGTCATAAACAAACAAACCAAGAAAAATACCATGATTGTCTTATTTGGTGCTGGAATGCAACCCCAAAAATTCACTAGGATTCTTTCAGAACTGCTCTATTTCAAGGGGTGCTAGGTCAGATGACAGATATTTTCATCAGAAATAAGAGGAGTGCAAATATCTTCTTTTACATGGGTAACAAGGCCTTAATTTTATAAAGTTTTACCTACATGCAACAGCACCTGAATACCCTATGAACTACTTTTAGAAAATCTTTGTGAGAAAGAAAAATATAATTTTTCTGATTTTATTGTGAATCGAATTTAAATCATCTGAAAGTAAACACAATGCTCATTGCCACCTGCTTATCCTTTACTTGCTATATTTAACCTAAATGGCAGAGAAGCAGTGGGAAGTTGCAACAATACCATTCATGTCAAAAAAAGCACAATCTGAAACTACTACTATAAGTGTTCTTTTCATTCTCTAGCTTTTTATCCTTTTAAATGCTGATATTTGTTATCCAGCTCTCCTATCCAAATGCACAGGGTGTGCTGAGGATCAATCATAAACTCTGAAGAAAAGTCTTGAAATGCTGTACAATCTAACTTTGAATCTAGAACTTGTCAATTTTCCTATTAAAAATATAAAGGAATAATGCTTTGGTTCTTAGAATAATATGGAACAGAACTCAAATCCTGAGGTATAATAAATAAAGAGGGTTCAAAACATCCATAGTGAGACTTCTCTCAATGTAGCAAAACACCTCATTACAGCACTGACAGATAATTCCAAAGCCACTCTTTGGAATACATAAAATATATTGTATTTGGGTATACAGTATATCGATACATGCAGTTATAAATTGCTCTTTTTCTCCTGTCAGTGCAAAATGATGAACATTTTGCAAAGTAGTAAGAGTGGATCAGCTTACACATTCAAATTAAATCAAAGAAACACCTTTTTAGAGAGTGTTTCCTACAAAGAGTTAAATCTGTGCTGTAGCTCTTCTGTCCTGATGCCACCCATTGACCGAGTTCTCCTTACAATGCTATCCAAACTCCATGTGCATAATGCCAGAAATTACTGAAAATGAGAACAAGCCTTTACAAAGAGACCACAGAAAGAGCTCAGCTTGTACCCAGGCTCACATGTGTGTAAATTTCAAGACACACACAAGTTGAGAGAGCATAACTTTAATAATTGACTTCTCATATTGCTGTGTCTGGTATAATGCCAGCAGTTGAGCTCCAAAATACATTTTTAAGTGACACTGAAGGAAAACAGCTCTTTAGTAACTGTCAAAGCTACTTCCACTAGGATTCTGTATTAAAGTCCTTCAGCTAGACAGTATTCTTCCACACATGAAAAACATTGAAATCTGGAATTTCAGAGCTTTTTTTTTAACTGAAGGTGATGAACTTTATTCTTGGTTTTTGTGAATGCTGAACACTCAGAACTAGGAAGTGAACTACAATTTGAATTTCAGTTTTAAACTAATCACAGTGTTCTCTAGAGGGAATATTCACTCTAAATATAAAAAATACATATCTCTGCATTCATTGGCTGAAAAAGATGTGAATAATTCAGTATATGGAACAGTTTTCCTCATATATCTATTAAGATATGCATTAAACTGACGATAATGTTATGGCTCAGTTAATACCTAATTAATGTTCATTAATAGAGAAATTAAAAAAACTTTGGTACATGCAGCACAGAAGACTGGTATTCTGCAGCTTATTAGCACTAAAGCTCCTGAGCAAAAGATTATTTTTTCTTGTTATCTTTCAGACTTAAAAAACATCAGCAAAATATGGTACTTGGAGTCCTAATTAAGTACAATAAAACATAAGCTGAAGCTGTGACATTTAACAAAACTTCATAGCTCTAGGGACCTAGTCTTGAACAGGAGTTTGAAATATGAATGAATTTGCAATTCCAACAACACTTAAGCTGAGCTCAAGGTTGGAAATTTGAGTCTGAAAAAATATGAGAAGGTTAAACAAAACACTCTGAGGCAGAAGCACAACACAAACTTATTTGAAAAGCTGAGTGACATTTTTTATCTATACAGGTCTTAATTATTGTAAAAAGGATGGGCTAACAAAAAAAAAAAAAGATAGAATATTAAATACCAGGATAAAAAATAAGTCCAAGACATATAATGTAACTGATTAAATTTGTGGGGAACAGAAGTAGGAAGAAAGCAGCAAAATTATTCAGAAGCATTCTGAATAATTTAAGACAGTAAGATGACACGAAAAAGAAAATTAAAACTAAGGAAACTGGATTTTCAATACCAAGAGTATTTTTTTTCATGTCAGTGGAAACTAAAAAAGCTAGACAAAAAATCCTTACTGCAGTCTCAGATAAGCCATATCAAACTTCAAGAAATTTAAGGGATGGTAGGGTATGGTGGGGTGTTCCCCCTTCCAATTATAAAACAGGGAAAAATAACTTCTTTTTGGAAGTGTATTTCAGAAATGCCCTTAACTCTTCTAAGAGTATACAGTAAGTTTATTACCTTAAAACTATCTTTGAATAGAGCAAAAATATTTAAAGACCTGAGATCTCTCACAACATTTTAAAAGCATTCAAACACTTCACCTTTCCTCTATTTTTTTTTTTTTTCCTTCTACAAAATGTGAGGCTTTTTGGTCTAATAGCTATTTGACTTTACAAACATCTTTTTCTTTTGAAGTATCTCAAGGAACCATTCTGGAGGCTGAAATAATCACACCTTTTCTTCAGAAATCTTCAATATATGACTGGTGCATCTGCTACACTTTTATCTTTTCCACAGTATCCCCTGAATTTTTCTGTCTCTTCAGTTTCAGCTGACGCTTCACTGTCTGCTATTATTTTGCTGCCTGTAGTTGGGAAAAATCAAGTCCTTCTCATGATGAAGAAACTTCCTTTAGTTTCATGCCTTCCTTTACCTGTTTTCTCTAACATTTGGTTATCTCTGCCATGTCAGGGTAATATCAGGTAATATCGGGTTATATCTGCCATGTCAGGTAATATACAGTCAGGAATATCAAAATATATATGATATAAAAAAGGGAAAAATTCTACTGGTATTTTCCTGGATCTGACCATGGCGAATGAAGGTAGCTTCTAGATGACAAAATATTTGAGGCCTTTAATTTTTAAATATATCTCATGAAAAAGATGTATATGTGCTTATATCTGTTGTAGCAGCAGACTAATTCAAGAAGTTTTAACATTTGTGATCTCAGAGGCAAATTTGTGTAATTTTCTCATAGAAAAGGTCAAAATCTGTAGAAGTCCAAACATTTACAGGCACACATTTGGGTTTTCTTCTGCAAATCACAACTGTTTGCAAGGCATATGGAATTTTACAATATAACATATTGCACCAGTGTCCAGAATTGTTCACCATTATTGCCCTCTTGAAGAACCTGTAGAAAAGTTTGTTTATATCCTGGAACATAAGTCCCTTTTCCCTCTGCAGTATATAGGAAGCTCCCACCAAACTAAAGAATCAGATTTTCAGAATGACCAGTGCTCAAAAGCTGTGTGGTCTGTAAAGGTGTATTTTTAAAATACTTTAATAGTATTCAGTTCTTTATAATCCTGGACATTGTGTGAAGCTTTCCAATATATTAAAAAAAAAAAAAAAAAAAGAGTATATTTTAGAGAGAAGTATATTTAGAATCTTCTCAAATCTTCTTAATGCATAGGAAAAGCATCCCATCTAATCATAAAGTGTGGGTGGTAAGTTCATTATACTCATTTTGTTTAACAAAACCTTCAAATCTCATTTCTAACAATGCGTGAAGAGATCCACTATGCTTAAACAATGAAGAGAAAAGAAAATGAATAAAATAGTTTATGTCTTGTAATAAAGAGAGGAAAACTATCTGTGACAAAAGCCACCATTTTTTAATCTTTTCAAGATTGGTGCAAATAACATTAACCAGAAAACAAAAGACAAGTCACAACTTACAAAATTTCTCATCTGATTTGAACTCCTCAAAAAGTGTTTGTATTCATTTTCAAAGAAAATCCACAGAAAATAACTGTTATGCTTTTTGGGATAGAGATCAATACAGGTATCACAAATCCCTTCAATAACCAGAAGTGAAAGATTTTTCTTGGAATATTGTTTATCCTCTGTAATATAACACTTTCACACAACGCATTTATCACCCTATTATGTTCAAAGACCAGAAAGAGAGTTAAGAGCACTTAATTCTAGCAAAACTTTGCTCATTTTATTTTCCATCAGCCCACTATGATTATACTGTTAGACTGTTCCAGTTAGTGACAGCTTAAAAAGCACAGCAGTAGTCTGACTAGTAAACACATAAAAAGCAAATTATGTAGCTGCTAATGGAGCTGTTCCAAATAGGATACAGGAATAAATACATTCCATCTGCAACGCAGTGGGCAAAAATTTAAAGATATCCAGTGGTTATTATTTGTATATTTAGAGTTTTCTTGCAACAAAAGAACTTGAGCGTGTCGCACAACAAAGCCTCATGCAGGGCTGCGCTGGAAAAACCTGCAGAGCTCAGCACCACTCACACCTACTTACTCAAGTCTGAGACCATTACAGTTGTACTTCTCACAAATCTCCTGCTGGTCCTCAGGTGCCAAGCTCTCCTTTGGAGCCAGTCATGGCTTTCCATGTCACTCAACCTAGTGCCCGTAGATTAGCACACCTAATGTGAACGCTTCTGCTTAGTCAATGAGCTAATGGCTACATTTAAGATGGCAGGATTAATGTGCCCGCTGTCACATAAGGAACATGATTTATGCAAGTCTCAATATTCAACCAAACCTATGCTTTCTTTGTAATTCTGTCCAGAACTGAACTGTTTAAAAGCATGGGGAAAGCCAAATATGCTATAACATGTATCAAAAAATAAGAACTTAAATCCTCCCTAAAATGAAACATTGCAGGGGAAAAAAAAAAAAAAAAAAAACAACCAAAAAACTGTCCACTACTTTTGGAATTTTTCTACTTTGCCAACAGCAAAGTCATCACTTCTTAGTAAAAATATAACCAAATCTCATTTAACAGTATCTTTCTTTACCAAGCGGATGGGAATTTTTATTCTGTGGATAAATGCATCCAGAAGCTGAAACCTGCTCCCCTGCATTGATTCTACACCACTGCACAGGGTGATTAGCTCATCAGATTTAGATTTTCACTGGTCACCAGATGAGGAGCATAACACATGACAGACTGCTCTTCCAATGGACTGAAAATCTAAGATAAACACTGATCTTTAAGAAATAAAAATTAGTTGAGTTAGGTTTTAGAAAGCTTCCATTTGCATCACTTAGTATTTACTTAAAAGATCAATACCACAAACTACTGGGACCTAATAAAACAGAGTACTTCAGACATAAACCTCTTAAGAAATCAAATTAAATTCTTCAAAATTACAGGCACAATACCTAAGTTTTTAAGAAGAAAGTAGTGCATGAATTACTGCTGCTTCTATCTGCTTATATTCCAAAATCTCTGGCATCAGGATGAGGAATTCTCCATGTGCTTCACCATTAAAGATATTACACAAATGCCTTCTAAGAGCAAAACTTTCATGAACTAGTCTTACTAGTAATTTTCAGTACTTTAATTAATATATCCCACTTTAAAAAAAATTACAGGAAAAAGTAGTTCTAGAGCTTTTAGTCCACCAGAAAATATTGGCTTGCAGGTATCATAGCATAGTTTATCTAAGCAAAAATTTATTCCCAGGCAAAATGGATTCATGTTCACTCAGACTTAATTCTGATTCTGAAATTTGGAAATCCAATATACTTGTCAGACCTGCACACCAAACACACAACTGGAGCATCACCTGGTGGATTTGTATGGGTTGTTAGAAATTGATAAGGGAAACGCGTAGAAAAAAATTATTCAAACAAAATGGAATTAGTACTGGTGCAATTTGTTGTTAAAGTAGTGAGACAGACTTAGGTCACTTCAGCAAAACAGAAATTTCTTAATTTGAATCCTTCTTTTATGTCAGTGCTATGATATGGAATAATTTTTCTTTTTTTCTATTACATGTTTCCAGCATGACTACCCTTTTGGTATTTGGTATATTATTGCTGTTTTTAATTATAAGTTTCTGAGTAGAAGTATTTGCCTTACAGCTGCCTGAACACCCAAGGTAAATCTATCATTAATTATTTCATTATTATTCTCACTACTTAATAGGAGCTTTATGTAAATCTTATCTACCTGTTCTTAAAAATAAGAACAAAAGGAATCTATGCTTGTCTTCCTTTCATTTTCCCTTGTAGTTGAAAAAGAACACTGCTCACTTAGAAGCTTCCTGGTGCCCAATACAATATAAGATTGATTCCCTTAACTCCAAACTAATTATGATTTAATTCTCTATTTAATTGAGCCAAGCATCTTGCATGAACCATTGAAACTGAACCATATGAAAAATAATGTATGATTTAGCTCTTAATTCTGAAGGTCAAAACACTGAGGCAGACCTTAACAACGCTGACATTTCTGAGGTGTATTTGAGAAACAATTTATTGGCTGGCAGAAACAACTTGCTAAGATTTGCCATCTTCCCCACATGAGTAACCTTCTGTACAGGGTCTGAGCTCTGTGGAAGTCTTTAATTTGAAAGATAGCAGGTTCTATGGTGCCATGATTTTCCCTGGCACCAAAAGGGATCACAGGATGTGGATGGATGGATGGATGGATGGATGGATGGATGGATGGATGGATGGATGGATGGATGGATGAATGGATGGATGGATGGATGGATGGATGGATGGATGGATGGATGGATGGATGGATGGATGACAGGCAGGAAGGGATATAGAACAACTCCTCTTTCCACAGACAGGCACCAGAAATGAAGCAAGTAAATTCCTTGGGAGCATTGCTTGTCCTTGCCACACAAAACCAGAGAAGTGCTGGTAGCTCTTCTTCCCAGAATTCAGCTAAATACTGAACCTTTACTTAGAGGATATTAATAACCTGTTCTGTCTACCAGGTGTAACACCATGTCCTGGTCTCAAAGGCACATCTGGTTGTTCAGTATATCCCTTTAAAAAGTAAGACCTCTCTTGGAAATCATTTGGCAGCTAAAAAGAAGGAGACAACACACTTTTCCTTTACTTTTAATAAAAGACTAAAAATTGAAGGTTTTTTGCATTTATGGAATTCTAGATGTTAAAATAATTCCTGGTCCTTCTGCCAGTCTGTTCAGATTTCAGCCCAGTGAACATAAGACTGGAAATTGACAGCCAAGTCACCCATCATCTTTCCTCAAATGTTCACTAATTAATTGTGACAACAATTCCTGAAATCCCTGTAAAATGTGTTGGAGGCAAGAAAGGCAGGGATTGTATTTTTTACCTATCCTCCCTGTCCTCAGGCCAAAATCATACCCACAACCACTTGCTGAATTTTAGTAATAACTGTTTTCCTTTTGTTTTCCAAGTACAGATTCCTGCCCTAATTTACTGAAAGACTAAGAGACAAATCTATTTTTAAGTTGCTAATTGTGTAGACCAAGTGATGCAGAAATAAATTTCCCTCATTCTTTTAGAGTCTATGAGGATCCACAGAACCCAGATAACATTTGGATTTTGTAATATAAAAATAAATCCCGAAGTTTATTATAGTCTCCTAGCAGTTAGAGTCCTAAAGAAAAATAATGTATGAACAAAATACAGGAAGCTAATTCTAAGCCTCACAGAATTACTGCTCTAATTCTCTCTTACTCTCTCTCTTTTAAGGCTCCCCCTCTCACAAACACAGCAGTAGGAAAGAAGACTTGCAGGGATAAAAAGGTACTGCTGTTAAAACTATTATTAAAACACCACATGGGATGCTCAGCCAATTGTGGCATCTGAGTGGAATCTGTCTTTGTTTACATACATGCTAAATTGTTACAAAAAGCCTAACATCAGCAAAACCAAGATGGAGATATTTTAGTTCTTTGTACATTGAAAGATCTTAGTCTTAATATTTAAGGAAAAAAAGAAAAACAAAAACAAAAAATCCAGAAAAAAAAATCTTTTAATTAAGGTCAGTAACCTTCAGATCTGGAAAATAAAACACACAATTTTTCTGCCTTGAGCGAGTTTTGTGGCATCAGCTGATGTTTAATAAAAGAGAACTACAGATTATCAGACTAGATCTGAAGACATAAAAATAGAAGTATAGAAATAGGAAAAATAAGCTTTGGTAATACACAGGTTTCACAGTGGGGTAGGGCGCTGCCTCAATATGAATGTAATTTCTCAATACATAACATCATGGTACAGAAGCACATATGAATTAAACAGAACAAATGCAGACCCTCCCTGTTATTTTCTTAGCCTTAGGAAAAAAATTAACTGTCTGCAGGTCCCCTGACTTCTTCCTACTTTTACTGTCTTACCTTCCTTCTCTACTCCTCCCCTCCTTTTTTTTTTTTTTTTTTTTTTTTTCTCACACAGACTAACACAAGAAAGGTGCTGAAAAGAGACTCCAGCATCAGAGAAGAGGTAAAACCAAAGCCTTGGAACAGGGGTATCGCAGAAAGATCACCAAGCCATTAATTTTTAAGTGAGGGAAGGGAAGGGGAAAACTTTTGAAATATAAAGAAGGAGAAGAAAAAAAAAAAAAAAAAAAGCATTTCTGTATTTTATTGTACTAAAGAGAGTCTTCACTGATTGGTTTAGTCTTCATTCTTCTGGAAGTATTCTGCATTGTTAAAAGGACAAATTGCAAAACATTCTTTACCTTCAGCTCTTCCCCTTCCACCCAAAAGATACCCAAAAGCATTCAAATACGTCTATGGACGTCTATGAAATGAACCCATCAGTGTATAAAGACAGAATGTGCCTTCAGGGCTGAGGTTTCAACAGTCACACCAAACACAAGGACAAAGCACCCTGGCAGAGTAGATGGCTGCTGTGACACAACCTTGTGAGACTCAATCTCATGCATATTTGTAGAGAAACACAATGTACTTGTCTGTCAGCCTACCCACCACAGAGGCTGTCATCCTACAGGTGTGACAGACATCACTTTGGAAGCCAAGAGAGCCTTTTTGACAGAATGAAAGAACAAAATTATATTTTCCTGATGCATTGGTTTGAAATTCCCTAAATTCTAAGAGAATAAGAAGCAGAAAGCATGTTTTTCAAGGAAAAAAAAATCTCCAATCTTATTTACTCTGCAAGTACAGACTCAAAACTCATATTTAGGATTAACTTCTTAATGATCCATCTTTTTCCCTGAAAATAATTTATCTACTCAGCACAAAACTGCAGTGGACAAAATACAATGTAAAGACAGATTCTACATTGACTCGGTCCCAGTTCTTTCCTAAAAAGGGCACAACTCAATATAAGTTTCTAACACCTGCTAATTCTAGGTCCTGTGCCCCATGAGACAAGTACAAGTTCACCTGTTTCATTTCATTCATAAAAGGCTGCTGCATGAGAAATTAGGATAAATTAGGATGTTAAAAAAAGACAACAGGAGTTTTACTCATTTGAACTAATGCTGCTTAATATTGTCAACAAGGCAGGCATTAGAAAACAATCAAACAACCTTTTGAAAAGAACCAGGGCCTTGCAGTTAATGACAACATCAAAAATGGAGGGAGGTAACGAAAGAGAAGAATTCTACTCAAAAGAGAGTGATGGCTGAATAATATGAGCTCAATGAATGCTAAATGACAATTTAAGGGAAGAACCTTGCTAGGATTAATTTAAACAGATTCTAGAAATACTCACTGCTATCATGAAATCATTAATAACAAACCCAATGCATCTGTTCTGTCTTTGTGCAGTTACCTAGACTACAATTCTTGACACCACTGTACTGTAATAACCTCCATCTGCTCTGCTGTCTCTGTCATTTCTTTTGCTGTAACATATTGTGACAGAGGCTTCATTTACCTAAACTTATCTTGGCAACTTGTACTTCATTAAAGAGAATCCTGCAAGCATCATTTAAAGCTTTCTTATCTGGCCATGCATAGCTAAGCTTCATAAATCATTCTTTCACTTTCCATTTTGCGGCTTCTGGAAAGGTAACATTATTGAATTCAGATCACTGGAATAGAGCAGTACTAAAATGTTTATTGACCAGCTTTTAGGCACTGAGGTCTGCTTTGAATGCAGACAGTAATATTAGCTAAAGCTTTTGAATTTAAAAGGGATGTCACTAATGTGTTTTATACATTGCTATAAATACTGTTTGATGGCAGGCCACTTTAGCAAGCTGCTACTAATATAGCAGAAACAAAGTATTATTAACATATATTCCCTCCATCCTAGTCCTTTTAACTACAACATCTGCAAATATAGTATTATATATTCATAGATCTAAGACCTCAATCACAGCTCATAGTGCAGAATGTATCTGACAAAGGCAGCAGCAATGTGCAAAGGGACCTTAAACCAACCTTTATTTTCCCATCAGATCAGTCTGGCATGGCACCAGAATAACACTTGGGGCAAGTCACAGCAGCTGGGGAAGTGCCAGTGGTCACTCATTTCTAAGACAAGGGAATTAGTGGGTTTCTACCTCCATCCAGACTCCCATGTAGGAATCATGTGAAAACCAGCAATATGTATACTGCAAACAGCATTACTTCATGATCAGAATAATTTGTTAGTAGAATAAAAATAATGATGAGCCTGTTTACAGACAGATAGAAATATTCACTTTTGCATCAGATTCAGAAGAGAGGCCTGCTGTGCTGGCTGATGAGTCAAATCACAAATGTTGAGCTATAATAGGGTAGGAGGGAAGGAATAGGGAAAACTATATTTTCCAGACAAAACTTAATCAAGACAGAATGACATAATTTCAGATAAAATTCAGACAACTATTTTGAATTAATATTTGCTATATGAAACCACTATCACACCTGATCCTCCTGGTAACAGTAATATACAGTGGTTTAACAGTTAAGATTGAACAGCTTTAACAATGAACAGTCTGGGAACCTCAGAGATGAGTAGGATGATGGTCACTTGGATTCAAACTGTCCTTTGATCCACAACAACGACCTGAACTGACATGTCACACCTTCGGTATGAGCACTAGTGGGCTAGAGGGAATTTCGGAATATGATTCTCCTGTTAATATGGTCTATTTTACCTACAATAAGTATTATGTAGCCCAGAGAGACAAGAAAGTACATGAAGGTCAACAAAATACACCCTCTAAGCAACCTAAATTTAATTATCTTTCATAGTTTATAAAAATGCAGTGGTTTAAGACAAATTATAAGTTCCTTGGAAGTTAGACAACCTCCAATGACAAGGAAAGGATCTGTGGGAGCAATGAATTACACTTCAGTGGGGTAATGTTATAAATCCTGAGACAGCACTGAGAAGCTTCCAGTAGCAGCTGCATTTTGCCCTTAAAATGCCTCAATAATTGAACTAACTTTTAAATGGATTAAGCCAGAAATGAATAGTTCCAATTTAAAACATTTTAAAATAATTAGTTTTAAATTAATCTGAAGCAGCATTGCCATGTCTTTTCAACCACTCTTCCCACTTCACCTGCTGAGTAAAAGAAATCTTGATTATTCACACTGGCCCACAAATCACCCACAAAGAAAAAAATCTGGCAGGGCAATGTCAAATAAGGTTTAATCAGCCCTCAGGACCTGTACACCAAAAACATACAGCTGCCTCAGGCACCACTTCTCTGCCTTTTAAACAGGACCAATATCTAACAGGAACTTTCATGAAATATTATACTGTCAAGTTCTGTCTACTTCATGCCCATCCCAGGGTCTACTGTTTTGATAATGGCTCTTTTTGGTGGAGTCACAATGAGAGGGAACAAGGGAATGCTGCAAGGACAAAGTTGCCAGCTTGGAAGAACCCTTGGCCTCCATGTAGATGGTCACAAATGCCCCATAGATGACAGATACAGTTAGATCCTGGTGGCTGGTATTCTCTCATTGGATTTTGCATTGAAAATACAAATTACTTCTCTAGCCTGGAAAAAATGCTAGCTGTATTGCAGCAGTTTATACACAAAGTTATTAGCATGTTTTCCTAATCTTAGAAGTCATCTAACAAATAATGTAAACTTACTTATGGCTGAGAAATCTGTTGCTAGTCCAGAGAGAATTTTGTTATTAAGTAATGCTTCATTTTAATAATTTATAGCACAGATAATTTCATTTTAACTTAGAGGTTTGTTGGGTTTTTTTTTCCTTTTAAAATGTTTACTCTGTCTGATCAGCTACAATTAAGTCAAATCTTCAAGGAAGGTAAAATGAAACTATTATTTTTTAATGATCAACAAAATAATTTTCTGTTGGAAATTTAAAACAATTGTTTGTGGCTACTTAACTATGATACTTACAGAGGTAAGGGGTAAAAAAATCCTCCAAAACCAATAACAATTTGTGTCTAGTTCAATCCCTGCATGTCATTACAGTGATAACACTTTATCTGACGTTTCATTAGCAGATCCTAAGTTTTTCAGTAGTAATCTGAAGCAGCATATAATATTCTTTAGGGTACAGCATAAAATCCATAAAAATAACTGGGTCTTATCTATAGCTGGTGTCAACAGTCAGACATACTCATAAAACTTTGCCCATGAATAAAAGCATCCTAAGAGTCTCTGAGGAGCTGAAGAGCTGCTAAATTCACAGGCCTTCTTCATTTTCACAGTCTGAAAGCAATGGCCCATCAAAACACATCTTCTCTTACACCTTCTGTGCACAACTAAGGCATAAAACTTCTGAAAATGGAGAAAGAAGGGGGAAGTTAAAGACCAAAGTTAAATGCACTTCGAAGATTTCTTCTTGCAGCTCAATACACAATGAATTCAAATCTCTAGATGAACCTCAAGGGAATTAGTTAATTTGTAGTTCCTGAAAACTAAGTAACTCAGTGTATGAGTCTTTGGATATAATGATAACTTGTAAGCTTATGTAATGTTTGTAAAATACTTTCTGATCCTCAGGTGACAAAAGCACATAAGGGCAAAAATGGTTATCTCTAATTATGGAAGAGTTCATTATTATTTTTAAAAATGTAACCTAGAGTCTGACGGTTTTCTGTAATTATGTTAGCCTAAGGATGTCTTGTACAAAACTCTTTCCCTAATAAAAACATTTAGATATGCTGAAATGAATACAGATCTCAGTTGCTAAGCAATTCATAACCATTTTTTTTTTAAGATTATAACTCTAAAGACAAGGATAGTTACCTCATATATGTAGTTATCATATTTATATATTATAATCAAAGTGATGGTTTTCCCTCTTATTGAAAGCTGTCATTTATTTTTGAATGCTGATACTTTTAGCAAATTGTGCAAACTACAGTTGTACATGCAAAAATCTCTTTTGAAGTGAATTTTTGTTTCATATATTTTTAAATTTTCAGACAGAAAGATGAAAATGTTATGGAAAACCAGTGTCTTTCCCCCATTCAACATTATATTGACCATTCTTTAAAAATATTTTTAACACTTCTGTGATTTTAAAATAGAAATTACAAAACTGACAATATACTGAATTCTCCGAGAGATGCATTTCTATGCCTCCCTGAGAAATTCTGCTAAATTACATCAAGTGATAAGACTTTGGGTTAGAAAACACTGTTTGCATATGTCTAGCATATATTTGCTGGATCCTTACTGCAGAAGCCTCTGAGGAGTCCAGATGAAGCAAGACTTACCTTTGTGAGAGAAATGTGGGAAGCGGTGAACATTTTTTCTACCCTGTTTTCACTTCCCTGATGGCTGAATTCAGGCAGCATAAAGTGAAAGTTAAGTGAGAAAAGGGAAAGGAACGAAGGAAGAACGAGACCAGCATTCAAGTGTGCAGACAGATGCTGAGCAAGGATGTTACATGTGGGACTTGGAAAGGTCCAAAACAAAAAACAACCACAAACCACAAAACCTGTACATAGTATTTTTGTACTGCATTTGTTTTCATTGCACCTCTCAGTGATAAATAACTCCAACTCCATTTCAGAAACATGTAGGCCTGGCAATCCTTACTTGGTGCATGTTTCTCAAGCATACAAGTTTTTTTAGGTATTTCTTCATGAGCAGAGAAAATGGAAAGAGATTCCTCAAAAGGAGTCAAGCTTAGAAAGGAGTACCTGATGAACTCTCTGACAGCATGGCAAATATCGTGTTTTAGCAGATATGCCAATATACCTCTCTGATTCCACTAAAGGAAGACCAAAGCTCTAAAAACCCTGAAAAATTCTTTAGTCAACAGTTATCTGCAGGGCTTTTGGATGCACCTTGTTTATAATGAAACATACACACATTTATAAATCAATGGCAGTAGTGCTCTGATTATAAATATATCTGAATAAAAATTTCTTTCAAATATATCTATAAAGCATCAACTGATCTTGAACAGGGTTTAAAATTTTCACCAGCAAGGTAAAACGTACCATTTTAGTCATGAATCAGACTGTCTGAAGACTGTCAATGTGCCAAATTTACAAATAAGTTTATAAGAAGTTAGCAATATCATTAAAAACTATGATCAAAAGACACCCACACAAAAAATACTTTGCTAGTTATATAAAAATTGCTAATAGCATCAAGCTCCTTTATGCCAAGAGTACAAAATACAGTGAAAGATGGAAAGACAGTACCACACATAAGTGATTGCCTTTAACAGGAATTTTTCTAGCATTATTAAGCATCTACAAATCTGAGAATGCTGATTTCATTTTGCATGATAAAAAATCTCAGTGTCATTATCTAATCTTTTTTTTAGGCCATTATTAAGTTTTCATATAGAAACACATTATCTGTAATGTAGCTTTTCATTCACTTAAGCTGTTAGTTATAATCATATTGTTGTTACCTCAAAGAATTTAATCAGTTTCTCTGATGATCATGTAGAGTGTGATTACTCTGAAGGAAAAGGAACAATAAAAAAGAGAAGTCTGCTACTTTCCTGTCACATCTGCTCCCTGAAAAAAGGTAGGAAAAGGTACTACCTGCTGAAATTCTGATCAAGAAGATCCAAATTCTGAGCCACCGCAACAGTAAATTATCTGATGACATGGGTGGGATAGGTCTGGTTAAAAGAAATACAACTGAGTGGTTAGTGATAGGCAGCAATATCTTTGAATAAGAACCGTTTTGTTATCATTTAGCAAGCATCCACTGACTAATGGAGTATGACCCATTCCATATCAGATGCAGGTCTTGCTGGCTGGTAAAATTACAGCTCAAAGTTTGTGCCAAATTCTGATTTCTTTGTTGCTCTTTGACAACAGCAAGTGACTAAATTTGCTCTGGTTTGAGAAAAGCTTTCCCTGCTTTTCAAAAAACTTTCCCCAGAAATGTTTCATAGCAGGAACAAAACCCTAAGCAATCAAGATCAATGGATTCCCTGCAAAACCTCATAATGCACACACAGTTTGAGCAACAAGTATCTCATAGGCCTTCTTCACATGTGGAGAACTCAGTGGCTTTTCCACAGAAGTGGCTGTTACCAAGGAGATGAGAAGCAACCCTCCTGGTTATTCTTGTCTGTTGGTAATTAATCACTTCCCAGTCCTTACTATGCTAGAGTTTTACTCCTTGTATATTTAATTTTAACATGGTTGGAGAAGTGGGAGTTAAATTACTATTTGTATTAACTTCTAAAACAGCCCTCACTTTTGGTCATAGAATACATGGATAAACATCAGTGCTGTATACTACGACAAACACTATTTGTATACAGGTTCCAGAAGGGATGTTCTTCCACTGCCATTTATTTTTATTGCATTGTCCCCATCCCTTGATCTCTTCTTAGCCTGCCTCAAATGCATGCACCTTTCCCACCTGTATGGAACAAACCAACTTCTGCTATTACAGTTTCTGCTGACATCTCCAACACAGAATGCTTGATATCTTAATAGAATTGTTCAGTGCAGCAAAACAAATTACAAAAAAAACTTCTTTTGCTTTTTGAATTTTCTTTATAAAGTATATCACTGAAGCAGTCTGATGCTGTAGGGAAAAAGGCAGCCTCATGAAATTAATACATTCATTGAAGTTGCTAATTCTTGAGAGGTTTCTTCTTTTGGTGGAAAAGGTTTAAAAGCATTTAATGGTGTGGGTTAATAATAGTCAAGTTATTGAGTCAATTGAGTGATGAATTGGCAAAAATCATTAATGCTGGGTAGAGTTCTTGACCTGCTCTTTCAAAAGCAAAAGCTAAAAATGCCTTCCCTTTAAAACACCAAGCAACCCCAAGTGATCTGTGCCTGTGCAAATGTTTGATTGACACCTGTCTGGTGGGTCAGCATGATGAGTAAGACATTGGTTATTCTCAAACCTGTAAAAAATTATGGAAAAGACACAGTGCATTGATAATCAAGGCCAGCATTTTCAGGAAACATCTTTAATTTATTCTCAGGGGAATTTAATAACCTGTCTTCCCATAGGGTTGGGCTTTTTAAATCCCAGACCTACAAGGGTAACTTTTTCATCCATATTTATGCTTTAACACACATCTTTAGCAGTGACAACCACATTACCAAAACTGAAATCATAAAAAGAGTATCAAGGGAATACTTTACTTGCAAACAATTGCAAACAATATTTTCGAACTGAAACAGAGGCCCTGCTGTGAGCATGGGGAAAGGAATGAGCAGAGATGAGAAAATGTAAGTGTGACCTATGGCATGCCAGGCAGGAGGCGTACTCTGGTATGCAGAGAGGTTCATCTGGGAGCCATCTCTGGGAAGAGCAGCAGATGTAGAAAAATGCTGCTGCTAGAAATTTATCACCACTTGTGTTCTGGAAATGAAAGCAATGTTATCTCTCAGATTCACTTACTAAATACATATAGTTTTTGCCCTTGTGTATTGCCATTAAAAAAACCCAATGAAACAAGTATCACTCCAAGTATCACTCTCTTCTTCTATCTCTATCTACAAAGTTTATACCAATGAAAGGAAAAAAAATAAAGGCATCTCATTTTGGTGTTCAAAGCTTCTTCTTATGGTGTAAAGTTGAGATTCTAATGAAAGACCTTGTGTATCCACAAAGATTGTCACTCCATGCTGAAATATGAAATACACTAAATGATGTCTCTCTGGCTTTCATGTAGAAAAACACTTGAGCACCAGCACAGTGCTAAAGCCAACACCATGAATGGTGCCAAAGTCAAAGAGATTGTTCATACATTTAGACATTCTTCAGTTTCTTTACAGATTTGGACTCTTGAGTTAGTATTAAGTACAACTCTGTGAAGCTGGACTTTCAGTTCTTACACTGGATCTGAGACATCTTCACTTAGAGTCTTTGGCTTACTCATTTCTATGGGCACCTTCATTTCCACTTGTAAAGTAAAAGATATTTGGCTGCACCACCAGAAGTGTACATTACCTGAAATTTTTTACGTGCTTTGAAGATGAAAGACAAATAGATTTAGTTAACACTATATGTTGTTATTAAAGCTATATCTGACCCAGAAAGCTTAATATACTCAATTTATAAGCTACAATATATTTAGTCATGACTATCATTTATCTTGCTCTTCTGTCTTGATTTTATATCTTCCATTAGAGGAGTACTGGGCAGCAATAAATACAAACCCGTTGCTTCATTCATTATCTCCCCTGATGATATAATTTGAGTTTCAACAAAAAAAAAAATTAGCTCCCCCCATGTTTCAAAAAAAAAAAATGTTAAAGCATGAGTTCTGGAATATCATTCAAAAATATCATGCCCCTTTAGGGAACATGTGTGTCATTTATTTCCTTTGGCTCCAGAGAAAGATAATTTTTATATTTATTTCTTCTTAAAATGCACTGTTTTTCCCTCCACAGATGACAGCTTTTGGTTCTTATATTTTTTTTGCATGTGCTGAGCTTTGTGCTATCAAACTGATGAGAACACCTAGTACAGAGCACCAACAAACATCAACAGTGAGACAGCTACTGGCAGACAGTGTTTTGACACGTAAATAACTGCTACAGTCTATCTTTCTCTCAGTCTATAATTGCAGGATAGACTGCAGGACAGGTGCATATTTTGAGCTCTGTTGAGCACTAAAGTTTTAAAATGGCTCTCTGGGCATGGATTTGGATGGATGGCTGACATATCATCAGTTAGAAACATTGAAAACTTCTGTAACAGCACAGCCAACATCCCACAAACCTTCTCCCCTGTACTTTTTTCTATCAGAAGTTAACACGGAGAGCTGTTCCTAATTAAATTGCAGTACAGGGGGGAAAAGGAAATAGATGCAGCAATGAGCTGGACTATTGGATATACTGAAATCTTGCACAAAGAAAGAGAATAGCAGCAAAAATGAAGATAAAGGACCAAGACATACACTCTTGCTAAAGGAAATAATTATCAAATCACTGTCTTTATTTTGCATAAAGTCATCTGTAATTCTAACACTAGCTCAGCAAAAGGACTTCTTTCACTAAAAAAACTGATTTGGCCAAATGATATGGGATTCTTTTTGCTTGGACTTGACAATTTTTACAGAGAATTCAAGAGTAGCTGAGAGCACAATTTTAGTATTTTGCAAACTGAAGGGACTTCCTGGCCTGACAGAATGTAATATGTTATTCATATGTTGATCTTGAAATTTAGGACATGAGCTTGCTCTTGGACTACTACAGGAAAAAAAATTATGTTAATACAGAATTTTCATCCTGAATTACTCCAGCAGATTCCACATTAAAAAAAAGTGAGAAATTTTTTCATATGGAGTAATTCTTGGAATAATCCATAACATCATGAAGGAGGTAGAAGATCACTGTATGCTTAACAGAGTATATGGTACAATACTTAAATTCTTGCTCAAGAAACTTAGTAACCTCGGAACAAACTAGCAAGACTTTTCCAGAAACTTTAACAGGATTTCTCCAGTGCTATCGATACCACTCCTCAGTTTGCTGTTCATCACAGTAATCACCTGTTTTACAGCTATTATTAAGTGCAGTGTATGCGTGCAAGGAACAACTATTAAGGGGCACACGAAAGTATGGTGGTAAAAACATGGATCTGTTTTCAGGCCACAGTGTGCAAGGGCTTGTGCTGTCACCCAACGACATCAGGCAGTCTCACAAATGTGCTTGGAAAAAGAAGTGAGAAGAATCTACTATGAATTCTCTCTTCTATTACCCTATCAAGCTAAGTACTAAGGCAAAGGCAGCTTTCAGCTCCAGTAGTCTCCCTGAAACCACTGAAGGCTAAGCTGCACAACAGCTTTGCTGACTCAGACAATGAGGCCTTGGGCAGATATTGAGTACCCCTAATTTCTCCATTTACCAGCTGGAGTGGGTTTTGCCCCTACAGGCAGAAATACTTAAGTGATAGCTCTTCAGTTATTTCAGGCCATACAGACAAACCCAGCTGGTCCAGTCTGAAAGAGGTTGAGAAAAGCTACAATGCAGAGAAGGGATAAACACAAAAGTGGGGAGCATTTTCCAGCTACCATGGTTACTTGGGCCTCAGATAGCTACAGAAATTAAACCTGCAGATTGCTGCTTGTCTGCTCTTGTCCACGTGAAATTCTCCCTGTGTTTCAGCACTTAATTACAGGTATGCCATGAGGCAAACCTCAAAGTCCCACATTCAATTCATCCAGCTATGGGATAAAGTGACACACACAGCAAAACAAAAGATTGCTGACTCCACAGAAGGATCCAGCACTTCTCCAAATGGTGACAGCCTCTCAGGCTGTACCCAGAGTGGGAACTGGCAGCTTCTCAAGTGATATTCAAGTGATCAGAACCATTTCCACACCTTCATACTCCACTGGCAGGAGTCAACAGCAGCCCAAATTACCAAAAAAGCATAATCACTAGGAAAGGAGAACTGCCAACTAAAAAAGATACTAAGAAAATACCAATTATGCCCTCAAATACTCAAAGAACTGTGGGATTGCACAGCATGTTCACAGAAGGTCAGTGGAACCATATGGTCTGGCTCTTCTGGGAAATGTTTCATCTCTATAGTCCTCTGGAACACCACGAGTAATTACGTGAGTTCCCCAAATACTCACCGTGGTTCAGGGAGTCATTCTTTTACAGAAACAAGGAACAAATTAGGGGTCCATTTGAATTTTAACCCAAAGCTCAACTGTAAGAGTTATCCCATGGTTGTAAGGCATTCAGATCAGAACTCAAAATCTTGCTCTCTTTTGAGTGCTAATGGAGAACACAACTGAATTTCATTGATGAAAATTATTGGGAAGAAAGCAGAGCAACCACTGAGTTACAACTTATTCTCAGTCTAGTTCATGACTAAGCTAGAAGTGTTAAGGAAAGATACTTGTATCTGGAAATGAAAGATTTATAATCTGGATGAAGAGTTTGAAGATTTGGACCTTGTGACTGAGAAATGAGAGAGGAATGAACAGAACCTGTGGAGATATACAAAATAACAATTAAACAATTGGTATTATTATTATAAAATTCATATTAGTACTATTTACCACAATTTATAATGCAAGAACAAGTAGACAGTGATGCTGTACAAAACAATTTGAAAAGGAAAGTGGGGAAAATATTTCTACATAGCATATAACTAACCAGTGGTGTTCTTCCTGAAGGTATTATTACCAAGACCAATAGATTAGCAAGATTCAAAAAGGATTTAGACATTTAAATGCATAATGAGAACAGCCACAGCTATTTTAGATGAGATTTAAAAAGACAACATGTGAGATAAAACCTTGATGCTTCAGTGAATAAGGCAACTTCTTGCTGGTGGGCATTGGAAAAAAAAAAATTAAAAATCTTTCACAATTGTCAAACTATTCCAGAACTGCACCTTAGCCATCTGCTATGGCACTTCCTTCCCTTACCCTTGAAGCTGCTGGTGTTGAGCACTCAGACAGAATGCAAAACCAGACAGACTTCCTTTTTCCATTTCTACATTTCAAGTGTAAAAACAAACAAACAAACAAAAAGTATTATTATACAATCCAATTAAGTATGGTGATAGTGAGCTTACAGAATTTGAAAAGGAAAATAGAGCTTCTTATCCCAAAATTTCCTTTAACTGTCATTAACTGTAAAGTTTAAGAAACCTTTAAAGGAAAGCTTTAGCTTATAGAGAAAGATGTACACAATTTTCTGTAAGGTATATTTGGCATTTTACACTACCTCATAGTCTCTGGGCCAAACTCTCTGACAACAGGCAGCTCTACTGGAAAACACACAATCTCCTCGTGCGCTGTGGCCCTTCCTGTCAATCAAGTAGCAGTTTGTCCCTAAATTCTGCTTGCCTGCAGCTTACCACTCACTGAAATCTGACACCAGTCCTCATGATGCTTGAGGGGACAGACTTACTGGCCCTCTCAAATGAAACACATTTTTCCAGGTCAAGTTTTACCAGGCTTCCTAATAGTCAGCCCTCCTCCTTTCGTTGCCACTTCTACAACATCATCTTCCCACCCTCCACAATCCTTGATATATACAAATATGCAATCTAATCCTCCCCTGGTGCAATTTCCTCTTATCCTATCACACAACAGCTTCCATTCAGGTAGTTGTAGACAGCAATAAGGTCTCCCCTGAGCCACTTTTTCTCCAGGCAAAAAATCCCCAGCTCAGCCACTCCTCCTGAGACTTGGGCTTTGTTACACATTTAATGTGTTGACAATTAAGCAGGTCTAAAATAATCTCACTGAGAACTTTTGTCCATTCAGAGAGCTTTACAAAAACTACCGCATCCATTGGGCTAGATGGAGGTCTGAGAAACATTTCTGACTTACATGACTAATACATCTTCCAGCTGTAAATAAATTGACATTTAGATATCAATAATAGAGCAGGGATTGCACTTCTAGAGGTCATAACAGTCCCCAAGTGAAAAGAAACCATCTTTTGTCTGTTACCTTTGCAGAAAAGTCAATGTTTAAATGTAACTGAATTTGAATGCTGATATAAAAACACATAACATCCACTTGGATCCTGTCTGAACACAATGTATTTATATTTTCACCATATGCCAAAAACATCTAATTTGAAGCAGGAAAGGAAAAAATAGCTATTTATTTCTTTTATAACAATCTGGCATACATACAAAATTTGAATTGCTTTATTTTTATGGATTATGTTGTAAATTAATGTAAATAATTTAACATGTAGATAATTCACTGTGCTGAAAATGACTGGCATTTTTCAAGAGTATAAAGAGAACTACTTGACTATGGATGTCAGCAAATGATAAAAAGTCAAAAAAGTCTTAACAACTCCCTGTAAAATGTTTCAGACTCCACAGATTGTTTCACATTATAAATTGTACAGTATGTCAGAGGCTAACAAACAGTGTGCAGCACATATTTTGAAGATCTGTTTGCACTTCAAGCAAAAAAGAAGATTGCTTTAATTTTTTAAGAACCAAAGTGACTGAATGAGTACATGACCATATTGCCATCCATGCCATATTGGATTTCACTTGCACTTGGCTCAATCTATTGTACCATCAAGCATCAGAGGGTTTTTTTTTCCCTGTAGAAAATTACCAATATAAGAACAAAGAAAACGTCTTCACTGATTGCTCAAGGTCATTCCTAGAGATTGTTCTTGCTAAATAAGTCTGTGGACATGGGTGAAAAAGCAGTAATAAGTGTCAGCTAGATGCAACCAATCACTCAAAGGTGCAAGCCACTAACTCAAAGGATGCCACAGGTTTTCAAGTGCATAATAATCTCACATGTTACTTCTCTCTTAATTAAAGAATCTAGTACTTCTTGAATCCTCTTTTATGTCACATATGATGTACCTCAAAAATTCAAATGAAACACAAAAATCCCAATATCGTCCTATTAGATTAACAGTTGATCAGGCACAAATTATTTTTCTGTTTGGTCAGACTTGGACAACCACACAAGTTATGGATTTGTCTATATTTCACTGTAAGCATAAAAGACATTTTCCTATATCAGCAGTTAGGAGGTTCCATTAACCCGAGACTGTAAAATATACATAACATTTACGGGTACAGGATACAGTCAGATGGGCTACGCTGACGGGCTTCTGTAGCAGATGTCTTTTTTATTTCTCTGAAATAACATAGCTGATGTTAGAGCTAAAATTTGTAATTAAAATACAGCACACTTCTGAGAAATCTTACCTACCGACCACTCCAGTCCACACAGCCTGGGATGCGGGATGCTGTGAGTCCCGAGCTAAATCCAGATTCCACGTTTACAGCAAGCTGCTATATTTATAATTGATGACAATGCTAATTACAGGCATACAGACACACATACTATCCTCATCTCCCTTTGAGGTGTCAAGTGTGACTATATAGCCACAAGTTGCTGCATGACTATATCCTTAACATATTCCTTTTAATGCAGAGGGCATAAAATTCTCATTAACAGTAATTGGAGTTAGAAGCAAGAATTCCAGGAAGGATGTGTTGTCTCATTGGATATTAACTGGAAATACTGTAAAATATTCTGTTTATGCATTGTTAGAATTCTGAAGCCCCCCCCCCCCCCGCCTTTTTTTTTTTTCTCCTTAAAATTAAGACCCCTATGAATAAGTCATTTGGAGCTAAATAAAGCTCATGCAATTCTGGAAAAGTGTGCTTGTGAGTTTCCCCTAGGACACAGACTTTCTACTGAACTGTAGAGTTATAAGAAAAGAGTTATAAGCTCTACAGCACCTACTTGCACAGGTAATAAATCCCTACCACAGTTAATGGATCTAGTAATTTTAGCTGCGTCATGTCCGCTCAAAATTCCCACCATATTTGGGCTTATGAAATGTGTGCAGCTCTACTTCATGATATGCAAGAACCTGAGTGTGTCAATATTCGATTACACACAAGACCACACCATTGCCGCTCCATGCAAAAGATCATGGACAAGAAGGTGTAGTTTACGTCAGGATTCATGACAGAGAAATCAAAAACCCTCAAATTTTCTCTCAAGCAGCAATCCTTTCCAGGAGTCACCTATAAGTTCTTTACAGCTCCATCAGAAAACTGCTTCTGCTCAGAGACCAATCTTTCTAAGCCCCACAAAATGCATTTCATTATACTGGATATGTCAGGATAAAATCTTCATTAGTGGACTATGCTTGTCTCCTAAAGTTTAGAAAATAATTTCCAAGGAGTCCAAGGAAATAAGGCTATGGTCATTCCAAGCATGTTGACAAACTTCAGTCCTCAAGATAGCCTGAATATAAAATGTAAGAGGAGGAAGGAGAACACATACGGATTTGATCACTGATATTAAGACTCACAACAGACATATTAAACTCTTCTGCTTTAAAGGTAATTGCCTGATGGTCACAATTAGAAAAGGTGATCCTTCCAGCTGCCACTCCAATCTATAGGATGTCACATGGCCATTTGTTTTAAAAAAAGACAAACAGAACTGCCTTCTTCAATTGTTTATTGAGAATTGGTTGCTTGACAGAAAATAAAACCCCAAGGATGCTTCACTAATTGATTTCCCAGGGCAAATCTATACAAGGATACAATGTTAGTTCAAAATAAACAACAGTATCATTAAGAGTTAATACAAAGCACTTGTATCAATTCTCATTGGCTGCTAAAACTATGGTCCTTTTCACACAGTAGCTGCTACCCAAGATAAGGAACACCTTGTACAATTTACAAGGAAACTTTCTTCTGAAGGATGGAGAACATTCTAAAGAAAACATGATGGCTGGAGGAAATCAAACTAACAGTCACTTGCAAAATTTTGTCAAAAAAGAACTTAAAAAAACCTCAAAAATCAAAACCAAACATGCTAGAAAGTAGCATCCTCTTATTGCCCTTTCATTGCTTGATTGGTCAAAACTGACAGTACAATTTATCATCCTCACTTCATCTCTTAGGGTTAAACCTTTCCAAAGTGCTGCAGGACTGAAAAGGACACTGATCCCATCCTCCTCCTCCTCCTCCTTCCGTTAACCCACTGATAGTTCAATAAAACTGGCCAGGATTTTTCCAAAGCTGTAAATCTACACCGCCGGAGTATACCAAATCTTTTGAAAGCGTGGCAGAACCAAACATCTGTAAAAACATTAAGTTCTTAAAGTAAAATCCTGAAGGAAATTAGATAAACTATATTTATGTGCATGATAAAATAAAATATGAGTATGATAAAAAAAAATAACCAAATAACAAAACAAAGCCACAAAATTCAAGGATAGACACACAATTACACAGAAAAGAACAATGGATGTTACTGCTCTTTGTATGAAAAATAAATCTCTCACCAGACCTGACATTACATTTTGGTAGTTAGATTTTTCCAACTGAGCCATCTTGCTGTATTTAACACGTTTGTAGGACACAACTCTATCACATCTCCAGCAGAAGTTCAGTTCAGCCCCATCAACCCCTTACTGATTCAGCAATGCTTTTGTGCTTTTGTGACCAGCAATGAGTCTACATTATTTCAGCCTCTCATGACTCCAGTTTACATGGCAAGTTTAGGGGGCCTACAGCAGCTCACTTTGCAAGGCAGATCCTTGAGGAATCAGTATGTTCCATTAGAAGAGGTCTTGGCTCTCTTTGCAAAGTTGGCTGCTGCATTTATTTTGACATGTTTCTCTATAGAGATGACCAACAGTTCACATACACTGCTATCAAGTCATCAGATGGGGTTATGTGTCTTCCTAGAGTTGCCTGTACAATGAAAGCTGTGAAACCGAGCATAGCCATTTCTTGGCTCAAAGGCAACAATAGCTCATGTCACATGCAATGAAGGGGATCTGGACAGCACCTGCAGAATGCTTACTTTCTCTGTTTCCAAGGGACTTCCTCCTGTCCAGAACTGACCTACACTCAAAATAGCATCTCCTTGCATGGCCCAGGCAGTGCTTAGGATTAGATCTGATTTTTCCATGGAGAGGAAAAGGAAAATGGCATCCTTTAGCTTCTCATCCTTATAAGCACTGCAGAGATAACACCTTTGTAATCTGTTCCACAGTTTTATAGCTGACTGCACTTGCACGAAGACAAAAGATCATTTCTTTTAGGAGGTCCTAATACTGATTTAACACTCAAACTGGCAGTGCTCTACACTAATACAGAAGTTATATGGTGCCTTTGAAAGCACATTCACATTGCCATCAATAATACTTATAGACACAGGGGTGTAAACAGAATATACAGAAAACAAATGTAGCATACATATTGTAATGTTGCACCTGAGCATCTCCCACAGACAACTGCCTCAGCTTATGAGAGCTCTTTGTAACACTCCATAATCCAAATATTTTAACAATACTTTGTCTGATAAATCATTCACAGAAGCAAATGACATTTATGAACAGAAATGAACCTGCATATCTACAAAAAAATTAATTATATCACTTGAAATTGCAGAAAATTATGTAAAAGGTTATGTCATTAATCTCTGTTACTTACATACTGAAAGTCCAAAGAGTGGCAATTTTTACAGTCCAGGTACTTAAATTCAAACTCTTAATAATGGTATTGGTTTTTTTGCTACAGTACCATGCACAAACTAGAAGATATTTTACAGTGATATGCTGAGAGTCTCCAAGAACTATGAGCAACTCCGTATTTTTTCCTGCATAAAATAGCCACAGTATAATGTGCAGTGATGCATACATACAGTGCCACATTGATGTTCTCGGCACCATTAAGTAGTCAACAACAGAAATAGTGTAATACTGAATCTTAAATTGTGCTAAAAAAGTAATATAAATTAATTTTTTAGCAGAGTTTTATGATACTCTGTGCACAACACCTACTGCCACAGGCCTAGAATCTCCTTGTAGATTCTAGAAAATAACCCTACCATGGCAGCTCTCTGGTGCATTATCAAAAACCTGCTTATCAAAACCTAGACATACACACAAGTAAAAAATTTAAATTTTACTCCTTGTTATCTAGAGTAAACAGCAGCTTAACCAAGGCTACCTTACTCTGTCCTATAAGCCTGAGGAAACTGAGAAAAGCCTCACATAATCATTATTTACTATAAATAAGTGATAATATTCAACTTTTTACCACCTCAAACACTCACTTCTATTTATTTACATTTACCATAACTACTTCTAAATTCTCCTGCATCTCTAATGCAGTTATTATCATAATAATTCTCAGGAGTTAGTCCTAAGTATTCTCTCTATGAAGCAACATCAGATACTTATTAGTTTTTCAGGTCTGTATATTTTGGTCTCCTGAGGAGATTCTGCACTTCGTTGTCTGTGGTTCTTAATAATTTCCATTTACTGGATGACATTCCTATGTGCCTCTGATCAAAGTTTCTGATCAAATGCACAGAATTCCACTCCATGAATGCATATGGGTTGTTTTGCACTCACTTTGCTGACTTCATCCTCAGATCCATAATCTCAGTTTTATCAACTACACCTGAAGAACAACAGCCTATTCCAGATCTAAACTAAGTTTTAGCATTTCCAAGTCTGAGTGGCATGAGGGAAGCCATTGAATTCCAAGCTGCAAGCGAGGTTAACAAGTGGGTTGGTGGGGCTGGGGAGGCAGGGGGACACAGCAACACATGATACAAAACAACCCCAAAACCAACAAACAGTAAAAAAAAGCATGGCATTCTTGTTTAGCCCTGATTATTTTTCCTGATAGCAGCAAATATTTATTCATTAGAGAGTTTGATTCCACCAGTAGCCAAATGGGTTTGCTTTCTCCACCCTCTTCCCTCCCAAAAAAGGATTGTTCTGATTCAAAGGAAATAGATTCAAATTTATATTTTCTTAAATATGTTTTTTGCAATTGTACAAATGTGCTAGTATTTTTAAACTTTTTAAGAATTCTCTATTAAAACCTACTTAAAATCCTAGCTTTGCATATTTAGTTATAAAAGAAGAAAACACATGAAAAAGTAATAAAAACAGATACTGAAAAAATTTGAAATTATAAAACTGAGAGGCCATTTCCTAAAGGCAATTTTGAGACTTGCAATTGTGAAATTTTAATTCCAATTCCTGAAAATATTATGAACCACACATTTATTCGAGAAGGAAATACTTGCCATTGACCACCCCAATCTGCTCTTCGGGGAGAGAGGAAGAAACCAAGATTTTCAGAATACCTGTTGTTGGCCATCTTTATAATTGTATATCAGTAAGTCACTTTAAAAGAAGCCATCTCATTTCATGACTGCTCATCCCAGATTTAGCTAAGATTAAACATCAGCTCCTGTTAGCCTGTCTGTTCTTCTATCCTAATCAAATGTTGAAAACACAAAATCTTAGAAGAAACCATTTGGTTTCAACATCATACTTGCACTTAAGAGGAGCTAATTAGTTTACAAAGTTACGCAAAGACACACAGGCTTTGGTTTGGGTATATCTAGAAAACTGCACTGAATGTTTGTACAATGCTATGAAGATCTGCTTCCTTCTGAATCCCTCTTCTTATTCAGCTGCCAGGATGTATTGAAAAGTTTATTGTTACCAAAGATTTCCTACAGAGGCTAAGTCTTCTTATCCCCCTAAGACTTGAGAAATGTTTGCATATTTTACTGAGGGCAATGTCACCAAGACAAAGCCTGGAGCAGCATGTTTCTGCACTGGAGCATTCCACAGGAATGACTGCAAATTAGACAGAGGCTATTCCATCCTGCTTCCCTGTTGTTGGAGACAGAAAGTAATTAGCTTCTGGCTTACACCAGCAGCAAAACATTAACCCCTCCTGCCCCTAAACATTAGCTCAGCTGTGCTGGCCATTGAATTGCAAAGGATGGAGATACATCTCTGTCCATCTGCTTCATCCACTCCAGAGAATCAGCATACGTGCTCTGTGCTTGGCTCCTAGAAGTCTAGTGTGGGAAATCTTGAGATAGCAGGGCATCATTTGGATTTGCTCAGGCCTGATACTCAAATCTCAATCTGGCATTCAGTGACTGCAATAAAAGAAAGGGCAAAGATGTCTCCATGGATGCTGTTGTTCTGGAACAAGTCAGTAGATCCAAAGAAGGGTGCAAAGCCAGAGAAGGATCTAGAGCTGGGTTTTCTCACTGTCTTGGCTTATTGGTTCAGCTAGATCAGGTTTACTTAAACACTGTTTTGGATTCGATCCAATAAAGGCAATGTTTATTCTTTAACCTTAACTCCATTCATCTGTTCCAAAAGCCTAACTTTGAATAGTATTTCATCAAAGTAAGTATTTCTTCAAATGTTCTTATTACAAGTACTTGAAACATACTTTGTAGGAACAATTTTTCTTCGCAGATACCAGCCTAGCAGCAAAGTAGGCTAAACACATCCATCTGACTCAATGGGCCAGACATAAAAATGTAGGCTTGAAAGAAATTATGTCTTATCATTTGAAAGATGGAGCCATTGCATTGGCATTAAACAGCCTGTGCATTAGATCAGACAGCAAATGAGATATTGATAGAACTATTTTGAACAGTCAATAAGCTTTCTAATGATTGATAGCTTTGAGCTAACTCTGGCAATATCAACATCTGCACTTGGAAACTGGGGATTGAAACTGTAATGCAATATTCTCTTTGTGGAATTCATAAGCATAAGTCAAGTGTGGGCAGTGGCTCCAACTGAGGGATTTGCATTGGTCTCTTTCTTCATAGCATAAAGAAAGAATGACAGCAAACTTTGCTTGTTTTAATCTTTCCATCTAAATCCCACCAAAGCTGTATCTCAGAAGGTAAAAACAGGGAGAAGAAAGCCATGGAAGAAGCCAAGCTAAATCACTGAGCATGCTAGTCCCACAGATTTCAATAGAAGTCCAAACAATGCTACTGTTGCTAATGTAACAATTTTACAAACAGAGAACAAAAGTTTTCCCTTAGAATGTTTTACATAGTATATTCAAAGAGAAAAAAGCATCCATTGAGAGAAAAAAAGGAGCAGAGGAGAAAACAAATAGCCAGGACTTTTACAAGTGATGTCAAAAAATTATTCATGCACTCCTAAGATAGCTAGATTTTTAAAGATCATGTGCTTTGTGCTTTCACAGTATAAGCTTCTTTCACCTCATAAAGAATCCAATAAAGAGCCACTATTAAAAATATTCCTTGTAAAAAAATTCTTTTTATAAAATAATGTAAAAGGAATTTTAATTCCCTAATCTCCACCTATTAATGATTAAAATTAGTGATAGCATATTTATTTTGATTTAAATTTCCAAGCTCTCAAACTGATAGCAATGCTCTGAGAACTCTATAAATCCTGTTTGAATTACATGTATTCATGTATAGTACTTCCTATTTGGTTAGCAACCAAGTTTCCTTTCAATTTCATCTGAAATTGGAGAGGGAAAAAGGTGAAAACAGAAGTCTGGTAGTCTTTCCTCATTATTTATAAACAAGTACATCCCCTTGCAATCTAACTGAATTTGATATTACTATTCCTGGTTTATTAGCTCACACTTGCAAGAGATTTGCAATTCTCTATTAGTAAAATAAAATGCAAATGACATTAAGATTCTCCACAGCAGAGAGAAGGTCCTAAAGGATTACTTGGTCAAATTAACAGTTAGCAGTTTAAAACCTGAGCTGTATCAGATCACAAGTACCAGCATTGCTCCAATTGTCTCTAAGAGCAGTGATGATTCAGTACGCACAGGCACATTCCCCTTTCTCCCTCTCTGCACCTGACATGGATGCATCCTTGCCCCCCTCTACACAACGCAGAGCAGAAAGCTCCATGCCTGAACAGTCAGGGATTCTCTCTGGAAAACTGACTGTCAGCAGAGGTAGCTCTTCTTTCACTTACTTGGTGTTATGCCAGTATGAGCCTACAATCATCCATGACACTGCTCTTGATTTATTCTGACCAGGATCCACACCTAAGAAAAATACACTGTCATAATCTACTTAACAAATGCAAAATACTTCTTTCACCACTAGCATTTTGCCCCAAGGAGGTAACCTTCTTCTCTACTTCAGCACTTGCATGAGGTTTTTAAATCCCTCTCACAATGTCTTTCGTCTCTTTGCCTTTTCATAAACACGATGTTTGAACTGGGGTGTTTGGGTAATCATCTCTACTGCAAACTTCACGATATCCAAAACAAAAAAAGTGTTCATTTTTAATTTATACTCTTTACACACATGCAGAAAGCTGTTTGCATTTTAGTGCACTAAAACAACACAGTGGCAAGGTGTTCCAAATGCAGAGAGGTGATGTGGCAGGGTATAATAACAGCGAGATTACACATAGAAAAAGTAATTGAAGAGAAACAGTGAGGACAACAGACGTTTTGAAAATGAATGTCCGCTGTGTTCTTTGTTTATTTTTATTTTACTGACTCCTTCATCTAATATCAATAAATAAGCAGGCACTCCAGTTTATAAAGGTATCACATTCTAAGCAAGGAAATAAATACACTCTTCAAAATTTCTTCAAACACCTTCTAACACCACAATAGAAACAATTAGGAATGGTGATGTATTCATGAATAAAGAACAAGACTGGCACAGTGAAAAGAAAACAGACAGAAAATTTCCCAAATGGACATGTATTGTTTTTTATATTGAGAGTTGGAATCAATTTTGGTTAAATCTTTGGTTGTTAAAACTAATTTAAGGTGTTCATACCCTGTGAATTGTGCTGACTAACAGTAAAAAGCTTGTTTATTTACAGCCATTGACAAGCAGTGTCAGGAGTCATGAATTGTAACTAAAATAGGTAGCATGGATTAGGAAAATAAAAAAAACCTACAAAGTATGATTGCTTAAGTTTATAATGAGTTGCACTCCTCCAAAGGTTACTGGTGTGCATTTACAATGTATGCCACCTAGTGGGAGCAAAAATTTGATAAAAACATTAAAATATTTTAAAATGTTAAAAATTTAGCCTGCCATTCTGCAGTCTAGAGGGAAATTAGAACTTGCATTAGGTATTGAAGCACTGTGTTTACACACCAAGACCCTCAAAGGAAAGGGTTTCTGATTGACTATTATCTCCTCCTTGCTGCAAAACATGAGTAAAAGTCAGTTAACTTATGTATGAAAAGCTGCTGTTTGATATTGATAGTTCATCATTCGCACTATGTCTGTACTGGAAACACAGCCGGCTGTAGGTAGTGAAGCACTTCTATTTCACAGACAGACAGACCTTTGAAACTCACTACGAAAGTTACAAAACAGACCTGTGAAATTCACTAAGAAAGTTACAAAATAGACCCATGAAACTTACTAAAATTCAAGTCAAAGACCAGATAAATTCAAGGATGGCAGACAAAAAAGTCAGCTACTAAATACTCAGCTACTTCTAGTCTAGCAAGTCTCTTGAAAATACAAGACAAGACTAAGAGCATATGAAGTATTCTTCCACTAGTCTTGCTCCTACTGCAACTCAATATTTGGGAAGTAGATGGACTTTTTTTATGTGATTTAGCTCAAAAATGCTTTGTTTACATAGCTTATGCCTTAGTTATTCGAGGGTAATACAGAAATACTGAACTTTTGCTCAGCAAAGTTCATAGGCACATTGATATAAAGTACGGAGTAAACATACAGGAATAAGATTTAATATTTATGATACAAGGCAATGAGCTGTAATCTCATTACCTGACCTTCAAAAAAAATAAAATTCTGGAAATGGAGGAAGTGCCACTCCATAATCTTGGCTTAAAATCTAATCATCTTGTATAATTAGCTCAGGCATGGCAAGTAGCATGAGACTGGAGGATGAGCACAAGGGCCTGGAGGTCTCGGCCCAGGTACGCTTCACAGCACGGCCACAGGGAGAGCCGCCTGCCTGCCCTCAGCTCGCCGTGGCTGAGGAAACAAGCGGTGTGCAGCTTGATGCTGCTTCCCCAGCGGCCAGCTCGCACGGAGTTACAGCACCTGGAGAACTCCTCTCAAGGCTTGTCTATGCCTTCCCTGCTAAAGGAGCCGCAGAGCTCTCTGGTACCGCGGCAGAGCCTGCAGAAGGGGAAAATGGGCGCAGAGAAAGCGCCTCCGGCCTACACGCCCTGCCCCAGCCTGGGCCCGGCACAGGGCAAAGCGCGGGCGCTCCTCCGGCCTCGCCTGATGGCACCTGGCCCGCCCGGCCCCTGTCCCAGTCTTTTCCTCTCTTCTGCCTCCAGCCCTACTCAACTCCAAAGGATTCACAGGCTGGGGTCTGCCGGGAATCAGTCACTCGAATACAAGAGAACGTGCCCAAGCACTTGCCGTGAGCACAGGCAGCGAGGAGACAGGTGAAGGTTGTATTTCCTCCTGTCCCTCCTCCCAGGAACACAGGGTTCTTGGTCCGCTCAGTGAGCACCGCTTCGCTCTCAGCCCAGGCAGCCCAGAACTGCTTTTCCCGAGCCCATCCTGGGGCGCCTGAGGGCTGAGGGCCCGCACCTGGAGCGACGCATCCCCAGGGCACCTCCGGGGCCGGGCGAGGCACAGCCTGCCCTCCGGGAGCGCTCCCGAGGAAAACGAACGGGAACATCGCCATCGCCACCGGGAGCGCTGCGACCTGCGCCAGGCTCCTACCATCAGGTGCCACTGCTGTTATTCCCTTTTGTGCTCTCGTCAGCAGCGAGTGCTTTGTTTTTCGCAATTCCCCGCAAGTATTGCGAGCCCCACCGGTGTTACTCTGCTTTTTGTGTCCTTTGTTCCTCAAGTAAGAGGATGCTTTAAAAGAAATTCTCTTCCTTTTAATTAAATCAAGGCTATTGCTGCTGTGATTTGTCTCGCTCTTGTCTTAAGAGAAAACTTCAAAATTACTTCTGCCAGGGCTTTGAGTGCTGAAGAAGAGGGCAAAGAGGAGAGAGAAGGTCTCATGCTACTCAAGAATAACTCTACTTTCAAAAGAACCTTCTTCATTCAATCATATCTGAAATATCTTTATCGCAGATATACACATTCATTCCCTTTTGTATGTTGTTTCAGTTTTTTCTTTGTGCAACTTGAGATATTCTTCATATAAGATCTGAAATGTTGGAGACAGTAGATGCATTTTTCAATTTATTCTGATGGGGTTTTTTACATGAACTATCACACAAATATGAAAGCAGTTCACAATGCATTTCAGTCCTATAAATTCATTTCACTTTCTAAGATTTGGTCACAGTTTTTTCTTCACTTATATTCTTCTGCCTCAGGGATAAGAGTCAGTAAACTGAAGCAAGACACTGTTTTCATTATTTTGGGCCAGCTAAAGAAAAGTAAATTAACACATTTATTCAGGTTTTGTGTAGGTAGTAGAAGACATCCTCACCTCTTGTCAGCTCCTTATGGGAAGAAAACAGACTTTTTCATAAGCAAAGCACAAAGGCAGATAATTAGTCTGTGTGTTTAGGGGGTCTGATTCTCAGTGGTATTGAAGGTTTGTCATATTATATGTTGATAATCAAACTACTGATCCAAGTAGTAAAATGTGAATTTTGACACCACATTTTAGACCACCACATTCTAAAATATGATGTGTAGATGTGGAGAAAAAAAAAATGAGCAGGGGAAATAAGAAAAACACCTGTAACAGTAGAAGGAAGCTGTATAAAATTATGTCCTCCGGGGGTTCCCTGGGTTCCCAGCCAGTCCGGAGAGTGATCCTCGGCTGGCCGGTCCGCAGGGAGGGGTAGATGAAACCCGGAAAGCTCCACCAAATAAAGACGAGACGTCTCCCGAGCAGCAGGATCCGAGAGGTTTATTGTAGGAGCACGAGGAGAAGGCAAGGAGCAGCAACACTCTCGGAGGGAAAACTGACTCAGGGAGCCCAGTACAAGGGCGGGACCGAGAATATAAGGGCAGGGGGATAGGAGTGGCTAGGGCACAAACCAACCAATGGGTAACGGGTAGAGGGGAGGAGACGGGATGGGGTGACATGTAATGAACCAATCGGGATACAGGAGAGGAGTGGCATTCTAACAGGGTCCAATGGGATTAACAGAACAGAAGAACTTTCTAGAACCGGGGAGTGTGTTAAGCTTTGACAGACAGCCTCAACTGGGGAGGGAAACAGCATGTGATTGACAACTTCTGGCTATATTGAAGTTGCCTCCCAAGGGAGGGCAGGGACCCCTCCCACAACTCCCCCTTTTTGGTTTATTAAAAAAACATTCCCCATTGTTCTGGTTAACAATTTCTTAAAGATAGTTAAGGCAACAGAAATTAAGAAAATTATGATTAAAACCCAAACTAAACCTTTAACAATTGGAATGGCCCACCCAGGAACACCCCATTGAGAAAAGATCTTGTTCACAGCGTCCACAGCCCCAGTTTCAGTCTTTAAGTCCTTTACCAATGCCTGGATCCGCTGGATGCTGGCTTGGATGGATGTGCTCTTTGATGACAAATTGAAGCAGCACATCCCCTCAAAGTCCTCGCAACTGTGGCCATGGGCGAGCAGCAGAAAGTCGATGGCCGCTCTCTTTTGTAAGGTGGCATGCCTGGTGGTCTCTTCTTCCGCCAAGAGATCTGATAAGGCGGCAGAGGTAGCATTGGCCTGCTTACTCATCCAACACCCCAGGTGAGAAATCTCACCGAGGGCCTTTGCTGCCGCATACCACGGTAAAAATATGGATGCAGCGACCCTCTTTCCTTTGCCCCAATCATAAATTTCCGAGTCGCAATTTGGGCCGAATTCCCCATAAGATCTTTTTTGGCGTGCTGATTGACTTCCCCTTTTCCAATCCATAATTTGTGTTTTGTTGGGGGTTAGGGTAGTAAGCCTGCCAAGGCTACAGGGACCCCCTTTGATCTTAGAGGGGATCCCAGCCCACACCCTGTCCCCACAGATTAAAAACACACCCCGAGGGAGCTCCTTAGGGTATGGGTAGGACTTGATCAGAATCGGGCTAGTATAGTTGCACCACTCATTAATATATTTTTTGTCAGTTGGAGTGACCTCTTTGATGTTATACTCTATTTTTCCTTGAGAGGCCTTAGTGTAGAATCTAATGCATAAATGAGCCCTCGTGGACCCCAGTAGGTCCAATTCCTGGGGTTCCTGTGGTGCCTGCGGTAGTGTCCTTATCCAACTCCCCCAGGAGTCCGCCGAGTTGGGTTTCATAGCTGTGAGTGGAAAATCGTTTTCCAACAGGGGGACTCCCACCAGGCATGTAGACAACGGGTTGTCTACACCTCCCATGGCCATGCAGAGTTGTTCCTGTCCGATGGACTTTGCCAGCGTGACCCAGACGTTCTCTTTGGGCTGTGGTACGATCCAGCTTCCTGCCAGGTGAAGCCACACGATGATGAAAAGTGCTGCTGCAGGAAGCTGGTCGCTGCAGGGTGTTCTGGCTGCTGCGACTGCCATTCTGGGTGGACCAAAGTCTAATAAATAGACACATAACGGAAATAAGAATAGTGACCCCTTTGAATCCCCATCCTCCCCCGTGTAAATCGAAATAGTAACAAAACAGGAAAACAAAATCAGGTCAGGTATGAGGGAAGAAAGGGTGAGGAAAGTGGTAGGACAGAAAAGGGTGAGGGATGGTAGGGGATGGGGTCAGAGGATAAGCAGTCCAAGCCGGCGGGAAATGCCGGTTAGTTATTAAAGTCCTGACGGCGATACTGGCTGGTCTAGTCTTCTTCCTTTTCCTTCGACTCCACGCGACGGTGGTTTCTGATGGAGCTGGCGTCTCGGGGGAGTGTTCCGGGGGTTGGCTTTCTGTAGAGATGTCCTCCCGGTATGGTTTGATGAATTTCCCGGGGATCCACCTGGGGCCCTGTTCTGTTGAAACACATCCATACCCTCTCCCCCACGTTATTAGAGGGTATGGACCTTTGATAACTTTAGACTCAGGGTCTTTTATGAGCACAGGAGGCCTCTCCTTCAACTGCGCCCTGGTGTTATTATGGAAATGGCGCAGGATCGGGGGGTTTGGCTCGCGGTCTGAACAGTTCATGAAATTGAGAACATACAGGGCCTTGCACAACCTCTCTACAGGGCTCGTGGTGATGGCCGAATCGTTTTGTTGTTCTAATAATTTTTTAATTTCCTGGTGTTTTCGTTCCACGATTGACTGCCCTGTAGGGTTGTGTGGAATTCCTGTAACGTGGTCAATGCCCCATAGTTGCACAAATTCCATGAACTGTTTGGACACAAACCCTGGTCCGTTATCAAGTCTTTATAGTTTTTGGGACACCCAGAGTGGAGAAAGCCATATATAGGTGTTTTATAATGTCTTTGGTTTTTTCCCCCGTATGCGTGGAGGCGAACACTGCCCCCGAGAATGTGTCCACCGACACGTGGAGATATTTGAGCCGCCCAAAGGAAGGAAAATGAGTAATGTCTGTCTGCCAGATGTCCAATGCTCCCAGTCCCCGGGGGTTAACCCCCGTCGCTACTGATGGTAATGCGTGGGACTGGCAGTTGGGGCAGGTGGCTAAGATGGCTCACGCCTGCTCCTTAGAGATCTTAAATTGGCGGCATAGAGCTGGAGCATTCTGATGGTAAAAGGCGTGGCTCATCTTAGCCTGCATATGGACATCTGGCAAGGTGGGTCTTAGAACTGTCTGGTTTACAGAAGTTGAGGTGGCCAGCATTGCCAGGGTATCTGCTCTCCGGTTACCCTCAGTGATGTCACCTGGCAGGTCGGTGTGTGACCTAACATGCAGAATATGATAAGGTTGCTCTCGGTGGGAGATCAGCCAAATTAGTTCTGAGAGCAAGCTGTAGAGCGTTTTGTTTTGAATTTCTTTGAGCAGGGCATGTTCGGCCCGCTCTGCTATCCCGGCTACATATGCCGAATCAGTTACCAAATTGAAAGGTTGCTGGAATTTTCTGAAGGCTCTCACAACCGCTGCAAGTTCAGCGATTTGGGGGGATCCCTGAACTATTTGGACGTCAGATTCCCACTTCTGACTGTCCGGGTCCTTCCAAGTGATCACTGATTTGTGGGATCTTCCCGACCCATCAGTGAACACTGTGAGAGCATTTTTTAGTGGTATTTTGCTTTTAAAAATTTTTGGAGCCAGGTATAAAGTGTCTTTAAATAATTTGTGCTTGGGATAGTGTATCCGAATTTGACCAGGATAGCTATCTACTGAAATCTGCAAATTTTCATTTGTTTGTAAAAGGAAATCCAATTGGTCCAAATTTAATGGTAAATAGATGCATGCTGGGTCACACCCTGCGAGGGTCCGGAGGCGCTGGCGGGCCTTAATGATTAGTTTAGACATGATTTCAGGATATGTTGTTATTGTTTTGGCGGGTTGGTGGGGGAGGAACAGCCACTCGATGATAAGGAGTGGGTCTCTCTGGCTGTCGTCCCACTGGAATAGCAGGGCGTGTAAGTTGGGGGACTTACCCAGGATGGCACACTGGATTGGGAGGGACCGCGCGACCCGATGCGCCTGGCGGGACTTGATAGCAGCTGCGACTCTCTCCAAGGCCTCACGGGCATCCGGTGTGAGATGTCGTGGGGATGCCAGGTCGCCGTCGCCTTTCAGCAGGTGGAAAAGTGGCGACAGCTCCTCTGTGGTGAGCCCCAGGAGAGGTCGAATCCAGGTGATGGTACCGCAAAGCTGCTGCAAATCCCGCAGGGTCCGTGGGTCATCCTTGATGACAAGAGACTGGGGCGCGACGGTCCTTCCCGTAATTAGGAAGCCCAGGTATTTCCAGGGGGACGACAGCTGGATCTTGTCTTCTGCGATTTGAAACCCCGCATCTTTAATGGCTTTAATGGTCCTGTCCAAGGCTGCTTGTAGGTATGTTGAGCTAGCAGCACAAATCAAAATATCATCCATATAATGAAGGATGATGGCCTCTGGAAAAAGGCGACGAACTGGGGAAAGGACCTGTGCCACAAAGGTTTGGCAGAGCACCGGAGAATTCTTCATTCCCTGTGGCAGAGTGGTCCATTGATACCGTTTGTACGGCTCACCTCGGTTGAGAGAAGGAACCGAAAACGCGTACCTGGGAGCATCTCCGGGGTATAACGGGATGTTGAAGAAACAATCCTTGATATCAAGGATTGCGAGCTGCCAATCCTGGGGCAGCATAGAGAGAGAGGGAAGGCCTGGTTGCAAGGGCCCCATATCCTCAATAACATCATTAACCCTGCGTAGGTCTTGGAGCAGGCGCCACCTGTCTCTGCCGGGCTTTTTAATAACAAAGACAGGTGTGTTCCAGGGGCTGGTGGAAGGTATTAAATGCCCCAGGCGCACCTGCTCCTCTACTAGTTCGTTGAGCGCAGTAAGTTTTTCGATTGGCAAGGGCCACTGGTCCACCCACACCGGTGTATCAGTTTTCCAATTAAGCGGTGGGGAGGTGCGCTCCGCAGTGGCCCAGACTAAAAATCCCACGCAGGGCTAGGGATGTCGAGACGGGCACCCCATTGGGACAATACGTCCCTGCCTAATAATTTGATGTTAGATGCAACTACGAAAGGCCGAATTGTGGCAACCTGGCCCTCCGGCCCCTCTACACACACGAGGTGCTTACTGCGTCGGGAATTGACGGCTCCTCCGACGCCGGAGATTGTGCCACAAGGGGACACTAACTCCCAGTCGCGCGGCCACTCTGCCTGAGGGACGATGGTAACGTCTGCACCGGTGTCTGCCATCAGGTCCAACGAAATGTTTTTCCCCTGAAAGACAAAGGTAGTTTTAATAATTGGTCTTTGTCTGCTAACATTCTGAATGAAGAAAGCAGAAGGGTCTTGATCCGTAGGAAAGTCTGATAGAATGTTGCAGCCAGTGTCATTGAAGTGCATATGATCGGTAGGAAAGTCCGATAGAATGTTGCAACCAGTGTCCCTGAAGTGCATGTGTAAGATGTAGCACAGAGCTAAAGGAGACCCTCTCGGCAGAGAGAACGGAGGATGATGGCACACCACGGAGACGTTGAGCTCTGCCCCTGGCTCGAAGTAGACGACCTCCGGGATGATGGTGAGGTCGTCCGGCGTGCTGATGGAGTCCCCGATGAACAGCACTGTGACGGGGTGGTCGCAGTATGGTGGCGGCAGGAATCCTACCGGGACACGGACCAAGTCCTCATCCAGAAACATGATATGGATGGAACTCCGGAGGACTTGGCGGCGGGCACTGTTCAGTTGTTGAGTCCGTCTGAGGAGCCGGAGCCCGTCCTCCTGGCTGCGGATGTCCGGAGAAACGTGCCGTTGGGGCAGTGGTTCTCTGGGAGCGATGGCAGCACAGGGCGTTGGGACGGGCCATTTGTTGTCATAGCGCGGCCCCTCAGCGCGCTCCGCCTCCCATTTCCCGGCCGATGATAACGAGGATTCCTGTAAGGGGGTCTCGGGGAGGGGTTATAATGAGGGTAGGACCTCTCTGGTGGCCAGTGTGGGCAATTGGCTTGTATATGGCCCAGCTGGCCACAGCCGAAGCAGCGCGTGTTCATGAGGTCCACCATTGCCTCCCCCACACCTCTGCTCACCGCAAACGCCACAGTCTGCTCCATCGATGCCGCTTTTGTGCACGCCTCGACCATCTTGGCGATGGTCAGCTCCGGATCCTGGGGGAGAGCTCGCAGGATCTTCTTTGTCTCCGGGTTGGCGTTGGTCAAGGCCATCTTACGCAGCAGTTCTTCTCGAGCCTCGACGTTCTCAATCTGCCGGTCTATAGCCTCCTTTAACCTGTCAATATACTTAATAAAAGTCTCATCAGGGCCCTGGAGGATGGATGTGAAGTTCTGGAGAGGGGTGGTTCCATCAGGTATTTTTAGTAGGGCCTCCTTCCCAGCATCTCGGATGTCAGTTAGCAGATTGTCGGGAAGGAGGATCTGATCTTCTGGTTTACTAAATTCCCCTTCCCCTGCCAGCGCCTCCAGGCCCTCGGCGCCATCTCCCAGCACCTCCTTAAGGTCATATTTGGTTAGAATAGGTTTTAATAGCTTTTTCCAATGTATTTCCCACAGAAGAAATTCTGTGGGGGACAGCAGAGCCTTCGCTATATATCGAATGTCATGCTGCACCAAAGTATGTCCAGTAAAAGTAAGGTCCAATATGTTTTTAAAAAACGGGGAATTTCTCCCATAGTCCTTGGCTGCCTTCCTCAATTCCTTCACCTCCGTGTATGGCAGCTGTTCCCACCGCGGTTCCTTCCCCCTCTTGAGTCTAACCGGTGCCGCGATTGGGCCTAGATCCCTGGCGAGATCTAGGTCCCCATCCCTAATGGCCTTGGCCCTTATCCGGGCCCAGCCCTCCCCTGGCTTGGTTGTTGGCCGGGGGTCGTCACTGTCCTCATCCTCTTCTGAAGATGAGGCAGGACAGGCTAGGGCTCGAAGCCTCTCCCTTGCCGGTGGGTCCTGGTTATGAGAGACCCTGCAGGCCAAGATGGCCTGCTTCCGGCAAAGCCTACTTCCGGTTCCGGTAGCGTGGGAACCGGAAGTGGCAGGAAAGGGGGCGTGGCCTGACCCACCCACTGGGGCATGGCCTGACCCACCCACTGGGGCGTGGCCTTCTGGTAGGCCTGTCCCACCCACCAGGGGCCCGCCCAGGGGTGTGGCTAGGGAGGCAGGGTGGGAGGGTCCCGACGTCACCGAGATCGACGCATGATGGGGGGCGGGACCCGACGCAGGGGCGGCAACCGACGAAGGGGGCGGAGATGGTAAAGTGGCGGGAACCGGAGGGGTTGAGGAGGAGGAGGCGCCATTTTGTGTCTCAGGGCAATCGGCCACGAGGCCGCCGCCATTTTGAGGTGTTATTAAAACAGAACTGGAACTGAGAGTAAAACTGGGGTTGGGGGCATGAGGATCGAGGGAATGGATAGGGCTCGTGCTGGGGTGGCCAGTCCCAGCACAAGAGAAGGACAGAGTGGAACGGGAGGCAGCAGGGAGACGGTGGCAACCCTGTGCCTTATTTTGGCAGGATCTATCTCCCGATCCACCCTTAGGGGAAATGGGGTTAGGAGCGAGGGGGGCGGAATAATGGGTAGGAAAACTGGGACCCGAACTTTCCCCTTTTTGTTTAACTAAATTAAAAATAATATCATAAATAGGAAAAAATCTCCCGACCCTAAAATTCCCAGAAACTTGTAAATCATAAATATAACACCCAACTTTTCCCCAGAATGAAATAGAAAGAACATCCTCAGTAGAGGCATCTGGAAAATGATCAAAAATGAAAATAACAAAAGATTTAAGGACCCGCTTATTAAAAGAAACATTCCCCAACTGAAGGGTAGCTTTAACTTGGCAATAAAAGTCTCGTCTTGCAGGGGAGAGGCGGTTACCCATCTCCTCGCTGCAGAAGAGAATCCCCACCCGAGCAAAGGAAAAAAGGAAAGGATAAGAGCCTGCGTCGGCTGCTCTCCTCGAGCAGCTGCACTCACCCAACTACGACGCGGCGAAAAGAAAAGCTGAGGCGGGGTAGTGGAGCTCTGCTGGTGTTGTGAAATCCGGGGCTTCCCTTGAAGCTGCAGGGTCGGATATCCACGACTTGTCAGCAGATCCAGGAGATAGGAGTCTTCTTAAAACAGAAGAACAGCTACTCCTGGGATTGGCGGCGAACGGCGCTTGTAATCCCACAGCGCAGGGTCACAGATCCTCACACGGCAGGAGACGCTCGTCGGAGACCGGGGCAGCGATCACCGTGTTCGAGGCGCCAATTGTATAAAATTAGGTCCTCCGGGGGTTCCCTGGGTTCCCAGCCAGTCCGGAGAGTGATCCTCGGCTGGCCGGTCCGCAGGGAGGGGTAGATGAAACCCGGAAAGCTCCACCAAATAAAGACGAGACGTCTCCCGAGCAGCAGGATCCGAGAGGTTTATTGTAGGAGCACGAGGAGAAGGCAAGGAGCAGCAACACTCTCGGAGGGAAAACTGACTCAGGGAGCCCAGTACAAGGGCGGGACCGAGAATATAAGGGCAGAGGGATAGGAGTGGCTAGGGCACAAACCAACCAATGGGTAACGGGTAGAGGGGAGGAGACGGGATGGGGTGACATGTAATGAACCAATCGGGATACAGGAGAGGAGTGGCATTCTAACAGGGTCCAATGGGATTAACAGAACAGAAGAACTTTCTAGAACCGGGGAGTGTGTTAAGCTTTGACAGACAGCCTCAACTGGGGAGGGAAACAGCATGTGATTGACAACTTCTGGCTATATTGAAGTTGCCTCCCAAGGGAGGGCAGGGACCCCTCCCACAGGAAGCATCAAGGCTCTTTGTATCATTATGTTGGGTTTACCAGGATGTCTTAGAGGAGGCATTGACATTTTCTGCAAATACTGTTAGAAGATGCATTTCCAAATCATTCTATGTTTTACAAAGGAACATTTCTGAAAAGAAATAGGCTTTCTGAGAGCGTGCCTTCAGCTAGTAAGGCAGTCCAATGAGAAGCTGGGACCAAACAGGGGCTTCTTGTGCTACATTCATAGTCCCGTCTGAATCCTCTGGGCTGGGTCTAGGGTTTGGCTGACCCCACAGGTGGTTTGGGGAACCCCTGTTCCATGAGTTTCCAGTGTGATTCCCTGAACTTGTTATTCCTCAGTCAGAGAAGTGTTGAAAGAAAGGAGGATGGAGGGTAGCAGAAGTACCCCTATGTACAACAGGTTGCTTGGCTGACATTTTAATTTGAAACCATCATACCGCAATAGAAACAAGTGCTCCAAAGAGCTGGAGACTTACCTGGTACAGATTGATAGAAAACCATGGAAAATAATTTTCCATCTCTTGTTTTGGTCCATGTGGTTTGAAACTTACTTTATTTCAATTCTAATTGACCTGCTTCCAAGGCAGTACATGGAAAAGAAAACAGGGAAAAGCATCACTAGAAATAATGTACTGAAGAATGTGAAGTCAGTTTTGGTCAGCACATCTTAAGCAAACAAAATCAAAATGGTTGAGCATGATCTCCCAGTGGACTGGTAACTAAACCAAAAATTACACTGTTGTCTTGCATTTTTGGCTGACCTAGCCTGTAAAGCAGATTTAAATTTTGGAAGAAAAACCTACTACTGTTTTTTAACTCCTCCAATTCTTTTCCAGCCTTTAAGGTAACTTGATGTAACTCAGTGTAATTTAAACTTCAAGCTGACTAAATTTTCAGAACTCGATAACTCTGCTGTACCGTATCTTCTTTTTTAAGGTAATGTAATTTGAAATGTATTTGTTTTGTCTAGCCTTCTGTGACCTGTTGATCATCTACCTCCTTTTGCTCAACATTATTTTCTGAAGAAAAGTAGTACTAGTACACCTAGTCACAGCATGCTATAAAGAAAAAAAATCTCCACAGTGGCTATTTTGGATCAGTGATGTTTTATGACAACAAATAAAATGTGTATGAGGGAAGTTTGATCTGAGTCCACTTAAATTTTAAGAAAAATAATGGCCCATAAAATTTGTAGAAATGAGCAACAAATCTGCTTTCAGACCTTCTGATGTCTTAACAATATACTTTTTTTCTCTTCACGGGTAAGTTGTTTTCAGATCTAGAGATAAATTGAAAATGTAAAGCTGACACAAAATTTGTGTCTATTAAGTTCTAAAAATGTCATATCAGACGCTTAACACATTACCCTTTTCCTACTGAATATTACAGTAGTTCCACAAAGAGGACATTAGGGCCAAGATGAAATTTAAGACTAAAAAATCAAGTGGGTTTGCAAGAGATAAAGCACTAGATGTTTTGGGGTGATCTGAGTTATTGAAGAGAAAGAAGTATTTTGTTATTGCCAACAAATTGACTTTAAGTTTCTTCTCACTTAGCTTTATCCATAAGAAAAAGACTGATGGTCCTCTTACTTACTTGCTAGTGGCTACGTCAAAAAAAAAAAAAAACAACAAAACATAGAGGTGTAATACCTATTTAAAATATTCAGTGTTGTTAATGAAATTTCATGAGCAAACTTATCTCTGCTTTACTGTACCAGAGATTTTCAAAGCCTTATAGAGGGAAAATTGTATCAATGATACCAAGAAGGCACTAAGTGTCCTCAGCTACTATAAATTCAATAAAAACAGTAAGAGCTCCCCAGAACAACCAGCAACTTAAAGGCTTGCGGCCTTAGGCACTGTAATCATTTACACCTGGAGAATAATAGAGACATACAAGCAAAAAAGATCCTTTTTATCCTTTGTTTTAAAGCACGTTCCTGTCAAATATACAGTTCTTCTCTCATGCTGTCTCTTTACCAGTAAGGGTGAGTGCATAATGATGGCATTCATACAGGCTTGCTAACAGCTAGATCAATGATACTTGTGACATGAATAGTTTCCTGGGCTGCTTCTCAGAGTTAATTTTGATGGTATTGCTTGAAAAAACACATTTAGCTTTTGGGTTCCTTGTATCGATTTTTGTTTTTCTAAGTGTAATGCTTGTTTCACCCTAATATGTAAGTGTTTCCTTAAAGTGGATCTATAATGAGGGAGTTTAGACTGTGTTTCTTACCTATCTCTGCTCACTATTAGCACTGGACTCCCAAGGGTACCTTGTGCAGTGAACTATGATAATGAGGTTGATGGTTCATAAAAGGGCTGATGTGAAAAATTACTGACCTGTTTTGGAGATTAAGTAACAGCACCTTCATCAAAGTCTGCATATCACTTTTTGTTCAGCACAATGCTTGTAAGTATGGTGGTTGTGCTGTTGCGTGTTCCATGTGCCAAGCTGATGAAGAAAACATTTGCAAAATAGAACTAGTGATGTGATTAGTTGTGCTTCTCCCAAGACAAAACACGTCACTCTGTAATACAAAATGTGCAATGGGTTAAAAATGTATGCAGCTTCTTGCAAGATCTTTAGGTCTTCCTATGCCTGCATCTTTAGTTGGGAGAGTTTTGGAAGGTGCAGGTTAACAAACTCACTTCCCCATAATACAGATGCTGCCCTTTTGCCCTATAAAAATACCTGTGATATTTGATTAAGCTGCAGCAGTATCAGTTGGTTCTCTACCTATAAACAGGCTTTCTTGTAACCATTCTCTTTCTGAGACACCATGCTTTCTCTCAGTAAGTGGGACATTTATTCCTTTCTCTGATCTTGCTTTTGGTGGTAATGCAACACACCTATTGATTCAAATTTAAAATCCCAAGCAGTACAGGTTTAGTAAAAATGAATTGCTTGTCATCTGTAGGACATCTGTATAGATGTTTTTTTTTAATATTTGTCCATCAATTGGTTTTTGAAGGTAGCCAATAGAAATTATATCAACTGTGTATTTTATTTCCTTGATATTTTGCTGGAAATTTTTAAACCTTCTCATTTATGCCTGCCAGACTTCAGCTGGGCACATTTTTATGGGTGAAGAATGGCTCTGTGATACACAATGTGTATTTACATGTGTACCACAATAATATATGGTTTTCTACAGGAAGCATAAAAGCTGTTGTCATACTCTTAGTAGTGTTAGATGATGCCTAATTTGTCATTTTATTTTTGGAACATTCAGCAGGCTGAGCTTCATTGTCCTACTGATGTAGCCAACAGAGAGTTTGCATTGATAGTCTTCCCTCATTAGCATTGACACTGCTGGTTGTGCTAGCTTTCATCTCTCCCCATAGCTGTTGCTTTGGGTTTTTTGCTACAAGGACTCTCAAGCATTGAAATGAGCACAACTCACTGTTGTCCCCTTGCTGCAGTGGGATTGTCATTTCTGTCCTTCATGATGTCTCACATGCATACAATTCCTGAGGAAAAAATGAATTCTGTGAAGTATCTTGCATAATTGTCTGTTCCTCTGTGATGTGTATAATGATGTGTAACATTATTTTGGAAAGTCATGATCAAAAGTTGAATCCTCGCTGTATTCCTGCTTCATGTTTTATCAACATAGTTGGCAAGCAATTGTCACAGTCCCTTTTGCAATGACATACTCCCCTCTCTAAACAACTGGATGGTTTTGCTGAGCTTATCTCTGACAAAGTGCCACAAAATAAAAGAGGCTTTCTGCACAGATAGTGGTATTGAGTAGTACAGGAATATTGGCACCACCAACAAAATAGGGCTGCGAAGTGCTAGGTAGATATTGTGGCAGTGGTAGAGCAGTGAAAGAACTTGTATTGAAAATGTCACATACAAGGAAGCCTTTTAATTTCGTCAGTACTTTTCACATTCTCTGTGTGTTTTAGACCTATCACTACTTAGTGTGGGTTTAAAAAAAATGTAAATGGAATATGAATTATTTTGGAAGTACAGTACTCTACATTTCGTACTCTGTAGGCCTTTGTGAAGATGAGAGTAAGCTTACTTGAAGTGAAAGTCAAGGTAGGTTTCCAAAAGATGAGCTTCAACACTTCATACATTTTATGTGTGAATGAGTGATTTGTATGTACCCAGGAAAAAAATCTTGTACTATGAAGAATGAGTCTTGAATGTCAGTATTTTGAAGCTTCTGGCTTCTGATTTACCAGTTGCTTCCAATATTGATAGCCATCTTCAAAATTTGAGCACCATGCTTCTTTATTTTTATTTATATCAACTCACAACTCATGCTAAGAACAACAAAACTCTTGAAAATGCATTTTGCCTTCAGATGAATATGGTCCACTTGTGAGAAATGCTAATGAACATAAATCTGTTTCTTATTATTTGTTTTTAATAACCAAATAATCAGTATTGATTTTCGAGGTTTGAAATTATATTTTAAAATACATTAAAATTTATAATAAAAATTCTTTCTTCCAAAATGAGTAATCAAGATTTGAAAGCAGGTGTTATGACAGCCCAAGCCTCCAGATCATTCTGTATTCTGCTGATAAGTACATCGAGACAAACCCATCTCTGTCAATCGCCCAGCTTGGAGCAGAGCCTTACCATTGCAAAGTTTGTATTAATGAGTATTGCAGCATCTGTTGAAGAGATGCAGAGATGAACTTTTCCTTTCAGGGAGGGTCTACATGCCTGGAATACAGTAGCATGATCTGTTATGCAGGGGTTTAATGGATCTGCATTACAAACAATATATTTACCCTCTTGCATGGGTAAATCATGGTTAGATCAACCTAGAAATTTACTGATATGTTGTTCAGAAGTATGTGTGCTAATAATGATGTAGCTGAGTTAAGGAAGCAGAAAGAAGAGATTGTCAATCAAAAATTCAAAAATAGAATTACTTTGATTAAACCTTAAATGCTGTGTATGTGTTACATTAACATGTGTGGCTCCCATTTCAATAGGAGTAACTATGCCAAGACTGATGAATGGCATTTTGTGAAAATCTGTCCACACCAGAAAGACTGGGTATCTGTCATTCAGAGATTCTGCTAGTGCCATTTAAACAGGTATGATACAAGTAGCTATTTTATTTACATAAATTTTCTTCTTATGATGTAAGTTCTAGTAAATGAGGGAATTCTTGAATTCTTAGGCTTCCAATGACTTGTCTGGGCTATAGTGTGGTAACAGATTACTCACTTACTTTATTTTTCAAACAGACTTTGTTTTTAGAGACTCTAAAAAGTTACTCAGAAGCATCAGTGTGGGAAGAGCCCTGTTTTGACTTCCTATCCCAATTAATTATAGCGAACTTCAAACACAGTATTTTATAAAGTTGTAGAACTGTAGAATATTTTGGGTTGGAAGGGACCTTTAAAGGCCCTCTGGTCCAACCCCTGAAATGAGCAGGGACATCTTCAACTAGATTAGATTGATCAGAGCCCCATCCAATCTGACCCTGAGTGTTTCCAGGGATCCCACTGGGTAAGTAATTGATGCAGTTGTTAAATAGTACTGGTCACACTACAGACTCCTGAGAGACACTGCTCATTTCACGGTACTTTGTTTCTGAGTATAAACCAGCTTTCTATAATCTATCATATTCTTCCTCGATATATTCCTTTACCTAGTCAAATAGATAAAGGGCTGCAGCTATTAGTAATAACACTATCATCTGATTCTCTTGATCATATTCAGGAGCTCGAACAGAACATATTTTTGCTGTTGTCATGGTCAGACGATGGGATGCTTTTCTAGTCCTTCAAAGTCCTTAATTTCTTCAAGTGGTGTGGTTCCATTTGTATAGCATGGTTTTCCATAACACTAATCCACATAACTCCCTCAAAGAAAAAACTGAAGAGGGCATTTAGATACTTTTTTGTCCTTATGGAATTCAAAAATTTGCAAAAAATTACCACATGCTCATGCTCATAGTCTACTGATTACTTGAAAAGATGTTTAAAGGATAAATTAGGGATCAGACAATTTGAACTAGTTCAGAAAAATGTTTAAATGACAGGAAAAACTATAGTATGTGCAGCCTGGTCCTGGCTTGTCCTGGTTTCAGATGGGATAGAGTTAATTTTCTTCTTAGCAGCTGGTACAGAGCTGGGGTTTGGATTCAGTATGAGAATAGTGCTGATAACTCACTGATGTTTTGGTTTTTAGTGTTTATTCTAAATCAATAACATTTCTGTGTCCCATGCTCTGGCAGTGAGCAGGTGCACAGGAAGGGAGCATGGGCAGGACAGAATCACACAAAATCAATTAGCTTGGAAAGGCCTCTGAGATTGAGTCCAACCTATGACCACACTGAGTGCCACAACCAGTCATATCTTGAGCAGCTTCACCTTGCTGTTCATCTTGAGCATCATCTTGACTCCACCACCTTGCTGGGCAGCCCATTCCAATATTTAACACCCTTTTTTGTGAAGAAATTCCTCCTAATGTCCAACCTGAACTGGCACAGCTTGAGGCCATTTCCTCTCATTCTGTCACAGGTTGCCTGGGAGAGGAGGCTGACTCCCGCCTGCCTACAGCCTCCTGTCAGGGAACTATAGTCTGTGAATACATTTCTCATCCATATTCTTGTAAGTTCTGTACAGTACAGTAACAAAACTATTCAGAGTTACACAAGAAACCCTTAATTATCACTATAATACTGCAGAAAAATGATTCTATATTTTGGAAAATAATTGACTACAGATATTAAGTGTGTATCTACAAGTTCATAAAGAACTCTTCATCTCACTGCCTGGAAACCAAGTCCTAACTACGCAAAGATATTGCAAGAAGTTTTTTCTGAATGCAAATAATAAATAAAAACCAGTTCAAATAGGAATTTTATCTAACCTCCTATTGCTAGGTATTACTCACTTTATTTGTATGGCTATTTCATTTACTGCCAGCTATGAGGTGGTTATTATAAAAGGAATGGAAAAAAATAGTGGGTTGAGTCCAGTAAGAAGCTGGAAAAAAATCTTGTGATGTTTATGAGAATTTTGGTGAGATTTCTGACATTATTATCTGAAAGAGGGATACTTTCATGTGTAGTTAATACTTTCAGTTGTCTGCAACTCTTCATAGTACTTATGACTTCTAAATGACATCCAAATAGTTCTTGGGTATTAACATAGACGGAATTCTCAGACTCAATTGCTTAGGGTTTCTGCTCACTTCGTCCTCCCTTCACCATTACTCCTTCTAAGAAAAAGTACTATGAAATGTCAATTTGAGAGTTTTTCTGAAGCTGAACTGATATTTATGGTATGTCAAGTCCATACCATCCTGCAGATAGCTTTTCACTGAATATTTCAGGCACTAGACCTAACAATTTTAAATACAGCAAATTAAGACCAGTACTTTACACCCACTGGTTATACTGGGAAGCAGTGTTCAGAGATGATGGTGCTCCTGGACTCAATGCAGCCCAGCCAAAGTGGGCGTCAGAGCAGTTGAAAGCCAACTGATGTCTCCTGCACCAAGGTACAGGAAGGCTCATAAGTGTTGGCAGTGCAGAACATTTTGTGTTTATCTCCTACAGCAAACAAGCCCTTGTGTCCCTTTGATTTTTAAACCAGCCTGCTCCATCTGGCACAGTCTGCGTTTCCAAATAAGGTTTATGTCTCTGTTGCCTGCCTAAGGAACAATGGAAAAAGGACCCTTAGAAGGAACTTAAACTAAGGTTCCTGCACAAATTACTAATTTCCCCTGTTACAATTTTACCTAACTGTGGTGCCTGCTTTTAGGGGAAAGACAGAAATTTCATCATCCAACCATATCTATTGTTTTCCAGAGTAGTGCAAATATTTGCCAGAACATTTCAGATTGTTCTAGAAAAAGGGTAATGGTGCCATGGGGAGGTAAAAAGAGAAAGATCCTCAACAACCTAATAACTTAGTTGATTTTTAGCATAATGGAATTACCATAACTCGCAAATCTAGATAAATTAGGAAATTAAACATTGCAGTGGGAGACACTGAGAATGACCAGCATGCAGCAGAAAAGAAATTTGGATTATACCAAAACTCAAACAACTATGCTCTTTGTTTTCCCACTTTAAAGTGTCCTCATTGTCCCCAGAATCTGAACATTCTTGTAGTCTTGAAGATCATAATTTTCATATGAGGTCGTAAAATCTTTCTACCCAACTTTTTTAAATCTGTGAGGTGTTTAAATGGGTTTTGTAATTGCAGAATGATCATGGATAAGTAGATGTATCATGGTTCTTATTGGGCATGATAGTCATTATTTGTATACTTCTGTCATGTTGTTTCTTAGTCTGTTCCTTGGACTGATTAGTTCTGTTCTGTACATTCATTTTCTCTTGAAAGTTGTCCATTCCCTTAGACTTCTCTTAACTGTGTTTGGAATTCTTGTATGCCTGCACTTCCCTCTCAAAAGCGATGGGGAGGGAAAGTGTTATTTTTCATGAATACTGATAATTGATTTAATGACGTATTTTCAATTATTTGCTACCTCGGTCTTTCTGTTTATCTTGTACTTCACTACTGACAAAAATGTAGTAGGTATTTTTAGTGATGTTTCTAACTCAAAATCTTTCTTCCCTCACTTACAGGATATTTACAATCACTAATTATTTATTCAGTATACACAATGCTTTTGTCATAGAATGACAGCAGCCACTGTGTTCTATCTCTCCTTTTGACATTCTCTCAGTCTTTTTTTTAGGCTTGAACAACCTAAATATTCTGCTGTCTGCAAATGCTGCCACTTACATTCTGTTATTTAATAGTGATGTACAGATTCTGCTGTGACATCTTCAATTGAGGCATCTAGTTTTCAAACCAGACTTTTTTTCCAGTTTATTGTGTTACTATACTTATTTACATGGGCAAAAAATGGCCCCAGGAAATGGCAAATGATGTAATTGTAAGTATCTGCTGTCAGTGCTTGAAAACACTACACGAATTTTGACAAGCAGGGGGCAAATTAATATTTTTGGAAGTCCTAGTTATACAGCAGTTGTCAGGGGGGAAAAAAGGTGGGGCAGGGAAAGGGAGGGAATACTGTCAGTCTTTGGCAGTGAAATAATGTGCCAGAAGTCTTAACAAGACCCTATTTAGTGACTTTCTGAAACAAGGCACTGTAGATTGAATAAATTATTTTATAAATGCATGGAAATTATGAAACTGACTTTCAAAAATTTACAGACCCTATCCTACAACTGATTAAAATACAGCCTTCCTAAACATCTCCTCATTCTGTGTCAGCCTTAAAAGGATGATTGGCCTTGTGCCTCACTATCATAGTTCATAGAAGCGGGCTGGAGAGGATACAGAGAAGGGCCGCAACAATGATATTCAAAGGGTTGGAAAGCTGCCCTGTGAGGCAAGACTGAGAGAGCTGGGTTTAGGCAGCCTTGAGAAAATAAGGTTTAGGGGAGACTTTATCACCGTGTCCCAGTATTCAGGGGTGGCTACAGATGAAAACTGCCTTTTTATCAATAGTCATGTGGAAAAGAGGAAAGGGAATGGTACAAGTCATTCCATGGGAGATTCTGACTGAACATGGGAAGAAAGCTGCTCACAATGAGAACAATCATCCATTTGAATAACCTCCCCAGGGAAGTGGAGAATTCTGCAACACTGGATATTTTAAGATTGAGATGGACAGGGTACTGCCCTATCTTCTCTAGACAATGCTTTTACCAAGAAAGGTTGGACCAAGTGATCCTTGAGGTCCTTTCCAACCTAGTGTTCTGTCTTAGTCTAATCTGGCCTGGTCTTATTCTCACTAAACCTTACAGGTTAGATGTCTTGATTGGATTTTATCTTCCAGATTGGTATTCCTACTTGAAAAGCAGAAGGTGTATATCCTAGGTAACTTGACCCCAAAAGTAAGTCTGTGACAATGCAGGAGGCATTTAGCAAATTAAACATACTTGTTCCTGGATGGTTTTGGTTTCATGACTTTTGGTGATGCTGATATATTTGAGGCACACCCATCTTGTATCCACAGTCAGCTTTATATGGAATGTCATACTTAGGATAGATCAGATCCATTATATGCAGTCTGCAGAATTTTCCTGTTCTATGTGTGTGCTGGTTTTGCCTGGGGTAGAGTTAATTTTCTTCCCAGGGGCTGATGTGGGACTGTGTTTTCAATTTGTGCTGAACACAGTGTTGATAATATAGAGATATTTATAGAGAGAAGGGTGTACACAGACCCAAGGCCATTCCTGCTTTTAATATGGCATGCTGGTGAGTAAAACAGGGATGCCTGGAAGGTTGGGAGGAGACACAGCCTGGACAGATGACCCAAAGTGATCCAAAGAGACGTTCCAGACTATGTGACATCATGCTCAGTATATAAAGTTGCAAGAAGAAGGGGAACATTTGCAGTGATGGTGTTTGTCTTCCCAAGATGCTGTTATGTGTGATGGGGCTCTGCTGTCCTGGATGGTTGAACACCCACCTGCCCATGGGGAGCACCAAATTGATTCCTTATTTTGATTTGCTTGTACATGCAGTTTTTGCTTTACTTATTAAACTGTCTGAATCTCGACCCACAAGTTTTTGAGCTTTTGCCCTGCCAGTTCTCTCCCCAGTCCTACTCATGGGGAAGTGAGGGAGTAGCTGCATGGGGCTTTATTCATGGCTGGGGAAAATCACAGCAGCGTGCCATGGTCGCAAATTGCCCTAATCTGTTAGATAATGTAAAAGTATCAAATATCAAAAGTGGAATGCCTATGCCCAGCCTCAGATATTGCATGAAATTTAGGTTTAGATTCAAATCTAAATTTGGTATGAAATCTTGCTTATAATTTTAGCAAATGTAAATGTGTAACAAAAACATGATAAACTCAATTAGTTAGCATAATAAACTCAATTAGTTATACCTCATTTTTTTTTTTTAAGATTGCTCTTTGAATAACATATGTCAACCAGTTAGAGTGGTTTGATAAATATTCCAGCTACACATCCCCCTAGCCAGTAGCAAACAACCTTTTTCCTCCCCCAGTATATTTTCAAAGCAAAGTCATCAGCAAGGTACTAATAAGCCTCTGATTTAGTCATGCAGCTTGCAGTGAAAGCCTCAAGCTGAAGGCTGTGTGTATATATAATTTCCTACCTGCTTCTCTGAGCTACAAGCTCTTTCTATCAAGGTAAAGTGCACTAAACTAGCTCGTAATTCTTCTGTCTGCTTTGTGCTGCTTGAGAGGCTTTAAAGAGAAGTAATCAATTTCCCAAACGAATGAAGAACAGCCATGACCCTGCATCATGCACAATGAAGAATTCACTTGTGAAAATTCTCTGCATATATGTAACTCCTCACCTGTTACACAGCTGCAAAAGCATCAGGGTCCTTGAGGTGATATTGTATGCTGAATAAAGGAGAATGACATAAGATAAGAATCAATATTGTACTTTCCTGTAGTGAAATCATGTCTAATCTTGAATTGGGTATGATAGGAAACGAAACTTGCTGGGAAAATCCATTCTGATTCATAGGTTCTGTGTCTTTCTCTGTGCTACTGATTTAAGTTTAAAATTGCAAGGTCACATACTGTGGGATTATTTCACATCAAAAAATGCTTTATGCAGAGTATTTGCAAATGGGGACTAAGGCTGTAAGTGTGTTTGAGTGAGAAGAGAGAACTACCAGTCCATTTGTTTGGCCACAATTTCTAAAAATGCATATGTTGAAAAGCTTAATGAAATAAGGGCTTATATGGATGTATTTATTTATAAAATTTATAAAATTATGATCCGCCTACCAAAAGCGCTGGCAGGGAAGAGTGGGTAACTGTGAGGTTGTGTCTTCCTCTGCATGACACATAAAACAAAGGAAAGCCCAAACCAGCTATACAGAAATCGTATTTCTAAAGACCTTCCCTGCCTGTGTACACATTTATCCCATTTCAATTATCACCCTTTGTAATTGCTATTGAAGACTGATTCTGCAGCCAGAAGAAGCTCTTTCTCTACACTTTTATAATTTCTAATACTCCATGATACAATGACCAGGAATTAAGTGGCAAAACCACTTTTGCCACGATGAAATTCTGCTTTAGGGAATCACCACTTGTATTGTGCTGTCAGAGAAATAGCTGATAAAGTTGACTAAGATGTAACACATGATTAATCACCTTTTCTTAGAGTTCCAAGTGTAATGATTTTTTTTTTTTGTTTGTTATTACTTTTCCTCTCTCTTGTCTGTCATATAAAACTCATAAAATGCAGGGAGTTTTACCCCTAAGAGAAATTTCCTAGACACATAATCACTGTATAACCCAAAGAGACCTGAATTTTTGCATGAATTAGAACTTCTCAGAATCTTCAAAAAGAAGAAAAAAAGGAAATTAAATTATTGAGTGCCTGCCTGCTGATCAATGTCAGCTGCCTGCTGACACTGATCTCAAAGTTCAGCATCACCTTTTCCTTGCACTCCTTTTCACCTTTCAGATTGCTTATAAAATAACCACCTGTAAACTTCCTTTACAAATCTCTTCTCTATTTCTTTCCAGATATGCTAGTTTAAAAAAACCTACTATTTAAGGGCATATCTAATTAACAATTAGATTCATTGGTGGTTGTGTCCTCAGGAAGGTGCATATTTCCCTATTAGTAAGTAATCAGCATCACAAATCAAAACAGCTACGAGCTGGGCTATTGATCAAGTGAATAACTTCGTTTGCAAAGCTCCATGATCTAATATTAGCTCACACTGTTGTTTCCTCCAGCTAGATACTTTCCTGTAAAGCAGTCTGTTCAACTTTATTTACTATACCTAGGTGTGATTGACAGTTAAAAAAAATGTTGAGGGAAACTGCATTTTTGTGACCTTGCCTTTTAATGGGTAATAAAGTTTTAAAACTATAAGCCCATGACCTACTAGGGCTCTTCTTGGGTTTATTCTTTCAAGGCAATTACATCAGTGTACTCAAGTACCTTTGCTCGCCAGCATCAGAGTGGCAAGTCAGGGTGTTAACCCAGAGACTCAGCAAATTTTCAGATCACTGCTTATTTCAGAATTTTTGGAGAACTAGTCTTGAAAATAGAGATATTTAGGGGAGGGGCTGCAATGAGACAAAGGATGGTGGCCTTGTGATCATTCATAGACCTTAAATAAACTTTTTTTAATGAATGGTATGATTTGGGCTCAAACTTGAAAACCAATTAACCCTGTGGAACTGTAGCCCCTTCAGTTTGTGAGCTATTTCTCTGTAAAACACAAAAGACCTGTGTGACTGATCCCCTGCATGCTGCTTATACCACCCAGACTCATAAATATGGCTGAAAACACTAAAAAACTGCCTTGTTTTCAGAGTTCAAAATGAAAATAAAGTAATCCTTTGAAGGTGGAATCAACTGGCAAACTGGGAGCCAGATCTGTGGACTGGGATAGATGGGAAGAGTGTCGCCCATTTGAAAATGCGCAACACCAGACTCTGAGTAAGCAGGAAAGGAAGCTTGCTCAGTTTTCAACAAGGGGCATGGTTCAGGTCATGCGAGTGGGGTTTGGGGTTACAAGCTTTTTTCTGACACGGAACAAGATGTTCTTCTGTTTTGTGGCAGAACTCTTACCTATTAAGTAGCCTTAATGGAAGGATGAGGAAAAGAAACATTCTTGCTTCCATGGTCTGTTTCAAGTCTGGCCAGACATTGGTGCTGTATGACTGCCACATATTCAGTATTTTGAATGTCCCAAAGACAGGTTAAAAATATGCAATGTTTTCTAAAATTTTGAAAGTTTCTAAAACTTTCAAAATCTACTGAAGTCTTTATCAGTAAACAGTGTTAGCTCTGGTGAATCTAGCTTTCACAAAGCATCGCTGGAATGCAGGCACTGATTCAGCTGCAGTCCATAAAAAGCAGAGCTTAGACTAATCAGAAATGTGTTCTTTGTAATCTACAAATTAAAGGGTACACTTGAAACTCAAAATGTTGTCACGGATTATGACTGGAAGTTTCTCATTGGTGATCCATTAGGTAGGATTTTTTTTTTGTTTTGCTATGTTATTTGGTTTTCTTCCTGCCGTATATTGGTCTCTAAACATTCTTCAGATCTGCTCTCACAATTGGGAGCTGTGGGGAGAACAGCTGTGACCTGGCCACAGCAGCTGGAGTCAGCTCCATAATGAAGTTGTGGGAGGAAGCAGAGGTGGGAAGCACATGATGCCTTATAGCAAATGAGTTCCATAAATCCTAAATGCCAGTTGCTCTGTGCCTAGGGGGCTTTAGGTGTGAGAAAGGATGTTCAAGTTTTCAGGGTGTGAGAAACCAGCTTTGTTAAAGTGTGCTCTGCCCAGCAGTTCAGTGCGTGGTCTTGGTTGATAACAGATTGATGGTGTGGGACTTGGGATTAGTCACTTCTCTGTTCCTCACAAATGTGAGGTTTTTTCCCTTGGAACTTGTACTTACACAAACAAATGCAAGCATATGAGTGTATATACATGTGTGTGTACAGGTACTTATATAGCTCTTTCTTCTCCATTGCTGGTAAAGAACAGTACACTGAAAAATGTTCTTTCAAAGGACTGCATAAGGACAGCATTTTATATTGCAGTTCATCTTTTCAACACACTTGATTTGAATCCTTCCCCTTCTGTCAGTCCTTTGTTAGCCAAGTTATTGAATGACTACCTCAGTGAGCTTCCAAGGCATCAGCAGAGTATCTTTAGTGCCATCTCTTCATGGTTCTGCAATGAACTCTACTCATGTTCTGTGTATTTTGGAAGTCTTTTGTGACAGAGCAGTGATGGCTGCAGTAAATTCAACACACAAAGTCCCTGACCCAAGGACCACGAAAAAAGTAGTTATCAGGATAAGTTTAAGTGTAAAGATACTGTAATTTTTGAGGGCACTCAGAGTGGTGCTATGAGTTTGCTGATATTTCATTCTAGGGACTTAACCATCAAACCCCTTTTCTTGCAATTTATTTAATAAGATGATGTTAATGTTCCCTCTGTGTTTTCAGCTAATTAATGTAATCACCAAGAAAGACTCACAATTATCTGTTTTTCACTAGTACACTCAGTACTTCCCATGCAGAGAGCCAAAATTGCTTCTAGAAGAGCCTGGTTGATGAGAGTGAATTGTTGCTCCTGTGACAGATGGAATTGCCCAGGAGCCTTTTGAGGAGAACAGTCTGATTTCTGGTGAAATTAACTGTGAAAGGCTGAGAAGTATAATGGGGATGGTAAAGATTTAAATATTAACATTTGAGAAGAGTGAGAAAGAATCTCCAGGCAGATCAGATGGCTCAGATCTGCAGCAAGCTCTCTTCAATTAATACCAGTACAATAGGTGAGACCCTCAGCCTTTAAACTGTCAAGGCAAAACTACAGGAGGAGAAGTCTCCAGAAAGGATCTGAGTGTCAGTCCTAATCCCAGAAAAAACTAATCTCCCTGTTGTGGTAAAGCCTCATTGCCCATCTAGTAAGTTCTTACTGCTTCTTGTATTCAGACTGTGTGAAAGAACAAGGGCGTTAAAGCTGTGATTGTTTTCCACTCAGTATTTACTGGTATTTCATTAATACAATTTCAAGTAGCAGAAGTTTTAGCTGTAATTGTCTGGGCAGCATGAATAAATAGCAATGTGTTTTCAAAATCAATTGTTCTCCCAAAGAAAAGGAATAATACAGCATCTTGAATAGATTCTTATGGAAGAATAAGATCTAGGCCTGCTTTCAACTAACCTATTATTCAGCAACACAGTAACAGAAGATTGAACATTTAATCTGAAGTAGTTGTTTCAGTGTTGTACTAATTTGGTTCCCTGCAGATAGTTTATAATTTCCTGTATTATATCTGTTTTACCATGTTTCATTTTACATGTTTGGATTTAAATGTGATGCATTCTGAATTGATCAGTATTTCTTATGAAGAAGTAGTTTTCATACAGCTTATTTTATCATCCATTTATTCAATATGAGGTAGTAGTTCAGGTTGAACAACATCCACTAGTAATCAACATGTGCAAGAAATTTCAGCGCCAACTTCAATTGTCATTCACCCCAGATGCTTAATAGAAGTATCCAGCAGAGCTCTTGTCACATATTTACTAAAAAGACCATGTTAATCCACTCTTTTAGTATTTGTTTGCATCATTTGCTACAAAGGAACATCAGTTTCTACAGCAGAGATTAACCATCTTTTCTGGATTATCTAGCATTTCATGAATTGTATTTCTTTCAGGGGAGCCTGCTTGTTGCAGTTAAACCTCTTTAATGAAACAGTCATTAGTGCTGGGGTTCTACAGGATCCAATTTTAGATCCCATACTGTTTTGTCATTATATATTTCCTGTGGGCAGTATCAGATTGCTCTCATTGTTTCCAGTATCTCATGCAGATGATCTTCAGATTTGCCTTTTTCTATTCCATCCAAAGCTGAATGTTACAGATATAGAGTAGTTACTAATTGATCCATCTCTAGGTCTTTGCACTTATCACTCATTGGTTCTAAAAATAGATGTTCTGTTTTCCCTGTTGCCAAGGCTTGTAGCCTTGGTGATAAAAGAAGAAAGAGGGAAAAATTCAGTCCCTAAAAAACAGTAGAGAACTCTTTCTCCTAGGTGAGGGCAAGCAATTCTAAAGGAGATGATCTGTTTCACTGGAGTCCTTACAAAGGAACAGATAAAAAAATATTAATGCAAAAAGTAGATAACGAAGTCTAAAAGGAGTAAAAATTGCTGCAAAAAAGATGAGCTAACTGCAGAAAATAGGTATAATCCCAAGAACCTTTGTGGACAGCAAGATATTTTTGCAGATAGACAGATGGTACCAGTGTACAGAAGCATTTCTTAGGCAGTTGTGGTGAATCCATAATCTCAAAGGCCTCTATGCAAGCAGAAATATAAATGTGACAGGGGAGGTGGCAGTGCAGGCCCACATTGTTCAAGATGACAGCAGCTTGACTGCAACATGGAGCTTTTGCCAGTGTAAGCTAGAGAGCTTTGGAATTGATAGTCATTTTTCAGGAAACACTCAGACCCACTGGAGAGAGTCCAGTGCAGAGGAGCAAGACCATAGAAACACAAAGTTAGCAATAGTGCATGAACAGTCCATTTGATTCAGTATCTTGCCCTAACACTAACAAGCAGTGAGTGTTTAGAGAAAGAGTGCAAAAAATAGGCATAGAGAAATATGCTTCTTGATGTATTCCACAGAAATTTAGTTAGCTGAAATTTAGGGAATTCCTATGTTCAAACATCATGCCCTGATGTGTCAGTATCACACTCTTCAGCTGTCATTTTGGTTTAAATGTTGAATGTACTTTAATTACTTTTAAAGCCATTTAGACTATTTTTATCTTTTAGTGAAGAGAACCACCAAAAAGCTTTCTGTCAGAAAGAAAGCAATGGAGCTCTGTAGTGGACTGGAGCTTATGCTAATCTGTCAGTGTATGTCCTCAAATACAGGTTAGACAAAAACTCTCTCTGGCAAAATACAGTGGGAATGTGACTTGGGCAAGTGGGTTTACTGGTTTATCTTCTCATGTTGTTTTTGTCCATACTTTCCTACAACTCTGTGATATCATGCCAGGAAAGAAATCCCTGCTCCCTAAATCCTCTCTCACATAACAGACTTCAAAGTCAATTTATTTGCTATCTCTTTCCCTGCTCTATCTTGCACTGATGCCACAGCAGATCAGATGACAAGGCACATCCTAAACCTTGTCTTATAGATGTAACACTAAGCAGGTATAAAACACTAAGAGGACATCTTCATTTGATCAGACACTGTCAGAATTGTGTAATTTTGACATTTTGTTCACTGCCAGTTAACTCAGGTTGTGAAGCAGAGAACAACAGGCCAGCAGATTTAACTGCTGTTTCGGGAAAGATTTTTAGAATTATTCATAAAGGATGAACTTGTTAGCATGTTAGATAAAAGTCTCTTATGCAGTGGCCAAGAGCCATGGGTTTAGAGAATTAGATCTTGTCAAAAGCACGTGATAGAATTATTAAGGAGCAAGTGGGACATAGAAATTAGAGACATTAGGGCATGCTATAGATCTGTTTGACTTTGATGAAGTTTCACACAAGAAGTTGATATGCAAATTCAAAGATCTTAGGGTCACTGAGAGGATGATGAAATTAATGAGAAACTGTCTGAAGTGAAAAATCCTGAATAAATCGGCACAAACAGAGTTAGAGAACAGAAACCACTGAAAGTGCCTGGATTCGTTTGTCACTCTAGAAGTTCTTCATACTTTATTCAGATGCTTAGTTGCTTTTAAAAAATGACCAGTGTTGCAGAAAAATAGCTGGGGAGATACAGTAATGGAATATATTTCTATGTCTAAGGAAATTTGCTGCTTCTCCCTAAGGGAGAGAAAGAAAAGAAACTTACAGAATGCAATTTCTCTTATTCCAAATATTAAACAGATAAATTCATTTTTTGGATTTTAGACAAATTAATTTTTTTGTTTCTTTTGTTCTGTGATGAATTATGGGTTACTGGTTCACAGACATAAACATTGTGGACATCTAAAGTGCATGCAAGATGAAATTACTCTGGTGCTTCTTTTTCCCCTCATTTATGCCATTTGTACATTAGCATAATTGTGTTGATTTGCATTCCTACCTTAAGTCTCCCTTTAGCAAGATTTAACCCTTACACCACCCTGAAATGCCTACTTTCTCATTCACATGTTCAGTCTTGTCTTGCATTCTTCTTCCAGCTTTCAAAGACTGAAGTTTAAAGATGGTGTATGATCTTACAAAGATCCATTGCTCTTACAGTCTTTTTCTCAGGAAAAACCCCTCTCTCCCTTTATATGAACTAGACCTCAGAGCCAAACTATAGAAGCATCATCTGGTACATAAAGATTTGGGCTGGGATTCAGTCCTGGGTCAGCTATAATTTGGCCTCCGAGCAATCAATTTATGTTTTGCCTCAGTGCTTCATTTGTAAAAATTAGAATGATACAGAGTTATTTTGTAGGCATAATTGGGTAATGAGGCATTTAGCTTTCTGCCATGAGGCAGGGATATGTGTTAATAAACAGAATCTTTTCTGGGGAGATTGGAGAGAATCATGCTGTACACAGTTCTGTTGTTTTAGAAAAGGGGTGTATGTGTGTGTTTGTACATATACATATATGTGTACCTAAACCCTTTCTGATTTATATTGCTGAATGCATTCACAGTGGAGCACACCCTAACAGAGCTAGTATTCATAAAACTAATTCACATTCATCCATACAGGTGGATTCATGATAACACATATTCAGAAACTTTTTGTCCAACCTTTTTTTTGTTCACTGGACCCTTTGAACTGGTTAACTGAAAGGTTTTTCTTATAGTGAAGAAGCACTACTCTGCATTCTAAGAACAACAAAACATCATGCTCTTTATCAGAAAAGCTAGAGAAACTGCACGAGACATTCAGTGATTCCTAGGGACAAGGGACATAGACTATCTCCAGCAATGATAGAGAAACACATGTTAAGATCTATTTGGGGTATTATTTTGCTAAAAGTGTGTGTTCTACAGTATTACTCTGTTACCAATATCAGCTGTATAGCAAACACTCAAACAGAACATAAACAACAGTACTTTAAAACCAGATCTTTCCTGAGGGAAGTGTGGATTCCCCACTAATCCAACATTGGAATTGGGAATAATTCTAGAGCAACTTTTTGAGAAAACAAACCAAGAGCAGGCAGGAAGAAAGGAGGCAGTGTGGCTCTCTCACATCTTATTCCCTTAATTCTACACAAAAAGCCTACAGTTCCATTCTTAAAGTACCTAAAAATACTCTGTCCCACTGCAATATGCTATTGCAATGATCTGTCTCTTGGAAAAGTCCCACATAGATTTTTCATTCAGCACAACGATTTTTTCCCTTTTTTCCCCCTTCCACCCAAGATCAAGAGTAGCACAGTGTCTTTAAGCATCTTGTATCTCAGCTGGGTTGACAGGAGTGTTACAAATAGAGCAGTCCTACATTGCTTATGTCCTGCTGTCTTGAATTGCATAGCTGGCTGACTGAAAATACAGTTTTTATGCTCTGAGGGTGTCCTGACACCTGAACTATCTCCTGATAATTTTCAATTTTATTTAAATAAATAACTTGAAAAATAAAAGGTGCAAGAAAATACTACAATTTTTTTTTCAATGCAAATTGAATGATTTCTTCTACTTCTAGATGAGTTTACTTCTGTTAGATGTTGAATTATTCTTTTGCATTTATTGAGTTGCCTGACTAATATAACAAATGAAATATAGATCTTCTAAGTTCAGGAAATGGTTAATGAGGTGAGAGTTCTTACTCTGCTAGATACTTGTACTTAGGAGACTTCATGCTGAGTCTGTGATAGTTAGGTCAACAGTCTGTTCCAGCAATATGCTAATCAATGCGTTTCCAAACAACGAACTCACAGCTATTTTTCTCCTGTGGGGAAAGTGGAAAATCCTATAAAGCTTTTATTGACTTTAGGCTCTGGGTTTGGAAGCAGCTTGGTTAGTCCTGAGCAATGTATTGGCTGAGCTCAATAGCAAGCGGATGGTGAGGGAAGAGTTCTGTCTTTTCAGGTAAATGTCACCACAAGTCAATAAGAGGTACCACATGGGACTTTGAAGGACATAAAACAGATTTGACCAGTCAAAAAAAAAAAAAGTTATTAGGCTGCTAGTCCTGTTAATAACCTGATTCCTTATTAAAAACATTGCATGCTAATAGCTCTGCCTATATATTTCTTACTTTCTTCCAAATATGTAATCCATAAGAAATAAAATAAATATCATCTATTTTGAGAAAAATATGTTCGTGTGTCCATTTGAAAACTGTCAAAGTTTCAAATAAAGCTGTCAAAGTTTTCAAATGGACAGATGTTTCATTTTTGTTTTATTTTTTCTTCTATCTTGTGGTTCAAAAAGGAGAAGACAAGGTGTCCAGCATAGGCCAGGATGCCTTCACTATTCGAGCTTTATTCTATGTACAGCCTCTTTTTTCACATTTGTGAAAGTTCAAAACTTGTGGTTTCTAACTCACACTGTGTATGGTCATTACTAAGGAAACAATTCAAGGGCTTAAGGTTGAGTTTTTAGTACTGTTTTTATGTCAGTTGCTGGCTACCATTCAAAAAATTTTGGTCTTTCAACATACCTACCAAATCATATACCATTTAAAATTGTCTGTGTTTAATGCCTGGATCAAGCTTCCCAAACAGACTACTGGCCTTAATTTAATCATTAAATTAAATATATTTATTTTCATTTCATGTTCAAGGGGCTATTTTTATTCAACACCTGTAAAGCTACCTTGTAAAGTAGTCGTGCAGTTACCCTGTGAATTTTGTTGTTGGTTCTGCAAGAGTCTGAAAAACTCTTTCATCATTGCCATTTTTCTCCTGACTATTTTAAGTTGTTTTGCTCCTGAGGAGTTATCTGGATTTCTTATGGAAATGCCTGAGGAATCTGTCACTATTGCTGAAATAAAAGAATATTTCAAATATCCATGAAGAATAAAAGTTACCTGGCAAAGAAAGAGGAGGGAAAAAAAGGGATTTCTGTTCCTGGTACATTGTTTCACAAAGTACTATCACAAGCTGTGTCATAAGCAGTTTTCCTTGTCTCCTAATCAATCTGTCATATCACATGGAGGTTTTCATAAGTGAAGCTCACATGTGAAGAAACTTCTTCTGATAGGACTTTAAAGCTACTATACCTTGTGACCAAAGGACCTTGATCATTGCTTGCTTATGAATCATTATTAAAAAATTAAATTCTAATCACCTGCCTGTAGGGAAATGGGTGTCTTCCTGCTTCTTTGGAACACAAAGGAAGTCATAGGAGATGGTTTAGTTGTTCCATACAGGACGTGTTTCTGCAGGTTGGAAGGCTTTGCAGAAATCCCAAAATTGAGACAGGATCAATTGTTCAATAGGTTTGAATCTTTTTTTTTTTTAAATCAGCTTGTTGTCTTGAGAATAATGGCTCTGCAGTTTGCTTCTGTTAGCATTTCCCCAAGACAGTGGTTTAGATGGAAGTCCTTGGTTCTAACACTTGTTCCCTTGACTTTTGCCCATATGAACACTCCATTTCACTGCTCAGTTCTATGTTTCTGTGTTACAGGTGTCAAAATAATTGCCAGTACTTTCAGTTGCTACCTGAAACATTATCATTCCTAAAGAACCAGGAAGGAATGAGGGACACTAATGAGTAGGGATTTTCTTCTGAGTAAACTACGGAACTGAACAGAGAATGGAGTCAGTGGAGTCTCATGCAGAGATGAACCACATGCATCGGATTTCAAGTATAAGGATTTACATATTACTTGGGTAAGCTTTTAGCAAATTAAAATCTGTCTTAAAAGAGCACGAAAGGGATGTTGTCTTGCCTGCACCACAACCCATGTTGCTAAGTAATTCAGTTGGACAAGATTTAATTAATAACCATCACAGCCTGATAAAGGCAAAGATACTGAAGAGTTTTAAAAGCCACTTTATCTATCCCAAGGCAGAAGTACACTTATGATTTAATATTAGTCATGTAGCTAATAATAATTAATAATTTCACCTTCAAAACAATGGTGTTGTTGTCACTTTGCACATGAGGAAACAGCAGCAAGTGCAGGGAGAGCTTTTCAAAGTCAGCTAACCATTTGTGTAGCTATCAAAAGCATTGTCATAAGTTTTTTCTCCCTCAAGCTTACCTGGTTTTGATAACTTTAAGTTAGCAGCACTGAAGTGACTCAAAAGTTGGTAATACTTCATCTTTCCAAAATTCAGTTCTGAAATCTGTTGTTAACTGAGCTAAAGGATGTATGTTACATTATTATATGAAGAGATATGTTTTAATTATGTTGAAAACCCATGCATACCATGGGTTTTCCTAATTTCATTGGTCATGGTTTTATGACAACACTCTACACGGACTGAAATGACAATGCAACTTTGCATTTTCTTTTCTCTCTCAAGGACCTTTTTGGAAATGGGATGAGTTATCCCAGATTTTCTAGTGTTAGCTGAAATTCTAATAAACAGATAAATCTCAAAACCACCTAAGTTATGCTTTTGTGTTTAGATGACTTTGGAAAGGAACTGGATAACTTTAGTGAGTTGGCAGTCAGTGTTCACAGCTTTAAGCTGTAGGTCACATGTATAAAACCTACCTCAATAGATAACACATTATATGTGTTTGATGGCTGATTGGCATCTCATCTGATATAAACTGGTCACCTTGATCTACCTGTTGGACAGCTGTCTACTACTGTCAGAACAGTTTTAAAGATTTCAATAGAAAAGCGGTAATTTAGGAGTAAGGCTCATATCCCCAATATAGAAAGCATAAAAGACAGGATGCTCATATGGTATTTTGTTTGATGAAGCCAAAGGTAGTCCATTTCCATATGAGCAGCATGGTTACACTCATACAGCAGATGTTACAGGCTTGAATTATAAGGTTTGGTTTAAACTGCAGACTTACATAAGAGGTGTCACAGAAACAAAGTGTGTATTTGGTACCAGCTTGCTTATATTAACCAAGAAGTCAAGGCATGAAGTGGCCCAGAGATTAAAAATGTCTGAATGATTTGTCAGAAAGGGCAGATGAGAAAGCACATAAAAGTTGCTGCTGCATTGAATGTGACACAGTCATGCATTTTTTCCTCCAAAGGCATCAAATTTGTATTCCTTCACAATGTTAAACTTCTACTGAAAATCTGCACTTCTACAGAGGTTTGGCCTTAAGGTCACACTTTTGGGGGCCATCTTAAATGCTACCTGCTGAAAACTACTCTGCTACATAAGTGATACTGCTCCTGGTGGGTGCACTTAAGAGTCTAAATAATTTTTGGATTGGAAACTTGAACAAAATTTTCTACTCGAAGGAGTCCTGTGTGGCTTCTTTCCCATTTTATGTCCACATGTCATTACTGTTGGTAATTTAAATGTCTCATAAGGTACATCTGAAAAGAAAAAAAATCTTGATTTATAATTAAATAGCAGGTCTTACTAATAACTGCTATGCATTTAATGGAGGCCTATGACTACAGGCTTTTCCATTTAATAATGTAAAGGCAATTGCATATCTTGAAGTTTTATTCCAAAATGTCATAAAAATTTTCAAAAGCTTCTCTTCTGATATTTGACATTTTTAACTACCCACATACTGAAATGGAGGCAGGAACACTGAAAGCTATGCCAAGGAGGATTTAAGAATTTGACCTACACCAAGGCATGGGGTATAGTAGTTTTGTGTTGGTGTTTTAAAAAATAAAACCTTCTTCAAATTCACTTTGGATAGTAGGAGGGATTCAAGTGCAGACAATGATTTATAGAATTATTTATTTGTCATTTCAAATAGGATTGTTAATGGTAAGAGTGTGTCCTCCCTATTGCATGCATTCTTTGGAAACAATTAGATCTCCTGAACAGCCTGTTCTGGACTTATTGCTCATTAGGTTTTGATACCCAATTTCATGTGGCTGTGTTTTCTTCTTTTGGCGCTAATACCATAATAAATGCTACTAGGAAACTGGTTTATATAAGTGTATGTTGTCTGAGTTTGGATACTTTATAAACTGCAAGAATTGTAGGGTAGAATTTGGTCTTTAGCATAGCAAGAGGCCTCTTTATGGCATCTGATCCTTTTTTATAATATTCCAGTGAGTGCAGCTATTCTATGGATTTTCTCTGTGTCTTTCTGGAAGAACTTTTAATACAGCAGACCATGTACAGCCATCAGCAGTAATTATGAAAGCAAGGATTGGTTACTATTAATGCTAGTTAGTCAAGCTGGTAACTAATGACTGTAGTAGACCTGCCACAGTTTAAACTGGAAATTTTATCAGAGATTACCACCTCAGCTATGTTATCTCTCAAGTTACAACTCTGTGTGACAAGAAGATGTTTAGAAAAAAAAAAATATGTGGCTATGGAATAACCTGAAACAAACTTTCTTTATGGAGACATTGTTTTTTCCCCAGCAAAAAGTATAAATGATATCTTGTTAGAAAAACAATCCAGGGGCATTCTAACTTGAGTGAAAGACCAGCACTTATGTACTATTATCCTTGTTATTTCTAGTTATTTACTTACAGTAGGTTTTTACTTCTTTGTTGGAACTTGCAAAGTTACATTATTGGAAATAAATCCATTTACAGAGCTGCTTATTGAAAATGCTTGTATATGAATTGTCATGTTTGACTGGTAAGAAGAGCAGCTCTGTTTCTGAAATGCCAGAAGTTTGTGGTTACATTTCCTTGGATCCACATTGTACCTTATGCCAATCGACATTGATATCTAAGTGTCTTCTGTTCTCTTAAAATTGGAGTACAGTATTTCATCTGCCATCTCCTCTCTCCTTGAAGATACTGGGCCAGTATTCAAGATCAGGGTCTATGTAGTCCCATCTGGCTATAAAAACCAGCCAAGCATACTTTGTTCTGCTGAGAGTTGATATCACAAATAACCACAACTATTTTGTTTCTAAAAGGCAATAGGTTTGCAAATGTTTGGAAGTAACACAGCTTCTCTCCTTCCCATTTCACATTCTGGGAGTAGTACTGATCAAACTACAGTATTTGCAAAACCAAGCTCTCAATAAAGGGACCGTAATTTTAATACAATAGATACATACAAATTCTGAGAAAGTAAGCATTTTTAGTACAGGAAATAAAAAAAAAAAAATCCGTTTAACTTTATTCCATACATGTTTAGTGCAAAGTAGCTTGGACACAAATGCTGGATATTCCGAGGATTGGAGCTCCACTCCTTACAAACAAATCCTTGTAGCTGGAACTTTTCAACGTGGAATTGGAGTTCGTACTGCCAGTTCCAGGAGCTTACTTTTAATTGGGGAATACATGTGCTTAAGACTTCAAACAGTTTGAAAATTTGGACCCCACTATTTTAAGCCACAGATGACCTTTTTTCCCCCCTCTATTTTTAGTGCCTGCTTCTCTTTTGCAATTTCTTTAACAGGTTACTATATCATGGAATCATAGAATCATAGAAGGGATTGGATTTAAGGGACCTTAAAGGTCATCTATTTCTGATTCTGCTGCCATGGACCATGCCTGGTCCACTAGACCAGGTTGCTCAGGGTCCTATTCAACCTGGTCCTGAACGTTTCCAGGGATGGAGGCATCCACAGATTCTCCTAGAAACCTCTTCCAGAGCCTCACCACTCTCACGGTAAATAATTTCTTCCTAATATCAAATCTAAACCTACTCTCAGATAAAGGCATTACCCCTTCTCCTATCACTACAAAGGACTGTAAAAAGTCCCTCTCCAGCTTCCCTGTGGGCTCCCTTTAGGTACTGGAAAGTGCTGTATGATCTCTGTGAAACCTTCTCTTTTCCAGGCTGAACAGTCCCAGCTATCTCAGCTATCTGCATAGAGGAGTAGCTCCCACTCTTTGAGCATCTTTGTGGCTTCTTCTGAACTCACTTGAACAGGTCCATGTGCTTCTTATGTTGGGAGCCTCAGAGCTGGATGCTTCTCCTTAGATCTTGCATGACAGATTCTCAAATTTCTGGAAGTTGTTTAAAATCTTGTTGTGGTTTGTTAGGACTCATTTTATCACATCATCAACACATGGACAATGGTAAAGAAAAAGTGTCCATCAGGACTTTGATTTGAGATACAAACTGAAACTGGGGGAAAGATTTTTTCTGTGAGATAACAGAAATAGGAATGCCTTGAAAAGTTAGGACTGTGTATAGATAGAATGTTGCAAGTTATTAAAATGCATAGGGAAATGAAGGCTAGCTAAGATGACAGAACTAGAATATATATTTATAATCATAAAAAATCTATCAAGAATAAGCAATACTGGAAATGTAGGAAAAAAGTATATTATAGGAGCATCAGCTGTTGTCTTAGCTGTGCAGATGGGATATGGATTCACAAAGCTTTTCAAAAAATGACTGGTATTTTTGTAATTAATAAGACTTTAGGGGTATAAATTCAGATTTTTTAAATTAAATAAACAGTTTAATGCAACAACACCAACATGCTCTCTCTGCCTTATCAAACTCCTAGCAAGCACTCCTGTCTGAGGAGTCTTTCAATCATAAAAGCTGCTTGGTTCTCTACCAAATCCTGGGGGGGCTGATTGGAGAGAAGCGGACATCAGGACACTGCTTCAGTTCACTTCCACTGAGAAGCAGATCCTTGGGGAGTGCTGGAACCAAAATAAATTTTAACAGAAACTAAAGACTAGGCCCACATTACTTCCAGAACAGAGTGTTTTAAAGCTGCTTTTTCCTCCCACTCTACAATTCTTGTGATAAGTACAGCTCAGCTGAACAAAGGATTCCATTCAGTGAGCTGGCCAGAAGAAAGGAAAAGATGAGGAAATGTAAATATGTATTTGGAACCCTGGCGTGGCAAAGAGATGGACTTGATGATCTCCTTTAAGAATCAACTGAATACTTGCATATAATAATAATAAAAATAATAGCAGTTTAATTATTTTGCAGAGCAAAACTTGGATAATATTTAAACGATTTTTTTTCAGAAAAAAATCCCTGCAAGTTTTATTGCAGAAATTAAGTAAAATATACTGTATGTGATATGCACATAAAGAAAACTAGAGTAAACAGAAAATTTCACTTTCCAGTGAAAAATTTTTAAGGGGCCTTAGAACCGCTACTGGGTATTTTAGAAATAGAGAGATCTATTTAAAATGCCCAAATTTAAATTCCTAAAGTAGAACCTCAGTGAAATTTAGGTGCCAAGGTTCAAAGCTATGACATGAAAATTTCAGTTTAAGTGCTCTTTATACCCAGAGGTGCTTAAGTTCCAGGATCATGGTAGTTCTTGGACAAATTTCCTTCAATTTGTTCATATGTTCCTAGAAATGCAAAAGGTTTGACAGAATGTCCAGCTGTTATTAAGGCAGATGTTCAGCTTGTATTATCTCAGTCCTGAGCAGGAGCCAGAGCTTCTTTCCAAACACTCTGAGAAGGTCAGTCCAGGGAGCAATCTCAGAATAGCTATAATCTGCACCCAGAACCACGTTCCCAAATCCAGTGATGACTGCTCCTACTCTTGGTGTGAAGAGTAAAAACCCCAGTTGTTTGATTACCAAGTATTTAGAGAATTTATCTATAAGTGGGGGACTTCACTGAGTGTATGATCATGTATAAAATTACTTTTTTCCTTCCAAGGTAAAAGATTAATGTTTAGACACCAGCTATAGGTAACACTGAACAGGGACATCCCTGTTCTTGTTGAAATTCTGTTGCAGTACAAAAGCATTTCCTAGGTCAGGGAGAAGGAGTAAACTTGGGGATGAATCCATAGTCTGGAACACTTGCCTGGAAAGGGGAATGCTAGATATGAGCTGAATGACTGTTGGCTCAGTTTTGATTTCTAGGGTCTTCCAAGTAAAATAGCCTTGTGATTAAACACTTTTCATGTAAGAGTTTCTGGTTTGAATCAACTCCAATAGCAAATTCTAAAAGTCTGACATCTGATTGATTTTTAGAAAAGATGTAGCCCTCTGTCCTCAGAAAACCACACTCAGCTTTGGAGCCACATTTGTCTGAGTGAACACAGGCCCAGATATCTGCACTGTAAACCCAGGGGCCATATTTAAGACACAGATTGCTCCCAGCATCATGTCCTATTGCTGGTCCTCTCGGCTGTGCTTAGGGTACATTTGGCTCTGTGCTAAGCATATTACTTGTCTTGGATCCTGTTCTGAGAGCTCCCAGTACTGCTCCTTGGCACCTAACCTAGTCCTGAGTTTCACTACAACTTTTCATGTTGGTCTCATTTAACATGTGGTTTATTGTATGTAAGTCTTTAGAACTATTGTTGAAAGCAATTTCAAGTCAGTGATTTCCTTAATGTGATAGAGGGAGACAATATAGTGAACCAGCTCAATGATAGGTGAGATAAATCATCTACATGCCAGTCATGCAATAAGAGATTGTAGAAACTTTCAAAAGGGGAAGAAGAAAAAAATTGTTCATTTAGGCATTTACCAAATCTTACTGATATTTCATATGTCAAAATTATTCTCTTCATGATCCATGACCTAATCCTTAAATGTGCTGCTGTTTGGAGAGGAAAATCTACTTGTTAGACTTGTTAAGAGTTGAATTCATGCTTCACAAGGAAATCCACACCAATAATCTGTTTTGTCTGTGGTGTTTGCAATTGCTTCTGCTTTTCTGCCTGCTCCAAGCCTAAAATTGCACACTTAAATCACTTAAATGCACCTTTCCCACTGTAGTTCTCAAACACTCATTCTCTGTGCTATATAAAATGATATTTAAGAAAAACTAATAGTTAACTTCAGTAAAATGTAAAGGATAGATTTGTCTTAAGATAGGAAGAAGAAATAATATGACTGAATTAAGGAAAATCTCAGATGTTAAATTTTAAAGGCAGAAGACTTTTCTGTTGATGTACATCAACCCTTTTCTGCTGATGTTAATTGACTTTGGCCACTCTTAATCCACTAAATGGGAATATTGTCTCAGACAGAAAGAACTGCAGCAGCAGAAACTGTTAGCAAGATATTGAGAAGCTTGACAATATCCAGGGTCAACTGATTGGTCTATAAATTACAGGAATTTGGCCTAGAAGTTCTACAGTGGAACCAGTAGATGAAATTTCAGCAAGACATAACATGTCTTTATTTTTCTTTTTTTGTCAGAAAATGAGCTTGATAGGAACAACAGGCTTTTTTTTTTTTCACCAAGTAGAAAATCCAACCTGCTTTGTTTTTCCTTTCTTTCTTCATTTTGGTACTCCAAATATTCATGTATACTGTCTAATAATGAACATCCCTTTGAGACACTGTCCCAAAGAGAAAATAACCCTCTGAGCTGGTGAGACAAGTACTCTAATTCATTTTGCCTCAACTGACTGCCTTGATCCTCTTGTTTGTTTTGGATTGGGTTAACTTTTATGTTATACTTTGTGCTGTTCATCACTATGGGATCTTAATTAAATTGATATATTAACTCTTTGGTAATTACCATTGAAGAATCTGTTGTAAATGTCATGCTGCTGTACTCTCACCCCAGGTCAGCAGTGAAAATGAGATGTTATGCTTCAATATATTTACCCAAGGAAATTAAAACATAAGATAATTTATGATTTATCATTATCATTACAAGAATTTATTAAAATTATTTATTACCACGCATCATGCAATGTTTCATAAGTGCATAATGTTTTGTGTTTAAGTAGAGAATAAAAGAATAATTGATTAGGGAGGTTCGACTTCAGTATCAGTGATAGACTTTCTGGGTGGTGACTACTTAATCTTGCCTTGCCTGCTGGAAGTTTGGACAAAGAGGAGAGGTAACGCTAAAAGACAGAAGGAAATTTTAACTTTAGGTCATGTCTTAGACTCTCACTCTTGTAAAGCGGAATTGTTAACACGTGTTTACTTCACAGAGTTACTAAAATAAGCAAAGACAAGCTCTTGGATAATTTAGCAGTAGCATTATAGAAAAGACTGTAAGGATGCTTGTTCTATATTCAGCAGAGGACGAAAGTGAGTGTGCTGTACAAGGTGTACACTAACTAGTGAAGACGGAAATTCATAACGTATTAAGCAAGTACTTTCAACTGAATGTTGGAAGGATTCTCTAGAAAATAAGTCAATATATTATTAAAGAAAATATTGCAGTGCAAAATGTACAAGCAGTTCTTGTCCCAGTACTTCCTATCTGTTGCAAGCTTTATTTTGTAGGCTTAACATTTCAGTGTACAGTATGTGCACGTATTTGACTTATACATTTCATTTAGAAATTGCTTCCAAATAGGATTTCTATCTCTATTTCAGAGATTAAAGAGACATGTCACTACTCTGTGTAATGCGGTGGTGTACAATGTTCTTGTTACTGTCATTTCTTAGCAAGATCCCAGCTGAGACTGAAACCACATTATGCAAGACACTGTTCATACTTATAATTCTGAAGAGTTTAAAATATAAAAAATTTAAAGTGGTGAAGGGTGAAGAAGCTGAATACTCTAACTGCCCTTTTATAGCTAAGGAATTTAGAGGATGTTACATACAGAATTAATAAACTTATTCTGCAAAGCCTGTAGGAAGTTACTAACTGAACCCAGCTGCTGAACCAGCTGCTTGACTGTTTCTGTGAATGCCCTATGGAGCAGGAAAGGTCCTCATTTCTGGTGAACAGCTTGTCTGTGTCCTGATTTCACACCCCAGTTGGGGGGCTGTCAGTGCAGCATTGTCCACATGCCCTGCTGTCCCACAGAGGGCCCTCAGCACACCCCAGGGATGGCCTCTGTCGAAACAATTCAAGGGTAAAGGCAGCAAGAGGCAACATAAAGCACACCTGCCACAAAAGAGATTTACAGCTAGTAGCATCCTCCCTCCTATCTTGTTCTCTTAAACACTTATTCAGGGTTTAAAGTCTGAGTTCCAAGATAATTAGTTTCATTGCTTTGTATTGATACAGTTATTTTGATTTAACATTCACTGAGAATGAACTTGCACATGTCAAATAATAAATATAAATAAAAGAGGGTAGCTCTGAAAACAATAACCAGCACTGCATCAAAATAATTCACTACATAAATTCCTAAAGTTAGGGACTTGTTTTACAGATCGTTGTAGTTTCTTGACACTGCTCTAATGCCAATATAAGTAATTCTTATGTTAGTGTGTTATAGACAGAGTAGTGTGTTCAAGTTACTTAAATTTATTAAGTAGGGCAAATCTTTCAAAATATCACTTTTTGGCCAAAACACTCACGTTTTATGCAAGTTGCTTCACTTAATAAATATGTGCATATTCTGAATAGACCATTCTGCCTGGAGTGCACAATAACTGTAGAGGGGAGTCTTCATGTAGGAGTCAAAACAATTGAAAGATATATGTACACTGTTGTGTTTGAAATGAACACCTTACATTTCCTACTTATGTCATTTATGATCTTATGTCATTTATGATCTCAAGGCTTCAGAAACACTTGAAATGTGTGAGAAACATGCAGACTAAAACCTTACCCCAGCAAATGCTGAACAGTTGAAGGTCTTACTGTGATCCTGGCCTCATTCCACCAATTTAATGGCAGAAGGATTTCTTGATTTGCCCATGAACTGACCTTTAATTTTGATTCCTTGTGTGTCTTTGGACAAGCCATTTAATTTCACAGTATCTTGATTTCTTCTTCTATAAAATTTAAAGATTCGTACTTAGCTAATTTTCACAGGCGAAATTATGCTTAATATTTATATAAATTTATAAGAACCTTAGAAAATAAATTCTTAAGGAAGATTTTTTTTTTTTAATAATCAATGGAGCGATGCACAAGACACAATATTGCTAGACAAAGGCAAGACACAACAACCTGGTTAAGAGGATTTTAGACTAATAAATCACAGAATATTTTGAATTGAAAGAGACCCACAAGGATCATCAAGTGCAATTGTTAAGTGAATGGGCTATTCAGGGATCAAACCCATGACTTTGGTATTATTAGCACCATGTTCCAATCAACTGAGCTAATGCCTTAGCTGTTGTTTCTCACAGTCAAACTGCATCAAGTCTGCAAAGAAAATTTATATTAATTTTCAGCATGGATACATAATGAAAGTCAATGAAACTACTAAGAGCCCAGAAAATTTAGATTGAAGTTCTACTGGGGGGAAATATAGTCATGAAAATCTTGATCAAATAATAGTCACAATCTGGAAATGTGTAGCAGAGTTTTGAAACTGGAGCCTAGGAAATTAATTAAAGCTTCACAGTGCTGTCAATTTGATTTTAAGAGTTTAAGACAATTGCTTTTGAATTTTGAAGACTGCATTCATATAATCCCTAAGGTTATTATGTTACTTTAACATCAGCCTTTTGTGGATAATAAAATAGAGTGAAATCACAAATGATAAAATCTTTATTCACTGCTCTGCACTTTTATGAGTCCAAAACATGAACAGCAAAACCAGTTGTGTGTGAAGATCCACCAAATTAGTAGATGTAAGTAACACAAGAACCTATTTTCTTCCAATAATTCTGTATTTCTCTCAACAGGAAATTTAGCAACAGTTACTCATTAGAGCACATTGGACACTCTATATAGACACTGTAAAGAGGAGCAAAGTCCTGGAAAACAAGCCACTTTCTCCAGATTTAATATTAACAGTTATTTGAAACAGTTAAATTCTTTGTGATTTTCTCCTTCTAGGTGCTTGTATCAGAACTATGAGAGATTTCTTTGAAGCAAGTCGCTGCACCTCATCCTTATATCACTCAGCTGGAATAAAGAGTCTGTGTTTTTTTAAGTTTGGCATTCTGAAAAGCAGCAAACTTGAGTGTTTTTAGGGTAGCAGAGTTTCAGAGTAGCAGACTCTTCTATCAATATTCACATGACTGAACAACTTGAACTTTTCTTGTGATACTCCACATCAGTAGTTAAAATTGTTCATTCTCTTTCTTTCTTGAAGCTGGTTCACTTGCACTGGGCAGATATGTCAGAGGTCTGTAGCACATTGTACTTCCAGCAGAAGAGTTCTTAATAGCTGCCTCTCCAGCAGAGTGTGAGTGCCATACTTTTGGAACAGAATAACACCAATGTTTACTAAAATCTTTTTCTTGTTCCAAGTAAATCTGAGTTTTGTTATTCTGAGTGCAGTGCTGCTGCATTTTTTCTGGTTTTGAGTTTTCTTTTTCAATATACACTTTTATTATTTAAATTGAACATTACTGCTTATTTCCTTCACAATACAATTGCATGTTTATGAGCAGTTTAACAAGGAGACTGCTCTAACAAAGTGTTTGGCAAAGGATAAGAAATCAAGAGGATAACGTTTTGAGGCATCAAACAGTACAGCAGGAAAACAGTGCAAATAATGTTCTTTCCCTTGGTGACATAACATCCTTTATTAAAAAACAGAGGTACTGTTCATCTCAGAGTTACTCTTATTTCTGTGGCCCCAATGGCATTCCAGAGGCAAGGGAAAAGTTTCTTCATAAACTTTACATGCACTTACAGAAAGCTTCTTGTAAAAGCAATAAAGAATAGAAACTTTGTTAAGCTGAAGAATATAAACAAACCTGATTTAACTCAACTTTTAAGAAGATCTTTTACATTCATCTCACCATTTGATAACTAGCACATCAGTTATGCATACACTGATCTCCTGATATGGGAATACTCAGGTGGAGAAGATATTGCTGGACTCAAAGTAAACACTAGAAAACCCATTTGTTCTGTCCAGAAATAAAGAAAGAAGGAAGGAAAAAAAAAGAGAAAACTGACTAAATCAATTCTCCATGAAACTGTGGGGAAATGCATGAATATTAGGTAGATGCATCTAATGAAAAAATAACAATCTAGAAATTAGTATTCAATGGGTTGTAAAGAAATATCAAAGGGAAGATTCTCAGAAAGATGTAAAAATGAATAAAAATATGTGGCTTGGAGTCTTTTGTAGAAAAATGGAAGAAAACCAAGAAAGAAATGTAAGTTTTAATTGACATGGAAAAGTAGCTACAGAACAGTATAACATTTCTGGTCTCTTTTAAGTACTTCATTGAGTAAAATCTAAATATGATCCCTCTGCAACCATTCAAAACAGGCACCAAGCCACCACAGGAAAATAGGCTCCTAACTTGTTTCATTAATTCTGTCATTGAGTCCACTATTTTTAATTCACTGTGAAACTGAGAGAGGAAACTCAGACATGCCTTATGTTAGAAATTTCTAAAGCCTTTCTCCTGTGTGAAACAAAACTAGAAGATTTTGGGTTCTCATGGAAACTGAAACAGTTTATTAAAGAAAGCAGAAAATTTCCAGAAGCACCTGTAAATAGCTGTTCTCATGAGATATCTATTTACTTACTCTGCAAACATGTTTCAACTGTTGTGAACAAATGGTACACAGTTGTCAATAGTTTTGATGGACTCATATGTCAAATGAACCTCATATTTGTGAAAACTTTTCATGCTTTAAATACAGTTAATTAATTTTGAGAATTACAAATTAAGTCACTTATGTATCATCACCTATGAAAGAAAAATTTCACAGAGAGAAGATTCATTTGCCACTTGGTAACAGTCAGCTCCCTGTAAGGTGTTTCCTTAGGCATGAAGATATGATCAGCACAAAGCAGGGCTCTGGAAAGAAAATATTCTCCTCTTGAAAAGTAAATAGATCATTTTCACCTTGAAGAGCAAGCTCATCTCTGGTTATTTCAGCCAATGTTTTAGCTTTGGCTAAATCTATTTAGGCTGTATGATTATGCCATAAATATCCCTGTGGCTATCTAAAACACTTGGCACATGGTTGTTGCTGCCTCTGAGTCTAGGGAACACCTCTTTCTCATCTCAGTCCTCTGACATAATGAAGTTCTGTGTAGGTTCATCACAGTGGGTATTGTGAGCCGTGCCACTCTCATTTTTCCTTCTGTCAAGTCATCTTTTATTTTGTACGATGGTATATTATTCACTACACATTCTCCTTTCTTTCAGGATTCTGTCATTGGTTTCCTTGCAAGTATCACCATATCTTTGGTGCTTAAAAGACAGAAACTAAATACAGTATAATGCTGGCAGAATTCAGCTGAATAATTTACAATGCCAGTTAGTCAAAAGAACACATTTTAACAATGTGTTACATGATATCTGGAAAATAATTTTTCACTTTGTAAGGCCATAGGACTATAGGGAATCAAGTCTACTTCCTCTACAAACCTTGATAGTTACAAAGGGTATGTTTTGTAAATGAACTCATTCTTGTTTGTTTTGAGGAATGAAATGGTGGAGGTCTAAATGTCTCAAAAACAGTTGATAGCCTTTTCTTTATGGTTAACTGCAGTTGCTGTAAATGGTAAAGAAATAGTCAGAAATAGAGGCACATTCTCAGCTGAGAAAGGTTGTACTTCTGGCTGTTGAACCTCACCTGACACTTTCTGTAGCAACACAAGCCCATTTACATCTGTGGCTCAACCTAACACAGAAAAGCAAGGCTGGACACAGCTGAACTGCAGGTTGACATCTGTGAATTATGCAAAGAGAGGAGCAGAACACAAGCTTGTCCTTAAAAATAGGTTGTATTTTCAGTGGAAGAGGGAATGGAGAAACAGTCTTGCCTAATAATTATTAAATTTGGGAGGGTACTTATTCCCATGGTGCTTCTCAGAGAGGAATAGTTTGTTTTGGCTTGTCTCTTCAAGTGGAAACATAACTGTGAATTAAAAAATGGCATGCTGAGCTTTAAGAGTGGCTTTTTAGCTGCTTGCCATAGAAAAGCGGTGGGTAGAGGGCAAGTTGTCATTGATTTTTGAAGCCTGAGTGCACTTTTCATACCCTGGTGCTGAATAGTGAGCAGTGCAATGCTCCTCAGGATAGAAAGTTTATGAATAATGCTAATAAATGGAGTGTTCACACTGCTGTTTTCCTTCCCCAGTATGACAAAGCCACCTGCTCCCTACTTTTGGAAGAAGGTGGTAGAAGATAAATTCTGCCTTATTTAGAAATATGAGAAGCTAATTTATTCACAATAAGAATTCTATGAGCATTAGGTTTTCTTTCTTTGTTTAAGTTATTTCTACTTTTGTTTGATAATTTATAATTAATGTAGCAATTCATTTATTAAGTTTCATTATTTCAGTAATATTCTTCTGTTAGTTATCTTCTAGAGTAGTAATAATACTTTAGCACCAGTGTGAATGTAGATCTGGATGGTGCAATGTGGAGTCAAACTACAGATTATTATAGGGATTTTTTAATACTGATTTCTTGAAGAAGAAAAAAATACTATTAACATTATAGAATACAAGCCAACTTTTGTAGACCTTAACCACTATGTTGTTTGATAAATTTCCAGACTAGATAAAAAAAAATAATTATTTTAGTGACGTGCAGAGCATTTGAGAAGCTATGAAGAGTGTAAAAAGCAACATATATATATAACACATTATTACAAAATTTGAATAACTTTTACGTGCTGCTGCCTGTCAAAGAGCAGGGCTCACTCCATCCAACATGATTTCATAAGGACCGCCAAAATTAAATGACATGCACAATGTACACATGCACAAATAGCACTTTTGGGCAGGATTGTTGTTGTTCTGGAGCCGATACAAAATCATGGTCTAACTGGTCTCATGTAATAAAAACAGCTCACTTCTACTCTTGGTCTTTTCTCATCAATAACAACTTGTGAATATATAGAGTGAAAAAGCAAACAAGAGTAGAATTCACATCTCCTTTTTCCATGGAAAAGTTTGCTTATATGCTTAACTATTTCAGCCATAGGTGGTAGTTTTCACTAAGAAACATAATTTATTAATTACATTACTATAATGTAATTTTGCAACAAACCATGAAGGATCCATTGTTATTCCACAGAAAAAAGGTTTGCTTTGTATTCTTTCATTTGAAACAAACATGGCATTAGGCTTTGTCTGCTAACAACAGAGGGAGTTACTCTGTAGTTGAATTAAATTTTCTAGAGAACTGTAATGAATAGAAATTACATATTGTGCACAGAAAATAGTTTAAATAGGGAAGTTTTAGGCAGTACAACACTTCTTACTTTTTTTTTTTTCTCCAAAAATGAAATTCAACACTGTGCAGAGTTTATGGAAGCCCTAAATATCATGTATATTCTATTTGGAAAGCTAATGGAGACTTAGGTATTTCATGGGTTCTGTTTGTACATGGAATTTTACCTGTCTGCTGTAAGGCATATGCAGAAGTCCATAAATGTATTCAATAAATGTTCCTCAGGCTAGGCTGAGTTTTGTTATGATTTTCTCACTTTCACTATTTTACTTTCATTTTGAACACTGCTTTATAGTTTCTGTCAGATATGAGTTATTGTTCTTGGACTCAAAAACATATTATTGAATAATAATTTTTTTCTGTAAACAGAATTCATTAAATGGCAGGTCTTGTCAAGGGCTAAAAATACTACTGTAGGAAGATATCCTCAGAGTCCCATGGAAGTCATCTTTCTCTCATCTTTCATGTCAAAAATAATACATTATTTTCAATGCTGTGTAAGTTTTGCTCCCCATCTTTACTGTTTTCAGGAGGGTAAAAAGGAATACAAGAAATGGTCTACTAATACATATTATTGCTTAATTCATTGCTTTGGAAAGCAAGTGTCTGTGCATTGCAAACTCTAGCCCACAGAGAAGTTACAGACACCAGGACAAGTATGATTCCTTTAGCTTCATTTTTTTTTCTGTTGCACTTACAACTGCCAATACCCACAGACACCAGAAAAATATGATATAAAAATGAGAGTGTACAGTTAGTGAACTGTCTTTGATACCTTTTATGAGCTACACATGCTTTTGTGAGGGAAAGCAAAAAGAGGATCATATTTCTTACTCACAGAACAACATTGTGCATAACATGAGAGTATTAATGAACCTCAAAGGCTTAGAACCAAGGAGCTGTTTGGAAAAAGGTATATACAACTACATCTAACTGTAACAATACAGCAATATATGACTGCAAATCTTGATAAGAAGTTTTCCTATAGAAGTATTTGTAAGATTTTTTTTTTTCCAGATTGGAGTTCCTTCAGTAAGGGCCACAGTATTAGCTGATTCTTCAATTAAGGTGAAAATTACATTTCAGAATAGTAATTTTCTGTGTGGCTTTGAGGGGGGGCATTGCTGTAGTTTCCCTATTTGTGTATGTGGTTGTCTCAAAGTTTCTGTTTTCTCAAAGAAAATTTTGGGAACAAATGCAGTTTTTTGAGGTTATGTTTAAAAAAAAAAAAAAAAAAACAACAACTTTTTTTTTTTTAAGAAATGTAATTTGGACTTTCATCAGAAAACCCAATTCCTTGACAAAAGTTAAAGGCTGTTTATTTCTTTTCTTCCGTGAAGCACAGGCTTGGGTAAGGTCAGTTCTCTAAATCACTGCCTATTAACTTACAGGTGAAATGGGTATTTCTGAGAATTGTCTGGAAGGTCTATCATTCTTCCATACCCAGTCCTCCATAACTCTCTGTCTCCCATCAGCTCACCACGGTATTTGCTTTGTTTGGAAGCCTTACAGTCTCTCTTTGAAGGGTGGCACTTTTCTCAGATATGAATACTGAAGCAAAGTGTGCTTGAGGGTGAACAAATATACACAAGAGTAAAGCTACCTACATCTAGAACAATGATTGAAAAGACTCTTTCTCTAGAAAATCTACTGCCAGGCCTTTTAGATCACCCATGATATTCCCTCTCAATTCTTTGCACAGTGATACTGTAGATGAGTAGGATTTAATTGGAAATACAGTACTGTGGTAAATACTGTCACTCACAAGCATAAATATTGCATACAGTTATCAGATATACTGACAAGGACCTCAGAAATATGCCTTCTAAGACAGTTTCTTTGCACGCTAAATATAAAAACTTTTCTTCACATATGCTCCCAAATGTTACAGTGCTCAAAGAAAGAGGCAGAACTCCATTCAGCAAGGGAGATGCTGTTGGTTTGCTACAGTACTTGTATTTTAACTTCAGTGGAAATTATTCTGGGCTCTGTTGGTGCTGGCAGCCTGCATGTCTCTAATGGAAGCAAATGATAGACTTCCTAAAGCAACAGTATCATTTCACTAATGTGCAACTAAAAGTATTCAAGTGAAATCTAATAGCTTTTACTCTCCAGAAACATTGTTAAAATAATTGCTCCCTCTTTTTGCAAAGCAATATTTCATGTGGCAGATTTTCTGGAAGATAACCTAAACCATAGCAGGAGAATATACATTGCCCAGAAAATGCTATAGTAATTCTTGGGTGCTGTAACCAGAGGGTTTCAAGACACCAAGACACTGTGAGCAAAACCTAGCCTGCCTGTGGAAAAATGTTTTATTTCCCTCTGTCCAAAAGACCATGGGACTTAGCCCATATTCCTTATTTTACTAAATTATTTGATCTGTCCATTTTTTTTTTTTTTTTTTTTTTTTTTTAATGATTAAGGCATCAACATGACAGCTTTGTTGTATTCTGATGTTGTCAAATTTTATGTCCATTTCCACACCCTCAAATTTGTGTGTGTATGTATTTATGCAGATGAATACTTGGGTAGTGCAGGTATGAATATGTGTGTAAACGTGTATATGAAGAAAGAGAGGGAGATGAGTAAGATATTAGTGCAGTACAACTAAAATATGACTAAAAAACTCAGGTAACATTTGGAAAAAGCTACATATCTGAGCACATTGCCCTTCCTGGCATAAGCTGTGTTTCACAGTATTGTTTACCACATGAGGTTTGTTTTTTTTTAATTTGAGAAGTGAAGAAGAATAGGATATATATATATATATATGAAACAACATCATAACATTGGTGTATGACATATTTGGTGTCATACACTTCAGTGTACAATTCTGGCCAAATGGGCAACGGGTAGTTTTGTGTTTAATTTCTTTGAATTTTCCTGATTCAAATTTTCTCTGTTTTTTTTTTTTTTTTTTTTTTTATTAGGATTAAGGTGACAATTCATTACATCTATGAATTAAGCATAATCTCAAGCTGTGTTTTTGATACCTCATTGCCCTCAAGCAGGGTAACCGGCACTCTTGATCTCTACATTTCTCTTTGCCGCTGCCTCAAGAAAGTGGTACAGTTACAGCTCAACAGTTTTCTTCATAGACCTGAGTTTATTCCCACTCCCAGTTGAAAAAGATTGCTGGGGAATTTAGGGAAAAATGTGGTAAGATGCAGGATGTGGGAGGATGGTTCTCTGCTCACCCAGTTGTGCTGTAGGACAGCAGTGCTTTCAGCAACTGCTGCCAGCTCCCTGCAGCTGCAGTGCACCAGGCTATCCTGTGATCCCTCTTCACTGTGCCGTGGGCAGCAGCTGCCAACTGGAATAGGTAGCACAGTCTGGCTGTACTTCAAAAAGATGTAGACTTTCCGCTGCAGCTGAGCAACTGTATTTCCCCAGAAGGCAAAAAGTTACCTTTGCAGGATGAACCCTCTATTGGTTCTTCACAAGGCTCTGTCTAGTGACCACTGTGTGAAGAAAAGCAAATCATGACTGTATCCCACCCTCAAAGTGAGGGTCAGGAAGGGGGAATAACCTTAAGGCCCTCTAAAGGTAGGGGATGTCCCACTGCTGTCTGATCCTGTGGCTGTGGGCCTTACCATTGCCATGTGATTACAGCCTGGCATTGAGCTGACAGTGCTGTTCACTGCCTGAACCTTGAAATTTAACAGTCTGCAAGTATTTAACCTCCTTGAAATGGTGACAGAAACGTTCGGTTTTAAGGTGTATAAGGCCACATTCTTCCCTCCCATGATTTCATTGGTTATAGTGAAATTATACCGCAGAGAAAATTGTCACAGAAAATCCTAAAATAGTACTTTAATCACTAATAACCTCTAGACACATAGTGCTGCATGAAATAAATAAATCCCCTTTTCAACCTTCAAAGTGTGTGTCTAATAAGAAAAGTGAGAGCCTATAATGTGATGCCATTATATTCAACTGATCTGCTTCCTTTCTGGAACCAGAATCACATTAACTGGCTTCAGTGCCTGCATAGGATCCGTCCTGCCTAACAGTGTTAGTAGTCCTGCAAAGCCAGTACCCAAAGAAAAAGAGAGTTGCATTCTATCCTAATTAATTTTGCTCTGAAATGGTGGCTCAAGTATATATTAGCATAATACATTTGTATCTATTTTTTTTTTAATTCGGTAGTTGATTATTATGAAATTTTATAATTAGAATTGCTCCATGAGGAAATCTCTGTAACATCTGTCTGAATCTCAGCTACTCCTATTCAATCTCATTAAGAGCACTAGGACAACCCAGATGATTCTGATCATATAATTAGAAAGCAATGATGCTCATTGTCTGGTCTGTCCAGCAGAGCAATTGCTGGGGAGTGTGTACCAGAAATAATCCCATTTAAAGTGAGAGTCATTACTCTCTTGTGACACCATGGCAGAGAGAGCTTAAGCCACTCTGAAGACAGCTTGAGTTTAAAGTTACTGCAGTGCAAACATTCAGCCCAAGGGTACACATTTACCCCAGGTCACATTTCAGAGCAGGGATGATGTTAGCACTAATTGGCCCCCATGTGGACACGCTGTAAAGTCCATATACTACAATTAATGTTTCTCTGGACTTGGTATGGCATAAACAAACACTTCATTGAGTCACATGCCTAAAGGGTGAGCTGGGCTTGGGAAACAGATCCAAATTTAAGTACTGGGCAAACCTAGGTACTGAAAAAGAATAAGTCATGTTTTGTGTACTGGTCACACAGAAAAGAATTTTTCTAATATTTTTAATTCTACAAACTGGGCTTTTGATCTTTTCTTTTTGAGATCATATGCCTACTTGTGAACCAGAAATAATTTCATGATACACCTTAAGCAGCAGAGTTCATCTGTCTTTCAAGTATGTATGAGCAGAAAAACTGGAGTCAAGTGTCCATCCTTTGTTCTTTTCATTGGGTTTTTCTTTTTGTTGTTGTTTTCAAAACATGGGGAGCAGAATTCTATTGCATCATTTTTTGTCCATTAGTGAACATGACCTAGGGGCTGAAACATGGGGTCTGCAAAGTACTGAGTTTGAATCCCCTGCAGCAGTATCAACAATGAATTATTTCCTTTAAAAAAAACCTATTTTTATGTTTATGTTTGTATTAATTTCTTACATTTCTTTCTTCTTTTCTGTGACTTTTTTGCATGGGCTGTCATGGGTGTATTTTTTTGAGAAGATAGAAAATGAGAAGTGTGAATCTTTAGAAATAAAACCTTATTACTGGATTGTTTTCCACATAACCAACAAAATTGGGACTTTTGTTTTCACCTCACAGCTGTAATCGTGTCTGAATTTATCTTTTCCATTAAGTTTCAGTCTGGTTTGATTTGTTTCTTTTTCTCCTTTTTCTGCCAATGTGCATGCATGCATACACACATACACACATTCTTTGACCTGTACTCATATGTTTAGGTGCACACACCCACACACTGCTACAGGTAAAATACAATTTATTTTTCCAGTGCACACAGCATGGCCTAAATCATATATATGCAGTGAATCCCTGGCATGTTGGGGAAATGTGCCTGAGCTCTACAGGCAGGGTGATGTTGACACTAGCTTCTCCTGTGGTGAACTCTTCTGTGTTTTTTTCCCCAAAGGGTAAAACCCACAAAAGCCTGAGGCAATATTACCTTTATGTTAAACAGTGCACTGCAGTATGTTCAATTTATTTCGTGTACAGGCAGTAACAAGACCCTGGATAAAGAGAAGAAAAGCAATGGCTTTTTGTTGAAGGATTTTTCTTACTCTCCCAATGGTTCCCCTTTGTATTTGAAAAGCAGCGGCAGGTGTTTGTTTTATTTGACACCTCACTGGAAGGGTCCACAGTACAAATTGAGCAAAGTGTGTTGCTGCAGTACCAAAGGCCCTTTGCATGTGTATGTGTGTATGATGTTGGAGGAGACAGCTGCAGCTTGTTAGTGATGCTATCCCATTTACAGGTGGCTCACTAGGGCAGCAAAGAGGATTTCAGCTGTAGTTTGGGATGCTGGCAGAAAACACTCTCGGACTATGTTGTGCTATTGGACAGTGCTGCTGTCATGGCTGTTCTTCCCTCATTCCTGAAGGTACTGGGGATCTCCAGGGAGAACCATCTTTGTAAGAATAAGGGCTATGACACTGCAGGATGCAACCTGAGAGTTAACGGGTCAGTGAGTGACAGCTGAGCCTTCTCTCTGAGGTACTGAGCTGGCTATCACTGCCAGGAGCACAAGGTCTAGGTAGTGAAGTGTGCCAATTTAATTTTGTCACATGTGGCTGGGTTGTACAGACATGGCTATTTCTTGAACTCTTTGGCAATACTAAAACTTATTCAGACCACAATGCAACATTTAAGGATGCTAATTAGAAAATAATTGTGCTGGGTTGTACAGATTTTACCATCGTAATATATCTTAAAGGCCCCTATAGAATGGGAAAGAAGGTATTTTAATGCACTTTGCATGCAAAATGAGGCACTAGATTTTGTGATTTGTAACAAAGCAGAGTACAACAGCCATCATCCAGTAAATCAGGAAGCAAAAACAGTTCTTAAGGAGTTAGTATTCTGCTTTATTTGCTAATTAAAATGGGGTTTGGAACTGCTCTTCAAAATGATTGCTCTAATTAATTCGTTGCTCTTTTGCAGTTCTACCTTCTATGCCATCTGAATACAAGGCAATCCCTTGTGCTTCTCAAAAGCATGACAGCCAACAGGGCATCCTTCCCTTTCTCAGAACAGCAGGCTTTATGGCTTTGCAGTGTTTAATAAAATGTCTATTCTATACCAGGGCTAAAAACTCATTCATATACACACTATCACAAATTCATTTCCAATAAAATGCATGTATAAACCCACATTTTTAATTAACATCAAATATTTGTTTAACTTAGGGAGAATTAAAAGAAAAATAGATGATCACTTTTATAAGGCCAGTGACAGATTTTAGCTTTAATTACTTTTAAAGCTTAATAAAAGATAGTGAGTATTGTAATTGCTATTCCTGTCACTGTGATATAATCTTTCATTTTGTGGTTAATGGATGATATTTAAGGTAGCTCCTACAGTTGCCTTTAAAACATTGCCTGCAGTATTGGCATGACTGTGCGGAGCACCAGACATCATGTATGAAAAGGGAACTAAGACAGCGAAGTGTGGAAGAAGATGCACTCATTTTACATTCTTCAGAGTGCCCAAATTTTGAAAACTATTCAGATCAGTAAGGATACAGGTTTAAGGAGGTGTAATTGAAATTTTGATTGTAAATATATTATCTGATAGAGGTAGCCTTGTGTTTTCTTAAACATATCCTGCTATCTGTGCATATGTTTATATTATTCACAGGTTTCCATGAAGAATTCAGTACCACAAAGTCTGCTTGCAAACTGTTGAAGTCAGTGGCTTGTTCAATACAGGAAGATATATAGACTATTGTTTGTTCTATGTATTAGAAAATTTGAATGAAAGGAAAAAATAAAGAATGGATCTGGAACTGGAGTTCACTGAAGAAAGCAATCACTAGAAAAATCATTGGAAAAAAATCAGTATAGAAAGAGATTCTAGATGATTTCAAAACCTTTTTGATCAAATCTGCAATACTTGCAAATAGTGGCATGATCCCACAAAGATCACTGGAATGACCTCAACTGTATTTGGAAAAGAGGTGTGAATCCCTCGCCTCTTATAGTATTTTGTGTTTCCCCACAAACAAGTTACACTTGCCATTGCTGACAGGGAAGTTTTAAACTCTTCAGCTTTTCATTGCCAACAGATTTGGACCTAACCTCTGTTTACTTAAGGTGTGTCTAAATGGCCATGATTACAGCCTGTTGTATTTTAAATAATTTAGGATATTAAAATGGAATGGTCCTAAATTTAGTTTTGTGAGGCTTTTTATTCCTTCAAGCTTGAGCTATGTCATGGTATTGGCTTTTGGATTATGTTTTGTGCAATATCTGAATCCAGGGTGTTATGAGCACTATATTAAATATTGGATAACTGTAGCAAAAATCCATTTTTCAGGAAAGCATCTCTGCCAACCCAAACTTCCAAGCTATTTCAAGTTTGTCTCTCCATATCTATTTGGTTGGTCATTAAAAAAAAGTAAATATGGAAATGGCTTCATAGTACCTGGGTACTCTCTGGTTGAGAAATTTCCATCAGAACAGTATTTGTTAGTAAATAACAAATCATGGGAAGGAAACAACATTTACCTTTCTTTTCTTGCCCATCTGTCTTTTCAACAGCAATCCAATATCAAACAGATGCTTTTAAAATTTTCCTCCTTAAAAATGAGCAAGCAGACTAAATGGCCCCTACAGGTCCCATAAAACAAATCTTCTCCAGGAGCAGAGGCAGTGCTTGGCCTGTCTCCACTGTGCACATTGTTTCTTGCAGAGGGCTTCCGCTCTGCAGGGCATATCTGATTCTTCCTGGGACAAGGTCCTTCCTACCCTTGGCAACTGCACTCTATCCATTTTTATGTGTCATCCACCCTCATCTTGCTCACCTCCACCAGATTGTCTTTTCAGCTCAGCACTAAACTCTGTCTTTCTTGCTCCATTTTTTTCCTCCTAATGATTTATTAAAATAATGACCCACATTTTCATAGCTGAGTGTTTGCAGCTTGCAAATGGTTGCAAGTACTTAGCCTTTATTTTTGTGCCTTATAAGGTTGTGATTTACTGCTGTAATAGTTATTTTCCCTATGTCTGGAATATAGGCTTGTATACTCAAATCTTCATACTCCTATACATTTACATTTGCAATTCCTTTGCATTTCACTCCCACTACCCAGCATTTTTGTAGCTATGCATTTGCAAAATACTACTCTGACACCAACAAAATCTTTTTCAGTTAATTCTGTATTTTAAAATAGAAAAATTTCTCTTGGTAGTGGTAAGAGGGGGAAAAAAAAATCTGTGTATGATTTGCTTCCTAATTTCACTGCATTATTGTCATTCCTAACTACCTGTCATCTGTCTGTGCCTGTCAAAATCTGCTGGTTTTCTCTGTTGTCCATCCATTTTTTTAATGGAGGTGCTTATTTTAATAGAGCTTTTTGGATGCTCCTGACACAGAAAGGAGTGAATCAAGTGTTTTTCTCCTGCATAAGCAGCATCTGCTGAAACTTCTACCTGATAAAACAATTATGTTTGTGTAAAAAGGCAAGAGTATCTAGAAGGTAAAACACAAAGTCCTACCAGTCTGAGAACTGATGAGATATTTTCTAGCAAATGTGTGAGATGGAGAGGAGTACAGTGGGAGAGCCTGGTATGGAGAGATAGCTGAAACAAACAGATGGCTTTAAGGAAGCTGAGAAAGGCTGTTAGCACATAAAGCAGCAGACACTTGATGATGAATTGCCATTTTGAGTTGCTAGTTTTTTCTTCCTTATTTAGCTAACTACTGCTCCAATAATGACTTATATAATAGCTTCTCTTGGAAGACTTTTACATCTCCTTTCATTGGAGGCATCTTTTTTATAGAATGAAAGCACACACTTAAAAAATCAGTAAGGTCTAATATAAGGAAAGGGGAAAAAAAACTGGGATGAGAGAAAGGTAATTATGCAATTTGTTTCCTTTTCCTCTAATCGCGGAAAAATCAATGGAAAATAAGACCTATGAGTCCAAAGAAGGGGTCCAAGTGGCCAGGCTGCTCAGGTTATATTATCTGCACCTGTGCCAGAGGTAATTTATTCCAGTCCATCTTTTATGTCCTGGACATAGGCTCTGTATTATCCCTAAGCTCTTCATATCTTGCTGCTTAAGATGTCTCATTACAGTAGTAGACCTGTCCATTACTTCTCATCTGACTTTAGGCAGAACCTTTAGTTTACTCTTAGCTTTAGTTTCCCTGCCTGTGAATTCTAGCTTACAGCTCTTAACTGACCTCAGAGCAGCATATGTGGGAGGTGGGAGCTTGTTACATTACATCAAGTAATATAGTAATTATCAAGAACACTCAAGGATGAGACAACTTCTCAAAGCAGCACACAAAGATTGCATTTTGCCATGGAGGTAGAGGGCCAGGCAGATCTCTCCAGCAGGTCAGTCCTGCATGATCAGCCCATGGCAGGAGAGATGCTCTTTTCAAGTAGTTGTCCCCATCAGACAGTCTGGGCAATATGTGGCAGGTGTATGTGGGGCAGTCACTGCTTACTTGGACAAGGGTGCACCAGGGCATATTTCAGATGCTCTAAAATGCTCTAAAACTTGTGCATTCATGTGACTGGGCCTATGCTGGGTCTTCATGCAAGTCCTGTAAACTGTTTGGTGTCTCCAAAGAAGAGCAAAGATACTGGTGAAGGGTCTGGAGCACAAGTCCTGTGAGGAGCAGCTGAAGGAGCTGGGGTTGTTTAACCTGGAGAAAAGGAGTCTCAGCGGGACGTTATTATTCTCTACAACTATGTGTAAGGGCAAGGTGGGGCTTAGTCTCTCCTCCCAGGTAACAAGCAGTAGGATAACAGGAAACAGCTTTGAGTTGCGCCAGAACAGATGTAGACTGGATATTAGGAAGAGTTTCTTCACTGAAAGGGTAATTAAGTATTGGAACAGACTGCCCAGGAAAGTGGTGGAATCACCATCCCTGGAAATGTTCAAAAATCATGGGAATGTGGTGCTTAGAGAGAGGGTTTAGTGATGAACTTGGCAGTGCTGGGTTAATGGTTGGACTTAATGATCTTAGTGCTCTTTTCCAACTGTAATGATTCTGTGATTCAATGAAATACATCCTGGATTAGACATGGTGAGTGTCCTTCACCAGTTGCCTAACAATGGGGTGGTTCTGGTTTCTAAGAGAACAGTAAGATACTGGTGTGCTTCAGGGCGAATACATGCAGCCCTTGGGAACCTGGCAGTGCATTCTTTGGTTTCCTTTTTACTAAGTACATTGCTTTAATGTTATTCCATAACATCTATTCATTACTGCTAATGAACATAGAAATGATAATGAAGATGTAGCTCCAATTTCCTACTGTACCTGTAAAATATTAGTAATTTAAATGAGGCCATGCAAACCATAAAATTACAGCATCACACACTCTCATTGCAATATGATTGGATTGCCTCTCTAAATGGTTCATCATCAATCCCAATAAAGGTAAAGTGTGGGTCTAACTGTTGTCTTGAATCCAATAGTTTAATTTTATTGCTTCAGCAGCAGCTGTTTAAGTGCCCCTTCCTCTGCCACTCAGTGCTGTGATAGGCCTTTTCCATAAAGGAAGTTCATCAAACCTGCCAGGATTCTGCTCCAGCCCACTGCAAGGGATTCTCTCAGGTTTAGAGCTACACAGATTATCCAGAAGGACATAAACGAGTAATGGATGTGTGAATGTCCCTATTTTCCCTGAACTTAATTTAAATTCAACAGAAAAAAAAGTAATATTAGAATCATAGAATAATCTGAGTTGGAAGGGACCCACAAAGATTACCAAGTCCAACTACTGGGAATATTCACCAACAGTTCTTAAGTAATCCAACCATCCACAGGCCATTACATTCATGAAGGAAAGACATGCCAGGGTCAGAAAAATCTGGAAATTTAAGAACACTTTGCAAGTCTTCTAAAAATATCTAGTTACTAGTGAACCCTGGCATCTAGATCCCTGTTCTAGATGGTTAACTGCCAGGAAATTTCCTGGAGTGGACATCATTACTGATAAATCAAGAAATATTTAAGAAAAAAAAATCAATGAGGCATTTAATGTAGAAAAATTTCAAACTGAAAGACAAAAATGGAAATGTAAATACTTGTTATCCGGATCCAGAGTTCTATTCAGTTAATATTTTTAATAGGTGAATTTTACCAGTAGGCAGGAACTGATTCTATCTGATACTCTGAGAATATAAGTGTCATAACTTCTAATTATTGTAATTCTTGTTCCTCTTTCAGTACATTATTTGAAGTAAGAAACAATGACAGTGTCTTAAATGGGGAAAAAACCCACATAGGGAAATTGAAGCTGATCAAAGCAAAGGTAAAAAGTGCAAATTACTTTGCAGTGCTCTTATACAGTTTTTGAAAGTGCTTATATAACCCATACTCAGGCAAAACTCCCCTTTTCTCACTTTAAATATTTTTTGGTAGAAAATATACATTTACTTTGATATAAAATCCACTTCACTATGGTGGCTGGGGATACTGTGGACATATTTCTTTGTAATTTCTGGGCCTGAGTCGATGCAGAATGAAAAATTGCTTCCTTTCTCCTTCCTATGAGCTGCAATGAAAACGGTACTGCTCCTATGGACACATGACAGGCACTCTGGAAAGAAGGGAAGTGCAAGGAATATTTTGTTGAATGCCTAGGCCTTTTCTGGACACCTACCTTGGAATGAAACTCTGACCCCATGGTGCAGAATTTCAAGTTTTAAATGCCCTACTGTCCTACCTAAGAGGAATTTTAGAAGTATTTTGGTGCATGTCAGGAATATTTTAAAGAAGGAAAGCCTCTTTTAAATGGAAATGGATGGCAGTCCTATATCCCACTTGACAGAGCAGCTTTAACTGTACACCTTTTGATTGTGTGCAATAATGAATGATCTTTATGGTTTTATTCTTGTGTATTATTTCCCAGCTAACCTAATTTATGAGAACATTGATAATTTATTGTTCAAGTGCATATGAAATGCCAGAAATTCACTGCCAGAGTGTTTCCCAGAAAAGTGTTTTTTTGCTTTGTTTTCTAAAATTAAAATTATTAATATTCCATGAAACTAAAATATAATGTTATCATTTTGTTTTCAGGAGATTTTCACAAACATCTTATGCCACAAGGAGAATAAATAGAAATATTCCCACTACTGCTTCTGTACATATTTTATTATAATCTTCTATTGGTTTCCATTTTTCAGTCTGGAGTTTCTCAACCTGGAAGACTGTGGTTATGCTGATGAAGTTGTTCAGCTAATTAATATATAATGAAGTAATAGCTAGGTTTATCGCTGCACTTCCATACTAATGCCCTGCTCTCTACAGTTTTTTTCCCCTGAATGTTAAATTTCTGGAAAGTGCATTCACAGAAGATGTAAAGCAAGGAGAGATATTTGGGTTTGTTTTATCAAATCTACTAATTTATTAAGAAAATATTTTCCCAGATTCCTAAGGTACTCACTAAATGGAACTAAAACACTTTCAGGCTTGATTTGCAATGACGTTTCATTGTGTTCAGTCGAATTTTATCTAATTTTTATTGTACAGTCCACCAAATCTCTAGTCTCATTTCCATTATTGTACAACACAGGGGCAACCACTCCTCTATTTCTACAAACCTACTAATTATTAAGAGCCTCATTTGGTTTCAAAAATGGATTTTAGATTAAACTATTCTATGAGAAGCTACATGGGTAAATCTATATCATAGATATAAATCTGTGGTTAAAAAGGGGAATTTTAAACCTGCTGCTTCTATGATTCTTTCTTAACACCTACTAAATATGCTGTTTTTCCAAGTTATGCCTTCTGCCCAGGATTTTTTTTTCATGGTTTATTTGGAACATCTTATTCATAGACATATCCTAGATCACAGCAAAAGTAAATCTTGAAGGGACTGTATGAAAATCAGTGAAAAAGTATCCATATCTGTTTTTCACATTTTTGTCCACTTGAAACAGGAAGTGCATGAAAGCTTCAGAAAGGCAAGTGGTGCCTACATGTAAGGATCAGAATAGCTGAAATCACAAGGACTGTAGAAATTCCCTGAGTCAGCAGAGCATTTTATTAGAATAATGCAATGGATTTTAGCACTTGTCTTTAGTGAGTTCCTAAATGATGCTTTGATAACCAGCATCATGATAAATGACGGTTTGATAACCAGCATCATGATATCATTGGAATAGCAACTATCAATTTCCCTAAATTAGGAGCAGTTAGGAAATAAATTATTAACAGACAGAGTAGACCAGGAAAAATATTTTTGTGAACTTTTAAATTTTTTTATTTATTTCACAGTTAGTAGTAAATTGTCCCAGCATGCAACTATGTCCCACATATTGTGATTTTTCTTTCTGAATAAAATTTGTAAATGTGTCAGTGAGTGTCATACTGGTTTTGTATGAGATGCAGATTTAAACCATATTTGAAGAGTTTTAAATACTTCTACTGTATCTAAATCAAACCATTTTATCTTTTTAACAGATTTACTTCTTGTACCATTCTTGTTACATTATAAATAATAGTGAAATTGTCTCCATTACCAAATTATTTTTGTCTTTTTCTGAAGGCAGAATTCAGTGTCCATGAGTTTTTTTTCCATTTTATTTGAATGGAAGTGCTTATCATAAAGGTTATGCTGAATGTTTTCACCCCAAATGCCATTTCACTTTATTTTCACCTCCTTTGAGTATTCTTTCACACCCATAATTTTGTGCTTTCCTGCTGGGTCATCTCTGGTGTCCATTATTTGCGCATTTTTTTCAGAGTCCTTGAAACCAGGACTGCACAGCTGCTGTCTTCTATTTTATTTTTAGGTTTGTTGCCACTTCCATTTCATTGTCATAAATTTTATCAGAAGAAAACCGAGGATGATCTTATTAATGAAGATGGAATTTTGGATAACCTTAAGGTGATGACAAAGGGATAAGAGCCAAGACATGGAGTGTAAAGGCTGGCATGCTTTAGTAGGCTTGTCATATTGAACTCAAGTTTGGTGATACAATGAACAAACTTACTAAGCTACTGTCTCAGTTCTAAACTCAGAATGTCTTATTTTTATCAGAAAACTATTGTGTCCTGTAATTAAAAATAAGATTTCTGTAGCCACGGGGTTTCCCTGGAAAGGTTATACTTCTTTTCTGCATATCGTACCTTTAAATATAACAGCTCCCTCATCTCTGCTGTTGAGACAGCAGTTGTTCAGTCTCTTAATTCCTTTTAAAAAGGCTTTTTAAAAACATTAATATGTATAACAATGCCTTTGCTCAGTGCACAAGGGAGCTACTGAAACCTCTTCAGTCAGATTCTGCAGTGAGTAACAGTTCATAGGAAAGGACCTGTGTACTTTAGGACTAGGATAAAACATCTGGCTTGGAGAGAATTTCAAAAGCATGAGGAGCAAGTTAATTTCTGATAGGATGCAGAGAGTGCCATCAGGTCATAATTCAGTCTTAATTCAGTCCTGCTGGATGCCTTTGTTCCCTCTCCTGTGGTGGAATTGCTCTCCTTTTGCTTTAGGACACCAAAACAACCTTGGGCTGAGGTTTTGGTTCAGCACAGCCCCTAAATTGCCAGTGATGCCTTTCTGGTGGCGAGAGAGTCCTTCAAAAACTCCCAGCTCTGGACATGTATGGTGCCTGAGCCCAGGGACTGCAATGAGAGGGCGGGAACTAGAGGGTATAAATATTTGTCTTCTTTATCCGTGTTTTCAACAGGTTTTGAATTTCAAAGTTAAAATTGAAAAAAAAAAATATTAACATATTCTTTTAAGGTAAAAATTTTAGCTTTTGCTATTATAATATTTAGTGTGTAGAAAGAAGAGCAATGACAGACTATGAAAATATTGATTATTGGGTTTGTGCTTCCTTTCAGAATTTCCTTTCTTGGGAGAAGTTAGGAAGTTTCAGTGTCTGTCAGCTGAAGTCTCTAAGCAGTCTCAGCTTGGTCCAGATAGCCTGGTTTTCCCCAAACCCTGAGAAAATTAGGCAGCTTCTTGGTGAAGCCAAAACCAGGATAGCTTATACTCCCTTGCTGCGCAATTCCAATGGAGTGGAGACTACTAGAGGTCTTTCCATGGAGTGTGTTAAAACTAAAACATCCTGGTCATGATGGCTATCCAGGGCAACTGTGAAAGCCCTCAGAAATGTGTTTTCAGAATCTGTATCTTCTGAGTGAGATTGCTAGGTGTTTTCAGCTTTTTATCACCACTTAAAATGAGAAAAAAGTAAAAGAAGCTTTTTTCCTAATGTTTTAGATATTATATTTTACCCTGTCAGAACAATTATGGATGAATGGTTTTAGCAATACTTACAAGCTCATTGGCTTTATTTTTGGGTAAATACCTGAATATAATGTTCTAAGAGGTAGACTGGCTTTTGTCAACAGTAGCCAATAGCACCATTTTCCATGTACAGTATTAAATTTCAGCAAAAAGAAGTGGTAACATGGACAGCACACCTGCATACATTCCTGACACATTCAGCTGCTCAAAACTGAACTGGAGCTCAAATTATTCTTGCAAACTTTGAGGAATTGACAGGGTAAGGTAATTTTTTATCTTCCATTCCTTTCTTTGATTTCTCTTGAGTGGATTTGTTTGCTGTTACCTGGTTCTTCCTGGACATTTAGATTCTAGAACAGTAATACTTTTTTTCTTTAGTTACATTATAGAAGTGCAGAAAGAATTGGGGATCTTATTTCATATTTGGAAGTTGAATCTATATGTATATTTTTTCCTAGCTTTAGACATGCAACATTCAAGAATTCAGTGTGATTATTGGTTTTAAAAGAAGAGTTTTTTTAAAAACTCCATGAATAATAAATTAGTGGAGTGATCATTCATATATCCATCAGATTTCATTATCTTGCAACAACTTTTCATAGTTGACAATAGGCATAACTGACAATGGAAGAGCTTTCATTACAGTGATAGTAGCATACAGTGTTAGTATTCCAAGAAATTACATATTAGAAAAATCTACATTTGCAGACTGCATTACAAAAAATCCGTAACACCCCTGAAAATGAGGAAATTCAAAGTTAAGACCAAATATGGGCATTTCTAAAATAAGCATAACTTCAGGGAAACCACTGCATTGTTGTCGTACTTCCAGCTGTTCCAAGCCTTTCTTATTATACACTCAATTTCTAATATTGACTGTTTATCTGTGCCCATTCCCCTTTCTCAGAAATAAGTCTATCCAAAATTACTCCTGAAAACAAATTTTTACTTCAATCAATGAGCAAATTAGGCCAAATTCACTTTTACACTCTTCTTGTTTAAAGTTTTCCAGGGAAAGTATTGGAAAATTATTCCTTTATAAGATAGGAATATCTTTCACTTGAGGATCCCTGTGCAAATGTCTAAACTAAGGCTTTTAATACAACGAAAGTAAAACAAAAAAAAAAGCAATGCCTTAGAAGTGATCAATCGAGGATGTCTTCTAAAAATTCTTACCTTAAAAATAAACTTTAAATATTGTTATTTATTTCTGTTCAGAAACTGGCACTTCTAACTGCATAACTGCATGAAACACAGGTATTTTCACTTACATGGTAAACCTGACTCTGTTTCTGTTCTACATTTGAAGCTCACTTTGGAGTGAGTTGCATATACAAAACACAGAGCACATAAAGACCTGAGACAAAAGAAAAAAAATTCTGGCATTCAACAATAACAGCCAGAAACCTGTTTCATTACCTTTGCTATTTTGTCTTCCCTCCTGATCAACTCCGTTAATCACTTGTCAGTTACCAATTACACCTTTTATTTCACCAGAAATACTTATTATTTTCTGGAAGATTATACTGCAGATATATTTTGCAAAAGTATTGCTTTTAGAGAAATATTCTACAACTATTAACCTGAATTTGTGGCACTGACTTTAGAAGAAAACTGACGTGAATGAAAGGATATTTTTTCTTATCATAACTGTCACTATTATCCTGTTATGGTACCTCAGCCTTATGAATTTAAATCAGTGAGAAAACAAAACAAAGTAAAATGTAGCTTGGTCTCCTTTCCGACTTTAATTTTGCCTTATGAATTCACTGCATGCCAGCTAAAACACCTTGCATTTATTTAAGTGCATTTCAGGTTTTCTCAGCCATAGATTTTATTTTTTTTTTTTAATACCAGGAGTTGCAAAAAGAGTCACATCTCTAACATTTGACCTCTGTTAGCTGCAATAATATATACCACACACTTGTCAAAACTATCTGGATTACTAAAATTCCCTCTTTAACTTGTACGAAGAAGGCTATTCCTTCTTTTTAGTGGTAGTTTTTTGTTTGCTCGACTATTTCTCAACAACTAGGGGAGGTTTGCTGTTGTAGTAATTAGAGAAAAGGAGAAATATCCTGCTTCTTTATCAATATATTCGATTTATATATATATATATATATATATATATATATATATATATATATATATAACACTGCTCAAAATTGCAGTTATTTTTCATATAGTCCAAAAGTAAATACATTTTAAGGGGCAAAAGAACAGTAGAGCCTTAGGCAGTGAGCAAAGTAAACATCAAGTGAAAGACAAAAGCCTGGAAGAATTGATTATGCCACTTGGCTGCTCTCCTGAGGAAGATAAAAGAGACCAGGACATGCTCTGCTACTCCCTGCATGTAGAAGTCAGGCTTGGAAACAATACTCTGACATCTCTGCCATGCAGATAACTTCAGTAGGCAAGGCTGCTGGTTTAACTATTCACATATTGTATTTTTTGTGGCCACTGATTGACAGCTACAGAACATATTCTACCAGCTTGATCTTTGTGTGCTGGCTTTAATGAAAAATAAAGAATTAGGATAGGAAAGAAATGAAATTTAAAAGATAAAGTGATCAAATAAAAGATTAAGATTGCTGAAGGCTCTGTATTCTGCCAAGATAATGCAAGAAGAACTTGTGCCAAAGTGTTGAGTGCTATGCACACAGCCAAGGACACTGGAGACTGTACAAACTTCTGCTGCTCAAAGCCTGCTGGGAAATGCAATTCCAAAAGAACAGCCAGCACTTTACTGATCCTCAGCCTCTGAGCAGCTGAGTTACAAACATGGTGTAACCTCTTGTGCTGTAATGCCTCCAAGCCAGAATATCAGAGGACATCATGCTATTTATGTTCCGTTCCATTCCCTATAAATATAGTGTCAGTTAGAGCTCACATCACTGGGTTTTGTGCTAGACCAAACTGCAGGTTCCATGTCTTGTTTTGCTGAGACAAAAATCTAAATCACAGTCATTATCTGGGGAACGAAGAACCTGCACTCTATGAGATGTGAGTTCACCCTCCAATATGTGTAAAAGAAGGAGCTGCATTGTACAAGGAGTTTCTGGTCCATAATGACTCCAGAAAGTTGCTCAGTCCCTGAAATTTATAATTTAAAATTCTAGTTATTAGAACTAAGGCTATAAGAAGAGAATACCATAGGTAATTCAGTTATTCTTTTCTATATTGGGAACCCCAGTTGATATTGCATCATAATAACCCATGATCCATGCACCAGGCAGATCCTATCTATGGAAGAGGTTCTCTTATTTTGGTCATTCGAGCTACTGTAGAATTTTCTTACAAGAAAACAACTCTGTCCGTAATTTCTACTGCTGAATAAGAAGGAGGCTCACACAAGATCTTATTGCTGCAGTTCTAGAGAAAGGCAAGGCCACACCTATGGTATGATAAATGGTACCAAGTAGGAGCTGCCTGTGGGCTTCCTTATCCTGAGTTTCTCCTGCAGCTGAGGGGTGTGTGCAGCACAATGCAGCCTGCAGGCCATGCAGGCACAGTCCTGCACCTGCCTGTGAGATGCACACTGGCTGTGACACGAACACTGACTCTGAGGTGTGCAGTGATTGCTGGGCCAGATCCACTGTGCGAGCTGCTCTGGGTTTATTCTGCTCTGAACTTCAACACTTCTATAATTCAGAAAGTGGAGGTTCTTGAATATGAATATGTGGAGGTTCCTGAATATGAAGCACCAAGTTGCACTGAGCAAGAAAATATTGGAAGGGCTGCGTATTCCAGGGAGATCAAATAAAACAGAAGGGCAAAAACATTTTAGGTACCAAGTCTGTCTCAAGTTGGGTCCCTGTAGCTTCTCCCTTCCTTGACTGGGAGCCAGGCTCTCCAATGGCAGCACTAGGATCTGTGTATGAAGAATCTGGCTGTGATGGCTTCAAAAATAAAAGCCAGTAACAAAATGGAAGAGCTTTGAGATAAATCTCCAGGCAGGCCTTGATATCCCTGTTCTCAGGGAATGATGATCCATCTGTTGTTCTTATCCTAGCCTTTTCCTTTTCCAGATAAGTGAGATAGAAGCATCCAGACTCCCTACAGTGATATTATGATTATTTGTAGGCTCTGAAAGGCACATCAGTGGAGTTACATTTGGAAAGATCCTTCTGCCTATGGTCCATGGCAATGCTGTTCCTCATGACTTCTATCACCTGATCTTTCTTACACTGGGTGAGCTCTCCAGATCTTCCTGACTGGAACAGAAGTCTGTGCACCAATCTGTTGAAGGAAATTCAATTCTCAGAGAATGAGTTCAAGATTAAGCTGTTCCAAAGTCCTCCAGTTCTTTGCTCTGCCACTTGAGAAATGGAAAATAACAGTATCATTGTATTTTAATATATTTCATGAGACCAGTTTGCCAAAAAAGGAAGGAGGAGTTTTACAGTTTTGCTATTCACTCTTCTGAATACACTTGAAAGGTGGACCCAAAATCTGTAAAAATAGCATGCCACATCTGCAAGGTATTCAGGCACATGCAGCAAAACATAAATGTGCACAAACTCCATTTCTTGCATTCAAAATGGAGAACCAAAATTTTTATAAAATAGAAGTTATGATATGTGCACAGTTAAGGAAATTACAAAACACAGTGAGTTTAAAGCAGTGAAAAACTGCTCTGAGGGAGAAAGACTCTATCAGCTAAGCTACCTGTTAAAATGTAAGTGAAAGTAACAGATGAAAAATATGAAATGGGTATTATATAGAATAATTGCTGGGAGCAAAATAATAGAGAAAGGGGAACAAAAATAAGAGGGCTGCAATTGTGGGATTAGGAGAAAGAGTACTTTCATATTAAAAATAGTGTATTTTAATCCAGAGATAATTTACATAGCATGAATTGGAATCTGCAGTTCTGAACTCAACATGACATCGACAGAAGTATCCTTGCTGTTGTCTTGCAGACACTTGTAATATGAAATCTAACCACCAAAAAACATAAACAAGAGCACAGTGCCTAGCTGGAAGCTGTGACCATGGGCACAGCAGGACACATCTCTGCTTAAGGTCTTTTGATATGTATTCCTCCTACAGGGGAGGACTTTAATATTAAACTTGTCCTCCAAAGAGTTACTCCATGTTAGGAACATATTAAAGACAAAGGGTGCTGTAGAAAGGTGACTGGTGACCTTGCATTGAATTTAATCTGTTAGAACAGAATTTTAGCTGGCATTCATCTTACTGAGAGAATTATTTCTTGGCACTCATTACTGTAGCAAAGGAACACATAATGAACATTAATAGAATGTTTTCATCATCATAAGCCTTATGTGAGCTAAGAATTAGCCCCTTTTGCAGGTGGTGAACTAAGCCAAATCCTTCAACATGATTAATATGTCCTACATAGTGTTGCATGCCCCTAACTCCCATGGGAATTGCAGAGCAATGAATACCTTAGAGAAAGCTTTCAGACATCCAAGCACTTTGTTTAAGTGATTTGCTAAAAGTTCTACATACATAACATTCCTTGTTCTCAATTACACTAAAACCATGTTACATTAACTGGGCAGGAGGCCAGTAAACACAAACTGAGCCCTACAATACCAACCTAGTGTCTTAACCACAGGATCATTCTTTCCACTTAAAACAGGGGCAAAAAAAATCCAGAATTTTTGGAAAAAAATGGCACAAATGGCAGTATGTCAATGAGGGCAAATGGATAAAAGCAGGGAAGTGGTGAGTGGTGGCAGCGGGGTGTGCATAAGGAAGCAATAAAAGGAAGGAGTGGCAAGATGGAGAGGCTGTGAAGGTCAGTAATGAGGAGAGGCAATATGAGGAACAGTATTGGTGGTACATGCAAAGGAGGTCCTTATGGCAGTGAGAGCCAACACAGCAAATAGTAAGACATGAATAAATATAATGCACATATTTTAAACAAACAAATCTTAGTACTCAGTATGTCATTTATCCAGACATAGGTAAAGCTCTGGAAAAAGAAGTCATATATATCTTAGAATGTCACCATAGCTATAAATATAATGTGATTTCTACCAAATAGTGGTTTGGGGCTTTATGTTTACTTTTAATTGTCCTTTATGACTCATGTATTTTCTCCTTATCACGTTACAGTGTTTATCTTGATCACCTAATTATCACAAGTTAAGCTGTACTTCATTACATTGATCTACCACTACAGTAACCATTGTGGTTTTATTTTATTTATTGTTATCTTCACAGAATTATACTTCAGGTTATCCTAAGTCCTGCATAACAACTTCTAGAAATTTCTTGAGGGAATACTTGTCAAAAGGATTTCAAAGGCTTAGGAATTAATACAGTAAAATCAAGGGGCCTTAGACAGAGGCTTTGATCTTGCAGTTTTGTGTCCTACCACCTTTCCCACTCTTTTTGATCCCTTCCACTTTTGCTGAAGCTAGCTACTGCCCAAAAAGCAAAGCACAATTTGTCTAAGAGGGAACACGTTTATCCTGCAGTGTCTCTTATTATACTAGGATTCTGATAATTCCTTTTACCTGCCATGTCCCACTCTTCAATGGTGGATATACTTCTGCAGGAAAGGAAGATGAGCTACATAGACAAAGGCATAGCCATGTGCCTAATGTGGCTAAAAAAGGCAAATTTACTTGAGAAAGGTAACCAGAACAGCTTTACCAGAAAAGCTCATACTGCTACTCTCAGGCCCACGAGTTGTGCATCAAGCATGTAAAGTTCTTCTAAATAATTTTTGAAAATTTACCACAATATTGTAAAAACTACTACAATATTGCTAGAACGGTAGAAGGTGGCACAGGAGCATGCTGACCCAATTGCTTCTGCAAAATTTCCCAGACTAAGTTATCTATTGTGTCTGTGGCTGAAGACAACACTGATGCCTAATACTTTCACCTTGTGTTTCATACACAGTGACAAGGGACTTCTGTGATAGAGCAGACTCTCTTCAAAGACATAGCTTCCAAAATGATCCTCAAAGATTTGCTGCATCAGATTTTCTGGCAAAAGGGATTTGTGGTCTGATCAACAAATGTCAAGAGCTGTTTCTAACCTTGTGCTCGCATTTCTTTTTCTAAAGGGTGAAATGGCTATACCTGAACTCCTTGGTAGACCACAATAGAAGTGATAAAGAGCCAAGACTATTACTGGGGGAGAAGGGTGAGGTGGTAGACATAGATCACTCACTGGGAATAGCAGCCAACCTGTCATCTAGTCTATTAGCAGCACAGTCACTCACCATAACTTTTGTTCTACACTGACCACAGGCTATGTATTTTCAATGAGAGAAATATATTTGTCAAAATACCAGCTTTCACTGTTAAAAATACCATTCTGGTATTTTGGGTATCACCTCTGGAGGGACTGGTCACTTGCTGAAAGTGTGTTGTAAAAGGCTCCCCAAAATTACATGTCTTGTGAAATAGCCTCAACATGCCTATTATTTTTGTACAGCAGGAAAGCAGTAAAACATCTTTTAAATAATCCCACTTTAGGGTTAAGCTCAGTGCTGCAGAAAGCTGTCATGATTGTGATTTTTATTTCAGAGTCTGAGAGAAAAGGAAAACTATCTTTATTCCTGATATAATGGAAGTGGATCCTTTCTGTGGTTACTGTACACAAGAGCTTTGATGTTTTAGGGTAGAACTGTAGAATGTTATTCACTGTTCACTCTTGAGAAACAGCTCACACACAGCATAAATGTAATTTGAATTTAAAGAAAAACAAACACACACACACAGATTAACTCAGGTCCTGTAGAGAATATTGATGTGTAGTAAATTGGTAGAATTTGATCTCTTGTGTTTTCATCCCCCCCTGTGCATTTGGTTTTATTCCCCATGACCTTTGAGCTGTCTGTTATTTCAACATAGTGCCAGGTATGAGAATACTATAAAAACATTACAGTGCTTCATACCAAGAAGAGCACAAGAGCGCACAAATTATTGTTATAAATTTGGACACATTCAAGACTGTGTTGCAAGAACCGTGAGGCTTCTGGAGGCAAATTAGTTTGACTCTTACAAAATAATTTTTCTGGAAAATAGGAGTAGGATGCTTTTTAAGGATTTTTTTAGGATTTTTTAAATCTGCATTAGCCAAGATTGCAGTGCAATGACATGTGCAATGAAGACAAAGCTGTGAAGGAGGCTGTGTGTAGCCAGCTATAGGAATTCAAAGTGAAATTGGCAAAACAATCATATCATGCCTATGAAAATCTATGAGCATGTTACTGAATACCAGGACATAAGGAACAAAAAAAAAGGCAGAGCAGTGACTCGGTTTCTCTAGGAAATTATATCCATTATTTTTAAAATCTATGCAACAGATCAGGTGCAAAGGCAAGGATAGAAATAATATGAATAGGCCTACATGCAGCCTACAGGCCTGTTTACATCCCTACGGAAAATTTTCAGCCGTAACATTTATTTGGTATTATGAGCATGTTGTGCTCCCGATGTCATCAGATTATTGAGCTCTTTCCAGCTGAAATTTGTTGAATGCAATGAAGTCCTTAGAAAACTTAATAAAATCCATAGTTCCCATACTTTATAATTGGATTTGTTTATTAGCTGATGTTATTGGCATAAGGTCAAATATTCAACCCACTCCTGTTATTGTTTTTATCTTTAAGAGCCTACGGACATTAGTAGTCGTTACTTAATTGGAATTTGTCTTCAAGTACATTTAACAAATCAACAAGTATGAGAAACTAACAGCTTGCAAGACATTTGTGGTATGCTTTGTATTTGACCTGTGTATGTTTTCCTAATAATAATTTCTTTTGTTATCACTGTGTTACACTCCCAAGGACTAGAATCTTAATGTTAGAAAGTTCTATTATCTTCCCTCAGTCATTTTAAGATCATGAATCATGAGAAAACTCCAAAATTCCTGAAACATGAAACAAGAATAAGCAAAAATTATTAAGTACATTCCATACCTAATATTCCCAGAAGTTCACATTAAAAATAGACTGATTTTCTTGCCCTGCTATCAAGGTTGGATTGTCTACTCCTATGTGAAACAAGAAGCAGGTAGGATGTTGCAAATCAAAGAGAGATACATAGACAAAAACTACTGGAAAGAACATAAAGTGTATTTCTCATCTTCTCCATGTCACAATCCCTGACACATTGCCTAATGACTTTATGAAGAGATATTATTGAAATTTCTAATTTCCAATGTGTTTTTCTCAGTGAACAGAGAGAAGTAAAACCACATTATTCTTTCAGTGGCTGAATTAATATTTCTGAATACAAAATATTGCATATAAGTTGACTTAATATTATTTACCAGACTGATTATAGAGAATATATCCAACCAAATGAACTAAATTAATGCCAAGTCTTAAAACTGGGGAGAATTGTTTTGCCTGCATATTTAATTCTGCAGTGGGTTTGGCTTTGGACAGTAAAAGAAGCATATCTTCTAGCTGATCAGCTTTGCAGGAAAAACATCCAGTCCCGAGAACACACATCCAAAATGAAATTACTTGCAAGCTTTGTTGTTGTTATTGATGGACTCTAATAAGTTCAGTTAGTTAAACAAATCAGTGAAGGAAATCACAACATCTGATGAAGAGGTTTGAACAGTAAAATAAACACCTTGTGAAAAGCTGCTTTACCATATACTACTTTTCCTAACCATTATGTAAGAAAAATATCTCCAAGCCTAGCTTTATTATGAAGCCATGAGATAAAAGAAGCCCTAGAAAGTCAGATGTTTATTTCTCTGGCAAGGATGACACATTCACAGCTGCTGAAGCAGGCTCTGTACTTGTACAAACTTACATTCTTTACTTCTTGATAAATGTGCTACAATATATTTTTAAAATATGGTGTTTAGAACAGAAATAATGTATGAATTCATCCTTTTGTCTCTCTCCAGCGGTACTTTTTGTACTAATACAAAGGAAGGGTGTAAATCATGTTTAGTCAGGAGCACTGGCTACAGATATAATTACTCAAGTCTAGGTCTTCATGGTTCACCACTATTTTTTGCAGAGATTGATCACTAGAATGCTTTATTTTGTTATGTAGGCTATATTACCTATGTATAGGTCTCATACTATTATATAAGAAGTATCAGTACTTAAAAACATACTCCTGAAATAAGAAGAGCCAAATTGTTGCCATCAAAGGCCTGTTTAGCAGTACAGCTTGGTTATTTCATTAGTACTCCCAGCCTCGCTTGGTTTCTTGCACTTGTTCTTCTCTTTTCCCTTCCATGACAGGCTTCAGTTCTTTCACTTACACTGGCAGAACAGCTGCTCCATCACAGCTTTTCCTTTTTTATTACTTTTAATGGTTTATTTCACGTATCTCATTAATGGTGTTGACACAAGAACAGTTAAATCAGTAGGACTGAGGGAATGGCAATGGCAAGAACAAGAATAAAGAGAACAGAGCATTGCAGGGGCAGAGTTCTCTTAAACTGGTTCCCAGCCAGCCACCTCTGGTCCTCAGTTCTCATTTTCTCTTTGGAGAAGCGAGTGTAATTTATGGCAATGATACAACTGTTCCTCACCCAAACTCAGTTACAGGAAGGAAAAACAGAATGATGGCTTGAGGATTCAGGCTCATGGGGTTACAAATCTCTGAAAACTAATTAAAGAGTGGTATTAAGTATCCATCACTCATCCCTTAGACTTGTATCTAAGTTCAAGAATATTCTTCAATATTTAGTTATTAGCTCATAAGTTTAAAACACATCAGAACTGTAGAATCAATATGGGCAAATGGCAAGGAAGGTAGGGCACAGCTGAACCGCCAAAAATTTCACCTTTCCCTACTTGAGGGATGACACAGTCTAGGAATAAAGAGATTTTACTGTTCAACTGTATGCCTGCAAATAATTTTATCAAATACTGTACTTAAGAAATTGTTGCATAAAATGTGTCCCAAAAACCCATAGTTTGGCTGAAATCTACTTCTGTGTAATGCTGTGGAAGAAGATGAGAGAAAAAAGCTCTGGTTTTGCTCTCTTTGTTCTGCATTTGTATGGGGATGAAGTAGGCTGCACTGCAGAACAGTAGTTTAGTCACAAAAGATATCTCAGCTGATAAAAAGAAATAACCTTGTCACCTTCTGTATTCTTTGCTGAAGTTAACATTATATCATTATGCTTCTGGTATTTTATAGTGAGACACTGAGTCAAACTAACATTTCTTTTGTCTTTTTAGTTTTTGTCCTCATTGCCAGAACCTTGACCTCTAGGCATTGAATTCAATGTGGGCATTGAATTAGACATCTGCTCTCTCTAGATTTTAGATATTTGTACCTTAACTAGAGACTTTAGCTCAGGAGTGCAACCCTGTTCTTGCTAACACTGGTGCAAAGTAGGGATCATTACAATACAGTCAGTGGAATTATTCTGGTGGAAGATGGGGGTAAATGGGGTTCTGGATTGTCCACAGACTTTCAGAAAATTGGAAAAGATGTCGCAGTATGTCCTCCAATTACTATTAACAAAAGTGCTCTTCCCCACACATCCATTTTTCTCAAAGTGCCAATTTCTTTCGAGCTCCGCTTCCCATTAAGACTTCCCCTGAATGAGGGCAAATGAGAGTGATGCTCACTTTCATCAGCCAGGCAGTATTGGAAGACTGGCCTTGCTATTACTATGCACTTACAAGCAGCTCAGAAGCAATCGCAACGCACTTGGTTGTCTAATTTGAAGCTCTGAAAAATAAAGAAGAGGTTTTTTAAAGCTCAGTTGAGGAAGAGAATAGCCTGTGCAGCAGCATTTAAAACTTTCAAGTGCTTTTTAGAACAATCTTGGTAAGAACTTTTCCTTCTCTTTTACAGCATCTAGGATCTGGTGTGTGAGAATTCACGACAAGGCATACCTTAGAGATAAGGTAAAAACTGTGAGAAAAGGGTTTGCCTTTATTGTTATTAACATGCCCAGATTTTACAGCAAAAAGCAGACCTGATCCTGGTAGGCAGGTTAAGGGGAATGTTCAGCAATATAGAAATTAAACCACACCACTAAACAAGCTATGAGCTTTGAACAGTGATCCCAGCTTGGCTGAAAAATTGAATAACAAAATTCTGCACTGAGGTGTCTAGTGAACTAATGAGTGAAATCCATTGGCTCTTGTCCTTCCTGTCCTTCATGGGCTTGGAAGGAGTCTTGCTCACAGATCATGAGCCCAGATTTGACTTGGTCACGCAGATCTAACCCAGTGGTCAGAGTCCTGGCAGTCTGTTTAAACAAAAAATGTTTTCATCTCTGTAATATCAAATTTATATCCATTTACACTCCCTTCTGTCACTCTTAGATTAAGAGTGACAGAATATAATTTAGGAAATTTTATTAATCACTCTTGAATCAAATTCTGTATCTGTTTTATAAGGGAAATTAAATAAAGAGATGTCCGGTTCATATTTATGGGGTATTTTCCTCTACCTCAGAAGCATAGATTCTGGTTTATTGTTCCTAAACAGCTTCTCAAAAGAATGTGGGCTGGGAAACTCTTTACACTGAGATACACACAGCTCTCTTTGCTTACTTTTTTTTTTTTTTTTTGCATCAGTACATAAGCAGCTGCCAGCTGAGGAATACCCAGCTCCAGCATTCTTGGTCTGGAGTGTTCGAACTTCACCCAGTAAAGCCATATCCAATGGAGAAAGAATATGCATGCAAAGGAAAGCCTTAACAGTTTATTGCAAGTCCGTGCTTTGTCAAATTTAATGCATTTATGGGTACAGTTATGCCTGTACTTTTTCTGCTTATAGGCCAGTTATTGCCCATTCGGTCTTATCAGGATTCATGAACAGTAGAGTTTGGAAAAAAAATTATGATGGAAAAATACAATTCTAGTGCTAATATGAAGGTGTGGTGCTAAAACAAAACAGTTATAAAAATTTATAGGAAATTTTCAAAAGAGAAAAGTCAAAAGGATTGTAACTGAAGCAATCTGGTTTCTAAGTGACTTTCATTTACTTTAGCAGTTGTGCCGAAAACACTGTTATGGGTTAGGTAAATAAAATTTTCTTGTTGGATAAAATATTTACTTTTTGGCATCCTGGTGGTTTCAATCCTTTTTGATAAAAATCTAATGGAAATCTGCAGTAACCTTCAGAGTCTACAGATAAAAGCTCTCTCATCAGGAAATCCCAAAATGCTACAGAAAACATACAAGAAATGCTTTTGGTTTTAAGGGAAAAAGGGAGAGAGTTTGCTCAGGCCGTACAGCTGCAGAGACATAGAAGTGAAATCTTCATCTGAAGTTCTTTGCATTTGATGGTATTTTTCTCTTATTCTCTTATATAAGTTCAGTATACATATTCTACATATATATGACATACCTTGTGTGCATTTGGTGTTCCTGTCAAGTGTGATCAGTATGAGTGGAGTATCTGTATGTATACAAAGATGACCTAGGTTTCATAAAAAAAAAAAAACAAACAAAAAAAAAAAACCACCCACTTAAAATCAATCCAGGCCTGAATGGGAAGTTTGTGCATGCTCAGGGTGCTGCACAGACCCTTTGAGTCCTTCAGAGGAGGTATATGGATGTAGGATTCTATTCAAATTAATAGAATCCAAATGGCTGGGCAAAAGATGATGAAATTGAAAGTTTCAAAGCTGTTTCACATGAATTCTCTTTTAAATAGATGTAATTTGTGGGAGGAAAATTTTTCAGGTGTTGATTTTTTAACTTCGAAGTTAGCAAAAAATGCTTAATTACATTGCCTAGTATTTCTGTCTAAGAGGCAGAATGGTACTGGTAAACAGACCTGACATCTTCAAATTACCACATTGCTAAGCCATTTTCTTTAAAGTAATTCTAAATATTATTTTTTGTTTTAATCATGTCTAGTGGCTCAGATGTAGGCTTGCAACAGAACCCTCCATCAGGGAAATTAGCATTTTAGTCTTAAATGTTAAAGGTTTCTCATGTTACCATTTTAGAGATAGGTTTATCAAACCTGTTCAAAGAATTTATTTGAAAACCTGTTTGAAAGAATTCCATCTGATCCTGTTTGCTGCTGTTCCAAGTGCAGAAATGCAGCGATACCCTGGAATAAGATAGACACAGACAACACTATTGGAGTGGTGTTGCAGCATTGTGTAAGTCGATTTGTCAATTCTTGGAGGCCTCCTTAACCTTGCTTCATGTCTCCTTAATGAGACTGGCAAAAATTTCAGTGTGAGCCGTTCAAGTATGACAAGACTGACTACAAACAACCTCAGCAGAGCTACAAGGCACATTTTTGATTCTCTAGTTTACCTACTTGACTCTGTTCACTCTGTCTCCTCACAACACCCTGCCTAAATAACCTTGAGAAATGTAATTATATACTCACTATTGATTAGAAAGGATCCATATTTAATTATGCGTAACATGTTCCACTTTTAAACTTGTAGTTCTTTGTTCATCAACACTTCATGTCAAACTGCAGCTCACTTTCAGCCAATGCAATAATGGTCTTCATAGGAGAATGAGGTTTCTCCCTCACTGAAATTGCTAAAAGAACAGACTTCCTTCATGCTTCTCTATCTCCATGCAAGCTGTCATCCTTCCTTTGGTACAGAAGTGTGACCAGTCATTCCTCCTTGAAGGATCTTATTTGTAATTTTTGCAAGGAAAACAGTTTTACTGACTCAGTGCTTTGAGATCTTTGCATTGAATCTGTGCTGCAGTCTCGAGGGACCATGTTAGTTAAATCTGGACCTATGGCTGTAGCAGTTTCTTAATTTTTACTTCACAAAAACTGTTAAACAGTAGTAGTATAAGATCATGTATTTGACTAAACCTAAAGTCTTCTCTAACATGTTCCTATTTACTGCAAAAAAAACCCCACTTTTGCAGTAGAATGGGAACGTACAATTAAAACCTCCTGAACTTCAGCACACTAAAACTCTCTGACTTTGTGGGCAGTCTCTTTAGAAGTAATATGTGGTGATTTGCCTCCTGTTTAATAAGGAGTCCTGCACAAAATAAAGCTTACATTACAGCATTTTTCTCAAGTAGAAGCCTAATTTAATCTTTCTACCAGAGAAAATCTAATTTATGATCCTTAGAGATGCAGCTTGTAATTCCTGCTTCTGAATCTGCATCAACCTTCTAGACGGGGTTTGGGTTTTTGTGGTTAGTTCAGTGAAGAATAAAAACTTTAGTCTCTATATATGGTTCATATATGCTCTGAATTGGAAGAAATGCCATGACAGCAACTCAATCATTGTACTACTCCCAAAAAGCCAGACCTACCTGACAGCAGTTCTGCACTGGGAGTTTCTGCCTAGACCTTTTTCATTCCTAAATATGGGCAGATTGCTACAGATAATTCAGAGTCAAATTCAGAAACCTCACACTTGGTGCTAAGGGAATGAACTTGGGATGAAAGAAAATTAAAAATTCTGTCTCGAGTGGTCACTTCTGTCTTCTTGCTGAAATGGCTTCTACAGACTTTATATAGGGTGATGGTATTCATAGGACATGCTTACTTGCATCCATGGATCCAGCCTGCCTTGATATGATAACCTCATAGGAATCAGGGCTCTGCACTGCAAAGCTGTGCTGCCATGCCATGCTCCTCATTGTCTCTTGAGAGATTTGGTTGCTACCAAGGCAGTGCATGGGTGAGTAAAAGGAGAATGAATGTGTCCTCAGAAGACACCATTATAAAATACTTCCCTATGCAGAAATTGTGACATGAAAATGCACAGATGAGCTCATTGCCTGGTGGGGCTATTTCTGGGATGTTTACCCTCACCTCTTCCTCAGAGCTGTGCCTACTGTAAGCAACCAGTTTTGAAGGTTTGCTTAAGATAGCAGTGCAGTGTTAAGCAGCGGAAGCATTTTCCTTTGAATATGGCTATACTCCAAGAGAAAGTAGCTATGAGTAGTTCATTTGTACAATAAAGCCAGTTGTTAATATGCTCTGGGAGCTGTTTGGATCCAAAATGTTATAAGTTTAGGAACATTATAACTGGAAAGTGCTTTTAATGGCAAATGATGTGTATGGAGTAACAAAAAGAGGGAGGTTGCAAGGGAAATATAAAGATCAGGTTCAAAAGCATATCAGAATAACTCATAGGGTTACAGCAAAGATTTATATGGAGTAATTTCATGGGGTCCTGTTTTTGTTGAGATCATCCCTGTTATATAGGACTACAAGGCATGATTTTGCCATAACTGAACTGAGAATGAGATATATGCATCCTGTAGTTGATAAAGGAGGTACAATAATACCTCATTATAAAAATAATGATTTATTGAAACCAGAATGACTTATGGCTTTCCTTCACATTAAACAAGAAGAGAATAACAGGAGCACGCCTAAGACTTGTTAATTCTCTGAGCAAGAAGTAGTAGTAGGTCTCCAAATCTTCCAGACTGTCTTGATCAACAGGAAAAAAAAAAACCAAAAAACTGTGAAAACCTGTTTTTAAAATCACTTATGAATACAGTAACTGGTACTGGGTTTTGAAAAGATCAGCAAGAAAAAAGGCAAAATAAATGCCTGTTGTTCATCTATTAGAATATGGTTTGCATTAATTAAATGAAATCTTTTGTATGCCGGGAAGTATATCTAGAAAGACACTGTTCTATAGTCAGGATACGTGTTGCTGGTCCTGTGTAAGTATATTCTCCTGCTAGTAAAAACTTTTGATTGAAAGCTTCCAATTTTTAGCTCCATTGTTTTTTAGCTTCCATTGTTTCACTCTGGAGCATCCTGCAGAGTGTTTCTGCTCTTATTTCAAATCTGATAATGCCACCATGATGTATTGTGTTGTGTAGTTCTATAAATTATAACACCCCTCAAACAAACATGATCATTTGTGGAACTATAGAAAGGTGTATAAAGTAGCAGTGGCAAGACTGATAGGGGAACAATTTTATTCTCCGAAGTTCACTTTTAAAATTTAAAAAATAGCCTGTGTGAGCTGAGACAGAAAATATGATTTTACTTGAAAATTACATCCAAGATACCTCTTCTATACTTTTTTTTTTTTTTTTTTCCCCCATGAAAGCTTATTGGCATATCCTTTTAATATATTGCATTTGTGAAGGAGGAAAAAGTGAGCAGGGAACTACCTAACTAATGTACTTCTAGACAACTTACAACTAAACAACTTCTAAAAAATTTACATTCCTTCTAAATGCTTCATGGATATCCCAATAACCAACATCTACATCAGATAAAGAGCTATGGTAGTTGATTCAAAAACTGGTTATGAAAACTACAGTTCCAATCTAATTCTTGGAGCCATGAGATTAAAAATTAGATCCCTTCTTTAGAAGCAGTATGAACAGTAGTTACATTTGACATCCTGATCTCAAAGTACAAGTTGCACTGCACAGAAATTATTCCATCCATCCATCCATCCATCCATCCATCCATCCATCCATCCATTCCTCCATCCATCCATCCATCCATCCCCACTTCTCTTAGCTTATAGGCATCCAGGCTTACATGAGTAGGTGAATCTGTTGGACACAAATTGATTCCTGCCATGTGAGGAAGAAGACAGAATGTAAAAATGATGTCACAGTGTGTTCCACATCTCTTGAGGACAGTGTCACTACTTTACTGAGCTTGGAGTAAAACGTGTTTAGAATCACAGAATTACAGAATATGCTGAGTTGGAAGTGACCCATCAGGATCATTGAGTCCAACTCCTGGCCCAGCACAGGACATCACAAGAGTCAGACCACGTGCCTGAGAGCATTGTCCAAACATTTCTTGAACTCTGTCAGTCTTGATGCTGTGATCACTTCCCTGGGAAGCCCATTCCAGCACTCAGCCACCCTCTGGGTGAAGAACCTTTTCTAAAACTCGACCAAAAACTCCCCTGACACAGCTTCATGCCAAGGCAGGTTTAGGGGAGCTTTACTCTCAACACATGCATCTGTGTAAGCTAAATTGAATAGATCTGTACTGCAAACACCAGACTGGATGTCAGTGTTTTTCACTTCATCATCAGCAGGGAAGAAGAGAGTCATACACTTCAATTTCTTTTGTTATGTGTATTATTTATGTTCCAAAATATCCTGCAAAGACAGAAAGTCTAACAAACATGTATCTTGCAAGGAGCTATTGTGGATTTTTAAATTTCATATGTCCTCCATCCCCACTCCTGACCAAAAAAAAAAAAAAAAAAAAAGGGAAAACACAGAGACAACAAAAACCTAACAATTTAGACCTGATCTTTTTCTTCAAGATATATTCATACATATATAAATAAGTAATGAGTTATATTAATATTCCATCTGACTCTATCATCATGTGTGTTTAGTTGCAATTGCCAGTTTACAGGCCATTGTAGCCATTTTGCAGATGATGCTTAACCACTGCTTTCACATAAATCTAGCACATAAAATGAGTGTAGAAATCCTACATACTCATCTACTGTGTTGTTTGTATTTTCAATCAGAAAGTGGTAACTGCTGCCTAAATGATAATGTCAGCCATTCAGTTGGTGCTTAAGTAACTAAATAACTATTCAGTGCTGCTGTTACAATAGTGTTATAGCAGTGTACAGTTTAGCAGATGTAGGTACACTGTAAAGTTATACCTCAGGAAGTATGCATTTGGCAAGTATACATATAAAATCACCACCTTTAAAAAAAAAAAAGGTGTTCTTGAATCAACTATTGTGGCAAATCAAACAGATGCATGAAATAAGGAATTTTGAATGACAGAGAGAGGTGTTGAAAAATAGAGAGCAGTGAGCTGGATTTGGACTTTTACATAATATCTGGGCTGACAGTCACAAATGTGAGACTGTGGCTTTGCATTAAGAAAACTTGTCTTCTTTGGTCAGACTCTCAAAGCTCTGAGAGTCATAGTTGTTCTGAAACAGGGAAAGTAACTTCTGCCAGCAACACATGTGAAAACAAAAAATGTCAGATTTCATGGCATTTTAAAATATTCCTCTGACTTTTAAGAGATCCACAAAAACTTTAAGTTCTAGAGGAAATCACAGTGAGTGTCTTCACTGATGTTTGTCTCTGGCTGCTCTGCTCCAGCCTCTGATCAAAAAAGCACAAACCTGCACACAAAAGCACTTCTGACAAGGCCCAGCTAAGATCCTACTTTTTCACATTAATATAAGAAGGAGGATTGTGACCGTCATCTGCTGTGAAATTGCTTGGATAAATACAGAAATGGTAGTCAAATTGTTCTATTTTTTAACTGGCTCTGCCAGTTAACCAAGGTACAGTTATGCCCTCCCACAACAATTCATGTTGTGTATTATATTCTGTCATTATCAAGGACTAAGAAAGTCATTGGACAACTCATGTCTGATACAACAGAGAATCTGAAAAGATTAGATTGAGGCAGCAGCTCTTCTGCACTCAGCCCATTATGGGAAACCTCAGAGCTAAAGAAACCACCTCAAATGGATTGCTGCTGGTTACAAGGAGTAGCAGCTCCTCTGAAGACATCATCATTTGGCCACTCTTTTCAGCAGTAGTGATGCCTGGGAACCCTGATGGTCCTTGACTTGGGAGAGAATTTCTACATTTGAAATACCATTGCCTCATGAAAAGTGTCATGAGGAAATAGAGCAGGGTTAAAGGAAAATACAAGAGAAAAAACATCAAATGGCACAAGGGCAAGAATCCTTTTCACATGGGTGTTTAGTCCTGGTTAATGTTGAGAAGAGAATGAGAATGGAAGAATAGGAGAAGGATGTGTAAGACATTTGTTATCCCAGGCACTAGAAGAAAGAATTGAAGGAACTCTTGTTCCTTTAACAGTTCAGCAAAAGTTAAAATCCTGGTCTGCATCTCTGAGCCATGTCTCATTACACTTTTATGAAGGATGATGTTTACTTTGATAGGAAATACTTGTATAAAAAATTAGTTTGGACTTGGACTGTGGGAAGAAAATACTGTGCATACCTAGTCAAGACATTATGTGAGTGGACCAAAAGCCCTCACATAAATATGAAGACTTTAAGAAGACAAAATGAGGTTCTTGGAATTAAAAGTAGAAAGGACTTACATGATATTTATTTTTTTTAAATCTACTATGCTGAAATAACTGAAGATATAAGCCTGAAAATTTTGTGGCACAATTGAGTAGAAAAGAATTAGTTTTGTCAAATACAATATGCCTGGGAACTTAATATTATTCAGATGGTGTCAAATGCAGAGCAAACAACATAAATGCTGAGCTGTGAGAAACTCTGTGTGAATAAATATGTGCCTATCACACTTTAGACATAAAATATTCATATATTTCAATGCTAATTCTTCCCTGACTGGACTGCTTACTGAAAAAAAAAAAAAAAAAAAAAAAAAAAAAAAAAAAAAAAAGTTTTCACAGAAAATCACTGGATACAGCCTATACTTAATATTAGTGGTAAAAGCAGTGGCTGAAAACACCAAGCAGCCCTTTATAAAACTCCATTCTCTCTTAATGGTGAACCTTCACATTACAGGGTGATAATTAGAGGAGCAGACTTAGCATGGAGGTAAACAGCTTTTTTTCTGCATCACTGCCTGATAGTGTGGAGCTGGTTGGGTTTCAAGTCCAGACCCTGAATCACTGGTGTCTCAGAAGCAGCTACGGATTAACATTTAATAAAGAGTAGGTCAGCTATGACCAGCTTTAATTGAAAAGGGACAGCCAGGGATAATTTCAAATGTACCACCATGGTTTCTTGCCCATTTGAGGCAAAGAGGAACTCTTACTTCCTAAGTGCCCTTACTGCTGATAGAAAAAGCCCAGCATTTTCAGTCCTTCTGATCAGGCCCAGGGGTTATACTAAACCAAAAATTATGAGCAAACACATGTTTTATTGGACATTTTGGTCATTCACAGCACTGTGGGCTGAGAGAGACAGCTCACCTGTTTGAATGGCAAGTCTGAAGAGAAGCAGCAATTTTAATCAATGCACAAGCATTGCTCCTCCATCATGCTACAAGTAAGCACATAAGCAATGCAAGGACCTGGTTCTGTGCCTCTGTTCCTACATCTGTACCTTTAGAATACAATATTTAGGGACAAATAGTGGTCTTTAAACTTGTGAGGTACTGTGATAACAGAGTGATGCTACAAAGATATCTGTAAAGAGATAGGTGCTCCAAAGCAATCTCTTCCTGGGGAAAACAGCATGCACCCTATTGACACTGCAATTATGGAGCACTGCCCAAGTGTGCCTCCTCTTGATTTTATGTCTGCTGGATTCCTCTGCCATGTTATTGGTACAGATCTACCTTGGTTAGTTCAGTTCTTTCTTCCATGGCATTCCCAAACTTCAGGCTCTTGAGGATTTACCCACTTTCTCAAAACAACAGCCATGCCTCTCTTGTGAGTTCCCTATTTAATTTCTCACTCGGGCTTAGTATTACTTGAGTGCTACACAAAACTTGCCTTGGGATATTTTATTGGGTGTTTTCTTTCTCAACCATCATCCTTACTTTTCATACTTATCTTACAGCTGAATTTTCTTTCTGTCTCTGTACAACTCACCACTTGTGATTACTTATCTACTTTCTTTATTCAGTTCCTGACATCTGAAACTGATTTTGTATAGCTCTTTGACTCATAAACTCTCAATTTTCTTCCAGGTCTCAGCTGAAGATCTATCTTTTAGCACTTGCCTGTATCTCTTCATTTTCTCATTGTAGTTTTTCTATTATCAGCCATTCCGTTTTGTTTCTAAACTGCATATATTATATAGGAATACATAGTCTATTTTTTAAAAGTTATAGAAAATAAGGCCTAATTGTGTTGGCCAGATTTTTCTTATAAGCATTAGCTGGAAAAAAAATCCTATAACTTTTCACAGAATGACACAGATACACTCTGGAGACAGTGAAAAAGGGTAGGGCACAGGATATTTAAGACTTGATAACAATCCTAGATGCCGTGCAATGCACCAGAAACTGCTCACCTGTGTGGTGGCTGCTTTAGATTGGGCACCAATCTGGTTCAGGGCCAGGAAATTCACATGGCAGGAAAAAAAAAAGAGAGATAAAAGAAACGCACCAAGTGAGGGCTTCTGTGGCACAAACCTGGGGCATAAATTCAGCATTTTCATTATTGTCCTTGATGAATGATCCTCTTTTTAGCCCTTGACATTTCATTCTCTGCAACTTATCGGTACAAAACACTGCAAATCTCATAGGCACAGAAGGAGCCGGTGCCTGTGCTTACGTCGCATTTAGGTACATATAGAACTTCCAAATCCCCAAGCCCAGCAGACTTGCAGCAAGGCCTTAAAATAACTTTAAGTTACCTACATCAAATGAGTTTTCCATGCTCCTGCTCTGAGACTAAATCAGAAAACAGAGAGTACATGTGCTGCCCCCAGAGGCTGTGTCACTGGAGAAGGAGTCAGGCATTGGTAATTACAGAAGTGCCTTACTGTGTCCTTTGGCTTAAGTAACTAAGGGACTGATCCAAAGAGACCACAGGAATCAGTGAGAACGTTCTTCCATTTGCTTCAGTAGGCCTTGGGTCAGGCATTTGTTATAGAGTACCAAAAAAACCTGCTTAAATGCACCTCAAGTTTCTGTTGGTCTCATGAACTCTATCAATTGTTCCCAGATGCACTCTGCAAAAAATAATTTTCCTTTTCTGTGAGATTTCAAATACAAACAGCAAGTAATATGAGAAGCTTGTGGGCAGCTGGCTTGACTTTTACCCTAGAAACTGCAGACTGGTCATGCATAACCTTTCTTGAATAGAAAAAAATAGCAATAATTCAAATTGATTTGGATATGAGTGCAATCAAAAGGACTGAAATTGGCTGAAAATGCCCTGGCTTGGAAGGAGATTCAAACACTACTGAGGAGAGAAATAAGAACAGAGAGTAGAACTGT